>NC_085841.1:3031002-3631002 GCF_035594765.1 Anolis carolinensis
TTTCCAAATGATAATTCGGCCCCTCCACAGTCTGAAGGATTGTGGACCGGCCCTCTGCTTTAAAAGTTTGGGGACCCCTGCTGTAGATCTTAGGAAACTATGTCTTGATTTAAGGCAATGCCTTGGTCCTTTCATTACAGGCTGCTACTTCCCGATGGATGTCAGGTAGCGCAATACAGGCTAAGCAATATAATTTCTCCAGTGGTGTGGGGCATAGTCATCCTATGATAATGTGGCATGTTTCATTAAGAGCCACATTCACTGTTTTAATGTGGTGAGATGCATTCCACACTGGGCATGCGTATTCAGCAGCAGAGTAGCAAAGCACAAGGGCAGATGTCTTTACTGTTAATGTGGGATTTGTGTATTGATAGTGTTTAAATGAAATTTGTGTCTTGCCTGTATTGCATACTGATTGCATCATCCAAAGTGTACTATAGTCTGGAAAGAGTTAATTGCTGAGAAGCTGTGATGTCCTTGATGTGTGGCTGGAACTGAGGAGTGTCCAGACACAAGTGTTTGCGCATTACTGATTGCATCAGTTCAGTTCTGTTCTGAGTTGAGTTGAGTTCTGTCTGCCTAGAGAGAAAGTCAAGTCCTGTGTCCATTGTCTGCAAGTCTGTTTGTCTTGATTATTACTGAAGTCAGTAAAACTTTGTATATAGTTTTACCATTGTCTCTGATGTCTCTTCGTTCTGCTTTCCACTGACTCCATCCAACTACTGCTGCGCTGCAATTACTCTGACATTTACTGTGTCTGGTTGTAATCCCAAGGTTATAATAATAATATAAGTAATAAGTTTATTTTTATATCCCACCCCATCTCCCCAAAGGGGCTCGGGGCAACTCACATGGGGCCAAGCCCAACAACATACAATAAAATACAACAGTATAAAATACACCATATAAAAAACAACAATATAAAATAGATCACAATCACAGTAAATCAACAACACAGTTTCAACAGAGTAAAAAAGCATGGCCGTTAAAAGAGGCGATATCATGGTGCTTCAGTCCATAGTCTTGGTGGAGGGGTAATTTCAATTGTGCAGCGAATTAGGATAGCTAATTAGGTCATGCTAGTCAACTTTTGTATAATATTACTAGCTGTGCCCGGCCACGCGTTGCTGTGGCTAGAACTTTATTTTTCTTTTCTTTTTGTTGTATGAAAATAGAGGCGTGGATGAGAGGTTATGCTGTCAATTTTCCAGGTTGTGGGTGTTTAGTTTAGTTGTTTTGTCCGGTGCCGTGATTCCATTACCCTTTTATATATATAGATTTCTAGCACCCACTTTTTGCTTGATATTCAAGCAATGCTTCTTATAAATCAGAGCACAGTCTCTGACCCTGGAACTCAACAAAAAAGCTCCTGTTTTGTAGCAGATTTCCTATGAAGCAGGTGAGGTGGTAGTCCTTTCTGATATTATAATTTTTTCTCAGGAGAAGGTGATGATTTACAATATCATATGCTGGTGACAGGTCGATGAGGACAGCTCCTTTAATCTGGTGCCTTTCAAAACCATCTTCTATGTGCTGTTGAATTGATGCACTTTAATTGCCTTGGTTCAATGGTAAGGAATACAACTCCCAGGATTTCATCTCATAATAATAATAATAATAATAATAATAATAATAATAATAATAATAATAATAATAATAACAACAACAACAACAACAACTACTACTACTACTACTACTACTTTATTCTTATACCCCGCCCCATCTCCCCGAAGGGACTCGGGGCAGCTTACATGGGGCCATGCCCAGACATAACAATATAAAAGCGAACAATGCAATAAAACAAATCAATCAACAATAAAAACAGCAATATTGATAAAAACAGTCATAAAAGGTCAGCATACAAAATAGGTATTAAAAACATGAGTTGAACTACTCATTGAATGGTAGTTCAAGTGGTGTCGAACTGCATTAATTCTACAGTGTAGAAGATACACCTTAAAATTTAATCACGCCGAGCTCATTTCAGAGTTTACCTCCCAAAAAACCGACAGTCATTCTTACTGCTTTTCTATTTGAACCTCTGCTGAGTTTCAGTTGCTATTTGACATCAGGAATGGAAGTAGCTAAAAAAAGAAAGAGAGAAAGGGAGCGAAAGGGAGATGAGAAGCAGAACTTCTTGTACCGGATGGGGTTTTTTAAAAAAAAATTATATATATATCATTTAGAAAAAGAGAGATTTGGAAGCTATGAAGTGACAATATCAAGGACCATCTGTGGCGCTTGCAGTGAATCATGGCAACGAGGAAAGGATGGAGCGACGGAGGGCAGGAGGCAAAGACGAAGGCGGCCGGGAAGGCGGAGGGGAGCCCTGTTCTTGGGGGCATCCGCACTGCAGAATTAATGCAGTTTGACACCACTTCAGCTGCCATGGCTCCATGGGACCCTGCACCACTTTTGGGATCCAGGGATAGACTGCTTCTGTACATGGAGGCTCATTAATCCATGGAGCTTTCCATAGTAGTTTACCCAAGCTGGCCTTGGATAGCATCATCTATAACACTGTGTAATATATTTTTTTGTTCCTGGGGTATAAATGTCATTTCCGAATTGGTTCTATCATAAAAAATATAGGAAAAGTTTATTCAACTGCAAAAACTTTTGTCTTTGTGGGACATCCTGCTTTAGCACAGTTTTTCAATGAATGTCTCGTCATAGAGTCTCAACCAATTCAACCTAGTTTGTAGCATTCACAAAAACAAAGTTTCTGGAATATAGCAACTATTTTCTATATATAATTATAATAATAATACTAAGAAATATGATTTCTGTTCCTGCGTTATAAATGTTGTTTTGTAATTAGTTCTATCATTAAACATGGGGAAAGTTTATTAAACTACCATAAGTTTGTGGGACATTTTGCTCTAGTTTTCAATGAATCAAGTCTCAACCAATTTAATAGAGTTTGTGGCAACCGCAAAAAACAAAGTTTCTGGAGTACAACAAGTACTTTCAAAGGAAGGATCACACAATTAAACAGGAAATAACACTTTCAAATCAGGAACAGATTTTTCTTCAAATTGTGTTACATAGTGTTATCCTCCAGCTATATTTCTGTACTCTGTATTGAACTGCATCTCCCATCATCGTCAACTAGCAAAAGCATTGTCCAGGTTGGTTGAATTGCATCTCCCATAACCCTCCAGATTGCAAGATGGCATCAACCAGACGTGTGAGATTGCATCTCCCATAATCCTGCAGTCAGCAATTTGCCATGTTCCTGAGGCATTGGACTCCATCTTCCATTAAAGGGAGGTTAAAGCAAACTAGGGGCCGGGCTGTGGCGCAGCTGGCTAGTAACCAGCTGCTATAAATCACTACTGACCGAGAGGTCATGAGTTCAAAGCCCGGGTCGGGTTAAACCTCCGACCATTAATAGCCCCGGCTTGCTGTTGACCTATGCAGCCCCGAAAGACAGTTGCACCTGTCAATTAGGGAAATTTAGGGATGCTTTATGCGGGAGGCTAATTTACAACACCATAAAACTGCCAGCAAAACACAAGGAAAGGAATGAGGAAGTACAGCCACTACCGGATGGTGAAGCAACAGCTCCCCCTGTGGCCGGAATCGTGAAGCTGGAAAAATGTTTAAAATGCCTCTGAGTCTGTCTAATGTATGTTGTTTGTCTGTTGGCATTGAATGTTTGCCATGTATGTGTTCATTGTAATCCGCCCTGAGTCCCCTTCGGGGTGAGAAAGAAGGGTGGAATAGAAATACTGTAAATAAATAAATAAACTAGCACTATCCATAGGTGTTTAATTATACATCATTTAATTCCCCTGGTAACACATTGGACTATTTATTTATTTACAGTATTTATATTCCGCCCTTCTTTCTCACCCCGAAGGGGACTCAGGGCAGATCACAATGTACACATAAAATGTCAAACATTCAATGCTGTTGGACATATGACACACACAGACCAAGAGGCAATTTAACATTTTCCAGCTTCCAGCTTCATGAGGTTATGCTCGATTCCAGCCACAGGAGGAGCTGCTGCTTCATCGTCCACTGTGACACCGAGTTCTTGATGGAGTACTTCCTCATTCTTTCACACACACGCTGCTGGATATTTTTATGGTGACGTAAATTAGTTAAATTAGCCTCCCCACATAAGCAGTCCTGAAAGTTTCCTACTTGACAGATACAACTGTCTTTCGGGTTGCTTAAGTAAACAACGAGCTAGGCTATTTATTGTTCGGGCACTCAGTTCAACCCAGGCTTCGAACTCATGACCTCTCGGTCAGTAGTGATTTATTGCAACTGGCTACTAGCCAGCTGCGCCACAGCCCGACCCGACTATAACTCCCATAATCCCCCAACAAGCTAACCCGCATCATCCAGAGGTTTTGGCTTGCATCGCCCATGATTCCTGGGGTGTACTTCATCTCCCATAATACCTCCAGATAGGAAGATGGCATTGCTCAGAAGTGTTGGGTTGCATCTCCCATTATCCCCAGCTATGGGGTTGCCGCTCCCATAATCCCCTAACTAGAAAAATGGCATCGTTTGTGGTTTTGGATTGCATCTCCCATTATCCACAGTCTGAAAAACATCTGGATGAACTGCAGTTCCCATAATCCCCCTAAATAGCAAGATGGCATGCTCCAGAGGTGTCGGACAGCATTCACTCGACAGTGAATATGGGCCCAAAGTACATTAGAGTCTCACTTATCCAACATAAAGGGGCCGGCAGAACGTTGGATAAGCGAATATATTGGATAATATGACAGATTAAGGAAAAGCCTATTAAACATCAAATTACATTATGATTTTACAAATTGAGCACCAAAACATCATGTTTTACAACAAATTTGTCAGAAAAAGCAGTTCAATACACAGCAATGTTATGTAGTATTTACTGGATTTAGGAATTTAGCACCAAAATATCACAATATATTGAAAACATTGACGACAAAAATGGCTTGGATAATCCAGAGGCTTGGATAAGCGAGGCTTGGATAAGTGAGACTCTACTGTATATATATATAATATACATAGAAGTGGGGAACAATAAATGTATAGGAAAGTAGGAAAAGCAATGTTATGTAGTATTTACTGGATTTAGGAATTTAGCACCAAAACATCACAATGTATTGAAAAGATTGACTATAAAAACATTGACTACTAAAAGGCAGACTCCGTTGGATAATCCGGAAAGTTGGATAAGGGAATGTTGGATAAGTGAGACTACTGTAATCAAGAGTATATGTCTCGGAAGCTGAGAATGAGACTGATGATTGGATTCAAGTAGTCCCTAAGTTATGATCATTGGATTTTGAGAAATTGGGCTTGTTATGGAAACACATAACTGGTGGCAGGGTGTGTTAAAGCGCTGAGCTGCTGAACTTGCGGATCAAAAGGTCCCAGGTTCAAATCCTGGGAGTGGAATGAGCGCCTGCTGTTAGCCCCAGCTCCTGCCAACCTAGTAGTTCGAAAACATGCCAATGTGAGTAGATCAATAGGTACCACTCCGGCGGGAAGGTAACGGCGCTCCATGCAGTCATGCCAGTGGCCACATGACCTTGGAGGTGTCTACGGACAACGCCAGCTCTTCAGCTTAGAAATGGAGATGGGCACCAACGCACAGAGTCGGTCACGACTGGACTTATCGTCAGGGAAAAACCTTTACTATGGAAACAAGTCTGGGGGAAAAAGCTCCAGTGGAGACCCCTTTTCCCTATGATAATAATTCTTCCAAGCATGAATTTCCCTTCCTAAAGGTTGATTCCTCTCACTTCCGTCTTAACTAGGAGTCATTTGCAAGTCAGATGTTTGTAACCCAGGGACTGCCTGTATTTTCATCCCTTCCTATTCTGCCCGTTTCTGCTTCTGTCCTCCGCCGACACCTGCTCTCCTGGCAAGTGCCATCCATGCATCTGTGAGCTTCAGGCACATTTTCCACCTATGGCTTTGTTTCCCTGTGTTGAGCTGAGTGAGCCAAAAACTGAGATAAATAAAGGAAGCCTGCAAAATTGAAAGGAGAGGAAGGTGCTTCTAGACCAGGCATGGGCAAACTTGGGCCCTCCAGGTGTTTTGGACTTCAACTCCCACCATTCCTAACAGCCGGTAGGCTGTTAGGAATGGTGGGAGTTGAAGTCCAAAACACCTGGAGGGCCCAAGTTTGCCCATGCCTGATCTAGACTGTAGAGTTAATGCCGTTTGACACTATCTGAGCTGCCATGGCTCAATGCTATGAAATTGTGGGAACTGTAGTTTTGCCAGGTGTTTGGACATAGCGTTACAGCTTCAAAGCCTGGCTGCTTCCTGCCTGGGGGAATCCTTTGTTATGGGAATTCCAGACAAGAAACAACCAGGGCCAGCTAATCTCCTCCCAACAGAGGATTCCCCCAGGCAGGAAGCAGCCTGGCTTTGAAGCTGCAGGGCCATTCAGTGCTAATCAAGCTGGCCACTGGCAACATTTACACTCGCCTCAAACAGACAAGAGTTGTTTCTCCCACCCTGGACATTATCCCACAGATATAAAAACCCCACTTGTCTCATTTCCAACAGACCTCACAACCTCTGAGGATGCCTGCCATAGATGTGGGCGAAACGTCAGGAGAGAATGCTTCTGGAACATGGCCAGACAGCCCAGAAAAGTCACAGCAACCCAGTGATTCCGGCCATGAAAGCTGGAATCAACAAAAGATGCAAGCAATGTGATGTTGGAGTGGTGGTGGTGGTGGTGGTGGTGATGATGATGATGATGATGATGATGATGATGATGATGATGATGATAGGGAGAAATGTAAGTTCTAGAGCTTGGAAGGGGGAAGGAAATGTATAGATACAGGATGAGTTAGACCTGGCTTGAAAACATGTCAAAGGGATCTCGGTAGTCTTAGTAAATTACAAGGTGAACAGGAGTCAGCAGTGTGATGCGGCGGCTAAAAAGGCCAATGCAATTCTAGACTGCATCAAGAGGAATCTAGTGCTTAGATTGGGGGGAAGTTCTAATCCTGCTCTTCGCCTTTAGCCAAAATAACCCTGTGTCCAATTCTGGGCAGAGCAATTCATGAAGGATATGGACAAGGTGGAAGGTGTCCAGAGAAGAGCCAACAAAATGAACCAAAGTTTGCAAACTGTGAATCAATCCCATCGAGGAATGGCTTAAGGACTTAGGGATCTTTAGCTTGGAAAAGAGAAGGTTGAGAGATGACATGAGAGCCATGTTTAAATGTTTGAAAAGAGATTATATTGAGGAAGGGGCAGACTTGTTTTCTTTTATGCAGAGACTTTTAAACAGAGGTTGGATGGCCATCTGTTAAGAGAGCTTGGATGGTATCTTCCTATCTGGTGGAAGGAAGTTGGATTAGATGGCCCTTGGAATGACAACTTGTGGGAAACTGGAATTGATACTTAATACGTAGTTGTCAAAGGCTTTCATGGCCGAAATCACTGGGTTGCTGTGAGTTTTCCGGGCTGTATGACCATGTTCCAGAAGCATTCTCTTCTGATGTTTCACCCACATCAATGGCAGGCATCCTCAAGGGTTGTGAGTGCTGTTGGAAACTAGGCAAGTGGGGTTTGTATCCCTGTGGAATAATGTCCAGGGTGGGAGAAAGAACTCTTGTTTTCTTGTTTGCTTGAGGCAAATGTGTTGGAATTGGCCACCTTGATTAGCATTGAATGGCCTTGCAGCTACAAAGCCTGGCTCTTTCCTGATTCTAAAATCAGGACAGTAAATAATAAACAACACTCAGAAAACAAATGAATTCCAGACATGAAACAATCAGGGTGAGCTAACACCTCCCAACAAAGAATTCCCCCGGGCAGGAAGCAGCCAGGCTTTGTAGTAGCAAGGCTAATCATGGTGACCAATTGCAACATTCACACTTGCCTCAAAAAAACAAGAGTTCTTTCTCCCACGCTGGACTTTCCACAGATATATATCAACCCCACTTGCCTAGTTTCCAACAGACCTCACAACCTCTGAAGATGCCTGCCATCGATGTGGGCGAAACGTCAGGAGAGAATGCTTCTGGAACATGGCCATACAGAAGAAAACTCACAGTAATCTTATTGCATAACGTTCAATGACATCCTCAGGAGGCATTTACATTTATTATTATTATTATTATTATTATTATTATTATTATTATTATTATTATTATTTTATTGTATGGCACAGCAAACAAGATAGATATGCTGGATTTCGTTTCGCAAAATCACAAGTCGAACACTTCCCAAGTGTCTAGGACTGTGTGATGTATTTTCGGATGATGCGCGCAGATCCCAGCAGGGTGGCCTTTTGCAGTTGGCAGATCGTAATTTTGTCAATGTCTATTGTTTCCAAATGCTGGCTGAAATCTTTTGGCACGACACCCAGTCTGCCCATCACCACCGGGACCACCTGCACTGGTTTCTGCCAGAGTCTTTGCAGTTCAATCTTGAGGTCCTGATAGCGGCTGAGTTTTTCCTGTTGTTTTTCTTCAATGCGACTGTCACCTGGGATGGCGACATCAATGATCCAAACCTTTTTCTTCTCCACAATTGTGATGTCTGGTGTGTTGTGTTCCGGAACTTTGTCAGTCTGGATTCGGAAGTCCCACAGTATCTTTGCGTGCTCATTTTCCAATACTTTTGCAGGTTTGTGATCCCACCAGTTCTTTGCTGCTGGCAGGTGGGACTTGAGGCATAAATTCCAATGAATCATTTGGGCCACATAGTTGTGCCTCTGTTTGTAGTCTGTCTGTGTGATTTTCTTACAGCAGCTGAGGATATGATCCATGATTTTGTCGGTTTCCTTGCATTTTGGGTCATCAGCTGATTTTTCGATCTTGGCCTGAATGGCCCTTGTTCTGATGTCTTGCTCCTGGGCTGCAAGGATCAGGCCTTCTGTCTCCTTCTTCAGGGTCCCATTCGTGAGCCAGAGCCAGGTCTTCTTCTTATCAGCTTTTCCTTCAATTTTGTCAAGGAACTTCCCATGCAATGTTTTGTTGTGCCAGCTGTCAGCTCTAGTTTATAGTGTGGCTTTCTTGTACAGGTTTTTTGTCTGCTGTGCTTTGAGGAGTTTCTGATTTTTGACTTCAATCAAAGCAGGTTCTTCACTTTGCTTTACATCTTCTGCCAGGGCATGTTCTTCTTCTTTGACTGCTTGCTTTACTTGCAAGAGTCCTCTGCCCCCTGATCTTCTAGGCAGATATAGCCGGTCAACATCACTGCGAGGGTGCAGGGAATGATGGATGGTCATGAGTTTTCTTGTTTTTCTGTCCAAATTGTCCAGTTCCATCTGTGTCCAGTTTATGATGCCAGCAGTATATCTTATGACAAGTATGGCCCAGGTGTTTATGGCCTTGATGGTGTTGCCTCCATTGAGCTTGCTTTTGAGAATTTTTCTGACCCTTTGTGTGTATTCTTTACTGACCACAGTTTTCACATGTTCATGCTTGATGTTGTCCAGCTGTAATATGCCCAGATATTTATAGGCCTCTGGCTGGTGACACTTTATTGTTTGGCCATTGGGCATATTTATGCCCTCACTTTCAATGATTTTCCCCTTCTTCAATGCCACTGTCGAACATTTGTCCAAACCAAACTCCATGCTGATATCAGTGCTAAAAATTCGGACAGTGTTAGTCAGAGACTGGATTTCAGTTAGTCAGTGTAGACTCATATAATGCAGATTGGAATGCATTGAATTTATGAGTCTTCACCGTCATGTGTTCCAAGTCAATGCATTTAATCTGCATTACATGGCAGTGTAGATGGGGCATTTTATTACCTATCGAAAGGCAGATATGTTTCTAAATTGGAACTTACGTTTGATCCATGAAATGCTGGGCGATGAGATGAAGTGACTTTGTTTTTCCTTAGGAGAAAGGCTTGAAATGCAATACAATGCAATGCAGAAATGAGACATGGAAAGCGTTTAGCCCTGTTTTCAGTTTGTGTTTCTTTGCAAATATTCTATCCAGTCCTTTATTTCATTTGAACGGAACAGCCAAACTAACTCCAAGTGTTCTGATCCGTCTGGCTGAATGGATCCAAACCGTTATTTCTCTTTGCGCACACCGCCCTCCCCCTCCCACACCTGGAAGCATCACCGGTTGCATAACAAACTGACAAAGCCCCCCCCTTCCCCCCCAAAAAATCCCCAATTTGGAAGTTGGTTTTCTGCTTGCCGCCTTCCTCCTCCTCCTCTTCATCCCCGGCACAAAGCGGCCACAGGGGTGATCGCAGGAGGCTGCCACCGTGACTCACCGCCAGCCATTACCGGATTTTCAGGCTAAATTAATGGCTTTTGCAACCATGCCCTACCTTTAGAAACAAGGCGAGAGAAAAGCACAGCCTGGGGATCCAAAACAGAACTGTTCTTAAAAGAGCTCCTCCCGGCACATGCATTTCGTGCAGAACCTACAATCCTGGAGTCCTCCAAAGGCCATCCAACCCAAGCCTAGTCTACCATGCAAGAAAACACAATCAAAGCATTGGGTTGCTGTGAGTTTCCCAAGCTGTCTGGCCATGTTCCAGAAGCATTCTCTCCTGACGTTTCGCCCACATCTATGGCAGGCATCCTCAGAGGTTGTGAGGTCTGTGGGAAACTAGGCCAGTGAGGTTTATATGTGGGAAGTCCAAGGTGAGAGAAAGAGCTCTTGTTTTTGTAGTCTTTGCAGATTCAATCCTGCCATAGATGTGGGCGAAACGCCAGGAGAGAATGCTTCATCCTCAGAGGTTGTGAGGTATATTGGAAACTAGGCCGGTGAAGTTTATATATCTGTAGAAGGTCCAGGGTGGGAGAAAGAACTCCTGCTTTAGTCGTCTTTGCAGATTCAATCCTGCCATAGATGTGGGTGAAACGTCAGGAGAGAATGCTTCATCCTTAGAGGTTGTGAGGTATATTGGAAACTAGGCCAGTGAAGTTTATATATCTGTAGAAGGTCCAGGGTGGGAGAAAGAACTCTTGCTTTAGTCGTCTTTGCAGGTTCAATCCTGCCATAGATGTGGGCAAAACGCCAGGAGAGAATGCTTCATCCTCAGAGGTTGTGAGGTATATTGGAAACTAGGCTGGTGAAGTTTATATATCTGTAGAAGATCCAAGGTGGGAGAAAGAACTCCTGCTTTAGTAGTCTTTGCAGATTCATTCCTGCCATAGATGTGGGTGAAACATCAGGAGAGAATGCTTCATCTTTAGAGGTTGTGAGGTATATTGGAAACTAGGCCGGTGAAGTTTATATATCTGTAGAAGGTCCAGGGTGGGAGAAAGAACTCTTGTTTTAGTAGTCTTTGCAGGTTCAATCCTGCCATAGATGTGGGTGAAACGTCAGGAGAGAATGCTTCATCCTCAGAGGTTGTGAGATATATTGGAAACTAGGCAAGTGAAGTTTATATATCTGTAGAAGGTCCAGGGTGGGAGAAAGAACTCTTGCTTTAGTAGTTTTTGCAGATGCAATCCTGCCATAGATGTGGGTGAAACCAGCCATGAAAGCCTTCGACAACACAAATCAAAGCATTCTCAACAGATGACCATCCAGCCACCAGAGAAAGTCTTTTCCAGATTACCAGGCAGTTTATATTCCATAGTTTCACAAGGTAGAGAAGGCTAAAGACCTCACAAAACTACAACACCCTGGATTCAGTAGCACTGAGACATTCCACTTAAAGTGGTGTCAAACTGCATTAATTACACAGTATATGGATGCCCCTGGTGGTACAGCGGATTGAACTGCTGAGCTGCTGAACTTGCTGACCGAAAGGTCCCAGGTTCAAACCCAGGGAGCGGAGTGAGTGCCCGCTGTTAGCTCCAGCTTCTGCTAACCTAGCAGTTTGAAAACATGCCAATGTGAGTAGATCAATAGGTACCGCTCCGGTGGGAAGGTAACGGCGCTCCATGCAGTCATGCCGGTGGCCACATGACCTTGGAGGTGTCTATGGACAACGCCGGCTCTTGGGCTTAGAAATGGAGATGAGCCCCAACCCCAGAGTCGGACACGACTGGACTTAACGTCAGGGAAAACCTTTACCTTTACTAGAGTGAGAGAAATAACTCTTGTCTGCCTGAGGCAAGTATGCATGTTATGTTGCAACTGGCCAGCGTGAGTAGCATTGAATAGCCTTGCAGCTTCAAAGCCTGGCTGCTTCCTGCCCGGGGGAGTCCTTTGTTGGGAGGGGGGAATAGCTGCCTCTGATTGTTTCTTGTCTGGAATTCCCCCCCCCCCAACAAAGGCTTCCCCCCAGGCAGGAAGCAGCCAGGCTTTGAAGCAGTAAGGCTATGTCCAAACACCTGGCAAAAGATGTTGGCTGTGGCGCAGGCTGGATAGCAAGCCAGCTGCAACAAATCACTCTGACCAAGAGGTCATGAGTTCGATGCCAGCCCGTGCCTGCGTCTTGTCTCTGTCTCTGTTCTATGTCATGGCATTGAATGTTTGCCTTTATGTGTGCAATGTGATCTGCCCTGAGTCCCCTTTGGGGTGAGAAAGAAGGGAGGAATATAAATGCTATAAATAAATAAATAAATAGATGTCTAAACATCTTGCAAAACTACATCTCCCAGGATTTCATAGTGAAATGGCAGACAAAGTTTTGAGGAAATGAGACAAAGAGAGTTCCGGTGGCTGTAGAAAAAAAAGACGTTTATTCTCAGTGGCCAGAGAGAATAAGCAATATAGAAAAGACCTTCCCCTGTAATCAGGAAAGCGAAGGTACCTAGACAAAGGAACACAGATCCTTATATACTATTTTGGCATGCCTCTATCTACGTCACATAGGTATTATCCATCACCAATTAGTGTCAAAAAAGTCTTACTTTGCACTTAGTAAAAAGCTATCTTTGCATTTCCTAAAATATAGACTACTTCAAGACCTCTGACCCTCCATTAGCCTTATCTCTGGAATTCTCATCTCATCCATTAGGGCTCCCCCTCGTCCTCCATTAATTAAGGAATTTACTCCCTACCTTAGCTTGTCAGAGAGAGTAATTAGTATTCCACCCCCCCCCCCCACCCCCCCGCGCGCCAGGTCTTATCTTGACATCCCAAAAAGCCTTAATTTGTCTCTTGTCCATTAGCTTATCTACTCTTGTTGACACTTAACATATGTCTCTGGCACTTAGGGTGAACTTTGGTCTTTGCTATGGGGAGAAAGTTATTTTGCTGAGCAGAGTGTATTTTTGGTTATAAGCACACAATCTGCTGGTGATTACATATTTTCCTATTTCTATTTCTTAACATGATTACATTCAATATATAGTTTCCAATACAAGTATTATATTTTCCCAATACACCTTCATCAATAGCATTGAGCTAGACCAGGCATGGGCAAACTTGGGCCCTCCAGATGTTTTGGACTTCAACTCCCACAATTCCTGGCCTCAGGCTGAGGGGGAAGAGGAAAGAGCCTGAGGCCAGGATTTGTGGGAATTGAAGTCCAAAATACCTGGAGGGACCAAGTTTGCCCATGCCTGCTGGAGATGAACCAACATATGAGAGCACCTTCTTGCATGTTAAGATTCAGTGTCAAAGTGCATTGACTCTACAGTCTAGACCAGGCATGGGCAAACGTGGGCCCTCCAGGTGTTTTGGACTTCAACTCCCTCCATTCCTAACAGCCTACAATTCCTAACAGTGACTCCCAGCCTTCCTCCAGTTCGATCACTGGCCGCACCATTGAAAGCCAACCAGTTGCTTTGGGAAGGTCACTCTCTCTCAGCCTCAGTCCCTGATGGTTAGAGCGGGCACTTTGGGGACCGGTTTGGCATGAAGCGTTTTCTGCCTCCCTCTTTGACAATCTGGGGAAAGGATTCCATCATCTCTGACCTGAACCCCTACGCCCACCTCCCCTCTCCTGTGAGGCATCAAAGCATCAGACGAAACCGTGGCATTAAAAATAAGTGGCACACTGCCTCCCCCACAAGGTGCCGAGAGCGCAGAGATCTATATATGTGTGTGTGTGCATGAGTGTGCGTTTTCCGTGGAGCCAGGTGTGGGCGCGTTTCCCAGTAACCTTTCTCAGGGAGAAGAATGCAAGCAAGCTGGAAGGGAAATGTTTGTAAAGTTGGGTTTGTCTCTGCCTGCCTGCCTCCCTCCCCCCTTGGCACCCCGGTTGGTGCTGCGGAGGGGGAGCAGAGGTCCTCCATCCGTCGCTAGGCACTTTGGTCGCTAGGCACAATGGTCGCTAAGCAACCGGATCCTTCCTCCTGTTCTGGGCTCAGCAGCATCCATGTGCTGATGCTCCATTTAGAAAAGGGAGCATAATAAAAGGTCTCTCTGTGTGTGTTGTCAGCTATAAAGGATCGGATCGAGGTTGGGAAGTCGGAGGGGTCTGCACAGTCCCGGAATAGAAAGGAACCCAACTGGCAGGGGTGGTTCAGAGGAAGCTGGCAAGCAGCAGGATGTGCCCATGAATCACAAAGGGGAACGTTGTATTACAAGGCACCACCACGAACATCAATGAGGGAAGTCAAGGGAGTCTCAGCAGGTAGGAAAAAGTGCCCAAGATAGAATCAGAGTCATAATATTGGATGGGATCCACAAAAACCATCCAGTCCAACTCAATTGGGGCCGGGCTGTGGCGCAGCTGTCTAGTAACCAGCTGCAATAAATCACTACTGACCGAGAGGTCATGAGTTCGAAGCCCGGGTCGGGTTAAACCGCCGACCATTAAAATAGCCCCGGCTTGCGGTTGACCTATGCAGCCCCGAAAGACAGTTGCATCTGTCAATTAGGGAAATTTAGGGACGCTTTATGCGGGAGGCTAATTTAACTAATTTACAACACCATAAAACTGCCAGCAAAACACAAGGAAAGGAATGAGGAAGTACAGCCACTACTGGACGGTGAAGCAACAGCTCCCCCTGTGGCCGGAATCGTGAAGCTGGAAAAATGTTAAAAATGCCTCTGAGTCTGTCTACTATATGTTGTTTGTCTGTTGGCATTGAATGTTTGCCATATATGTGTTCATTGTAATCCGCCCTGAGTCCCCTTCGGGGTGAGAAAGAAGGGCGGAATAGAAATACTGTAAATAAATAAATAAATAAATTTTCCCAAGCAGGAAAACACAATCAAAGCAGAAATAGGTTGCTCTGAGTTTTCCAGGCTGTATGGCCGTGTTCCAAAAGCATTCTCTCCTAACGTTTCACCCACATCTATGGCAGGCATCCTCAGAGGTTGTGAGGTCTGTTAGGAACTAGGCAAGTGGGGTTTATATCTCTGTGGAAAGTCCAAGTTGGGAGAAAGAACTCTTGTCTGTTTGTGAATGTTGCAGTTGGCCAGCTTGATTAGTATCGAATGGCCTTGCAGCCAGACTTTGTATCTGCAAGGCCATTAAATGCTAATCAGGTTGGCCAACCAAACTCACAGTGACCCAGCGATTCCAGCCATGAAAACCTTCAACAACACATTAGAGCAGAGAAAGATGGAAAGATAGATGGATACTAGATCATCAGTCATTGTGCACAGGCAAGTCATTTCTGACCTATGCCAACACCTGCTCCATCTATATGAGTCTACACTGCCATATAATCCAATTCAAATCAGATAATCTGGATTTAGAGACTGGATTATATGACAGTGTCGACGGGGCCCCAGAAAGGTGTCAACATCTCGTATCTGGAATTACAGTACACTTATCCAACACTTGCTTATCCAACATTCTGGATTATCCAACACATTTTTGTAGTCAATGATTTCAAAACATCAAGATATTTTGGTGCTAAATTCGTAAATTCAGTAATTACTACATAGCATTACTGCATATTGAACTACTTTTCTGTCAAATTTGTTGTTAAACATGATGTTTTGGTGCTTAATTTGTAAAATCATAACCTAATTTGATGCTTAATAGGCTTTTCCTTAATCCTTCCTTATTATCCAACATATTCACTTATCCAACATTCTGCCGGCCCGTTTAGGTTGGATAAGTGAGACTCTACTGTAGTAGCAATATGATCTATTGGCATGAGTGAGATAGTGATCCCTTAGCTTTCTTTCCGGAGCCTCTGGTGGCACAGCGGATTAAACCACTGAGCTGCTGAACTTGCTGACCAAAGGGTTGGCGGTTTGAATCTCGGGAGCGGAGTGAGCTTCCACTGTTAGCCCCATCTTCTGCCAGCCTAGCAGTTTGAAAACATGCAAATGTGAGTAGATCAATAGGTACCGCTCTAGCGGGAAGGTAACAGCACTCCATGCAGTCATGCCGGTGGCCACATGACCTTGGAGATGTCTATGGATGATGCCGGCTCTTTGGCCTAGAAATGGAGACGAGCACCAACCCCCAGAGTTGGACATGACTTAATATCAGGGGAAAACCTTTACCTTTACCTAGATTTTTTTCTAATAGTTCAATATATACCAGCTTTGTTTAAAGTGCAAAATGATTGTAAAATATTGTGTATAAAAATACCTTCAGGCTATAGGACACATGTAATATAAATGACTTTCATGTTTAGACCTGCATCTTAGCTCCAAAATGTATACATTGTATAGGCCAGGGGTCCACAAACTAAGGCCCGGGGGCCGGATGCGGCCCTCCAAGGTCATTTACCTGGCCCCCGCCCTCAGTTTTATAATATTTGTATATCATTTTATATAATATAATATATTGTATATACATATAATATTGATAATATTATAATGTTATACAATATAATATTAATAATACCATATAATAATATTAATTATATATTAGATATAATATTACAGCATAGTGGTATAGTTCAGTATAGCATTATATAATGCTAATATTGTGCTATGCCAATAATATAATATATTCTATGTACATACAGTGGCTCTGAGTCCCCTTCGGGATGAGAAGGGCGGCATATAAATGTAATACAGTAGAGTCTCACTTATCCAACACTCGCTTATCCAACGTTCTGGATTATCCAACACATTTTTGTAGTCAATGTTTTCAATATATCATGATATTTTGGTGCTAAATTCGTAAATACAGTAATTACTATATAGCGTTACTGCGTATTGAACTATTTTTTCTGTCAATTTTATTTTATAACATGATGTTCTGGTGCTTAATTTGTAAAATCATAACCTAATTTGATGTTTAATAGGCTTTTTCTTAATCTCTCCTTATTATCCAACATATTCGCTTATCCAACGTTCTGTCGGCCCGTTTATGTTGGATAAGTGAGTCTCTACTGTAAATGTAGTAAATGAATAAATAAATAATTTTAGACTTAGGCTCGCCCAAAGTCTAAAATGACTTGAAGGCACACAACAACAACAACAACAACAACAACAACAACAACAACAACAACAATCCTAATTAACTTGACTATCTCATTGGCCAGAAGCAGGCCCACACTTCCCATTGAAATCCTGATAGGTTTATGTTGGTTACAATTGTTTTCATTTTTAAATATTGTATTGTTCTTTCATTGTTGTTGCTGTTTTGCACTACAAATAAGACATGTGCAGTGTGCATAGGAATTTGTTCTTTTTTTTTCTTTTTTCAAATGATAATTCGGCCCCTCCACAGTCTGAAGGATTGTGGACCGGCCCTCTGCTTTAAAAGTTTGAGGACCCCTGGTATAGGCAAACATTCCAAAATCTATGGGGGAAAATCCCTAATTCTTCTGATCCTGAGCATTTTTGAGAAGAGACTCCAAACTTTATAGAATCTCTAAACTCAGGATAGAAAGATATCAATGCATTGCATCTACACTGTAGAATGAAGGCCGTTTGGCATTGCTTTAAAGGCCATGGATCCAGGCTACAGAGTCATGGAAGTTGTAGTTTTGCAAACTACAGCTCCTAGGATTCCATAGCCTTGAGCCGTGGCAGTTAAAGCCGTGCCAAACCGCATTCCTTCCCCAGTGTGGATGCCCCTGAGTCTCTGTCTGGCGTTTCCGCCAGCTGTGTTTCTCCCTGACAACACTCCGCACCCACTCATCACATTGTGTGCCTGGAACATCCTGAATCATCGTCTTCAGATTTCTAATACTGTAGGATGGATGTTTGTGTACTTATGTCATGCCTGGGTGCCAGCAATTTCCCTCTTACTAATCCCACATCCAGAGAGATATTTATATATACTTTTTACCTGGTATTTAGCAGAAGAAGGATTCTGTGCAGGGTCGATAATTTAGGACTATCCGGAGGCTTTACATTTCAGTGCTAAATGATCATTACTAACTTAGGCACCTGGAGATGCCCAGGTTAGGTCCTTTATGACGTTAAAGCTATTGTTTGTTTTTGGATTTTAGGGTTGATGATAATGATGATTATTATTATGTTTACTTATACCCCGCTTTATCCCTCCCGAAGGAGATCCCATTAGAAAATGCATAAGGGTGTGTGTAAACTACAACTCCCATCATCATTACTCCCCAAACCTTGCCAGTATTTAAGGTTGTCCATGTCGAGTCTGTGTGCCAAGTTTAGTCCAGATCCATCGTCGGTGGGGTTCACAATGCTTCTTGAATATCAGCAAACTACAACTCCCATCATCCTGAGTGAAACTCTTCCCCCTGCAACCCTTCTAGTATTTAAAGTTGGTCATGTTGTGTATGCATGCCAAATTTGGTCCAGATCCATCGTCGGTGGGGTTCACAATGCTTCTTGAATGTCGGCGAACTACAACTCCCATCATCCTGAGTCAAACTCTTCCCCCTGCAACCCTTCCAGTATTTAAAGTTGGACATGTTGTGTATGTGTGCCAAATTTGGTCCAGATCCATCGTCGGTGGAATTCACAATGCTTCTTGAATATCGGCAAACTACAACTCCCATCATCCTGAGTCAAACTCTTCCCCCTGCAACCCTTCAAGTATTTAAAGTTGATCATGTTGTGTATGCGTGCCAAATTTGGTCCAGATCCATTATCGGTGGGGTTCACAATGCTTCTTGAATGTCGGCGAACTACAACTCCCATCATCCCGAGTCAAACTCTTCCCCCTGTAATCCTTCTAGTATTTAAAGTTGATCATGTTGTGTATGCGTGCCAAAATTGGTCCAGATCCATCATCAGTGGGGTTCACAATACTTCTTGAATGTCGGCGAACTACAACTCCCATCATCCCGAGTCATTCTAGTGGCTCAATGTGTAAAAAAAATATATGTATTTCATACGTAAAATCATTAAAATATTAGGTATAAAATGACCTTAAGACTTTGTATATATGAGATGTCTAATGAAACATAAATTGATTCCATGTTTAATAATAATAATAATAGTAATAATAATAATAATAAGTTTATTTGTATCCCGCCACCATCTCCCCCAGAGGGGAGACTCGGGGCGGCTCACAGAAATATCAAATACAAAACAATAACAATATACAATACATCAATAGACAATAACATTCACCAATTGTAATATTTGCACATTAACCAAAAAGAATAAAAACACACTTATTAAAAACATAGAAATTAAAAACAGTGAGGTTGTAATAGTAGATTAGCAAAGTGCACATCATAGGTTTAGACTTGGGTCTCATCTTTTGCCTTCTTTAGCCTTCTCTGCCCACCAAATTACAAGTCCCAGGATTTGATAGCATTGTGCCATGGCAGTTAAAGTGGAGTCAATCTGCATTCATTCTAAAGTGTAGATGCACTTGTAATCAGTAATAGGTCCATAGATTCAAAGATTGTTACTTATCTCATTCACTTAAACTCAAAAATCGTGTGAATATCCATGGCTGTGTGATTATTTTGGGACACACTCTACTTGTGTGTAGAGGAACACTTGCATTGGCTTGCTGTAGGTTTTCCGAACAATCAGGGCCAGCTAACTTCTCTGAACAAAGGATTCCCCTGGGCAGGAAGCAGCCAGGCTTTGAAGCTCCAAGGCTATCAAATGCTAATCAATATGCAACATTCCCACTTGCTTCCAATAGAACAGAGTTCTTTCTTCCAATCTGGACATTATTCCACAAGTATATAAACCCCACTTGCCTAGTTTCCAACAGACATCAAACCTCTGAGGATGCTTGCCATAGATGTGGGCGAAACATCAGGAGAGCATGCTTCTGGAACATGGCCAGACAGCCCGAATTACTCATAGCAACCCATTATTATTATTGTTATTGTTGTTGTTATGTTGTCGAAGGCTTTCATGGCCGGGATCACAGGGTAGTTGTATGTTTTCCGGGCTGTCTGGCCATGTTTCAGAAGTATTCCCTCTTGACGTTTCACCCACATGTATGGCAGGCATCCTCAGAGGTTGTGGACCTTCCTTGCTTAGTTTCTCCATACCTCACAACCTCTGAGGATGCCTGCCATAGATGTGGGCGAAACATCAGGAGAGCATGCTTCTGGGACATGGCCAGACAGCCTGGAAAACTCACAGTAACCTATTATTATTATTATTATTATTATTATTATTATTATTATTATTATTATTATTATAGTGTATGACACAGCAAACAAGATAGATATGCTGGTCGAACACTTACCAAGTGTCTAGCACTGTGTGATGTATTATTATTATTATTATTATTATTATTATTATTATTATTATTATTATTAATGGAATTTCCTAGCCAGCATGGAAAGAGGGAGAGACCTAGTTCAACATCACACCGCATTTCCCTGCAGAACTCTTTGCCACAAGATGTGTGGCTTTAAAATAGGATATCCTGCATGTAGGACTTATCCTGCAGTTTGCAATTTTAGAAAAAATTAGTGTATTGACACAGTAGGATTAATGCAGTTTGACAACACATTGACAGCCATGTATGGGCACCTGGGAGTTGTAGTTTGGTGAGGCATCAGCCCTCTTGGGACTGGAAAACTACAACTCCCAGGTTCCCATTAAGTCATGGCAAACTGCATCTATGGTGTAGATCAGGCATGGGTGAACTTGGGCCCTCCTTTTGGGTGTTTTGGACTGCAACTCCCACCATTCCTAACAGCCTCGGTCCTCGCTTAAGCGGCTGAGGGGGAAAAGGAAGGGGCCCGAGGCTGTTAGGAATGGTGGGAGTTGCAGTCCAAAACACCCAAAAGGAGGGCCCAAGTTCGCCCATGCCCAGTGTAGATGCACCTGGAGAGACTTTTCCAAGGCATCGCTCTTGCCCTGAGATTCCTCCCTCTGCAGAAGAGAGGCCAGATCCTGAATTTTGCGTCCTGGTTGAGAAAGAGAGAAATGAAGGCAGTAGAACACAGAAAGAAAGAAAGATTATTTTAGTCCCCCTTTTTCCCAACTTCTTCCTCAATCCCCTCCTCGCTAAACTCACACTTCCGTTTATTTTAAGCTCCGACCATCTGCCTTCTCCCAATCATGCCCAAAGTCTCCAAAACAGAGCAGCATAACCAGGGTGCTTGGATTCCAAGTTTCCCGAGGGAGTTGTAGTTTCTCAAGGCCTTTAAATGTGCCAGTGTCTCATCAAACTACAAGGATTGAATAGCACTCAGTCATAGCAGCTGAAGCAATGCCAAACTGTATTAACTCTACAGTGTAGATGCACCTTTAGAGTCCTAGGCAGCCGTAGCAACAGTATCTTACTTGCCATTGCTGCATGAGACAGAACGATGGGACTTGCAATTTTCTTAGGCACTAGAAATCCCTGGTATGGAAATCCGGCTCCCTTGCAAAACAATCCCAAGAGACCGCAGGCAATTGTCAGGCACAGTAATAGAACATGGAGGTGGGATACAAAAATAAAGTAGTAGTAGTAGTAGTAGTAGTAGTTGTTGTTGTTGTTGTTGTTGTGTGAAAGGGCCCATAGAGACGGGAAAGATCTCTCTTCTGGACCAAATCAAAGAAACAGAAATGAACAACCAATGCAAGAGTTGTTGGCTGGAATCACTGGCTTGCTGTGAGTTTTCCGAGCTGTATGGCCATGTTCCAGAGGCATTCCCTCCTGAAGTTTCACCCACATCTATGGTTGGCATCCTCAGAGGTTGTGAGGTCTGTTGGAAACTAGGTAAGTGGGGTTTATGTATCTGTGGAATGTCCAGGGTGGGACAGTAAATAAAGAACAACACTCAGAAAACAGGAATTAAAGACAGGAAACAATCAGGGCCAGCTAACATCTCCCAACAAAGAATTCTGCCAGGCCATTCAATGCTAATCAAGCTGGCCAATTGCAACATTCACACTTGCCTCCAACAGACAAGAGTTCTTTCTCCCACCCTGGATATTATTCCACAGAGATATAAACCCCACTTGCCTAGTTTCCAACAGACCTCACAGCCTCTGAGGATGCCTGCCATAGATGTGGGTGAAATGTCAGGAGAGAATGCTTCTGGAACATGGCCATACAGCCCGGGAGATTTGCAGCAACCCAGTGATTCTGGCCATGAAAGCCTTCGACAAAATAATAATAATAATAATAATAATAATAATAATAATAATAATAATAATAATAATACTTTGCAACTTAGCACAGGCATAACAATGCCTCCCTTTTGCACCTCTAGACAACGAGCAGTGTCTTATCTGTTCTCCACCTGATTGTAAGGAAGAATTTCAAAATGGCACGGGGTCAAAATCCCAAACCCAGGGGGGGAATTCCTGGATGGCGCCAAAGGCCCAGATACCTTGCAATATGTATTCCTGTCTGGAAAGATTTGCAGCACATTTCCCCCCTGCTTCTAAATCGGTCCTTACGCTTGCTCCTTTTATTAAATATTTGGAATTATTTGCAATCTTTTAAACCCACCCTCGATCATAAGATCCCCAGGGGGCATCTGCACTGTATAATGAATGCAGCTTGGCACAGATTGAACCACAACTGTGTTGTCAAAGGCTTTCATGGCCGGGATCACAGGGTTGTTATTTATTTTCCGGGCTGCATGGCCATGTTCCAGAAGTATTCTGTCCTGACGTTTCGCCCACATCTATTAAAAAACTCCAAAATCAGAACAGTAAATAAAGCAGTAGCACTCTGAAAACAAAAGAATGCCAGACATGAATCAATCAGGTGTAGCTAATGACTCTGAACAAAGGATTCCCCCAGGCCAGGATGTGAGGCTTGGAAGGCCATTTAATGCTAACAAAGGTGATTAATTACAACATTCACACTGGCCTCCAACAGACAAGAGTCCTTTCCCCACCCACAGATACATACCGTATATACCCGAGTATAAGTCGACCTGAATATAAGCCAAGGCACCTAATTTTACCACAAAAAAACCGGGAAAACATTGACTCCAGTATAAGCCGAGGGTGGTAAATTTCAGGAATAAAAATAGACACAGTAGAGTCTCACTTATCCAACACTTACTTATCCAACATTCTGGATTATCCAACGCATTTTTGTAGTTAATGTTTTCAATGCATTGTGATATTTTGGCGCTAAATTCATAAATACAGTAATTACTACATAGCATGAATGTGTAATGAACTACTTTTTCTGTCAAATTTGTTGTATAACACGATGTTTTGGTGCTTAATTTGTAAAATCATAACCTATTTTGATGTTTAATAGGCTTTTTCTTAATCTCTCCTTATTATCCAACATATTCGCTGATCCAACGTTCTGCTGGCCCGTTTACGTTGGATAAGCGAGACTCTACTGTACCAATAAAATTACATTAATTGAGGCATCAGTAGGTTAAATGTTTTTGAATATTTACATAAAGCTCAAATTTAGGATAAGACTGTCCAACTCTGATCAAATCATTATTCTCATCGTCTTCAATGTCAATGTGCTTATGTATCCTTTTAATAATAATAGAGTAAAATAATACATGTAATAATAATAATATAATAATAAATACAGGAAAATAATACATATAATAATAAATATAGTAAAATAATAAATGCAATAATAATAATAATAATAATAATAATAAGAAGAAGAAGAAGAAGAAGAAAAAGATCAGAGTGAAATAATAAATGTATTATTAATAATAATAAAAATAGAGTAAAATAAATGTAATAGTAGCAACAATAATAGAGAAAAATAATAAATGTAATAATACCAATAATAATAGAGAAAAATAATAAATGTACCATATATTCTCGAGTATAAGCTGACCCAAATACAAGCCAACCAGGACCCTCACCCGAGTATAAGCCGAGGGGGGCTTTTTCAGTCTTAAAAAAAGGGCTGAAAAACTAGGCTTATACTCGAGTATATACAGTAAACCTTCCTTACTTAGTTTCTCTATATCACACAACCTCTGAGTATGCCTGCCATAGATGTGGGTGAAACGTCAGGAGAGAATGCTTCTGGAACATGGCCATGCAGCCTGGAAAATATACAATAACCCTGCGAACTGCAACTGCTCAATTTTATGGAATAGTGGGAGTTGTAGTTTGGTGAGGCATCATCATTCTTTGGTAGAGGAGACTAAAGGCCTTGAACAACTACATCTCCAGTGATTGAAGTACAGTAGAGTCTCACTTATCCAACACTCGCTCATCCAACGTTCTGGATTATCCAACGCATTTTTGTAGTCAATGTTTTCAATATATCGTGATATTTTGGTGCTAAATTTGTAAATACAGTAATTACAACCTAACATTAATGCGTATCGAACTACTTTTTCTGTCAAATTTGTTGTATAACATGATGTTTTGGTGCTTAATTTGTAAACTCATAACCTAATTTGATGTTTAACAGGCTTCTCCTTAATCTCTCCTTATTATCCAACATATTCGCTTATCCAACATTCTGCCGGCCCGTTTATGTTGGATAAGTGAGACTCTACTGTAGTATCAAACTGCATTCATTCTTAGGTGGCAACGAGCGTGGATTGATGCAATTTGACAACACCTTCATAATACAGTAGAGTCTCACTTATCCAAGCCTCGCTTATCCAAGTTTCTGGATTATTCAAGCCATTTTTGTAGTCAGTGTTTTCAATATATCATGATATTTTGGTGGTAGAGTCGTAAATACAGTAATTACAAGATAACATTACTGCGTATTGAACTACTTTTTCTGTCAAATTTGTTGTATAACATGATGTTTTGGTGCTTAATTTGTAAAATCATAATTTGATGTTTAATAGGCTTTTCCTTAATCCCTCCTTATTATTCAAGATATTCACTTATCCAAGCTTATGCCGGGCTGTTTAGCTTGGATAAGTGAGACTCTACTGTAGTATCAAACTGCATTCATTCTTAGGTGGCATCGAGTGTGGATTGATGCAATTTGACAACACCTTCATAATACAGTAGAGTCTCACTTATCCAAGCCTCGCTTATCCAAGTTTCTGGATTATCCAAGCCATTTTTTTAGTCAATGTTTTCAATATATCGTGATATTTTGGTGGTAAATTCGGCTATGGAATCATGAGCGTTGTAGTTTTCCAAGGTCTTTAGCTTCCTCTGCCAAAGTGTGACGGTGCCTCGCCAAACTACAACTCCCACAGTTTGGTAGCATTCATCCATGCTCGTTCCTTTGTTGTCTCCATGGGAAGGGTCTGCGTCATATTCATTCTTAAAATCTCTTCTCCCCGGAAAAAAAGGACGCAAAATAGATCTGGATCTGCCAAACCCGCAGCAAGGGGCCGTTAACGCAGTTCGCCTTTTCCCCGAGTATCTCAGGATCTGGCCTGCTGTCAAAGGAAATGTTATTACGCGCCCACCTCCTTCCCTCTCGGTATTTCTTCTCCTTCTCAAACACAAGCGATAATCGTGCGAGGAGAACAACGGCAAGGAAATGCGTTTTCTCCACTTGCAAGATGTGACATTTTCTGGAAACACTCGGCGGCAGAGAGCCAAATCACCATAGGAGGGGGAAAGAAGTGCGTTTTGTTTTATTTTGTTGCGCGTGGTAGAAAAAAAAAATCAAATACCATTCTTAGATTTCTCATTAAGAGGATCATTAGAGCATTGGAACATGGAAGTTTACTTGAATGGATATCTAGTCTGACCACTTGCTTTTCAGGAATATGTTAATGTGGGATTTGTGTATTGATAGTGTTTAAATGCAATTTGTGTCTTGGTTTGTATTGCATACTGATTGCATCATCCAGAGTGTAACATAGTCTGGAAAGAGTTGATTACTGAGAAGCTGTGATGACCTTGATGTGTGGCTGGAACTGGGGAGTGTCCAGACACAAGTGTGTATGCATTACTGATTGCCTCAGTTCTGTTCTGTTCTGTCTGCCTAGAGTGAAAGTCCTGTGTTCGTCTTTTGTCTGCAAGTCTGTTTGTCTTGTACAGTATAACTTTGTATATAGTTTTACCAAAGTCTCTGGATGTCTCTTCGTTCTCCATTCCTCTGACTCCATCCAACTGCTGCTGCGCTGCAAATTACTCTGACAGAATATCCCACTAAGGATGCGTCTGCACTGTATACTTAATGCAGTTTGAGACCTCTTGAACCTCTATGGCTCAATGTGATGGCATCCTGGGTGTTGTAGTTTTACAAGTGCTCTAGTCTTCTCTACCAAAAACTCTATATCTATAATAATAATAATAAAACAAATCTCGGCTATCAAACATCTAAGAATTCTCACAAAATTTCACATTTGATGTACATGGATGACCTGAAGCTATATGGGAAAACGGAAACTGAAATCCAGTCTCTGACTAACACTGTCCGAATTTTTAGCACTGATATCAACATGGAGTTTGGTTTGGACAAATGTTCGACAGTGGCATTGAAGAAGGGAAAAATCATGGAAAGTGAGGGCATAAATATGCCTAATGGCCAAACAATAAAGTGTCACCAGCCAGAGGCCTATAAATATCTGGGCATATTACAGCTGGACAACATCAAGCATGAACATGTGAAAACTGTGGTCAGCAAAGAATACACACAAAGGGTCAGAAAAATTCTCAAAAGCAAGGTCAATGGAGGCAACACCATCAAGGCCATAAACACCTGGGCCATACCTGTCATAAGATATACTGCTGGCATTATAAATTGGACACAGGTGGAACTGGACAATTTGGACAGAAAAACAAGAAAACTCATGACCATTCATCACTCACTGCACCCTCGCAGTGATGTTGACCGGCTATATCTGCCTAGAAGATCTGGGGGCAGAGGACTCTTATAAGTAAAACAAGCAGTCAAAGAAGAAGAACATGCCCTGGCAGAAGATGTCAAGCAAAGTGAAGAACCTGCTTTGATTGAAGTCAAAAATCAGAAATTCCTCAAAACACAGCAGACAAAAAACCAGTACAAGAAAACCGCACTACAAACTAGAGCTGACAGCTGGCACAACAAAACACTGCATGGAAAGTTCCTTGACAAAATTGAAGGAAAAGCTGATAAGGAGAAGACCTGGCTCTGGCTCACGAATGGGACCCTGAAGAAGGAGACAGAAGGCCTGATCCTTGCAGCCCAGGAGCAAGACATCAGGACAAAGGCAATCAAGACCAAGATCGAAAAATCAGCTGATGACCCAAAATGCAGACTGTGCAAGGAAACCGATGAAACCATTGATCATATCCTCAGCTGCTGTAAGAAAATCGCACAGACAGACTACAAACAGAGGCACAACTATGTGGCCCAAATGATTCATTTGAACTTATGCCTCAAGTACCACCTCCCAGCAGCAAAGAACTGGTGGGATCACAAACCTGCAAAAGTATTGGAAAATGAGCACGCAAAGATACTGTGGGACTTCCGAATCCAGACTGACAAAGTTCTGGAACACAACACACCAGACATCACAGTTGTGGAAAAGAACAAGGTTTGGATCATTGATGTTGCCATCCCAGGTGACAGTCGCATTGACGAAAAACAACAGGAAAAACTCAAGATTGAACTTCAAAGACTCTGGCAGAAACCAGTGCAGGTGGTCCCGGTGGTGATGGGCACACTGGGTGCCGTGCCAAAAGATCTCAGCCGGCATTTGGAAACAATAGACATTGACAAAATCACCATCTGCCAACTGCAAAAGGCCACCCTACTGGGATCTGCACACATCATCCGAAAATACATCACACAGTCCTAGACACTTGGGAAGTGTTCGACTTGTGGTTTTGCGAAACGAAATCCAGCATATCTATCTTGTTTTCTGTGCCATACAACGTCGTTGTGTTGATAATAATAATAATAATGACACAGCAAACAAGATAGACATGCTGGATTTCGTATCACAACATCACAAGTCGAACACTTCCCATTGTGTGATGTATTTTCGAATGATGCGTGCAGATCCCAGTAGGGTGGCCTGTTGCAGTTGGTAGATCGTGATTTTGTCAATGTTTATTGTTTCCAAATGCCGGCTGAGATCTTTTGGCACGGCACTCAATGTTGTTGTTTTTGTTGTTGTTGTTGTTGTTGTTGTTATTATTATTATTATTATTATTATTATTTTATTATGACACAGCAAACAAGATAGACATGCTGGATTTCGTATCACAAAATCACAAGCTGAACACTTCCCAAGTGTCTAGGACTGTGTGATGCATTTTCGGATGATGCCTGCAGATCCCAGCAGGGTGGCCTTTTGCAGTTGGCAGATTGTGATTTTGTCAATGTTTATTGTTTCCAAATGCCGGCTGAGATCTTTTGGCACAGCACCCAGTGTGCCCATCATCACCGGAACCACCTGCACTGGTTTCTGCCAGATTATTATTATTATTATTATTATTATTATTATTATTATTATTTATAACCTACTTCCACCTCCCCGAGGGGACTCGTAGCGGTTCACATGGGGACTAAACCCAATCAACAGATAAAGCAATACGACAACAGCATATATAATTAAAACAATAACAGTAAAATAACATTCATAAAATAAATAGCAAGCATCAGGACCAAACGGTGGGCCTATTAAGAAAATATAGGGAAGGCAGGCATGTGCAAAAATGCAAGGCAATGCGTTCATAGTATCTCTCATTGAGATATTGGGCAATAATGTCTTTCCACTGACTCTGGAGACTTAGAAGGCATCTATGCTTCCTCACCAAATGACAACTCTCATGATCCCATGGCATTGAGCCATGGCACTGAAAGAGGGACCAATCTGAAATAATTTTATGGTGTAGATGCATCCAGAGAGGCCATACTTTTCCCCATCTTTCTTGTCAACATCTTTGTAAAGATTACGTGCAAAGACATATGGAATTTTATCCAAAAGAGTGTTTTCCAAGATCTCGTTTGAACAGAAAGCAATAGTTGTAGAGCCAAAGTGTTTACAAGGCAGCACTCTCACCCTGAGATTCTTCCTTTTTGCCCGAATGATCAGAAAAGTGGGGGAAGGACAACCCTATTTCTGAGCCCAGCCTTCCACTTTTTTGGTATAGCCTCCGATTGTCCCAATATAACAGTGGTTCTCAACCTTTCTAATGTCGTGACCCCTTAATTAATTAATTTATTTATTTATTTATTTACAGTATTTATATTCCGCCCTTCTCACCCCGAAGGGGACTCAGGGCGGATTACAATGAACACATATAGGGCAAACATTCAATGCCAACAGACAAACAACATACATTAGACAGACTCAGAGGCATTTTTTTAAACATTTTTCCAGCTTCACAATTACGGCCACAGGGGGAGCTGTTGCTTCACCGTCCAGTAGTGGCTGTACTTCCTCATTCCTTTCCTTGTGTTTTGCTGGCAGTTTTTTATGGTGTTGTAAATTAGCCTCCCGTATAAAGCGTCCCTAAATTTCCCTAATTGCCAGGTGCAACTGTCTTTCGGGGCTGCATAGGTCAACAGCAAGCCGGGGCTATTAATGGTCGGAGGCTTAACCCAACCCGGGCTTCAAACTCATGACCTCTCGGTCAGTAGTGATTTATAGCAGCTGGTTACTAGCCAGCTGCGCCACAGCTCCCCATAGAGTTCCCCATGTTGTGATGACCCCCCAACCATAAAATTATATTCATTGCTACTTTATAACTGTCATTTTGCTACTGTTATGAATCGTAATATAAATATCTGATATGTAGGATGTATTTTCATTGTTACAAATTGAACATAATTAAAGCATAGTGATTAATCACAAAAACAATATGTTTGGGGGGAGCATGGACAACGGATGATGGGATCTGCAGTACCTTCAATCGATTCGGCCCTGACTTCCATAGACCTCTCAGACCCCCACGAATGACATATCTGGACCAAACTTAGCACACAGAACCCCCGTGACCAACAGAAAACACTGGAAGGGTTTGAAAGGATTTGACAATGATTTAGGAGAGATGTAGTTCACCTTGATCCAGAGAGCACTGTGAACCCAAACGATGATGGATCTGGACCAAATTTGGCACAAATATCTGATACGCCCAAATTTGAATACTGGTGGGGTTGGGGGGCGGGATTGATTTTATCACTTGGGAGTTGTTATTACTGGGATTTATAGTTCACCTAGAATCGAAGAGCATTTTGAACTCCACCAACGGTATAATTGAGCCACACTTTCCACACAGAAATTGTTGAAGTGGGAATGATTGTATATAAAGTTGTTTAAATGCAATTGAGTTATAGTGTTGCAATGTGAGCTGGAGATTGCATCATGCACTGTCTGCTGTCCACTATGCGAGTGTGTAAAGAGTTAACTGTGTATTGCATCAGACAGCAGAGGTGGTTATAAATAGCTCCCTCTGCTCTCTGCTCTCTGCTCTCTGCCTCTCTGCACTCTGTCTGTATATATCGTCTTGAGAGTTTTCCGTTTGTTAGTAAACCTTTTGTAGATAGCCAAACAGGCTTCAGCCTCTTTATTGGTGCCAGTGATTCTTCGTTGATCTTCCGCTGCATGTGTGTTTATCCCTGACAGAAATCCCATGACCAATAGAAAATACTGGAAAGGTTTGCCGGGCATTGATCTTGAGTTTTGGAGTTGTAGTTCACCTACATCCAGAGAGCACTGTGGATTCAAACAATGATGGATGTGAACCAAACTTGGCACAAATACTCAATATGCCCAAATGTGAAGAGAGTGGATGAGAGCTTTTGGTGGGAGGATTTGCTGTCAGCTTCCAAAAAGAAAGAGAAGGACAGGCAGAGAGATCTTCAGCCTTCCCTGCCAAAGACCACCAGAAATATGTGTTTTTATGGTCTTTGGCAACCACTCTAAAACCCCTTCACAACTCCCTGACCCCCAGGTTGAGAAATGCTGCAATATAACAAAAACAGTTCCAATTAATGCTCCGCAGCCCCACTTTTTCAGCTGCTTTTAAAACATCTTGCTTTCTGCTGCAAATCCGGCTCACATTGCAAAGCTAATAATTGGAGTGAGCTCCATAAATTCATCAATGTGGATGGGAGGGAATGAAACCCTGCCGTTCTTGGTAAGCTCAGGCAAAAGTAAACAGCCACTCAGTTGTGTGTGCTTTCCTTTTTGCCTTCTTGGGACATTTTGATGTTGCTTGGCCATGGAGTCATAGAATGCTAGTGTTGGAAGGGACCCCCAAAGGCCATCTAGTCCAACCCCCTTTTGTTAGGCAGGGAACACAATCCAAGCCCTCCAAACAGATGACCATCCAGCCTCTAGGCTAGGGGTCCCCAAACTAAGGCCCGGGGGCCGGATGCGGCCCATCGAAGCCATTTATCCGGCCCCCATGGCACAAGGGCAGAAGGGGGTTAGACTAAATGACCCAAGGGGTCTCTTCTTCTCTTACAACCCTTATTATTATTATTATTATTATTATTATTATTATTATTATTATTATTATTATATTTTATGACATAGCAAACAAGATAGATATGCTGGATTTCATATCACAAAATCACATTATTATTATTATTATTATTATTATTATTATTATTATTATTATTATTATTAACATTGAGGCTGGGTGGCCATCTGTCAAGGGTGCTTTGCTAGTGCTTTTGATGCACAAAGGCAGAAGGGGATTGGACTTAATGGCCCAAGGGGTCTCTTCCAACCCTCATCATTATTATTATTATTATTATTATTATTATTATTATTATTATTATTATTAATAACATTGAGGCTGGGTGGCCATCTGTCAGGGGTGCTTTGCTTGTGCTTTCGGTGCACAAAGGCAGAAGGGGATTGGACTTAATGGTCCAAAGGGTCTCTTCCAACCCTCTTTATTATTATTATTATTATTAATAATAATAATAATAATAATAACATTGAGGCTGGGTGGCCATCTGTCAGGGGTGCTTTGCTTGTGCTTTCGGTGCACAAAGGCAGAAGGGGTTTGGACTTAATGGTCCAAAGGGTCTCTTCCAACCCTCTTTATTATTATTATTATTATTATTATTAATAATAATAATAATAACATTGAGGCTGGGTGGCCTTCTGTCAGGGGTGCTTTGCTTGTGCTTTCGGTGCACAAAGGCAGAAGGGGTTTGGACTTAATGGTCCAAAGGGTCTCTTCCAACCCTCTTTATTATTATTATTATTATTACACAGCAAACAAGATAGATATGCTGGAATTATTATTATTATTATTATTATTATTATTATTATTATTATTATTATTATTATTGCTCGGTGGCCAACTATAGTCCAGCCCTCCAACGGTCCGAAGGATCGTGAACCGGCCCCCTGTTTAAAAGGTTTGGGGACCCCTGCTCTAGGCAAAAGCAGAGGAGAAGACCCCAACAGACTCCCAGGCAGTAGCGTATTCCATTAGAGTTGGACGGGACCCCCAAAGGCCATCCAGTCCAACCCCCTTCTTTTAGGCAGGGAAACAACATCCAAGCCTTCCAAGCAGATGGCCATCCAGCCTCTATATAAAAGCAGAGGAGAAGACTCCAACAGACTCCCAGGCAGCAGCGTATTCCATTAGAGTTGGACGGGACCCCAAAGGCCATCCAGTCCAACCCCCTTCTTTTAGGCAGGGAAACAACATCCAAGCCTTCCAAGCAGATGGCCATCCAGCCTCTAGGTAAAAGCAGAGGAGAAGACTCCAACAGACTCCCAGGCAGCAGCGTATTCCATTAGCGTTGGAAAGGACCCCCAAAGGCCATCCAGTCCAACCCCCTTCTTTTAGGCAGGGAAACAACATCCAAGCCTTCCAAGCAGATGGCCATCCAGCTTCTAGATAAAAGCAGAGGAGAAGACTCTAACAGACTCCCAGGCAACAGCGCATTCCATTAGAGTTGGAAGGGACCCCCAAAGGCCATCCAGTCCAACCCCCTTTTGTCAGGCAGGGAAACAACATCCAAGCCTTCCAAGCAGATGGCCATCCAGCCTCTAGGGAAAAGCAGAGAAACTCCACTGGACTCCCAGGCAGCAGCACATTCCATTAGAGTTGGAAGGGACCCCCAAAGGCCATCTAGTCCAACCCCCTTCTGCCTTCCAGGGATTCCCAATCCAAGCCCTCCTGACAGAAGGCCATCCAGCCTCTATTTTGGCCCAGCCAATAAGGTCCTTTTGGATCCTGATCTGTCCTAGTTTAGTCCCATCTGCAAACATGATCATCATGCCTTCCATTTTATCATTCAAGTCATTGATAAAGGCATTGAATAGCCCTGGAGGATATGATAAAAAGCTCTGGAGGCGCTTGTATCAGGAGCAGGGAGGGAGTGGTCCCAGGAAAAGAGAAAAATGTGCCAAGGTTCAGCGTCTGTTCCACGGGAAGCAAGTTCCATCATGTTCTGTTTTTGTGGAGAATCTCCTACAATCCTTCCAGCAGCCGGCCGACCTGTCAAGTCCGTTTCTGCTGACTTCCTCCTTTTCTCACGTCTGCTTCATGCCGGGTCCCTGTGCCTTCTTTTTAGCTGGGCCTAAGTTCACATGGAGGCATTAAAAGAACCTATTTGTACGCGCCAAAGGTATTGCAATAGTGTGCATTTTTTTAAAAACGTTCTCAAATATGTGCCGGATGGTGAATACATTTTTTTTTCTATGATGAAATAGAGAACAATCCTATTTCTGGCAGCAAACTGTATCCATTTCTGCTTTTGTTTTGGGAGGTGAGAATCATACAAGCTAGAAGGGACCCTGAAGGTCATCTAGTCCAACCCTTTGCAGATTCTGGAAATGCATAATTGAAGCATGCATGGAATAAAAGATTTGCAGAGTCATCATGATCTCGTGGTTTGGGCAGTGAACTATGGCTTTGGAGACCAAGGGTGTATCTACACCGTGCAATTAATGGATGGCCTTTGGGGTTCCCTTCCAACTCCAGTGGAATTTAGATTATTTGGGAGTCCAGTGGAATCTCCTTCTCTGGAGGTTTTGCAAGAGAGGCTGTATGGTTGTCTGTCAGGAGGGCCTGGATGGTGTCTTTTAGCCTGGCAGGAGTGGGTCAGACTGGATGGTCTTTGAAGATTCTTCCAACTTTTGGTTCACGAGTGTGACTCCAATAGTTTTAGTTCTAACAGTGGCTGGATGTCCCTCTGCTGGGAAGGCTTGAATGGTGTCTGTCAGGAGAGCTTGGATGGTGTCTTTTAGCCTGGCAGGAATGGATCAGACTGGATGGCCTTTGGAGACCCTTCCAACTTTTGGTTCATGAGTGTGACTCCAATAGTTTTAGTTCTAACCGTGGCTGGATGTCCCTCTGCTGGGAAGGCTTGAATGGTGTCTGTCAGGAGAGCTTGGATGGTGTCTTTTAGCCTGGCAGGAATGGATCAGACTGGATGGCCTTTGGAGACCCTTCCAACTTTTGGTTCATGAGTGTGACTCCAATAGTTTTAGTTCTAACAGTGGCTGGATGTCCCTCTTTTGGGAAGGCTTGGATGGTGGCTGCCAGGAGAGCTTGGATGCTGTCTTTTAGCCTGGCAGGAGTGGGTCAGACTGCATGATTTTTGGAGACTCTTCCAACTTTTGGTCCATGAGTGTGACTCCAATAATTTTAGTTCTAACAGTGGCTGGATGTCCCTCTGTTGGGAGGGCTTGGATGGTGTCTTTCTGCTTGTCAGAAGCAGGTCAGACTGGATGGCCTTTGGAGGTCTCTTCCAACTCTAGTGGAATATGAAATGCATGGAGGTGTGGTGGAGTCCCTTTCCATGGGGCTGGATGGGCATCTATCACAAGAGGGCTTGGATTGTGTTTTCCTTGGCAGAAGGTGAGACTGGATGGCCTCTGGGGGTCCCTTCTAACTCTGGGGTGCTTTGAGAGATGCTGTGTGTTTTCTCCACCGCCTGATTCTGCTCGAGCTCAGAGGCCTGATAAACAGGGACCCGAGACGAGGCATTTGGGCAGCAGATGGCGAGACTTTGCAATTGGCAAAGCTTTTTGGGTGGCAGCGGGTGGGGAGAGCCGGCCAAGTTTCTCCCAGGAAGGGAAGCGGCTGTACTTGTGAGAACCAGGCTCTGCTGTCTGCCGATCCAACGCCTTGGCGCTCCCCAGGATGAAATGCCGTGCCTCTGCCTCCCCTCAGTGCCCAAAAACAGGACCTGCAACTCAGCCTCCTCTTCCCACCTTGAGTTCAGGACAGGCCAAGATTCAACAGGAGCAACTCTCCCTCCTCCAATTGATTGTTTTCATCTTCGTTTTATGTATTTTAATGTATATATTGTAATGGCATTGTGCTTTATCTTTTGTTATACCCTGCCTTGAAAAGAAGCATGCAATAATGAGAGGCAGGTTGAAATATTTCAAAGGACGTCCAGTTGAGAATGAGGCAAGCTTTTTTCCAGAGACTAGGTCATAATGGATACTAACTAAACACAGCTGTCTATTCTAAACAATATCTGAAAAATATGCACTACGATAAAGGTTCAAAGCATAGAACACAATATGTATATTAGAGCATCATATACATACAGTAGAGTCTCACTTATCCAACACTCGCTTATCCAACGTTCTGGATTATCCAACGCATTTTTGTAGTCAATGTTTTCAATATATCATGATATTTTGGTGCTAAATTCATAAATACAGTAATTACTACATAGAATTACTGCGTATTGAACTACTTTTTCTGCCAAATTTGCTGTCTAACATGATGTTTTGGTGCTTCATTTGTAAAATCATAACCTAATTTGATGTTTAATAGGTTTTTCCTTAATGCCTCCTTATTATCCAACATATTTGCTTATCCAACATTCTGCCGGCCCGTTTATGTTGGATAAGTGAGACTCTACTGTAATAATGTTAACAATAATACAATTAATTGTTGTGGTAATCTCTGAGCGGTTAGACTCAATTTAACCCTCTCTGGGGGAGATTCCACCAAAAATCAGCAGAGTAGCAAAAGCAAAAGCTTTCAAATGCAACAGTTACTTACACAGGGCGAGCAAAGAGAAGACTTTGACCATTTAGGATTGCAATGGACTTCAGAGTCTCAGTAAAAGTTCAAAAAGTGTTTATTCAGGTAAAAAGAACTCTATTATAGATAGAAAGGCTTGGGAGCTGTCTAGTCTACCCTAGACTGGTTTCTAAGGAAAAATAAGAAAGGAAAAATAACAAACATCTAAATAGTTACATCTTGCCAGGAGAGATGGCAGGACGTATTGTTAGCTTGAAGAACAAAGGGAGAAGAGACTGAACCAAATGGTTCCAACCTCATGGTCCAGTTTATTGGGGCCGTAAAAGACATTCTGACCAATGAGAAGTTAGTGTGCCTAAAGATTCACATTTCCACTAACTTCAAAGTAAGGGATGTGACGTAAACAGGATAGAGTGAAACACAGTAAAGCCTGTCTAGGCATGCTTTGGAAACAGGGAAAGGATTCCCTCAATCTAACTATCATCTATCTAACTACATTTGGACTTGAGTAGTCCAGGATGATTTCCCAACACTAATAATACAACTGATGACCAAATTCAGTCAGCTGTAGTGGCACACAGTCGTAACTTACAGAGTATAAAGATTTATAGACTGCAATCATCCAGATTTAAATGCTACACAGAGCAGTTTTCAGTATAGAACATATATCAGACATATATCAACAAGACTCCAACTAAAATTTGTTAGCGACACAGTATGTGTACATTCAGTCTCTCCAAAATGGTATGTAATATGCTGTGAAACTAAATATATCAGTATACAAATCAATTGGCTCAAACCTGGCCTTGTATACTGAATTGTTCCAATGGTTCACATTTTTGCACTGTCCCAGATGCATTTCAAGTGTTTCCCTCGACTTCTCTCTCCGTTTTCCTCCTTAGGAAGTGATGCTTGGCCTTTAGTGTCCCGCCACCACCTTCCAAGATGCTGCCCGGACTCCCGGAGGCCCTGAGCCGCCTGAGGGCGAACTCGCTCCGCAGCTGCTTCAGCCTGGCCGGGCCGGCCGAGTCCACCTTGGTGGCCGTCCCCTTCGAGGTGGACGAGGTCCGCATCCTGAAGGTCTGCTTCTACAGCAACAGCTTCAACATGGGCAAGAACTTCAAGCTGGTCAAGTGCACCGTCCTGACGGAGATCCGGGTGCGTCACTCTGCAAGGAGTAGCATTTCATAGAGTCAAAGAGTTGGAAGAGACCTCTAAGATCCATCCAGGCCAACCCCATTCTGCAATGGAGGAACACAGTCAAAACACTCCTGACAGATGACCATCCAGCCTCTGTTAAAAAAAACTTCCAGAGAAGGGGACTCCAATGAACACACCTCAATGATTCCACTGTAGACCTTCTCTTAGCGTCACGAAATTGTTCCCAGTGTTTAGTAGAATAGAAGCTGAACATGAGCTAAAAGTGTGATGCGGCAGCTAAAAAAGCCAATGCAGTTTAAGCTGCATCAGTAGGAGTCTAGTATCTAGATCAGGCATGGACCAACTTTGGCCCTCCAGGTGTTTTGGACTTCAACTCTCACAATTCCTAACAGCCGGTAGGCTGTTAGGAATTGTGAGAGTTGAAGTCCAAAATACCTGGAGGGCCAAAGTTTGCCCATGCCTGATGTCAATCAAGGGAAGTCATAGGCTGGATCTACATGACCATATCATGCAGTTTCAGAATGCATTGAACTGGATTCTGTGAATCTGCACTGCCATGTAATGGAGTTCAGTGTGATTAATCTGCATTCCGAAAATGCATGATATGGCAGTGCAGACCCAGCCATAGTCCTCCTTCCTTCTGCTTTGGTCAGACCTTACCCAGAATAATAACCCTGTGTCCAGTTCTATGCAAAAGGAGGAGAAGGAGACGGACAAGATAGGAGGTGTCCAGAGAAGGCCCAAAGTCTAGAAACTATGAATCCCTATAATGAACAGCTTAGGAAACTAGGCATATTAGGCCCAGAGAAGGTTAAAAGTGTGTGTGGAATGGAAGTCATATAGAGAGCAAGCTTATTTTCTGCTGCTCCTCCTCAAGCTTGCAGATTTATGGCTCCACACTTCTCACTTCTGGCCATCAATCAGTCAGGCTCCAGCACACCCCGCTTGCAGCTCTGCTTCTCCAGCAATCAATCTTCCACCGAAGACACACTAAAGCAGGCTCACCAGAACAGCGGGTCCCATCTCTGGTGACACTCGCAGCTCCAACTTTTTCTCCACTCCAAACTCCAGAATAGGTCCAGTCTGTGCTCTGGTCCAGTCTAGGAACTGGGATCTGGGCCCATAACCAATTTTCAGAGTAATTTGCACAGCACAGCAGCAGTTGGATGGAGTCAGTGGAATGGAGAACGAAGAGACATCAGAGCCGATGGTAAAACTATATACAAAGTTTTACTGACTTCAGTAATAATCAAGACAAACAGACTTGCAAATGATAGACACAGGACTCTCATTCTAGGCAGGCAGAACAGAACTGAACTGATGCAATCAGCAATGCACACACACTTGTGTCTGGACACTCCCTGGTTCCAGCCACACATCAAGGTCAAAACAGCTTCTCAGCAATTAACTCTTTCCAGACTATGTTACACTCTGGATGATGCAATCAGTATGCAAAGACACAAATTTCATTTAAACACTACCAATACACAAATCCCACATTAACATTTTATACTTTAGAATACACTACAGAATTAATGCATCTTGACACCACTTTAACTGTTGTGACCCTTTGCTATGTAATCCTGGAGGTTGTAGTTTGACAAGGCCTTTACCTTTGTCATCACCAAAGTCCAAGCCCCATGATCCCATATAATTGGATCACAACAGTTAAAAGGAGCCTCCGGTGGCCTAGGGGATAAAAGCCTCGTGACTTGAAGGTTGGGTTGCTGACCTGAAAGCTGCCAGGTTCGAATCCCACCCGGGGAGAGCGTGGATGAGCTCCCTCTGTCAGCTCCAGCTCCATGCGGGGACATGAGAGAAGCCTCCCACAAGGATGATAAAACATCGAAACATCCGGGCATCCCCTGGGCAACGTCCTTGCAGACGGCCAATTCTCTCACTCCAGAAGCAACTCTGGTTGCTCCTGACACGAAAAAAAACAAAACAACAACAGTTAAAGTGGGTCAACCGGTACTCGTTATGCAAACATATGGAGCAATAGATTCAGACTGCCCAAAAAGAGATCCACCTGGGAAGAACCTCCTGATGGTAAGAGCTGTTGAACAGTGGAATATGTTGCCTGCGGGTCCTTCTTTGGAGGATTTTATATAAAGGCTGGATGTCCATCTGTTGTGAGGGCTTGGATTGTGTCTTCCTGTGTGTGACAGAATGGACTAGATGCGCTAGTTCCCTTCCAACTTTAGGGTTCAATGAAAGCAGACTTCCTCCACCTTCTATATGACATCAGTATACAAGAGTTGAATGAAAAGTAATGCCTCCACCTTCAACAGATGGCAGTCCTGGTCTGCGGCAGGTCCTGGCTTGTTCAGGAGACTCTCCTCTACAGTTCCATTTGGCGGGAAGCCTTAGCATTGAACGGCTGTGTATGGAAGCCTGCGCAGACATAAGCAACATGGAGTCATTGAATTCTTGACAGCAGAAGGTGTCACCCAAAGGAGAAAGGTGTCACCTTCATTCTCGTAACACGAGAGGAGTTCCTGGCAAATTTCAAGTCTGTACGCTTTCATTTCAGGCATCATCCTGGGTACCCATCGTGCACAGATCTTCCAATAGCCAAGCAAAGCAAGAATGTGACCCACACGTTCTCGTGAAATGCCAATTATGCTTGACATTTCTCTCTTGAGTTATACGACAATCGTCCTGAATCAATCTGTCAACCTTTTGCTTGTGAAACTCAGTGGTTGCTGTCACAGGACATCCAACTCTTTGTTTGTCGTGCAAGTGCCCAACGAAGCACAGGACTCACATCAACACAATCCCCATAAATAGCTTGCATTCTCTGATGAATCTCCTTTGGGGTGACACCTTCTGCTGTCAAGAATTCAATGACTGCACGTTGCTTAGGTTGTATGGACCAACCGTCTGTGCAGGGTTCCATACTTTGCACTTTAAAAACACAACCGTTCAATGCTAAGGCTTCCCCATCTATGCAGGGTTCCATACTTTGCACTTTAACAACACAACTGTTCAGTGCTAAGGCTTCCCTGTCTGCACAGGGTTCCATACTTCACACTTTAACAACACAGCCGTTCAATGCTAAAGCTTCCTGCCAAATGGAACTGTAGAGGAGAGTCTCCTGAACAAGCCAAGACCTGCCACAGACCAGGACTGCCATCTGTTACGGAATTATGAAGGTGGATGCATTTCCTTTCATTCAACCCTCATAAATATTTAAAGATGAATATCACATAATTGTGCATTTCCTTTTTGACGGGGACAATTTCTCCCTCCTTCCTTCTGTGCTACCTGTCCTAACCTCACCTGGTTTCTCCCATCGGCAGGAGGTCATCCAGTCCATCTTGCAGAGCGGGCGCATCGGCCCCGATATCCAGCTGGCCGAATGCTATGCTTTGCGCCTGAAGCACGTGAAGTCAGATGAGATCCACTGGCTGCACCCAGACATGACGGTGGGCGAGGTCCAGGAGAAATACGAATGTTTGCACATTGAAGCCGAATGGAGGTAGGAATGTTTTTGCAACTTTTCATGTTGCATACATACACAGCAATACTGACCAAGAGTGTAGGCCTATGGTAAATGTCAGGGCAGGGCAGGGGGAGAAATGAGTTACGACTGTCGCCCAGACCTGTTGATGAGTCAGGTCTCACCTTCTGCTCATCAGTCAGACCACTTAAGCAGCCTGCAAAAGTAGCACTGACAAACGACACCTCAGTCGTAGATTTACTGCTGATCCCAGCGGTACTAGGCTTTATTTACAAGACTATATACAACTCCAAACACCATCACTCTCAGGACACATGTTCCCAGCAAAGGCAAAGCATGGCACATCCGTTCAGCAAGCCGAGTCTGATATCAGTGCTTTCAGGCACCTCCCAACATTCCACTATTCATGAGGAATGTTCCATCCCAGTTGAAACAGAAGTCTTGACCCATTGGCCCTGCAGGCAATCAATCAGGGCTGGCATGTAATTAACTCCTGTGATGCTGGAAAGCTTGCCGGAACACAGATGCACAATCCAACAGCATACAATTGATCTAACATTTCACTCTATAACAACAAAACACACTAACAAGCCCATCTCACAGGAAAAGCAAGATGCTAGGAGTATGAATCATGGTCTGTCTAGGCTGCAGGATGTGGCCTCCCATCCTCTCTAAAATTCTGCTATCTTGAATTGCACTATGTCACAAAATTTGAAAAAATTTCTGCTCCTGGTTTGAAAGTGTTATTTCCTGTTCAATTGTGCAGTCCTTTCTTTGAAAGTAGTTGTTCTACTCCAGAAACTTTGTTTGTGTGGCTACCACAACCTATGTCGAATTGATTGAGACTCGATGATGAGATATTCATTGAAAACTTAGAGCAAAATGTGCTGCAGGATGTCCCGCAAAGTTATGGTAGTTTAATAAACTTTCCCCATGTTTTAATGATAGAACCAATTACAAAATGACATTTATAACCCAGGAACAGAAATCATATTACATAGTGTTATTATTATAATTATATATAGATATAGTAGAGGCTCACTTATCCAACCTTCGCTTATCCAACATTCTGTATTATCCAACGCCTTCTGCCTTTTAGTAGTCAGTGTTTTTGTAGTCAATCTTTTCAATACATTGTAATGTTTTGGTGCTAAATTCGTAAATACAGTTGTTACTACATAACGTTACCATGTATTGAACTGCTTTTTCTGTCGATTTGTTGTGAAACAATTATTACCATCCTAGAATTCAATGACAGACCAGTTATCAGACCTGAAATGCGCCAATTGTGTATTTATATGTATATTTTTATCAATGTTTAATGTATTTAATTTTAACTGATTGAATAGTCTGTAATCTATATATATAAAAGAGTGATGGCATCACAGCAATTCACAAAACAACAAAACTACAGGCCCCCCAACCTCAAAATTTGACAACACAACCCATCATCCACGCCTCAAGGTTGATACAACAAAAAGAAAAGAAAAATAAAGTCCTAATTAGAGGGAGAGCAGTAATTGTTTTTATCCAATTGCTGCCAGTTTAGAGGGCTAATCTCTGCCCACTTGGTTGCCTAGCAACCAAGGGACAGCCAGGTTTCAGTTAGGGGACAGGCAGATTTAGGCCTCACTTAGGCTTCTTCCACAGATTATCTAATTTGCACTGGATTATATGGCAGTGTAGACTCAAGGCCCTTCCACACAGCTATATAACCCATTTATAATCTTATATTATCTGCTTTGCACTGGATTATCTTGACTCCACACTGCCATATAATCCAGTTCAGTGGGCATTTTATACAGCTGTGAAGAAGGGGCCTCAGATAATCCAGTTCTGAGCAGATAATATAAGATTAGAAATATACAGTAGAGTCTCACTTATCCAACGTAAACAGGCCGGCAGGATAAGTGAATATGTTGGATAATAATAAGGGATTCAGGAAAAGCCAATTAAACATCACATTAGGTAATCGTTATACAAATTAAGCACCAAAACATCATATTATACAACAAATTTGACAAAAAAGTAGTTCCATGCGCAGTAATGCTATGTAGTATTTACAGTAGAGTCTCACTTATCCAACACTCGCTTATCCAACGTTCTGGATTATCCAACGCATTTTTGTAGTCAATGCTTTCAATATATCGTGATATTTTGGTGCTAAATTCATAAATACAGTAATTACTATATAGCATTACTGTGTACTGAACTACTTTTTCTGACAAATTTGTTGTCTAACATGATGTTTTGGTGCTTAATTTGTAAAATCATAACTTAATTTGATGTTTAATAGGGTTATCCTTAATTCCTCATTATCCAACATATTCGCTTATCCAACGTTCTGCCGGCCCGTTTATGTTGGATAAGTGAGACTCTACTGTACTGTATTTACAAATTTACCACTAAAATATCACAATGAATTTAAAACACTGACTACAAAAACATTGATTTTGAAAAGGCAGACTGCATTGGATAATCCAGAACATTGTATAAGCGAATGTTGGATAAGTGAGATTCTTCTTTAATATGAAATAATTACTGGGATAGAATAATGCAGAACAATATAATCTCTAAAACCAGGACAGTAAATAAACAGGGGAATTCCACACAGGAAACAATCAGGGCCAGCTAACACCTCCCAACAAAGTATTCCTATCATCAAAGTCTGGAAAATCCTCTGTTTTCTCAGGGCCACAGACAGTAGAAGCACATAAAATATCGCAAACAACACCACTCTGAAAACAAGGGAATTCCAGACAGGAAACAATCAGGGCCAGCTAACACCTCCCAACAAAAAATTCACTCAGGGAGGAAACAGCCAGGCTTTAAAGCTGCAAGGCCATTACATCCTAATCATTTTTCCTAATTGCAGCATTCATACTTGCCTCCAACAAACAAAAAAAACCAATCAGAAATATTGTATATTCACAACCTTTAGGAAATAATATCCCCTGATGGCGCAGCGTGTTAAAGCACTGAGCTGCTGAACTTCTGGACTGAAAGGCCACAGGTTTGAATTGGGGGAGCGGAGAGAGCCCCCACTGTTAGCCCCAGCTTCTGCCAACCCAGAAGTTCAAAAACATGCAAATGTGAGTGCATCAATAGGTACTGCTCCGGCGGGAAGGTAACACCGCTCCATGCAGTCATCCCACATGACTTTGGAGGAGTCTACGGACAACGCCGGCTCTTCGGCTTAGAAATGGAGATGAGCACCAACCTCCAGAGTAAGACACAACTGGACTTAATGTCGGGGGAAAACCTTTATCCTTGACCTTAACTACCAGCAATTCCTCAATACTTTATTTCCCATACCACCAGACTTCGCCACAGCAACGCGTGGCCGGGCACAGCTAGTATTTTTATATTATGTTTTATTGTAAGCCACCCTGAGTCCCCTATGGGTGAGAAGGGCGAGATATAAGTATTGTAATAAATAAAATTAATTAATTTGTAAAATAATAATGTAATTTGATGTTTAATAGGCTTTTCCTTAATCCTTCCTTATTATCCAACATTTTTGCTTATCTAATGTTCTGCTGGCCCGTTTGTTGCCTAAGCGAGACTCTATTGTGTGTGTGTGTATGTATGTGTGTATGTATGTAATATTTCGTTATAATTATTGATACTTTAAAGAATGCAGCCAAAACTCTAGCTCTTATGACTGCAATCAACAACACCAACAACAAAAAACCTAGGGCGTATCTACACTGTGGAATAAATCCAGTTTGACACCACTTTAACTCATTTTTCAATGCTGTGGAATCCTGGAAATTGCACTTGACAAGGTCTTTTGTTTTTCCCTCCAAAGAGTGCTGGTGCCTCACCAAACTACAAATCCCAGGATTTTGTAGAATGGACTCAGGTCCATTAAAGCAGTGTCAAACAGCACTAATTCCACAATGTAGAGATGCATCTTGAGTAAATCTTGGAAAATATTCTCTGTTTCCAATTCCAATTGCAACTTGTTTTCCTGAAGGTACGACTTGCAGATCCGTTACCTGCCCGAAGACTACATGGAGCGTTTCCTCGAGGACCGGACGACCCTCCTTTACTTCTACCAACAGGTAGGAATATTTTGGGATAGCTGTCACCCCAAAATGGTTATTTAATCTATTTATCCCTTGTGCTGTGTAGCCACATGCAACCTCGTTGATCAGTATGGAGACTGTGTTGTTGAAGGCTTTCATGGTTGGAATCACTGGGTTGCTGTGAGTTTTCTAGGCTATATGGCCAAGAGGGATCCTCCCACCTCTGTAGGAGTCCACCGTATACTATGCAGCTGTGGACAAGTCTACATAGGGACCATCAAACGTAGCAGCATTGTCCAGACACGAATCAAGGAACATGAAAGGCACTGCAGATTCAACTAGAGAAGTCAGCCAAAGCACAGCATATTATTTGACACAACACAAAAATGCTGGACCACTCTGATAATAGCCATGTCAGACTACACAGAGAAGCCATTGAAATCCACAATTTCAACAGAAAGGAGGAAACCATGAAAATGAATAAAATATGGCTACCAATATTTAAAAAACTCCAAAATCAGGACAGTAAATAAAGAATAACACTCAGAAGACAGGGGAATTCCAGACAGGAAACATGGCCAGCTAATACCTCCCAACAAAGGATCTCCCCAAGCAGGAAACAGCCAATCAAAGTAGCCAATGGCAACATTCACACCTGCCTCAAACAGACAAGAGTTCTTTCTCCCACCCTGGACATTATCCCACAGATAGATCAACCCCACTTGCCTAGTTTCCAACAGATCTCACATCTCTGAGGATGCCTGCCATAGATGTGGGTGAAACATGGGGAGAGAATACTTCTGGAATATGGCCATACTTGGTGGTGGCTCCCTGGCTGTGGAACACCCTCCCCACAAATATCCGACAAGCCCCAACTGTTCTGTCACACACTGGGCCTGTAGCTATTGTCTTTTGTATACTTTATGCCCAGCGGAAAGCCAGGGTGCCTCAAAGAGAGGTTCTTGAGGATTTTCCTGAAAGGGATGGTCCTTTGAGTCTTTAATGAGATAACAAAGTCTTTATTATTGAACAAATAATAAATCTTCAAGGAGTCAAATAACACTTCAAGGTTTCCTTAATAAACTGTTGGCCTTTTCAGTCTTGTCCCCAGGGGACAGACAATTGGCTTTGGATAACTGTACTTTCTCTATAAGAAGAAAATCCCCTTATAACCTCTCCCAGGCTGTCTATTATATGGGCCTAGCTGATGTGGGACCCACTGCCAATTCCAAGTGCGTCTGGGTATCGAGTGGACCTACCAACCAAGGCTTGCAGATGTTTCAGCTGGGGTTCTGTGGATCTGTGGTGCTGTTCCCTCTCTGAGGTTTCTTTGGAAACTTTAGGGCTGTTTCCCTTAGGAGCTGTGAGGCTGAGGGGCTGTGCGCTCTTAGCCAGAACCTTTGAGACCTTTTCCCTGGAATTTCTGTTTCTGATTCCTCGGATGTTCTATATCCCCAGATGTTCTTGAGATATGAAGCTTTTCTACGGGACGAGCTGGTCTACGTCCTATAGCTTAGCTTCCTTAAGTGAGACTGACTTAAAAATGGCTCCTTCCCTCCCAGAGCCCTGAACAAGGGGCGGAACCAAACTTAATGATGATGGATAGGCGGCCTGTCCTATGACTGCAAACATTAGCAGAAAGAAAATAAAGTTGGAGCTTCTGGTACAGCTGTACCAGCACACCAACTCTTCTGGGTTTTTCTGGGTTTTAGAAAGGCTGTGAAAACATGGCTGTGTGCACAAACTTTTAACGGGTAATACGATAACGTCGACATGCCGATTGATAACGTCGACAGCCGTTTGAAGGCTGAAGCATGAGATTTTTAGACTAATGGATCCAATTTACATATGTTTTAATTGTTATAATGTATTTTAATGATGTATTTTTATAGTTTTAATTGATTATAGGTACTGTTTTTGTTTTATTATTATGTTCTTGGCATTAAATGTTGCCAACTGTTGTAAGCCGCCCTGAGTCCCCCCGGGTGAGAAAGGCAGGGTATAAATGCTGGAAATAAAATAAATAATAAATACTCATAGCCACCCAGTATTAAAACTGTGCTCTTCCCAGTGCACGCAAGGCATTGAACATACAGTAGATTCTCACTTATCCAAGCCTCGCTTATCCAAGCTTCTGGATAATCCAAGCCATTTTTGTAGTCAATGTTTTCAATATATCATGATATTTTGGTGCTAAATTCGTAAATGCAGTAATTACAACATAACATTACTGCGTATTGAATTACTTTTTCTGTCAAATTTGTTGTATAACATGATGTTTTGGCACTTAATTTGCAAAATCATAACCTAATTTGATGTTTAATAAGCTTTTCCTTAATCCCTCCTTATTATCCAAAATATTCGCTTATCCAAGCTTCTGCTGGCCCGTTTAGCTTGGATAAGTGAGACTCTACTGTATTCACATCTTCTTAGAAAACCAATGTTTTTCCTCTAAAAGTACACAGGCCAAATCTGATGTTCTGTTAAGGTGGTGATTCTATTACTACTGCTTGTCTACCTGTCCATGTCAGTTTGTGTTTCCAAAACTTTATTTGGTTGGACTGTAGTTCTTGATCCAAACCAATTGATGTCTTCTGTTCCAAACAGAGCTTGGGAAAGTTTGCAGCTACAGAAATAGCTGTTAAACTGTTCGTTTGTTTTGAATGGTGTGCCTTAGCTCAGCTGTGGTTGATATTTAATGCCATTTCTGAGTCTTTAAAAAAGGGCTGAAAAACTAGGCTTATACTCGAGTATATACAGTACATGAAACATAAATGCCTTGTGTGTTTTGACTTGGGACCCATCTATAAAATACCTCATTATTTATATGCAAGCATTCCAAAATCGGGAGTGGGAGGGATCCAAAATACAGAATATACCCAAAAGCATTTTGGATAAGTGGTTTGACATTTCATGATGTTTTTGTACCTTTGATTTTAACTACGCCTGCTTTTGAAAATTGAGGTTGGTGTGTTTGGTTTGGTTTTGTTTTGGAGAAGGTGCAAGGAGTTAGCCTTGACTAAAGTGATAAAAACAGGCTGTTTCCAGTATTGTGTTGTCGAAGGCTTTCATGGCCAGGATCACAGGGTTGTTGTGTGTCTTTCGGGCTGTGTGGCCATGTTCCAGAAGCATTCTCTCCTGACGTTTCGCCCACATCTATGGCAGGCATGCTTCTGGAACATGGCCACACAGCCCGAAAGACACACAACAACCCTGTTTCCAGTATTGTTCTCCACTAATTTTATCCTTCTTTTGTATGTGTTTTTTTTTTTCCCTTCCCAGCTCCGGTCAGAATATATGCAGCGTTACGCCAGCAAAGTCAGCGAAGGGATGGCTCTCCAGCTGGGCTGCCTGGAGCTCAGGTACATTCCAGGTCCCTTGCCTTCTTTTGAGGCTGTTTCCATGGCCAAGTGGGGATTCGAACTCAGGTCTCCAGAGCTGGGGTCTCTGGAAACGCTAATTAGAAGGGAAGCATCTAACGCAGGGCCCCCAAAGAGTGTCCAGACCTGAGCTTCTTCCCCAGTTCTTAGGGTGAAGGGAGGAAACTCAGGGTAAGAACGTTGTGTTGAAAGCGGTGTGTATCTATATGTTCCTTATTATTTGTAAGTGGAGCTCCCCCGCTCCCTGGATTTGAACCACCAACCTTTTGGTCAGAAAGTTCAGCAGCTCAGCAGTTAAACCTGCTGCGATTTGCTCCTGGGTTATAAATGTCATTTCCTAATTGGTTCTATCATAAAAAAGTTTATTAAACTGCAAAAACTTTGTTTTTATGGGACATGATGCAGCACATTTTGCTATCTTTTTTCAATGAATGTCTCATCCAATCTCGACCAATTCAACCTAGTTTGTGGCAGTCACAAAGACAAAGTTTCTGGAGTAGAACAGCTACTTTCAAAGTAAGGACCACACAATTAAACCGGAAGTAACACTTTCAAACCAGGAACAGAAAATGTTTCAATTTTTGTTACAAATGTCATTATTTAATAAAATAATATAATATCCTCTATTACTGTTATTGGAGCCCCAGGTGGCCATGTTTGCCCATACCTGGTGTAGACACATGTAGTGCAGTTTGCCCATCCCTGTTATAGATACAACCTGAGTGAAGAAATTCATAATTCACACGTTCCTCTCTTGTTTGCAATGCACAGTTTTGATTTGCTCTACATTTCACATACTTTTGTTTTGTTATTGCAGGAGATTCTACAAGGACATGCCCCAGAATGCTCTGGACAAGAAGTCCAACTTTGAATTCTTAGAGTATGTAGACAAAAACATGCCCCTCTGTTCCTTTTTGGGTCTGTCTTGGCCTTTCTCCTCCTCCATATATGAGGGTTGAATGAAAAGTAATGCCTCCACCTTCGTAACTCCTCAACAAATGGCAGTCCAGGTCTTTGGCAGGTCCTGGCTTGTTCAGTAGACTCTCCTCTACAGTTCCATTTGGCAGGAAGCCTTAGCATTGAACGGTTGTGTTGTTAAAGTGCAAAGTATGGAACCCTGTGCAGACGGAGAAGCCTTAGCATTGAACAATTGTGTTGTTAAAGTGCCAAGTATGGAACCCTGCGCAGACGGAGAAGCCTTAGCATTGAACGATTGTGTTGTTAAAGTGCCAAGTATGGAACCCTGCGCAGATGGGGAAGCCTTAGCATTGAACGGTTGTGTTGTTAAAGTGCGAAGTATGGAAACCTGTGCAGACGAGGAAGCCTTAGCATTGAACAGTTGTGTTGTTAAAGTGCGAAGTATGGAACCCCTCCGCAGACAAGGAAGGTGTCACCCCAAAGGAGATTCATCAGAGCATGCAAGCTGTTTGTGGTGATTGTGTTGATGTGAGTCCTGTGCATCATTGGGCGAGTAAGTTTAAAGATGTTAAGGTGGGAACATCTGACTTGCGGGACAAAGAGTTGGACGTCCTGTGACAGCAACGACCGAGTTTCACAAGCAAAAGGTGGACAGATTGATTCAGGATGATCGTTGTACTACTCAGAGAGAAATGTCAAGCATCATCGTCATTTCACAAGAACGTGTGGATCACATGATTGCTTTGCTTGGCTCTTGGAAGATCTGTGCACGATGCGTCCTGTGAGACGCCGGTTGTGGAAACAGAGTGTCGATTTCTTCCGTGACGGCTTCAGAAAATGTGTTCATTGTTGGCAGAAATGTATTCGATTGTCTGATGATGATGTGGAAAAGTTAATAGTATTAGTTAAAGAGCACATTCTAAGGATTATTTCTGTGTTTGATTTATTAAAATATTCCCATCCAAACCCAAGTAACGAAGGTGGAGGCATGACTTTTCATTCAACCCTTGTATGTGCCACTCTGGATGCATCTATTAATGCAGTTTGACACCACTTCCATGGCTCAGTGCTATGCAGTTCTGGGAGTTGTAGTTTTGCAAGGTGTTGGACCTTCTCTGCCCAGAAATGCTCATGCCCCAAGTTCCATTATTGCATTGCGTTGAGCCATGGCGGTCAACGTGGTGTCAAACTGCATTCATGCTGCAGTGTAGATGCACCTGGAGTCCTGTTGTAGCTGATCCACTTTTTATCAATACATTCACTCTGGTGAACCTGTCTCTGCATTGCCTTTTCAGGAAGGAGGTTGGACTGGATCTCTTCTTCCCCAAACAGATGCAGGACAGCCTGAAGGTGAGTGATTGGAGAGTCCAAATCACACAGCATCAAATTCTCCAAATCTGTGGAATGTTGGGATTTGTAGTATGGCGAGCAGGACTTGACATCGAGTGCATCTCTATATTATAGAATGAATACAGTTTGACAGCACTTTAACTGCCATGGCTCAATGCTAGGGACTCATGGGAGTTGTAGTTTGGTAAGGCAGTGAAGGCTAAAGACCTTATAAAGCTACATCTCCCATGCTTCCCATTCATTGAGGCATGGCACTTTTTAAAAAATATTATTTTTATTGAAATGTTTTTTTACAATTGAATTTAAAAATAGATAGGGGAAGAAAAAAGGGGGTGAGTGAAGTCATAGGAGAAAGAAAAAAAGGGAGAGGAGAAGGGGAAAGAAAATCTGTCAAATAAAGAAAATAGTGAAGAAAAATAGCACTAAAAGAAGATTATAAAAGGAAAAAGAAAGAGGAGAATGCAAATATATATATTATATATATATAAAATGTAATATATAAAACAAAAATAAAAAATAAAAAAGTCAAAAAAGCAAAAGGGGGAGGAAACAGTTTTTGAATTCCGTTCTCGTCCTTTGCGTTTTTCTTTTCTTCTTCCCTCAGAAAGGATACTTGTTAGTTCTTCTGTTCCCATTCCATATTACAATTGTCTCTTTTTCTTTATTGTTAAAGTCCCTTTTTCCCCAGTCCTTTTACATATTCCTCGAGAAATTCCCAATTTGTGTATTTTATTTCTCGAGTTCTTTTTTTTAGTAAGAATGTTAATTTATCCATATCCTTAATTTCCATCAGTTTGGTTCTCCATTGGTCAATCTCAGGTATCTCCTCCCGTTTATATTGTTTTGCATAGATTATTCTTGCAGCAGTTGTCATAAACATGAAGATTTTATCGTTATTCAGGTCCAGGGTCAATTCTGCATCTGTTAATCCTAGTAGGTAATACTCCGGCTTTCTAGGGAATTTCCTTTTTAAGAATTTTTGTAAAGAACTTTTAAAGAAACCAACAAATACTGGAAAGCTATTCATGAAGAATGTCCAAATATCTTAAAAAGAAGCCGTGGCAGTTAAAGTGGGCTCAAACTGCATTTATTCTACAGCATAGAGAGGCATCCTTGGATTCCTGGCTGAGCCCCTTAATGTTTTTATTTTTCTACTTTCCGGTCCATCTCCAGCCGAAACAGTTCCGGAAAATGATCCAGCAGACCTTCCAGCAATACGCTGCTCTTCGGGAGGAAGAATGCATCATGAAGTTCCTCGGCACCCTCTCCACTTTTGCCGACATCGACCAGGAAAGCTACCGCTGCGAGCTGATTGTGAGTCTTCAGAGTTGAAGATCATTCCTATAGATTAGGCATGGGCAAACTTGGGCCCTCCAGGTGTTTTGGACTTCAACTCCCACAATTCCTAACAGCCTAACGGTAAGCTGTTAGGAATTGTGGGAGTTGAAGTCCAAAACACCTGGACGGAGGGCCCAAGTTTGCCCATGCCTGATCTATAGATCCTTCCATTGTCTTTTTGCTAGAATGAAATCTTAGTTGTTGCAGTTGTTTGAGTGAAGGACTAGGACTCTGGAGATGAGGGTTTGAATCCCTGCTTATCCCATGAAAAACTATATATATAATGTCTTTGTGGGATATGTTTGCTGGGCAATCAATACATGTGCGTGTGTCGTTTTCAGATGAGCTGACTGCAATGTTTTTTCTCTTTTCAGCAAGGATGGAACATCACCGTGGATCTGGTGATCGGCCCCAAAGGCATCCGGCAAATGACAAGCAAAGAGTCCAAGGTAAACTGATGAAAAGGAGAGGAAGGAATTTCCATTTGTAATAAGGGAGCTTGGATTTAATGGTGGCTAACATGTATATACTCTGTGCATTGAACACTGGGAGGCCTGGGAGGCCCAGGTTCAAATTCCTGCTTGGCCATGCAAACCCATAAGATCACCTTGGGCAAGTCACACTCTCTCAGCCTCAGACGAAGGCAACCAACTCCCTTTGAACAAAGGAAAGACTTGATGATAGGGACTCCATACATCAGAAATGAGATGAACAACCATAACCTTCAGTTTCAGTGGGCCTAAACCGGGGGTGTCAACTCATTTTAATGGAGGGACACATCAGCTTTATGGTTGCTTTCAAAGGGCCATAGATGGAGAATCCAATGATACAGAGGGCCAGCTGTTTTTTTTTTAACGTAGTGGTCAGTGCTCTTTAGTTTTTACCTAGTTTAGGTCCCCGGATATTATGGACGGACAACGCCCATCATATCAGACACAATGGCACAGTGGGTTAAACTGTGCTGGCTGAACTGCTGACCTGAAGCTTGGGTTGCTGACCTGAAGGTTGGCAGTTCAAATCCGTGAGGCAGGATGAACTCCTGTCTGTCAGCTCCAGCTTGCGGGGACAGGAGAGAAGCCTCCCAGCAGGATGGTGACACATCTGGGTATCCCTCTGTAGACAGTCAATTCTCTCGCACCAGAAGAGACTTGCAGTATGTTCTCTAATCGCTTCTGATAAAAAAACCTCCCATCATTTTTGATCATTTGTCATGCAGACTGAGGTTGATGGGAATTGCAATGCAACAGCCCTTGTGGCTCTGACATTGGGGAAAGGTTAAAGGGCTTTTTAAAGTCAGGCATAAGATCCATAAGCCTTGTATCTGATTTCGAACTCATTTCTCCTGATAAAACAGAATGAACGGCAGCCTTCCAGATGTTCCTGTATTCCAGCTCCCATCAGCTCTTGTCATAATGTCTAATGCAGGAGTTGTAGTGCAGCATTTGAAGGAGGGCCACATAAAATGACATGGCAAGATGGATTTGGTCTGCGGGTCTTGAGTTTGACACATTTGCTCTAAAGTAATGGCAAAATTGAGACCTTTCATGACTGCAGTCTTTCATTACGGCATTTCTAAATGTGAGTGTAAAGGGCTATGAACAACTGAGGTTCTTTCAGGCAGGGGGAATCTTTTTATCCCACCCGCTGCCCCAAATTTGTAAAGAACTAATAACGACTGCCACCAATTTGGAAAGATGCAACCACCAAAGACTCAGGGAGGAGACCTTTTCCTGTGTTTTTGCTTTCTTCTTCTTATTCACTTTAGATGATAGCGTAACTTGGCTTAGAAATATGCGACAGAGGCTTAGATGTTGGAAGAACAATAACAAGTTTATTCAGGCACAGAGCTTAGTGGTTACAATGTTGTTTCTCACTTAGAGGTATTCTTATTACAAGTTACAATACTAGAATGAGATGAATCGAACTCTCTAAAGTGTCACTTCTTTGACTTAAAGTAGTTAAAACCTATTCCTCTACTCCTTTCTAACTGTTACTTCAATGGATCTGTGTGAGTCCAGCTGGGATTGGTTCCCAAAGTCTGAAACTTGGACTATCCAGTGACTTCAAACCACAGTCACCCCTGTGATATACTATCACAGATTCTCTGTGGCTTACCAGAACACAGACTACATTAAATAAGTCACCAAACTTATTTAAAACCAATTCAAAATGAACACTTGAGTCTCCTTGATCCCATCAACCTGGAATCAATCTTCCCTGTGCCTCATCAGAGCACAGACTGACTTTTTTTAAAACTCTGCACTTCTTCAACTAAACGGCAGTTCGCTCCGCCTACTTCTCCATGGCAACAAGTCTCTGAGTGCTGAGATGTAATAACTGTAATACTTACCCTTTTAAAACATAAACACACAATTAAACATAACATCTGTAAACCAAAATTCGTACTTCATTACAGTGAGCATATCAAGACGCTGGCTGTTTGCAGTGTGCAGCTTATTCATAGCCTTGCCCCGTAGGAAGCCTTGATAGCCGTCCAAAAGCAAAGCCTTATTTGTGCCTTTCTGATCCATCGCAGCCCACCTGCCTGGCCGAGTTCAAGCAAATCCGATCCATCAAATGCACCCCTGCGGAAGAAGGGAGAGCCATTTTGCAGCTCAGCCTCACTGGGAACCCTCAGGTAAGGCAGAAACTCAAGCAACACCCTCTTTGATTTCAAGGGGACTCCTGCAGACATTCCTTGGAGACTTTACTCCTCCAAATCACAACATCGCTATACCAAGCCCTCAGTTGTAACTCTTGCCAAAGCCCAGGACAATAGAATGGAGAGAAATCACAGAAATGCAAATATTTATCCTTACAAGGCAGATGTGGACAATTGTGTTGTGTCATTGAAAAAGATGTTTTTCTGTCTCTACAAGTGGATGGGAAATTTTATCTTTTATTCTCCTCTCTTTCTTTCTTTGCAGTCCTTGACCATTAAAACCTACTTCCTGGCTGAGGCGGAGAACATGGCCGACTTGATTGACGGCTACTGCAGGCTGCAAGGGGGCTTGGATGGCTCCCTCATTGTCCGCCCCAACAGAGGTGAGCACATGGGGTGGGTGGGCCAGGTAAAGCACATGGGGCCAACTGGATGGAGCTTCCCCCTCTTTGCCTCCAGTTCACAATCCTTGAAAGCCACTTTGCATCAGAAAAGGTATAAATGCTGTGGTTGGAAGTTGCAGTCCAGTAACATCTGGCATGAGGGATTTGTGGGCCAGGAACATCTGGATGGCCTGGAGTGACAAATGTTGGGAGATAGAGTTCCAGAATTCCTTTGGAAAATGTTTCTGGGCTCCATCTAATGTTAGTCGCTTTGGGTCTCCTTATGGAGATAAAAAGTGGGATATAAATAAACATAATAATAAACATAATAATTTCTGCCAACCTAGCAGTTCGAAAACATGCCAATGTGAGTAGATCAATAGGTACCACTCCAGCGGGAAGGTAATGGTGTTCCATATAGTCATGCTGGCCACATGACCTTGGAGGTGTCTATGGACAACGCTAGTTCTTCAGCTTAGAAATAGAGATGAGCATCAACCCTCAGTTGGACACGACTGGACTTGGCGTCAGGGGAAAACCTTTACCTTTACCTAAACACAATAATAATTCGGTTGAGTGATATTGAGGACTTATGATGCATCTATAGCACATATGTTAAACTTAAGTCCGATGGGCCGCATCCGGCTCATCATGGCATTTTCCGTGGCCTTCCTCCAGATGCTGAACTACAACTCCTGTATTATGAGCTGATAGGAGTTGTGATACAGTAGCATCTAGAAGGCTGTAGTTTATTCTGTTTAGTCAGGAGAGTGGAGTTTGGGTTGAGAGACAAGGCTTGTGGGTATGGTGTCTTAAAATGCCCAGCCTCAGAACCACAAGTGCTGTTGGGTTGCCGTTCCCATTATCTCCAGTCCGAATGACGGATAATCCAAAGGGGATGGAAGTTGTTGTTCAGTATCATATTGGGACATATATAACTTTATTGCGGTCCATGGACCCGCAGCTGTAATTGAGGTCGCTTTCCTCTCGGCCCTCCTTGCCCAAAGGGATTGAGTGATTTTGGATGGAATAAAATGTGGTAGGCCCGCTCTCAATTTGAATACAATTGTTTTCAGCCAGAGATTCTTTTTCAAATCCGGACCATTTGCTTATTGGACTTTCGCTTGTTTCTAGTATCAAGACCGCATTAGGAACACAGTATGGCACATTTAGCAGGTCTCTTATAAACCTTGCTTGGACTCTGTCTAAATTTATGTGCATTGGTGATTTACCAATCTTTACGAACATATATATATATATATATATATATACACACACACACACACACACACACACACACACACACATACACACACACACACACATACACACACACACACACACATACATACATACACACACACACACACACATACACACAAATATATATATAAAAATTTATTATGAACCAGTTAAAGTTAGATGGAAGTCAACAACATTTTTTTTCTTTCTCCTTTTTTTTCTTTTTCTTCTTTTTTTAATATATATATACCTTATTTCCTACTTTCCTATAAACAATCAGTGTTCTCCCACTTTCAATGTGAAAATTATACTACATGTCAATTTATATATATATATTCTTTTCTTTTTTTCAACTTTAAATATAAAACTTGCAATAAAATATATTTTTAAAAAATTATGTACATTTTTCCATCAAATGGCTGCATCAAAGAGAAGTTTCAAAGTAATTTTGGCATTAAAATTTTTTAATGCCGAAGAGGCGTGTTGTCCTCCTTTGGTGTAGTAAAATCTTAGTATGACAGCCAGACTGGCCTTAGCTTTTTGGGTGTCGGTTTCTCTGTGTTCTTTCCATGATAGCATATGGTGGAAGGTGAGTCCCAGGTACTGGAAGCTTTTTACCTGCTCTAATGGAATTTTTCCAGTAGACCATTTGTTAAAAACAAGAACTTTTGATTTGCTAAAATTGATATTTAGCTCGCTTGTTTCGCAATAATCTGTAAATATCTTGAGTTGATGTAGGAGCCCTGGTCTGGATCTGGAGAGGATGGCTGTATCATCTGCGTAGGTGTCCTTGTGGATCCATCATGACTTTTTCTAGGTCATTTAGGAATATGATCCTTCATGGAAATGAGTTTGACACCCCTGATCTATGGTGTAGAATGAGTACAGTTTGACCCCACTTTGACTCTCATGGCTCAATGCTAGGGAATCCTGGGATTTTGCATAACCACAACTCCCAGAATTTCACAGCTCTGAGCCATGACAGTCAAAGTGGGGCCAAAATGCATTCATTCTGCAGTGTGGATGTATGTACTTTAAAAGACCAGGGAAGGTATCTCTAGCTATTTGAAGTCAAGGAGAAATCAAAAATATGTTATGGATATGTTAGGACAAAAAGAGGTTGGGCTGTGAGATTCCTGACATACCTTTTCCTCTTTGCAGAGAATGAGAAGCGGGTCAGCTTGCCTCAGGTCCCGGTCCAGTAAGTAAAGGGGTCAAATTAACCCCAAAATCTGTTTCATAATCTGATTTATTTATCTGAATCCCACCTCTGTTTTGCTCCCTTTGTTGTTCCATGGTGGATTGGGAGACTGTGTATAGGTGTCCTCCACTTTTTGAAAGTTGTAGAAAAGTGGTCAAAAGATCAAACCAGGTTCAAAAGTATAGAATATGTCTACATAACAAAATGTGGGGGGAAAAAAGTTATGTTCCTGGCTTGACAGTGCTATTTCCTGTTTAGTTGTGCGGTCCTTCCTTTGAAAGTAGTAGTTCTAGTGCAGAAACTTCATTTTTGTGGCTGCTAGAACTAGAGATATTCGATGAGATAGGTATTCATTGAAAAAGAGCAAAATCTGCTACGGGATGTCCTTGTTTTTGCAGCTTAATAATCTTTTCCCATTCTTTTATAATAGAACCGATTAGGAAATGACATTTATAACCCAGAAACAAAAATTGTGTTATGTAATGTAATGGAGATCTGTTTCAACAGATCTAAATAATAGCCATATTCCTTACTATATAGACCTAAGGTTTGCTTCTTTGACCATTGCTGATGCTTTCAGCACTGTTTCTTCTCAGTTGACTTATCGCCACCTAGTGTTCATTCTTGCATTAATCTTGCATCCGCTTTTAAACCAATTCCATTTTCCAATAATGGTCCAGCGAGTCCCCAACTTAATTGGATACATGGAAGTTTCCTTTATCTTCATGGCACATGGATGATTAACATATTGATGTCACTTTGACCTTAACAGTTCTAACATATTTTATCCAACGGGTTGTAGTCCAACAGGTAACCATTCCAGACTTACATGTTTGTGTCTTTTTCTATAACCAGGCATATAGAAGAGAGGAGATCAACCCTGACAGAAAGCTTTAGTGGAGGTGAGTTGGATCCTCCTTTTCCTCCGGTCATTGAGGATTAGAAGCATGAGCTGTGAACTGCACAGAATCATAGCATTTTGGAGGGCCCACATTTGCCCATGCCTGATCTACACTGTAACAGTAATGCAGTTTAACTGCTATATAATCCAGTTTCCGAATCCAGATTCTCTGTTTTGAACTGGATTATATAGCAGTGTATAGACTCAGTTCAAAGCAGATCATCCAGATACAGAAAACGGATTATGTAGCAGTGTAGATCCAGCCTAGGTCTGTTTATATTTTTGAGACATATCATTAGTGAGACTTTCCTATTAAAGGGAGCGTGAGTTTTATTTAAGTTTGTCGTACCATCAGAAAGCGTGCCACCCGAATCGTATATCATGGCCTCCTTTGGCAGCCTTTTTGAAACAGATATTTTTGAAATTCACTGAGTGTTTTGTTCCAGATTCTGACATTTATGCTGAGATTCCCGACGAAGCATCCCGACCCAAATCTGGAGGTAGGTTCAGCTTCTGCCTTTTTGTATTGAAAGGTAGTTATCTCTCCCACTTTGCTAGGGTTAAGGGTGCCAAACCCCAATGAAAGTTGAAAAAAATGATTAGGAAGCTCTAGATCAGGCATGGGCAAACTTCAGCCCTCCAGGTGTTTTGGACTTCAACTCCCACAATTCCTAACAGCCTACCGGCTGTTAGGAATTGTGGGAGTTGAAGTCCAAAACACCTGGAGGGCTGAAGTTTGCCCATGCCTGATCTAGATCCTCCAATGTGACTTTGTGACCAACTTCCAATATAATTATTCTGACCTACGAATGCCCAGAGACATGTTTTTTCGGTCTTATATCAGACAGCAACGAAGATGGTAGCAAATACAGCAATGTATTAATAACCAAACTCTTAAATGCCTCAGCCAAAAATGTGGAGAAATAACTATACATTACTTAGTTAATTAAGTATCTTTTCTGGTTTGATGACTCCTGCCATCTTAGCAGAAATGTCATTCAACTGGTTTCCAGTTACTGGGAGAATTTATTCCATTCTCCCCATGGAGCAGATATCCGGTAAAGTAAGTTGTGGGTTCGTGTTATTGTGATTCTAGCAATAGTGTGACATTTACAAGTGTGATTGCATCTGCATTTGGAAGATGTCAATTTTTCCGGAAAATTTGATGTTTTTCCAAACCTGGCGGGTTAGAAAAATCCAAATTTTGGAAGTTTTTAAGATTTGGAATACGTCACTTTTTCTGGAAAATTTGAGGTTTTCCCAAATCCAGCAGGTCAGAAAAATGAAAATTTGGGAAGTTTTTCAGATTTGGAAGATGTCATTTTTTTTCTGGAAAATTTTAGGTTTTTCCAAACCTGATGGGTCAGAAAAATCAAAATTTTGGAATTTTTTCAGATTTGGAAGACGTCACTTTTTCTGGAGAATTTGAAATTTTGACCCACTGGGTTTGGAATATCCTCAAATTTTCCAGAAAAAGCGATATCTTCCAAATCTGAAAAACTTCCCAAATTTTGATTTTTCTTATCTGCTGGGTTTGGAAAATCCTCAAATTTTCCAGAAAAAGTGAAACTTTCCAAATCTGAAAAAAAAATCCCAAATTTGGATATTTCTGACCAGCTGGGTTTGGAAAAAACTCATTTTTTTTTCAGAAAAAGTGACGTATTCCAAATCGGAAAAACTTCCCAAATTTTGGTTTTTCTAACCAGCCGATTGGCATGGATTGATGCTATGGAATCCTGGGAATTGTAGTTTTCCAAGGTGTTTATCCTTCTCTGCTAAAGGGTGCTGGTGTCTTGACAAACTACAACTCCTAGGATTCGATAGCATTGATCGCTGGCAGTTCAAGTGAGGTTAAAGTGAATTCATCCTGCAGTGCAGATATGCATTCCCATTGCATCTCTCTGTGTGTTAACCCACATTTGTGGTTGTCTCTTTTCTTTGCGCAGCTCAGCAGTTTGTGATCTCGCGGGAAGACGTCGCTTTGGGCCGGATCCTGGGGGAAGGCTTCTTCGGAGAGGTCTGTGAAGGTGTTTACACGAATGAGGTGAGTCCAAGGCAGTGGGCCACAGAGAATGCTCTCCTATAATTGAAATGTGGAAATAGAAATTTGCAACCATGTAAGAAGTTTGCAAAGACAGCACTAGCTGGCTCCACATCCCAGGAAAAGAAGAAGCTCACTTCTGGTGTAACTTTTGGTAGAAAAATATCCCAGAGACAAAGCGTGCAGGAGGTGTAGAATCATAGCTTCCTGAAGTTGGAAGGAATCCCCAAAGGCCATCCAGTCCAACCCCCTTCTGCCAAGAGGGAAGGCACAATCCAATCCCTCTGGACAGATGGCCACCCAACCTCTGCTTAAAATCTCCAGGAAAGGAGATGCCATGGCTCTCCAAGACAGTTTATATTTCACTAGCATTGGGAGAGTCCCTCAAAGGCCATCCAGCCCAACCCCCTTCTGCCAGACAGAAACACACAATTCGATCCCTCCTGACAGATGGCCCTCCAACATCTGGTTAAAACCCTTCTGAGAATAAAATCTCGCTTCCCAGGCAGTCTATTTTTATTTTTTTATTTATTTACAATACACTCTAGTCTCACTTATCCAAGATAAACAGGCCGGCAGAACATTGGATAAGCAAAAATGTTGGATAATAAGGAGGGATTAAGAAAAAAAGCCTATTAAACATAAAATTGCATTATGATTTTACAAATTAAGCACCAAAACATCATGTTTTACAACAAATTGACAGAAAAGGCAGTTCAATACACGGTAATGTTATGTAGTAATTACTGTATTTACGAATTTAGCACCAAAACATGGCAACATTTACTACAAAAACATTGACTACTAAAAGGCAGACTGCCTTGGATAATAAAGAACCTTGGATAAGTGAAGCTTGGATAAGTGAGACTCTACTGTATTTCTATTCCACCCTTCATTCTCACCCCGAAGGGGACTCAGGGTGGATTAAAATGCACATATATATGGCAAACATTCAAAGCCACCAGACAAACAACATATAGTATAGACACACACAGAGGCAATTTAACATTTCCAGCTTCATGAGGGTATGCTCGATTCCGGCCACAGGGGGAGCTGTTGCTTCACCGTCCAGTGAAGTGCTGTACTTCCTCATTGCTTTTCTTGTGCTGCTGGCAGTTTTATGGTGTTGTAAATTAGTTAAATTAGCCTCCCCCATAAAGCGTACCTAAATTTCCTAGTTGACAGATGCAACTGTCTTTAGTGCTTCTTAGGTAAACAGCAAGCCGGGCTATTTAATAGTCGGGGGCTTAATCCGACTTGGGCTTCAAACTCGTGAATAGTGATTGATTTATTACAGCTGGTTACTAGCCAGCTGCGTCACAACCTGGCCCTAAATTCCATTAGATTTGGAAGATACCCCCAATGGCCATCCAATCCAACCCCCTTCTGTCCAAAAGGGTTGTGGGATGAGGAGTTATTATGTATTATATATCGGTTTCAGTCTTATATATGCCGCTTTGAGTCCCATTTGTGGGAGAAAAGTAATAATAATAACAACAACAACAACAACAACAACAGAATCCGATCCCTCTAGACAGATGGCCATCCAAGTTTAAAAACCTCCAAATAAATTACACCACACTTGGAAATGTTCTGTAGGGTTTTTAAAATACCGTCCACCTGGGATGCATCAAAGGGATTTCTTTGAAAATGGTGCTTAGGTCAAAACAGAGGCTGGGTGGTCATCTGTTGGGAGTGTTTGGATTGTGTCTTCCTGCACTGTAGAATGAGTTGGACTGGATGACCTCTGGGGTCCCTTCCAACTGCCTGAGGGTCCAGTGGATTCTCCTTCTCGGAAGGTTTTTAAGCAGAAGTTGGATGGCCATCTGTCAGGAGGACTCTGATTGTGTCTGCTAGGCAGAAATAGGTTGGACTGGATGACCTTTGGGGTCTCTTCCAGTTCTACGATTCTATGGTTCGGTTGTATGAAGTTGTGTGAAGAAAAGGGCTGAATTAAAGTACCAGATGAACCATTCTATCTTGTTCCAGAATGGGGAGCGGATCAGTGTTGCTGTCAAGACCTGCAAGAAGGACTGCACCGCCGAAAACAAGGAGAAGTTCATGAGCGAAGCAAGTAGGTTTGGCCCCTTCTGTCTATGAGGAGCAAAATGAGAAGCCCTCTGTCTTATCCTAAAGGGTCTTTTTCTCTGAAAATGGCCCCATTCTGAAACAAGGCCCTTTCCCACCCTCCTTTAGTCCTGATGAAGAAGATGGACCACCCGCACATTGTCAAGCTCATCGGCATCACGGAAGAGGAGCCCACCTGGATCGTCATGGAGCTCTATCCCTACGGAGAGGTGCGTTTCCACGCTCACTGTGGGTGCATCCACACTGCAGAATTAACACAGATTGGCCCCACTTTAATAATAATAATAATAATAATAATAATAATAATAATAATAATAATAATAATTTTATTCTTCTATCCCATCACCATCTCCATGAAGGGATTCAAAGAGACTCACATGGTGATGAGCCCAACAATAACATAGGTTAAAACACAATAAAGATAAAGGAAAAGTTTTCCCTTTGACATTAATTCTAGTTGAGTCTGACTCTGGGGTTTGGTGCTCATCTCCATTTCTAAGCCTAAGAGCCGGCGTTGTCCGTAGACACCTCCGAGGTCATGTGGCCGGCATGACTGCATGGAGCGCCGTTACCTTCCCACCGGAGCAGTACCTATTGATCTACTCGCATTTGCATGTTTTCGAACTGCTAGGTTGGCAGAAGTAAAACACAATACATGAATTAAAACAATATACACAAAATAAATATAAAACAGCATAAAACACATAAAACACAGCAATTAGTTTAACTTCTACAGCTCAGTGTTAGGGGATCCTGGGAGTTGTAGTTTGGTGAGGCACCAGCAGCCTTGGGCAGGGAAAGCTTAAGACCTTGTAAAACTGCAACTTAGAGGGTTCCATCGCATTGAATTATGCCAGTTAAAGAGGTACCAAACTACATTAATTCTACAACGTAGATGCACTTTTAGACCCTCTTGCTTTCAGGGGATGGTCATGAATTAAGTCTTTGAATTCATGAATAGTATAGGTATTCTCCACCTTAAAATGAGGTTCTCTCTATTACGTTTTATCCAGTTGGGACACTACCTGGAGCAGAACAAGTCCACCTTGAAAGTGCAGACCCTGGTCCTATACACCTTGCAGATCGGCAAAGCCATGGCTTACTTGGAGGCCATCAACTGTGTGCACAGGTATGAGACAAAAATATATATTGTCTTTCATTTGTTCTAATTTGGAGATATTTTTCAGATGTAATGTTCGGTAGGACCGAACGTATTGCCCTATCGTATCTTCTCTGATGAAGCACAAAGCTCCAGTTGAGCAAAGAGATGGACAACAAACAGTAGCTTTGTCCAAAAGAAACTATGAAGCACTACTTTCAGTTCAACCTAGACACAACATTGTTGAGATGGATAACATTTATTCCAAGCATCAGTATTTTATAGAACTTCAGAGCTATGCAGACAATGACAAAATGCACATAATAATAATAATAATAATAAAACTTTATTTATAACCCGCCACCATCTCCCCGATGGGGACTCGGGGCGGCTTACATGGGGCCATGCCCAGACACCATACAATATAACAAAATAAAACAATATATCATAACACAATATAATAGTACAAAAATAATCATATACATTACAACACAAATCAGAGCAGACAGGGCGGGCCACATGAACATTTAATTAAAAACTCGGGAGAGAGAGGCATATAAATAAAGAGAACAGGGGTATAAGATGGAACAGTCCAAACAGTCCAAAGGATAAAATCCAAGGGGAGTAATCAAAAAGGTATATAACATTTACTCCCCGAAGGCACATCGAAAAAGCCATGTTTTTAGATCTTTCTTAAAAGCCAATAAGGTGGGGGCTTGCCTGATCTCAGAGGGCAATGAATTCCACAGTCGGGGGGCCACAGCAGAAAAGGCCCTCTCTCTCGTTCCCACTAGACGGGCCTGGGATAGAGGCAGTGGCGAAAGAAGGGCCTCCCCGGATGAGCGGAGGGATCGAACAGGTTTATAATAGGAGATATGGTCACGAAGGTAGGTGGGTCCCAAACCGTTTAGGGCCGTATAAATGATGGTATTCACCTTGAATTGGGACCGGAAGGTGAACGGCAGCCAGTGGAGCTCTTTGAACAGGGGAGTAGATCTCTCCCTGTAGCTCGCCCCTGTAATTAATCTGGCCACCGAGCGCTGAACCAATTGTAGTTTCCGGGCCGTCTTCAAGGGAAGCCCCACGTAGAGCGCATTACAGTAGTCCAGTCTAGAGGTAACTAAGGCATGCACCACCGTGGTCAAGTCAGACTTCACGAGGTATGGTCGCAGTTGGCGCACAAGTTTGAGTTGTGCGAAGGCCCTCCCGGCCACCGCCGACACCTGAGCCTCAAGCGTCAGCGCTGAGTCCAGGAGGACCCCCAAACTGCGGACCTGTGATTTCAGGGGGAGTGCAACCCCGTCCAGGACAGGTTGCCACCCAATACCCCGATCCGACGCGCGACTGACCAGGAGGGCCTCTGTCTTGTCAGGATTGATCCTCAGCTTGTTCCTCCTCATCCAGTCCGCCACAGCGGCCAGGCACTGGTTCAGCATCCGAGGGGCTTCCTTGGATTCAGATGGAAAGGAGTAGTGGATTTGCGTGTCATCTGCGTAGAGATGGCAACGCCCTCCAAAACTCCGGATGACCTCTCCCAGCGGTTTCATGTAGATGTTGAATAGCATGGGGGATAGAATAGACCCCTGCGGGACCCCACAGGTCAATGGCCAGGGGTCCGAGCAGGAGTCCCCCAGCTTCACCATCTGGGAACGACCCCCCAAGAAGGACCGGAGCCACTGTAGCACAGTGCCACCAAGCCCCATCCCAGAGAGCCTCCCCAGAAGGATACCATGGTCGATGGTATCGAAAGCCGCTGAGATATCCAAGAGAACCAGCAGGGTCACACTCCCCCTGTCCAGCTCTCTGCGGAGGTCATCCACCAAGGCGACCAAAGCCGTCTCGGTACTGTGCCCAGGCCTGAAGCCAGACTGCGAGCAGTCCAGAAAATCAGTGTCATCGAGAAACTCCTGGAGCTGCTTGGCAACCACCCGCTCCAGCACCTTGCCCAAAAATGGGAGGTTGGAGATTGGTCTGTAGTTGTTACAAATAGATGGATCAAGCGAAGGCTTTTTTAATAGTGGTTTTACTACAGCCTGCTTAAAGCAGGATGGAACTGACCCCTGAACCAAAGAGGCATTTATTATGGTCACAAACCAATCCAACAACCCATCTTTGGCCAGCTTGACCAACCAGGAGGGGCAAGGATCCAGAGCGCAGGTGGTCGCCCTCACAGACCCGAGAATCCCCTCCACGTCATCAGGAAGAACAAGCCGGAAAGAATCCCATAAGATCGAACAGACAGGTACCTCGGTTACCTCCTCTGGAACTACCATTAAACTGGAGTCTAGCTCAAGGCGTATCTGAGCAACTTTGCCTGCAAAATGGTGAGCGAAATCGCTGCACCTAGTTGCCGAGTCATCGGGAAGCCCCTGTGTCTCAGGAGGCTGTAGGAGCTCCCCAACAACTCGGAACAACTCCGATGGCCTATTGGCCGCAGACGCTATGCGGGCAGTCGTGAAAGCTTTCCTGGCTGCTCGCAAAGCCACGGAGTAAGCCCTAATAGCGGCTTTAGCCCGTGCTTGGTCAGACACATCCCGAGATTTCCTCCAGATGCACTCTAGTCCCCTCCGTGCACGCTTCATCACAGCCAGCTCCTCAGTGAACCAAGGAGTCGACGTGGCTCTACGTAGCGAGAGGGGACGTTCGGGAGCGATCGTGTCCAGTGCCCTTGCCAACTCCCTGTTATAGCGATCAGCCAGGGCATCGACAGGATCGCCAGTCTCCAAGACAGGAAGATCCCCAAGAGACCTCAGAAGTCCATCCGGATCCATCAGTCTCCTGGGGCGGACCATCTTAATGGGTCCACCACCCCTGCGGAGGTTAGAAGAAACGGCGATACTTAAACAGATCAGATGATGGTCAGACCATGACAATGGAAGAATATTTTGCTCTTCCACTCTGACTGTCCCACCGTCCACAACAAAAACAAGGTCCAAGGTGTGTCCTGCCTGATGTGTGGGCCCAGATATAATTTGAGACAGCCCCATGGTTGTCATGGCAGCCATGAAATCCTGAGCTGCTCCTGTCAATGTGGTCTCAGCATGAGTGTTAAAGTCTCCCAACACTATCAGTTGTTGGGAGACAAGAGCCGCATTGGAGACCACTTCTGCTAGCTCAGACAGAGAGACTGCTGGGTCGCGGGGTGGACGGTACACCAGCAGAATCCCCAAGCTGTCTCGGGCTCCCACCTTCAGGAAAACACACTCGAACCTCGGAGATTGCGGAACGGCGCATCTGATCAGGGCGATGGACTGCCTAAAGATCACCGCAGCTCCTCCTCCCCGCCCCCCAACCCTGGCCTGTTGATGCACCGCGAAACCTGGAGGACACAGCTGGGAGAGATTCACACCTCCCAGCTCATCCAGCCACGTCTCGGTGATGCATGCCAGATCCGCCCCCTCATCCAGGATCAAATCCTGGATGATAGCTGTTTTACCGTTGACGGATCTGGCATTCAAAAGCAGGACCTTGAGGTTGGGGGGTCTGTCTTGAAGACTACCGCACCTAGACCTCTCCAGGGTCGCAAAAACTCTGTTGCGCTTCTCCCCGGGTCGATAGTGACCGTGCTTTCTCCTCCCCCATGTCACCTCAATGGGGCCACCACCATGAAAGCCTTCTTCCCCCTGATGGATAAACTGGGTGGAATTGCCAGTTGCCGGGACTAGTCAGCTGTTCTGGCAAGGAGAGCCTGCAAGGGTACTTGTTTGTTTAGAGACGGAGCTTCTCTCCACTAATGGGAGAGAGGGGTCAGTTGATTTATCATCAACATGAATGGGAAGGTGACTAAACAAGACTGGAGTCTTGTTGTGGGATTCGGAGGTAGAATAAGCATGACTTAGAATTGGGGACTCTTGAATGTCAATACTCGGCCCGATGTCCAAGGGGCGAATCAGTGGGTCTACCAGAACCCTCCTGAGAGTGATGCCCCATTGTTGCAGTTTGGGCCCACACAAAAACAATTTTTCCCTTAATATTTTATCTTCCAAGCCAATAATAAGACGCAAGGAGCGGTTCCAGGATTGGTATTCTCTACAAAGCCAGTCGATTGTCTTGATTCTCACTTCCGACCAGCTTATGGATAAAATTTGTGCAAGAGATACCTGGACTGCTCGCTTAGAAGTCCACCTGCCTCTGTTCAATAACGAGTCTGAAACTTCCACTGCAACCTTGTTTGTTCGTAACAGATGTTGAGAGTTGCAGGAAGTCTCCAAAGATTGTCCGGCTAATTCAGAGGGCAGCACAGTGTTAGACTTCTGCAGGACATTGTTGGTTTCCTTCCCATCCCCCCTCCCCAGACCCATTCCCCCAGATAAAAACCCACCCTCCTCTCTAGTCCCTCTAAGGCCTGGACCGACGACCACCTTCTGCTCCTTGAGCTTAATTTCTCCATGGCCTTCCGGAGTGTTTGGTTCCTCATTTGAGTTAATAAGCCTGGGTGGTATAGTTGTTATAGTGTCTGTAGGAGAAGGGTATTTCACAATCAGGGAAATTCCCTTGAAGAGATGGTCGAGTTTCGCGTTCAGTATTTCCAGCTGCTGCAGGACAGTACCGAACGATTTCCCCAACAGATCACATAAGTGCGAGAGTTCATTATTGCCCGGAGTTTCCTTCCAACTCATTTCTAATTACCTTCTCAGAAAGCCTTCCTATAGTATGCCACTCTGCTCTTTCAAAATTAGCACCTCAATCCTATAGTCTCTTTCTGTCAAGCTTTCACTCAGCAGTATATCCACCAACATACACAGACCATCAATTCACATTCTAAACCCTCAATTACCCATCAGTAAACTCACGGTACTCTCAAACCTAAGTGATCGCTTCCTATGACATTAATACCAGGTTAAAACCCGCTACCTATCACGGTCAATACAGTTTCCCTGCATAGAGATAAAAAGTTTCTCACTCCCGACTCTGTTAGACACACATACACAAACACATACACACAAAAGGAGGAAAGAAAAAAAAAAAGGCAGGCAGCAGTCTGTGAGGATCTTATAAATGCTGCTTAATACAAGTCCACCCCATTAAAGAAGTCTCGAGGCCACCTAGTTTGATGTAAATTCCAGATGCAGGAGAGCAGAGCTAGCGAAAGTGTCTTCCCTAGTAACACGAGGTCAGAAGAAGACTGGTGGAAGCCACCCGGTCCGGCGTGGCCTCCAGACGCCTGGTTCTGCTTGTATAGCCGATGCAGCCGATGCAATGGGCCGAGGGAGGCCGCCCGGTCCGGCGCGGCCTCCTGAGGCTATGTGATGACCCATGGGCCTTGTAGTCCTGCTCAGGACATTGTAATCCCTGATGAAGATGAAAACTTGGGTTTTTTACCTTCCCAGTCTGAACTGGATTCCTCTCAGCCAGATCCTTCCCAGGCAGATCTGGAAACCTTGCACCTGCAAGAAAGTTGTGCCCCAGAAGTATGTCAAACAACCCCAGAGCCTACTTCTCCCGTGTTCTTGCGCCGGGAGTTTTGTAAACAACAGAGAAGTTTGGATTCAGCTTCGCGCAGGAGTGCGAGGATAGCAGCTAAGAATGTTGCCAATTAACATTGGTTCTCGTGAGAATCTTTAAGGAGTTTAACATCTGGTCTCAGAGTTTAGCTTTCGTTTCTGATTCCCAGAGAACCGCTTTGGTGAGAAAGTTGGACTCTATATAGGTGTTTTGCCCGCGTAGCAACTTCGCGGAGTCAATTCGTCAGCCTACGGAGCGAGTTGTGTCTGGACAGCGCGCTCCGATTCAAGCCTCGCTTCAGCTCAAGCCTTGCCTTGCTATCCAGCCTTCGCCTTGCTTCCCAGCCTTTGTTTACCTACGGACTTTGCCTTGTTTCCCAGGACTAATCCTTGCCTTGTTTCACGGATTTTACCAAGTTATTCCACGGACCTTGTTCTTGTTCCTTGTTACCTTGTTCCACGTTCAAGCCTTGTTTCAAGTATCAAGTTATTTCCTAGCCACGCTCAAGTTTTATGGACTAAAGGACCTTGTCATCTCCCCTCACTTTGCTTGGCAAAGTGAGTGTTTCGGTTATTGGATTACAACTTTGGACCTTAATATTTCTTATTGGACATTGCTTTTTTGGACTAATTCTGACCTTTCCTGAAGGGTCTAATTCTGGACTATTTTCTATACTTGTTTTTATTAACTTTATATATTCCTTCAATAAAGATATTAGTTAGATTCTGGCCTCTGTGTATGGTTATTGGTGCCTCTGCCGCCTGGGTCGTGACAGTTTGACTCCGCCACCCATAAGCACCAACTAACCGAGGCCAGGATGTCCACCGGAGCCGCGCCGGCTGGACAGCCGCTCAGCTACACCATCAGCAAGGACGAAGTGGACCGCATCCGTGACAGACTCAACGCGCAGGATGGAGAAATAAAAGGGTTGAGGGAGCGCGGAGTTCGCCTCCCGGCCATGGCGTTGCCTACCAAGTTTTCTGGAGAAGCTGCTAAGGTTCATGTTTTCCGCCGCCAATGTCAAGCTTATCTAGAGGCCCGTGATGCCGAGTTTCCCCAAGAAGACATCAAGGTGGCGTGGGTCTACAGTCTTCTAGATGGACCAGCGGCTAGCTGGGCGACGGCCCTGTTTGATCAAGCCTCCCCCCACCTAAATTCAGCACAACGCTTCTTGGATCACCTTAAGGAGACCTGGGGAATCGAGGACAATTTGGAGGCAGCCGGTCACAAACTCCGGCGCCTCCTTCAAGGAGACAGACCCATGTCTCAGTACATAGCCGAGTTCCGCGTGCTGGCCCACAACACCGGCTGGAACGATGTAGCCCTCAGAGGACAATTTCGGGAGGGTCTCAACATTGAAATGCTGGAAGAAATCTCCAAGGTGGATCCTCCCCAGACCCTCGAGGCACTCATTGATCAATGTTTACGGGCTGAAGTCATGATTGCCAACAGGAAACAATGGGTTCGAGGCCAGGGCGGTAGAGCCGGGGCAAAACCCCCCGCTCCCGCCAGTGTTCAGCCACGTCCGGTGTGGAGACCCCCGCCGCCAACCCCATACCCCAGAGGAGGCGAGGAGGTGCCGATGCAGTTGGGCAATGTGCGTCCCAGACTAGATGCCGCCGAGAAGGCCCGTCGTCAACGCTTGAACCTCTGCTGGTACTGCGGGAACGGGGGCCACTTCGCCAGAGAGTGCCCAGCCAAAGGGAAGCCTGCCGCCCGTCTTGCGGCGGCGTCCTCCACGGAGTCGAAGGCGTCTGAGCCGACTGGCACACAGCCGGCGGGGGAAGCCAACGACCGGGTGTAGAGAGGCTCGCCAACCCGGTCAAAAAATCCATCCAAGAGCCGCCAACCGGGGTCCTGTTCCTTCTCGTGGTCACATTATGGTCAGCAAAAAGGGGACCTGTCATGATCCACGCCATGATAGACTCTGGAGCTACCAACAATTTCATCGATAGAGAGTATGCCGACTCTCTGGGATTACAATATCATGATTTCAAGAATGCCCGTGTGGTGCAAGCCATAGACGGCCGTCCCCTCAAGACGGGCCCCGTAAGCCAGTGGTCGGAACCCACCAGGATGTGGATAAGGGAACATATGGAAGAGATTTCCTTCTTTGTTACCGAGGTTCCCCATTTCCCTGTGATTTTGGGAATTCCATGGCTGACACTCCACGACCCTAACATCTCCTGGTCCAACAGAGAACTGCAGTTTGCTTCACCGTACTGCCAAAACCATTGCCTCGTAGCCAAGGTATGCCATGCCACAGACTCCGAGCCCATCATCACCTTGCCAAAGAAGTACTCCGAGTATTGGGATGTATTCAATGAGAAAGAAGCCGAAAAATTACCCCCACATAGACCTTATGACTGTGCCATTGACTTGGTGGAGGGGGCCCCGATCCCGCGAGGGCATCTCTACTCCCTGACTGAACCAGAGCAAGAAGCTCTCAGGGAATTCTTAGAGACAAACCTTCGCAAGGGGTTCATCAGACCCTCTCAATCCCCAGCCGCCTCCCCAGTGATGTTTGTGAAGAAGAAGTCAGGGGAATTACGCTTGGTGGTGGACTACAGAGCATTGAACAATATCACCAAGCGGAACAGCTATCCCCTGCCCTTAATCTCGGATCTACTGGACCGACTTCGAGGAGCCAAGGTCTACACCAAGCTGGATCTTCGGGGGGCTTATAATCTAGTTCGCATCAGAGAAGGGGACGAGTGGAAGACCGCCTTCCAGACTAAATTCGGATTATTCGAGTCCCGAGTTATGAATTTCGGTTTATGCGGAGCTCCCGCAACGTTCCAGCATTTTGTCAACGATATTTTTCAGGACTATCTAGACAGATTCTTGATAATCTACCTGGACGATTTTTTGGTGTTTTCCAGATCACAATCAGAACATGAGAACCACGTCAAAATGGTGTTGCAACGATTGCGGGATCATGGACTTTATGCCAAGCTAGAAAAATGCGCTTTTGATCTACAAGAGGTAGATTTCCTTGGCTACCGCATCTCGCCTCTAGGGCTTTCCATGGATCCAGCCAAAGTTTCAGCAGTATTGGAATGGCGGGCGCCAACTAACAAGAAAGAGGTGCAGCGTTTCTTGGGGTTCGCGAACTACTACCGCAAGTTCATTCCAGATTTTGCCCGCTGGTCCGACCCCATCACTAGCTGCATCCGTGGAAAGCAGCCTTTCCGCTGGACTGATCAAGCAGAGAAAGGGTTCCAGCAACTGAAGAAACTATTCACCTCCCAGCCAATTCTACAGCACCCAAATCCTGGAACCCCTTTTGTGGTGCAAGCGGACGCCTCTGATGTGGCAATTGGGGCTGTACTCTTACAACCGGTGGGAGATCACCTCCATCCCTGTGCCTTTTATTCTCGTCAACTAACCACACCAGAGAGGAATTACACCATTTGGGAAAAAGAACTACTGGCCATAAAGGCAGCCTTTGAAACTTGGAGACATTGGCTAGAAGGGGCCAAATTCCCCATTGAAGTCCACACTGATCATCGTAATCTAGAACATCTAAGAACTGCCCGCAAACTAAATCAGAGGCAGCAACGTTGGGCTTTATTCTTTGAACGTTTCAACTTCCAGATCCATTATGTGACCCCAGCTCAAACCAAGCAAGCAGACGCCCTGTCACGTAAACCGGAATACGCTGCAGGACGCAAGGAGACCTTTGAATCCCAACTGCTACAACCTGAGAACTTTGCCACGCTCACAGTGGGGAACACCAAATCCAGTCCCATTGGTTCAACTTCTCCTACTCCAGGACCCATCTGTGCTCAAGAAATCAGGGCTAGTCAGCAAGCAGATGCCTGGGCGCAGGACCAACTTCGCCAAGGTCTGCATTTTCCCTTTTCGCTTAAAGATGGGCTGCTCTGCTATAGAAATCATGTTTATATCCCACCCGGACCGGGCAGGGAAAAAGCGCTTCGTCTGTGTCATGACTGCAAACCAGCAGGACACTTCGGACTATTTAAAACCATGCATTTGATCCTAAGAGATTTTTGGTGGCCCAAGATCCGCAAGGATGTGGAAAAATATGTCAACACCTGCCCAGTATGCCAGCGCTCCAAGATACGAAGGGAGAAGCCCTCAGGGCTTTTACACCCCCTTCCTACCCCATCTCGCCCATGGGAAATAATTTCCGCGGATTTCATCACTGACCTACCACCTTCCTGTGGATTCACCACGATCTTAGTGGTGGTGGACCTATTCACCAAGTTAGCCCATTTCATTCCCTGCGAAGGCCTCCCCACGGCCAAAGAAACTGCGGATCTATTTCTTCAGCATGTTTTCAGACTACATGGATTGCCCAAGAGTTTAGTCACAGACCGTGGATCTCAATTCACCTCTCGTTTTTGGAAGGCACTACAAAAACTACTGGGCATAGACTCTCGCTTATCTTCAGCTCATCATCCCCAAACAGATGGGCAAACGGAGCGCACCAATGCCACTTTGGAGCAGTATCTTCGCTGTTATGTAAACTACCAACAGGACAATTGGGCTTCTCTGTTACCACTGTCTGAGTTTGCCTACAATAATGGAGTTCAAGCTTCTACAAAAGAAACGCCGTTCTTTGCAAACTACGGTTTCCATCCACGTTTCTTTCCCCCTGTCATTGAAACTTCAGAAGTTCCCGCAGCAGAGGATTGGCTGCAGGAACTCACAGCGGTGCAACAACTTTTGCTCCAGCAACTGGACCAAGCCAAGGAGGACTATAAACGCCACGCTGACAAACACCGCCAGCCGGGCCCCGAAATCAAGGTAGGAGATCGGGTTTTTCTGTCCACTCGCTTTCTGCCCTCCCACCGCCCATGCCGGAAGTTAGATGCCCGCTTCATTGGCCCCTATCCAGTGGTGGCGCAATTAAACCCCGTGACTTTCAAACTCCAACTTCCGCGTTCAATGCGCATTCACCCAGTGTTTCACCGTTCCCTGCTCCTTCCGGCGGATGGTGTGCGTCCTGATACAGACCAACCGGCCCCCCCTCCTGTTTTGATGAATGGGGAGGAGGAGTTCGAGGTTGAGGACATTTTGGATTCTCGCTTTCATCGCCGCCGCCTACAATATCTCATTGACTGGGTGGGTTTTGGGCCTGAGGAACGCTCTTGGGAAGACGCCTCCACAGTCCATGCTCCTGATCTAACCCGTCGCTTCCATCTGACCTATCCCACCAAACCGCGACCTCGCGCCTCGGGGAGAGGACCCCAGTTTGGGAGGGGCCCTGAGGAGGGGGATAGTGTGATGACCCATGGGCCTTGTAGTCCTGCTCAGGACATTGTAATCCCTGATGAAGATGAAAACTTGGGTTTTTTACCTTCCCAGTCTGAACTGGATTCCTCTCAGCCAGATCCTTCCCAGGCAGATCTGGAAACCTTGCACCTGCAAGAAAGTTGTGCCCCAGAAGTATGTCAAACAACCCCAGAGCCTACTTCTCCCGTGTTCTTGCGCCGGGAGTTTTGTAAACAACAGAGAAGTTTGGATTCAGCTTCGCGCAGGAGTGCGAGGATAGCAGCTAAGAATGTTGCCAATTAACATTGGTTCTCGTGAGAATCTTTAAGGAGTTTAACATCTGGTCTCAGAGTTTAGCTTTCGTTTCTGATTCCCAGAGAACCGCTTTGGTGAGAAAGTTGGACTCTATATAGGTGTTTTGCCCGCGTAGCAACTTCGCGGAGTCAATTCGTCAGCCTACGGAGCGAGTTGTGTCTGGACAGCGCGCTCCGATTCAAGCCTCGCTTCAGCTCAAGCCTTGCCTTGCTATCCAGCCTTCGCCTTGCTTCCCAGCCTTTGTTTACCTACGGACTTTGCCTTGTTTCCCAGGACTAATCCTTGCCTTGTTTCACGGATTTTACCAAGTTATTCCACGGACCTTGTTCTTGTTCCTTGTTACCTTGTTCCACGTTCAAGCCTTGTTTCAAGTATCAAGTTATTTCCTAGCCACGCTCAAGTTTTATGGACTAAAGGACCTTGTCATCTCCCCTCACTTTGCTTGGCAAAGTGAGTGTTTCGGTTATTGGATTACAACTTTGGACCTTAATATTTCTTATTGGACATTGCTTTTTTGGACTAATTCTGACCTTTCCTGAAGGGTCTAATTCTGGACTATTTTCTATACTTGTTTTTATTAACTTTATATATTCCTTCAATAAAGATATTAGTTAGATTCTGGCCTCTGTGTATGGTTATTGGTGCCTCTGCCGCCTGGGTCGTGACAGGCTAGAATTTCCTATGTAGGGGCCAAAGAGGATTGAGGCAGGTCGCCCAGTTCGGCGCGGACCTCTAGGGCCAAAGTCTCTTCAGCGCTGTTGCAGGGACTAGATCCTTCTCCCAGGTAGCCAGGAAAAGGCCAAGACCAATGGCCGGAAGCCTCCCTGTTCGTTGCCTCCGCAAAGGCCGAAGGAAAGGTCTGTGAAGGGGGGGGGGAGGCCGCCCGGCTCAGCGCGGCCTCCGGAGGTCTGAATCTTCCCCTCTGAGCAGCCAGCAACAGACTGAGACCGATGCCAGGAAGCCGCCCGGTTCGGCGCAGCTTCCAGAGTCTTAATGAGGCCGATGGAAAAGGCCGAGAGGAAGGCCCGATGGAGAAGGCCGAGAGAAGGCTCGAGGAGGGGGGGAGCGGAGGCCGCCCGGTTTGGCGCGCGCCCCACCGCTGGAGAGGAGGCAGCTGGAGCTGGGATGGGGATAGGCCTCCCCAAACGACGGGCCCAAGCCGGCGAGCAGCTCCGAGGAGGTCGCCCGGTCCGGCGCGGCCCCCACGGCCGAGGGTGGAGGGAAGGAAGGAAGCCCAGCCAAGGGTGGAAGGAAGGGAGCCTAGCCGAGGCCGCCCGGTCCGGCGCGACCTCAAACACACCAAAAGCGCTAGGGCAGTCGTCTCACGCTCACGCTCACCATTCCTGCCGCCGCCAGCCACCAGCAACTCCACGCTGCAAACCATGAGCAACATCTAAGGCATTCTTGGTAACTCTTATCTGAAATCTATGTGATCATTACAGAATGTATTTAGAGATTGTTTGTTGTTTAAGAGGATGCTCTTAGTGTTTGGCACTGGGTGTCACCATACTTTATTGTTGCACCTCAGTGCTGGTTCACCTTGCTCTTAACACACACTCCACTACAGCAGGCTAGGTTTAAACAGTTTATTGATAAAAGATAGCAAAGTCTGAATAAAAAGCAGTAAAGAAAGCAAATGCAATGGCAGTCAGTAAAAAACAATATTCAAATGCAAAGGCAGTCAGTTAAAAAGGCTGTAAATCCAGAGGTAAAGGCAATTTGCAGAATATAGTTCCAAATCTCTGATATAGGAAATTAGTCCTGAACAACAAAGCAACATGAACCTCAGAGTAAAATCTAAAACACGGGTTCCAGCCATGAATATAAAGGAGAAACCTTTTCCATGAGCTTAGACAAGGCAGGAGATGTACTTCCAAAAATCAACGTTGCTTCATCTGAAATTTCTCTCTGTCTCTCCCATATTTACCCATGTTCACAAGCCAAAAAAGCATTTCTCCGTCCTTGAGTTCCCACACGTTTGCCAGCGATTCTAAGGGAACGTCTGGGACGATGAACCTTTAACCTTAACCTTGTATCTCTATCCAAGGAAGATTCCTCTGACTCGCTGCCAGAGACACCTGGAACTTGTTGATGTTCTAAATCCTGTGAAAGGTCACCCTTATCATTAGTTTCTGTTTCCTCACTAGCCTGCAGCCTCTCTGACAATTCAGAGCCAGAGCCTTCAACATTTCCAGGATCAGAGCCTTCATCAGCATTGCATAAACCCAAATCCCTCTTCATCATCAGACTGAACCACAACATTTATAGGCACATAATATTGCATTTGCAGCATTTCTAGCATGGCACAAATGATAGAGTCAGCAAACAATACAGGCTATGGGTTTCTGTGAGTTTTCCAGGCTGTATGGCCATGTTCCAGAAGCATTCTCTCCTGATGTTTCACCCACATCTGGGGCAGGCATCCTCAGAGGTTGTGAGGTCTGTTGGAAACTAGGCAAGTGGGGTTTATATATCTGTGGTATGTCCAGGGTGGGAGAAATAACTCTTCTCTGTTGGAGGCAAGTGTAAATGTTGCAACCTTGATTATCATTGAATAGCCTTGCAGCTTCAGAGCCTGTCTGCTTCCTGCCTATGGTTAGAATGCATTCCTGTCACTCCTTCCTTGGGGTCTTTATAGGACATTCTGGTGACATGTAGGTTTATCTCCATATTTGCCTCTAAAGGAAAGACAGGGAAGACTTGGCTGCACCAAAAGCCCTTTGCTAAAACATACCAGCTCCTTTGCAACATTTATTTTCTTGCTATGTCTCTCTGGATGGGAATGACTATCTTACTTCTTCACTTTTAGGGACATTGCGGTCCGGAATGTCCTGGTGGCTTCTCCCGACTGCGTTAAACTGGGGGATTTCGGCCTCTCCAGATACATCGAGGATGACGAGTATTACAAAGGTAAGGAAGCAGCGGGGAAAGAGATCCAGAAGTCTAGAATGGATGAAATGGGGAAATGACTTCCCATGATCTAGACCAGGCATGGGCAAACTTTGGCCCTCCATGTGTTTTGGATTTCAACTCCCACAATTCCTAACAGCCTACCGGCTGTTAGGAATTGTGGGAGTTGAAGTCCAAAACACATGGAGGGCCAAAGTTTGCCCATTCCTGATCTAGACACTATCCTCCTATTGATGCAGCCTAAAATTGCATTGGCTTCTTTCTTCCTCCCTTCTTCCCCAGCATCCGTGACTCGCCTCCCTATCAAGTGGATGGCTCCGGAGTCCATCAACTTCCGTCGCTTCACATCAGCCAGCGATGTCTGGATGTTTGGTGAGTAGTAGTTTGGAAGGAAACAAGATTTCTATCTACTACTTTTATCCCACGAGTAGACAATTCATTCCTTCATCAGTCACAGCTCCTCGAAACCGTATTTTTCCTGTGCAGTCCTTCTCAAAACGGCAACAGAATGTAATATCCTCCTCTTCTCTCCTTCTCTTTCTTATTACACAATGCAACAGGGTTTTTGCTCCTGGGTTGTAAATGTCATTTCCTAATTGGGTCTATCATAAAAATATGGATAAAGTTGATTTAAACTGCACAAAATTTGTGTTTGCGAGAAAGACATCCAACAGCACATTTTGCTATAGTTTTCTTTTAAAGAATATCTCTTAATAGTGTCTCAACCAATTCAACAGAGTTTGTGACAGCCACACAAACAAAGTTTTTGGAGTAGAACCAGCTACAGTAGAGTCTCACTTATCCAAGCTAAACGGGATGGCAGAAGCTTGGATAAGTGAATAACTTGGATAATAAGGAGGGATTAAGGAAAAGCCTATTAAACATCAAATTAGGTTATGATTTTACAAAGTAAGCACCAAAACATCATGTTATACAACAAATTTGACAGAAAAAGTAGTTCAATACGCAGTAATGCTACGTAGTAATTACTGTATTTACGAATTTAGCACCAAAATATCATGATGTATTGAAAACATTGACTACAAAAATGCGCTGGATAATCCAGAACGTTGGATAAGCGAGTGTTGGATAAGTGAGACTCTACTGTACTTTCAAATTAAATACTGCACAATGAAACAGGAAATAACACTTTCAAACCAGGAACAGAAAATGTTTCAGATTTTGTTACAAAGTGTTATTATTTAATCAAATAATAATATAATATCCTCTATTGCTATTATTGGAGCCCCTGATAGCGCAGCAGGTTAAACCGCTGAGCTGCTTAACTTCCTGACTGAAGGGTCAGCAGTTTGATTTGGGAGGCTGGAGTGAGCTCCTTCTGTTAGCCCCAGCTTCTTCCAACCTAGCAGTTCAAAAACATGTAAATGTGAGTAAATCAATAGGTACCGCTCCGGTGGGAAGGGAACAACGCTCCATGTAGTCATGCCAGTGGCCACATGACCGTGGAGGTGTCTATAGACAACGCCGGCTCTTCAACTTAGAAATGGAGATGAGCACCAACCCGCAGAGTCAGACGCAACTGGATAATAATGTCATGGGGAAACCTTTACCTTTATCCTATTACTATTATTATCAAATTATATCTCTTTTTAAAATAATTTTTATTAACATATATAGAAATAGAATACATCGAAAGAGTGAGAACTATTATTGAAGAGAAAGTGAAGGAAAAAAAGAGAGAGAAAAGCAGAGATAATGAAAAAGGGAGGAGAGAGAACTATAAAAAAGAGGGGAAAAATATATAAAAAGAAAAACATTAAAAAATAGTGGGGAAAAATTAAAAAATAAAATAATAAAATAATAATGGAGAATTAAATTGATGGACAGTAAGAACATGGACAAATTGACTGTTTTGATTAAAAAGAACTCGGGTAACCCTATAAAACAAACAACCTGGGATAAGGTAGAAAAGTATTTTAGAAGAAGACGAAACAAATAATTACTGGGAGAGGTACAGTAATATAACAATATTCAGCAGAATTAGAAAAGAACCAAACCGCAAAGGACTGGAAGATTATCAAATTATATCTCATTGACATTTTGAGAGGGACTGTAGAGGGCAAAGTGAGACTTTTGGGGTGCTTCTGAAGTCTATGTTTGAATGTTTAGTGGTTTTAATATCACAGATGGTTTAATTGCTGTTTTTTTTAAAAAAAAATTAGATTTCTATTTGAATCCACTTTTGTTTTTTTCATCTGCACCACATTGAATTCATGGTTAGCCACCTTGAGTCCCAATATCAGGAGAAAGACTGGATTACAGGGTTGTTGCATGTCTTTCGGGCTGTGTGGCCATGTTCCAGAAGTATTCTCTCCTGACGTTTCGCCCACATCTATGGCAGGCATCCTCAGAGGTTGGTTGTGAGGCATGCATAAACTAGGCAAGGAAAGGAAAATATATATATATCTGTGGAGAGTCCAGGGTGTGACAAGAGTCTTTTGTCAGTTGGAAGCTAGTATTAATGTTTCAGTTAATCACCCTAATTAACATTGGAAAGGTTTTGTCTCTTGCCTGAGGGGCATCCTTTGTTCAGTCATTAGCCGTCCTTGGGGCTCCTCTGTCCTCAGAGTGTTGTTTCCCATCTACTGTTTTGATTTTTGAGTTTTTTAATACTGGTAGCCAGATTTTGTTCATTTTCATGGTTTCCTCCTTTCTGTTGAAGTTGTCCACATGCTTCTTGTGGATTTCAATGGCTTCTCTGTGTAGTCTGACATGGTGGTTGTTGGAGTGGTCAAGCATTTCTGTATTCTGAAATAATATCCTGTGTCCAGGTTGGTTCATCAAATGCTCTACTATGGCTGATTTCTCTGGTTGAATTAGTCTGCAGTGCCTTTCATGTTCTTTGACTCTTGTTTGGGCAAGGCTGCGTTTGGTGGTTCCTATGTAGACTTGTCCACAGCTGCATGGTATCCGGTAGACTCCTGAAGATTCCTGCAGACTGGATTGCAAAAAGATGAAAGAAAAGAAATAACTCTAATGCCCCATCCTTTATCACCAGTGGAGACAGTAGGGGCTCTACCTCCCCTATGGAATATTTCACTATGTTGGAGGTCGCCAACCATCGAAGAGCCTTCACCTTAGCTCGATGCCATGTGCTTCCATCTGCAGTACTGGAAGGTCATTACCAGAAGACCCCATACTCTGAGAGGCTATGTCCCTGTGACTCAGGTCACATAGAAACAACAGAACATGTGCTTCTGCAGTGCCTGTTTTATAGAGACATTCATTTGCGTCTCATTACGCCATGGACAACTAAATACCCAGGACGCTCTGGACAATTTTATGTAACCTTACTGCTCTCAGATACAATCTCGGCTGTGACATACAACGTTGCCAAGTTCTGTACGGCTGCAATTAAAATTCGGCAGAAGATGATTGAGAGCCAAAAGACTTAAGCATCTTCTACAGAGTATAGATGGGGAATCAGAAATAGACTGATAATTATAGTTCTAGACTGTTATTTACAGTTATGGTTACTTCCCCCCTCCCCCCGGTGTCATCCCCACTCCCTCCCTTGAGACTGCCCCAGAGGATCCTATGGGATTAGTTGAGCTTCAATAGTTACTTGTATGTGGTCTTTAGCCTAGATTTTAGATTGGTAAATAATTCAATTTTATAATAGTTTTTTAAAAATTTTTTATTATAATTTTATTATTATTAATGAAGTCTAACATGGATGTACAGAACTGGGTACCCCCGTTACGAGCTGGTCATTGACCGTAATAAAAGTTTACTATTACTACTACTACTAAGAAATAACTCCCCATATTTTTTTTGCATGTTCTCTCTCTCTTTTTCCTTCTCCCATCCATTCCACCAGCGGTCTGCATGTGGGAAATCCTCAGCTTCGGCAAGCAGCCCTTTTTCTGGCTGGAGAACAAGGATGTGATTGGGGTTCTGGAGAAGGGAGACCGCCTGCCCAAGCCGGACGCTTGCCCCCCGCTCCTCTACGCCCTGATGACCCGCTGCTGGGACTACGACCCCAGCGACAGGCCCAAGTTCAAGGAGCTGGTCTGCAGCCTCAGGTCAGTGCGGACCCCAGCAGTGCCCATCCTATTATCCATCTTAATCCAGGTCAAGACCTCCTCTCAAAGGGTCAGTCTCTCTGAACCCAAGAGCCACATAGAGGTCCAGTCTCCCGATGTTTTGCATCCTCTTCAGCATAATTTGGATCATGCATTATATTCAGGGACTCAGATGCACTTTTTCCTCCATGTAAACATCTCTAAAAATGGGTGCATTTTAGGATTGCAGGTGCTTTTCATACACACACACATACATATAGCACCTACAATCTGATCTATCTAGCTGTCTTCTGTTGGTGGTGTTGAAATTAGGTTAAGAATCATCTTAAAACTGGAGAAATATGATATGCCATTTTGGGCATTCTTGTTGCAGAGTTTACTGAGTTGTCAGGCCTGAGGACCTGAGCCTCGTCTTAAGAGAGGAAAGCACAATAGGAATTCTGCAACCTGAATTAATTACAGTAGAGTCTCACTTATCCAACATCAACGAGCCGGCAGAACGTTTTTTTTTTGTTTTTTTCTTGAATATTTTTATTACATTACTATTAATTTGTTACAAAGAAAAGAAAAAGCTTTACAATTCATATAATTAAGTCTTTTCCTTCCCCAGTGTTCTACCCGTTGTGTTCCCCATCACCAGAGTCCATTTCTTTATAGTCCAACCAGAATCTCATCTCTTCTGGTGGGGGTTGATTCCCATCTTCTCTCCTTAATGTCTCTTCAATAAATTTCTTCCATATGCTTTCAAAATCATTTTTCTTCCTTAGGCCTTTTTTGACATTTAAATTGCATGTTAACTTACCATTTATTGCTAATTTCCAAACTTCCTTGTACCAGTCTTCTATTTTAATTTCCACCTCCCCTTTCCAATTTCTTGCTATTAATAACCTTGCAGCTGTTAGCAACATTGTTACCAAATTCTTTTCATTTTCTTTCCATTCCTCTGTATTATAAATAGATACAGTAGAGTCTCACTAATCCAAGCTAAAAGGGCCGGCAGAAGCTTGGATAAGCGAATATCTTGGATTATAAGGATTGATCAAGGCAAAGCCTATTAAACATCAAATTAGGTTATGATTTTACAAATTAAGCACCAAAACTTCATGTTATACAACAAATTTGACAGAAAAAGTAGTTCAATACGCAGTAATGTTATGTTGTAATTACTGTATTTATGAATTTAGCACCAAAATATCACGATATATTGGAAACATTGACTACAAAAATGGCTTGGATTATCCAGAGGCTTGGATAAGCGAGGCTTGAATTAGTGAGACTCTACTGTAATAGTATAGTCGCTGGGTTTATATTGATTTTTTTCTTCATGATACTCTCTATTTCTACTATGACCTTTCCCCAAAACCTCTGTACATACTTACATTCCCACCACATATGAATATATGTCTCCCTTTCTTGACAACCCCTCCAACATTTTTCTGAACAACTCTTATCCATATTATGTATCTTTATTGGGGTCAAATACCACTTCCATACTATCTTGTAGTATGTGTTGTCGAAGGCTTTCATGGCCGGGATCACAGGGTTGTTGTATGTCTTTCGGGCTGTGTGGCCATGTTCCAGAAGCATTCTCTCCTGACGTTTCGCCCACATCTATGGCAGGCATCCTCAGAGGATGCCTGCCATAGATGTGGGCGAAACGTCAGGAGAGAATGCTTCTGGAACATGGCCGCACAGCCCGAAAGACATACAACAACCCTATCTTGTAGTAGTTTTCTTTTATTCTAATTGATAAATTTTTGAGGTGCCTTGCTTTCCATAATTTTTCCCAATTTCTTTCTCCTACTTTTATTCCCAGTTCTTCCTCCCATATTTCCCTTGTTAATATCCCTTTCCTCCCACCTTTAATCTCTATTAATATTTTATATATCATACTGGTTATCCCTTTCGGATATTCATTTCCCTCTTTAGTCTGTTCTTTTAATACTATATTTTCAAATTTTGTTGGTTCTCTTTCCTCCCAGCTCTTTCTTTGCCAATTTTGGAACCATTGATCTAATTGGACCCAATGAAGCCATGATATATTTAAATCACCTAGGATTCCCTTTATGTTGTTTTCCTCCTTTATTTGTTCCCTCCAACTTCCAATTTTGTCTAATTTCTTCCTTTTCAATTCCTTATCCATCACGTTTTTTTAAGTTTTTAGGAAATTTCTTCTCCATTATCACTGGCATTATTTTAGAGTTCTCTTTAATGAGGTGGCTTTTATATTTATTCCATATTGTTAATATGTTTTTAAATGATACATTTCCCATTTGGTTGATTTCCTTTTTTGAATATTCCTTAAAAAATATATTTTCTAATCTCATTTCTATATCTTTAGTAATTATTTCCATCCAGTTTATTTCTACTTTGTTTAGCATCCCTTCTACCACATGTCTCAATTGGTTTGCTTCATAATAACTTTTGATTTCGGGCCGGCAGAACGTTGGATAAGCTAATATGTTGGATAATAAGGAGGGATTAAGGAGAAGCCTATGAAACATCAAAACTGGTAATGATTTTACAAATTAAGCACCAAAACATCATGTTATACAACAAATTTGACAGAAAAAGTAGTTCATTACTCATTAATGCTATGTAGTAATTACTGTATTTACTAATTTAGCACCAAAATATCACGATGTATTGAAAACACTGACTACAAAAATGCGTTGGATAATCCAGAATGTTGGATAAGCGAGTATTGGATAAGTGAGACTCTACTGTATGTCTTTTTTTTTTTTGCATTGTTCTGATTATTTACATGTAGAATATACAATAAAATCTTGGTTTGTAGAGGTTTAACTTTTTCAGAATTTATGATTATTAGTGCATTGATTTTACAGCGTAGATGCACCCTAGGCAATGGATGGAGCCTTGAAATAGACCCCTGAATCCCTTTGTTTCTCCCTTCTTGTTTGCAGCGACATTTACCAAATAGAGAAAGAGGTGGCCCGGGAACAAGAGAGGAATAACCGCCACCGCCCCCCCAAAATCATGGAGCCCCCCTCTTTCCAAGACCCTCCTCCAAAGGTGAGAGCAATGCAGATGTGTAAAGAAAGGTTGTCCTATTACACACAGTATATAATAGAAACAAAGTAGCAAACGTATAATAACCAAAGGCACATAAGATTTAAACAAATATAAACTATTTCACAGCATTATAGCAAACATAGCATTCATGTTTATATATTTCCAAAGTAACAAATGAAAGAGTTCATGAACTGAGGTTAACACTTAATATTCAGTGTTGTTTCATGCAGATGTAAGTCTTGAAGCTTGGTTGAAAAAGTATCACAATTGATGATCTTTATGAATGAGGGTTTTACCCTTTAAACAAATTATCAAAGTCCCAAGCAAGAAAGAGTCCTCAGAATGTGCGTTCAAAGAAAGCAAAAACAAAAACAACAAGGGTTCCCGGGGTATTCTATGTCCTTGTTTCAGGATGGGTGTCCCTTCTTCAGGTTTAGTTGCTTCTTGTATAGTCTTCCGAAGATTTTTACAAACTGTATTATAAGGAGACAACGTAATAGATTTGCTGTTACCAGCACCCAGTAGCATGAAATAAATTTTAAGGAAATTTACAAGAAAAACTTACTTTCACTTTTATAGGTAGTGGCTCTGCTGTAATTCCAGCTCAGGATAGCAACTCTCTCATTTTCAATGTGCTCCAACTGCGGGATCCTTTCTCTTCCTATGTTTCCCATCTTCTTTCAAAAGGTCCTCATTTGTCTCTCTCCTGCTCCTCCTTTCCTCTTTCATCCTAAAGTTACATTTACAGAGTTCAAAGTGTAGACATGGTTTGCATTGTTTGCATTTATTCCAGCAGGAGAAGCAGAAAACAAAATTGGTGATTTTTTCCCCTAAACGGCTGCTTGCATCAAAGCACATCTACAGACATTATTTTGCACCATCCTAATTTGCCACACATCTGAAACTTTTCTGTTTGGCCTGTGCCTGGTTTAAAGGTGGTCATGTTTGGTCATTGATAACCATAAATGTGATTTTTCCAAAGTTAAATAAAGATGATGATGATGATGATGATGATTACAGGACCATTCCATTCTAGCTTGTATGTATGTATGTATGTATCTCTGCCTTCAAAATGCATGTGAGTTTATGATGTCTTCATGAATTTCATAGGATTTTCTTAGGCAAGGACGACTCAGAGGTGGTCTTGCAAACTCCTTGGGCTAAAATAGCACTGAAGACTCCCATTTCATAGAAAGTGTCATGAATACTTTTTAAACAAAAAGTATTAAACCTTTTTTTAAACAAAAAGTATTAAACTGGAACATGGCTGTATGGCTATGTTCCAGAAGCATTCTCTCCTGACGTTTTGCCCACATCTATGGCAAGCATCCTTAGAGGTTTTTGGAAAAAACTAAGCAATGAAGGTTTATATACCTGTGGAAGGTCCAGGCTGGGAGAAGGAACTCTTGTCTGTTGGAGGCCAGTGTGAATATTGTAATTAATCACCTTGATTAGCATTAATGGCCTTGCCAGATTCCTGTCCTGGCTTCTTCCTTCCTGGGGAAAACTTTTGTTCAGAGGTGTTAGCTGCCTCTGATTGATTCATGTCTGTAATTCCTCTGTTTTCAGAGTGTTGTTCCTTATTTATTGTTCTGATTTTAGAGTTTTTGAATACTGGGAGCCAGATTTTGTTCATTTTCATAGTTTCTTCCTTTCTGTTGAAGTTGTCCACATGCTTGTGGATTTCAATGATTTCTCTGCGTATTCTGACATGATAGTTGTTGGAGTGGTCCAACATTTCTGTGTCCTCAAATAATATGCTTTGTCCAGGTTGGTTCCTCAAGTGCTCTGCTCTGGCTGACTTCTCTGGTTGAGTGAGTCTGCAGTGCCTTTCATGTTCTTTGACTCGTGTCTGGGCCATGCTGCTGCATTTGGTGGTCCCTTTGTAGACTTGTCCACAGCTGCATGGTGTACGGTAGACTCCTGCAGAGGTGAGAGGATCCATCTTGTATTTATTGGATTTTCTTGGTGGGTCTGTAGATAGTTTGTAGATTGTGTTTCTTCATCAGCTTCTCTATGCAGTCAGTGGTTCCCTTGATGTCTGGTAAGAACACCTTTCCTCTGGGTGGATCTTTGTCTTTACCCTCATGGCTTGTTCTTGGCCTTACCACTCTTCTGGTGTCTGTTGTGGAGTCTCCATTGGCCTGGAGAGCCCAGTATACTTCACAGCCACTGAGGATGCCTGCCATAGATGTGGGTGAAACATCAGTAGAGAATGCTTCTGAAACATGGCTATATAGCCCAGAAAACACACAACAACCCAACATATATCTTGTTAGCACCAAACGATTTCTTTCTCTAGCATAATTGTCTCGGTTGTCTTTTGCAGCCCAGCCGACCGAAGTACAAGCCACCGCCACAGACCAACCTCTTGGCCCCCAAACTCCAGTTCCAGGTAAGATCTAAACGGCTCCCATATTTCAGCGTGTTGATGCTCCGTTTGGTACCTTATTACTTGAAGAAAGAGTTGTAGTCCCTTCGCGGGTGCCATTTTTTGGTGTCATGTCGGCCAGACTCACATTCCTGTTGCGTGTTTGTTTCTTTCGAGTTCTTCGACTTTGCCTTTCCCCCTTTCTCTGCTGAATTCGTCGCAGCCGCTTCACGCTTCTCAGGATTTTTCCAGCAGCCAAAGCCGAGATGTCTTCAGTCAAGCACCAGTCAAAGTTTTCCATTTATGGCTAGCAAATTCTTTCCTCGAGAATCTGTTCACACTGAATTTTCACAAGGCGAAGAATTGCACAGAATAAATGCATTGCTTAAAAAAAGAAATGCAGAAGGCAAATATGACTTTTTTTTTTGCAACAAGTGTTTTGTGAAAAAAACCCCACATGCATTTGGCAAGTAATACACATGGATTTACGTTCCTTACAATGACACACATATACGTTATACGAGGGTTGAATGAAAAGTAATGCCTCCACCTTTGTTACTTGGGTTTGTATGGGAATATTTTAAGAAATCAAATGCAGAAATAATCCTTAGAATGTGCTCTTTAACTACCACTATTCACTTTTCCACATAACCACCACAATCATGTCAACACAAAAAAATCTGTTCCTGGTCTGAAAATATTATTCCCTGTTTAATCGTGCAGTACATACTCCATCGTGCAGCTTCTACTCCAGAAGCTTTGTTTTTATGGCTGCCACAAACTATGTCGAATTGGTTGAGACTATGAGATATTCATGGAAACAATAGGGCAAAATGTGCTACAGCCGAATGTCCCACAAAAACAAAGTTTTTGCAGTTTAATAAACTCTGAGGATGCCAGCCACAGATACAGGTGAAACGTCAGGAGAAAATGCTGCTAGAACACAGCCATACAGCCTAGAAACCACACAACACGCCATATTAATAAACTTTTTCTGTGTTTTTATGATAGAACCAATTAGGTAAAAAGGTAAAGGTTTCCCCTGACATTAAGTCCAGTCGTGTCCGACTCTGGGGGTTGGTGCTCATCTTCATTTCTAAGCCGAAGAACCGGTGTTGTCCGCAGACACCTCCTAGGTCATGTGGCCATTGGCATGACTGCATGGAGCACTGTTACCTTCCCATCAGAGCAGTACCTATTGATCTACTCACATTGGCATGTTTTCGAACTGCTAAGTTGGCAAAAGCTGGATGTAACAGCAGGTGCTCATGCCGCCTCCCGGATTCAAACTTGTGATCTTTCGGTCAGCAAGTTCAGCAGCTCAGCACTTTAACACACTGCGCTACTGGGGGCTCCAGAACCAATTAGGAAATGGCATTTATAACCTAGGAACAAAAATTGCGTAACGTAGTGCAATCTGGATTCAAACACTGAATTATATGTCAATGTAGATGGGGCTGAAGTCAACATGGTGCAATAGTGTTGTGGTGTTATCGCACTGTATTATAAGCCAAATGCTGCATGGAACTGAACTCAGGCCCACCCAACATCCAAGAGGTCAGTATATATCTGACCCATGGAACAAGGTTCTGCTCCAAGTTGACGTCTCCGTTCCTACGCTGTGAGTCTCTAATTGTTGCGTCTCTGTTGTTGTGTCTGGTGTTGCTGCTGTTGTGCCTGTTGTCCTGTGCCGCCTGCTGCCCTTTGCTTCGCCTCCCCAGGTGCCCGAGGGCCTGTGTGCCAGTTCACCGACGCTCACCAGCCCCATTGAGTACCCGAATCCCGCCAACTCCCTGCACACCCCGCCCCTCAACCGGCACAACGTCTTCAAGCGCCACAGCATGAGGGTAAGAAAGGAATCGTTTGTGCTTTTGCCAATGTTGCCCCTACAATTTGCTTCTATGGTTCTTAACAGCTGCTGCTGCTCCCTTTGCCCAGCTCCAACTTAGCCAGTCTGCTCTTAAATCCAGTTTTTCCAATAGGATATTTTTATTGACCTTTCTCTATGTGAGTTGGATGCATTGAGTCCACAAGTGATGGACTATACATGAGAATGTGGATAATCAAATGTATTTTAATTGCCATGGCAGCACCCTATGCAGCCTTGGGATTTGTCGTCTGGGGAGGTCCCAAACTAGAGATCCCTGGACAAGATGTTTCATATACATCACATCATCTTTGAGTGGTTAGACTCAATTTAACCCTCTCTGGGGGAGATTCCACCAAAATCAGCAGAGTAGCAAAAGCAAAGCTTTTAAATGCAACAGTTACATACACGGGGCGAGCAAGAGAAGCCTTTGTTCATTTAGGATTGCAAAAGGACTGCAGAGTCTCAATAAAAGTTCAAAAAGTATTTATTCAGGTAAAAAGAACTCCATTGTGGATAGAAAGGCTTGGGAGCTGTCTAGGCTACTCTAGACTGATTTCTAAGGAAAAATAACAAACATCTAAATAGTTACATCTTGCCAGGAGAGATGGCGAGATGCTTCTTGTTAGCTAGAAGAACAAAGGGAGAAGAGACTGAACCAAAATGGTTCCGACCTCATGGTCCTGTTTATTGGGGCCATAAAAGACATTCTGACCAATGGGAAGTTAGTGTCCCTGGAGATTCACATTTCCACTAACTTCAAAGTAAGGGATGTGACGTAAACAGGATAGAGTGAAACACAGTAAAGCCTATCTAGGCATGCTTTGGAAACAGGAAAGGATTCCCTCGATCTAACTCTATCATCTATCTAACTACATTTAGACTTGAGTAGTCCAGGATGATTCCCAACAATTTTTATTGACCTTTCTCTATGTGAGTTGGATGCATTGAGTCCACAAGTGATGGACTGTACATGAGAATGTGGATAATCAAATGTATTTTAACTGCCATGGCAGCATCCTATGCAGCCTTGGGATTTGTTGTCTGGGGAGGTCCCAAACTAGAGATCCTTGGACAAGATGTTTTGTATACATCACATAATTTTTGCATTTAGATCTGGGTCCCATCCCCATCTCCAAAGTTGCATCAGCACTGTAAAACTCTCTACCTTGGAATCCTCTGGAAGCGTCTTCTTTGGAGGCTTTGAAACAGAGGCCAGATGGCCATCTGTTGGGAATGCTTTGGTTGGGCTACTACTGCATGGAAGAAAAGGGTTGGATTAGATGGCGCTGGGGTTTCTTCCAGTTCTAGGATTTTCTGATTGTATGTTTTTTTTCCGGTCCTGAAGGAGGAGGACTTCCTGCGTCCCAGCAGCCGTGAGGAAGCGCAGAAGCTGTGGGAGACGGAGCGGGTCAAGATGAAGCAGCTGATTGACAAGCAGCAGAGGCAGATGGTGGAGGACTACCAGTGGCTGCGGCAGGAGGACAAAGCCCTGGTGAGTGGGGCTCCCCAAAAATACGTAGTTTGGACGACTATTAGGAATCCACAGATTCCTTCAACAGGGTCAAATTTGAGGTTCCCTGAATCCTCAAGGAACTTGTGTCGGACTCAACACAGCACATTACAAAGTTTATGCAACTTGTAGGATTTCTCAGACTATAAAATTTTTGCGACTATTATGGCATCAAGATTGAAAGCCTTTTTGCAAGATTGGATCGGGGAAGAACAGACAGGCTTCCTCCCAAATAGAAATTTAAAAGATAATATTAAAACAATTCTTGATTTAATTGAATATTATGACATGAATAACCAAAATGAATGGGCTTTACTAGCAATAGATGCAGAGAAAGCCTTTGATAATCTCAATTGGGATTTTTTCAAATTACTAATTCAGGAACTTGACATGGGCTTTCATTTCAATAATGCAATTAATGCAATTTATGAAAAACAGTTTGCAAGAATTATCATCAATGGCCAAAAATCAGACAAAATTACTATTGGAAAGGGCACCTGACAGGGCTGTCCTTTAGCCCCATTAATGTTTTAATGGCCCTAGAGATCCTGATAAAAAGTATAAGGGAAGATAATAAAATTAAGAGTACAAGGATTGGGAAACAAGAATACAAAATACGTGCATTTGCGGACGATGTTATAGGAATTATAGAAGACCCAAAAGAAAACATAGATAACTGGCTAAAAAAAATAGAGGAATTCGGGAGAGTGGCAGGTTTCAAATTAAATAGGAGGAAAACGATGATCCTTACCAAAAATATAGAAAGAAAAAAGCAAGAAGAACTAAATGAAAAGACTGAAATACAAATAACCTCAAAAATAAAATACCTAGGAATCTGAGTTACTGCAAAGAATTCACAATTATTAACAAATAATTATGAGAAACTGTGGAAAGAAGTGAAAATGGACTTAACCAAATGGAGCTACTTAAACCTTTCATTATTGGGAAGAAAATACCTATAAAGATGAATATTCTACCTAAATTATTATTTTTGCTTCAAAATTTACCCATCATGCATAATGTCAAAAAGTTTAATGAATGGTCACAGTGCAGTAGTTTCAACAGAATGTGTTGGTTCCACACTGTAGAATTAATGCAGTTCAGCACCACTCATTTGCAGCCTGGTCTAATTGCAGTTAGGGAAAGTGGTGTTGGTATCCTTGACCGTATTCAGAGGTCAGTGCTGTGGGATCCTGGGAATTGAAGAGGCACCTGTGCTATTTGGCAGAGAAAGCTGAAGGCCTTGCAAAACTACAACTCCCTGGATTCCATAGCATTGAGCCCAGGCAGCTAAAGTGGTACCCAAGCGCATTGATTTGATTGTGCGGATGCAGCCCAATTGTAGACCTGCAAATTTAGACAGCAGTGATCGGATGCAAACTTGGAAGGCAATCATACTCGGCCATGAGGGATAGCCTATGATGTTGTTGATGGTGATGATGATGGATTGGAAGTCAGTCTTGCCGGTTCATGGCATCATTAATTATGAGTTAATTTGTCCTGCTGATAGTTTGCCCCTCTTTCTGACCATAGGATCCCATGGGTTTTCCGGACGGCGAACCCCCAGTAAGTCTCTCCAAAGAGATCTTGCTTTGCTGCAGATGCCCTGAAATCTGCTCTCTGCTCCCTCTTCTAAAGCTTTAACTTTTCTTTCTTTCCTAAAAATTGGAAAAACGACAAAAGCAATAACAAATATAACAACTACTACTTATACTACTTCAGAATGCTGAATGCTCAGCTGAGGTCTTGACCCTCTAATAGGGATTTCTATATATATAAAAGGGTAATGAAATTTCGGCCTAGGACAAAACAACAAAACTACACATCCCAGAAACACTAAACTTGGCAGCACAACCCCTCATCAATGCCTCTACGTTCATACAATAAACAACTCCAGCTACTCCAGAAAACGGCCAGGCTTTGAGACTGCAAGGCTATTCACTGCTGTTCCACCTGGCCAACAAAGGATTTCCATAAGCCACAGCAACGCGTGGCCGGGCAAAGCTAGTCCCTTATAAATAAAGGAGCCTTGGCAAGTCTACAAGCTTTACAACTCTTGGCCATTTTGATAGGTATCTGGGATTGCATCCTTGACTTTCTGTTTGCATTTCAAAGCTGGCTAACTCCTTTTCATTCTAATTCTTCAGTTTTCTAACTAAGGCTTCAAAGCTTTCTGCATGCTTGCTGGGGAAATCCCCCCACCCAACTTACTCTTTTGAGCTTTACGTTTGAGCATGACAGCCATGGGATTATGCCAAATTCATCATCTTCTTTTTTACTTTTCAGAAACTTCCTGAAAAGGAGACAGGCTACAGTGAGTATCAACCCCAAACTCCTTGCCTTCACCTCAAAATACCTTTTGTGCTGTGCTTCCATCACTCAAGTATTCTAAATATTTTGCACCTAAGAGAGGCAGACGTCTCCTTCATTGAAAGCTACACTGCAATGGCTCCCACGTTTGTGAATCCACTCCAGATTTTAGTGGAATCCACTCCGTATTTTACTTTGGCCCTAATGGAGCTGTCTGTTCTAAGGTGCTGAACTCCTGCCTCCCAAAGAGATTCGCCTGAAGCTTTAGTGAAAACACGGAGTGGATTCCAAGCTGGATTCAAATGGACTCTGACCTTTGCTAAGCTTCAATACAGTTTTATAGGGTAGAATTTTTGAACGAAATGAGATAGAGAGGAAATTAGAGCATTTCCTCCTCTCAAATAAGAAGTTGACTCCTGTGAAATTTTCCTACAATTTCTAACATTGGAGTAGGAGCTTAAAACTTCAGGCAAAGGGACCAAAGAAAAAGGAAGAATGTGGTATAAAGGATTTTCAAAGTCTCCCTCTTTGCAATGTCTGAAATTTGGGGAGGAATAAGGAGACACTGCATTGTGGGAGAAGAACTTCTATTTGTAGGGTCATATCTTCATGCTGCTGTACTCTTCATGGTAATATATCAGCTAATGGGTGATAAAGAGATGGCTGTAGGATTGGTACAGATATTGAAATTTAACAAATGATGATGATGATGATGATACTTTTCTATTTCCTTTTATTGACGGCTTAGCTGAGTTTACCGGACCCCCCAAAAAGCCACCCAGGTTTGTTCCGCAGGTATGTACCCCACCGTATGATTATACTCGTTCTCTTACCAGTTTGAAGCTAACCCTAACCCTAAACCTAAACCTAACCCGAACCCTAACCTCATTCAAAATAGGAAAAGCAGGAAGATCTCTGAGACAATAAATAAACAGCAACACTCAGAAGACGGGAATTCCAGAAAAGAAACTATCAGGGCCAGCTAACACCTCCCAATAAAGGATGCCCCTAGGCAGGAAGCAGGCAGGCCTTGAGGCCACAGGGCCATCAAATGCTAATCAAGGTGATTAGCATTTGATGTTAGGAATGGTGGGAGTTGAAGTCCAAAACACCTGGAGGGCTGAAGTTTGCCCATGCCTGATCTAGACCAACCCCCTTCTACCAGGCAGGAACGCACAATTCAAGCACTCCTGACAGATGGCCATTTAACCTCTGTCTGAGGCCTGACCAAAGCAGAAGAGAGGGGGACTTCCCTCGATCTAGACCAGTGGTTCTCTACCTGTAGGTCCCCAGATGTTTTGCAAAAAAAGGCAAAGTATGGTATATAATATAATACAAAGTAAATTATGTTGTTGTTATACACTTCTAATATAATATAATCCCTTGTATGTTGCGATTGTAACATCAACTTATATATGAAATACTGTATAGATGAATAACTACTGTTTTAAACCATCTCGGGTCTGGATTGGGTTTAAATTAACCCGCTAATTGACCGTAACCCCGTTCCTGTCGTTAATCCAAATAATAATCTTAAACCTAATTATGGTATCAATACAAACAAAGTATAATACAGTATAGGTAACCTGTATATATAGTGTCCAAGTGGATTTATTCAATCCTCAGTCTATCTATCTATCATCTATCTATCTATATATGTATATATATACAGTATAATTATAAGGAATAGTGTTAACATCACATCGGGTTTGAATTCGGATTAAAGCTAATTCAGTCTTTAGTCTTAAATCCAGTATAAACTCATATATTTGTTTACTATCGAAAAAGTCCAATAGTAGTCTTGATAATATTCTCAAGATCTGAAGTAGTATTGTTCAAGGTGAAATCATTCAGAGTAAATAAAATGCAGTATAAATTGCTCGGATAAATGATAACAAAGTGGATTTACTCCTTGCTGGAAAGAGTTCACTGGTAAGTTCCAGGGATTATATAGTCGATTACTCTTCCTTAATGGTGAAATGGATTCACTGATAAGTACCAGAGATAATATGGTCAATTGTGGGTCCCAGAGATGGTGTGGTCAATACAATATGGTCGATTACGACTGGTTTTCCCAGATGTTTTGGCCTTCAACTCCCAGAAATCTTAACAGCTGGTAAACTGGCTGGGATTTCTGGGAGTTGTAGGCCAAAACACCTGGGGACGCACAGGTTGAGAAACACTGTCATAGACATTATAATCTTATTGATGCAGCCCAGAATTGCATTGGCTTTTTGAGTTGCGGCATCACACTCTTGGCTTATGTTCAGCTGATAGTCCGCTAAAGCACCAAGATCCCTTTCACAAGGACTGCTTCAAGCCAGGAGTAACCCCACCTTATATCTGCCTAAGTGCAATACCCTACATTTCTCCTTGTTGGAATTCTGCAACTTTCTAATCTGCCAAGGTCATTTTGGATTCTGATCCTGTCCTCTGCCCTGCTATAGATATTTTTATGATTGTGATCTATGATAACACTATGTAATAAAATTTGAAACATTTTCAGCTCCTGTTTTGAAAGTGTTATTTCCTGTTGAATTGTGCAGTCCTTACTTTGAACGTAGTTGTTATACTCCAGAAACTTCATTTTTATGCCACAAACTAGGTTGAATTGGTTGAGACTTCATTGGAAACTCTCGTAAAATGTTCTGCAGGATGTCCCTCCCTCAAAATATTTTTTTTGCAGTTTAATAAACCTTTTCTGTGTTATTATGATAGAACCAATTAGGAAATGACATTTATAACCCAGGAACAAAAATTGTGTCACAGTACATAGTGTAATATTAATCGAGGTTGTTATCATGAACCATCTCGTAATTAATAAATATTTCTGTTAAAAAATCTCTGCCTCGCATTTCCATTTAGGAAAGAACATAATTTCCTTTGGCTGTCAGAAATATTGACCTGTTTCCCCCTTCTTTCAGATGTCGCTGCAGCCAAACCCCACGGCAAACCTGGACCGGACGGATGACGCCGTCTACAGTAACGTCATGGAGCTGGTGAAAGCGGTTCTGAAGCTCAAGAACGAAGTCAGCAACCACCCACCCGAGCGCTACATCCTGGCTGTAAAGGTCTTGCAATATTTCTTTCTGTAGACAATCCCCAAAATACAAAAAAGAAACCCCAGTTCTTCTCAGAGGAGATGTGTTTGGTCAAGTAGCATGGACCCGAGCTGTTTAAGGCTTTAAAGGTGTAATGACCAGCACTTTGTATTTGCCAGGTTTTTTTTAAAAAATCACATCCGCAACACCCTGATTTATTGGTGAGACAGGTTCTCTCACCTTCTACTCTCCAGTCAGACTGCTTAAGCATCCAGCGAAAGCAGCACCGACAAATGACACCTCAGTCGTTATTCTGCTGATCCCAGCGGTTCTTAGGCTTTATTTATTTACAAGTATATACAGCTACAATAACAAACACCATCGCTCTCTGGGCTCATGCTTCCCCACAAGGGTAAAGCATGTCCTCTCTCTTTGCAGTCTGCTATCAGCACACACTGGCAACACCCAACATTCCACTGTCCATGACGAATGTTCCGTCCATGCTGTTGAAACCGGAAGACTTGACCTATTGGCCCTGCAGGCAGTCAATCAGGGCTGGCTGGTAATTAACTTGTGTGCTGTTGGAAAGCTTGCCAGAACACAGATGCACAATCCAACAGCAACACTTGATCTAACATTTCACACTCAGCAACAACATACACCAACAGTATTTAGCTCGGAAGCAGACCAGCAGCCAGTGGAGTTGCCGCAACATGGGAGTGGATCTCTCCCTGTATGGGGCTCCTATTAGTAATCTGGCTGCCAATCTCTGAACCAGATTAAGCTTCCGAACTATCTTCAAGGGCAGCCCCACGTAGAGAGCATTGCAGTAGTCCAAGCGGGATGTGACTAAGGCATGGACTACCATGGCCAGATTTGGTGTCTCAAGGTATAGGCCTAGCTGTCGCACAATTTTTAATTGTGCAAAGGCGCTCCTGGCCACTGCTGACACCTGGGGTTCCTGGGTCAGTGATGGGTTCAGGACCACCCCCAGACTGCACACCTGTGTTTTCTGGGTGAGTGCTATAACCCCACACCCTGATCCACCTTCCGACTGAACAGGAGTACCTCTGTCTTGTTTGGATTTCATTTCAACTTACTAGCTGTTGCACCTCAGGCTAGTTTCACCTTGCTTAATACACCAGGCTGCGCACAGGTTGAAGTCTTTTGTAGTTTATTAGGAAATAGAGAATAAACAGTTCTTAAAAAGCAAAGGTAAAGTTCCAAAAGATTGTTGCAAAACAAGGTTTCAAAGAATAATCCAAGAAGGGTGCTGCAAGGTGTCCCTCCCTCAAAAACAAAGTTTTTTGCCGTTAAATAAACTTTTCCCATGTTTTTATGATAGAATCACTTAGGAAATGACATTTTTAACCTAAGAACAAAAAACATGTTGCCTAGTGTAACTTGAGGACTAGGGAGTGTTCAAGAAAGCTGTCAATATTGGGAGGCCTAGAGAGTGAAGCTCATGTTGTTTTCTTTTGGCCAGGTGAGGATAAATCAGAGACCATTTATTTTTCCGTTTTTCTGCTCTATTTCTTTACTTCTTAATGTAACTTTTAAACTTTCAAAATAAAGTTAATTTAAAAAAAAAAGAATCTTCACCTTAACATTTTGCTTCCTCTCATCTTTCATGGCAGGACGTGGGCCTTTCTCTTCGGAAACTCGTGGGGAGCGTGGATGACATCCTCCCGGCTCTGCCTTCATCGGCCCGGACCGAGGTGGGTCTGATGCAGGAAGAGCTGCCAATCAATAGCTTTGATGCTTGTCTAAATAATACTATTGTTTTAAAATAGAGAGTTGTTTTCAGTTATGTAGCAATGCCACAGTCTAGACAAGATCTAAATTGGTCTTACACATCTGCAAGTCAACTTCAACTTAATTTGCCTCTAGGCTCATTTCTTGGCTAATTTTGTCACAGAGTAGGTTTGCCATTTATTTCCCTTGAGGATGAGAGAGTGCAACTTGCCCAGGGATGCCCATTGGGCTTTCCATGGCTTCACTAATCATTTTGCATCTCTCTGTTGCATGTTGATTTATGGCAACCCCACTGGATGTCATAGGGCAGGGGTCCCCAAACTAAGGCCCGGGGGCCGGATGCGGCCCTCCAAGGTCATTTACCTGGCCCCTGCCCTTAGTTTTATAACATAATATTTTTATATCATTTTTAATAATATAATATATTGTATATACATATAATATTGATAATAATGTAATGTTATACAATATTATACTAATAATAATACCATATAATAATATTCATTATATGTTGTATATTACATATAGTGGTATAGTTCAACATAGTAATGTATATTGCTAATATTGTGCTATGCTAATAATATAATATATTGTATATCAGGGTGAGAAGGGCATGATATAAATGTAGTAAATAAATGTAGCAAATGAATAAATAAATAATTTTAGACTTAAGCTCGCCCAAAGTCTGAAATGACTTGAAGGCACAACAACAACAATCCTAATTCACTTGACTATCTGATTGGCCAGAAGCAGGCCCACACTTCCCATTGAAATCCTGATAGGTTTATGTTGGTTACAATTGTTTTCATTTTTAAATATTTTGTTCTTTCATTGTTGTTGTTGTTTTGCACTACAAATAAGACATGTGCAGTGTGCACAGGAATTTGTTCGTATTTTTTTTTCAAATGATAATTCGGCCCCTCCACAGTCTGAAGGGTTGTGGACCGGCCCTCTGCTTTAAAAGTTTGAGGACCCCTGGCATAGGGTTTTCTTCCTCTGAAATAGAGTGTATGACACCTGGGATTCATTGGCAGCCTCCCATACAAATACAGGGGACCCTCTACCTTTGTGGGCTTCAGGGCCCCATAAAATAAAATTAAAAAACCTAGTAACACCGAAAGAGCAATTTTATGTGAGAGAACAATTCCCTAGGAATTGTTTGGATCCCCCAAGGCACATTTGTGGTCAACCTCTGCTGGAAGTCAGCCATAGAATTGCCCTGAAGGGCTTCGGTATTCATAAATTAATGCTCTCTCAAGGAATATTCTGCAGGGACTTCACCATATCCCCCCCCCAAAGCACCTAGAGATTCCTAAACAGATCATATTATTAAACCCTTAAAAGTTAAAACCTATGAATGTGGAGGGCCAGTGGTCCTAATCAAGCCTGACCCTGCTTGGCTTCCAAGATCAGATAGATCTGGCACCTTTGAAGTGTTTAGTCCTAGACCAAGACTCAGTCCAATAGTCATGATTTCTTGGCCAGATTTATTGAAGGGAAACGGGCCACCACTGCCTTTCATTTAGGCTGAGAGAGTGTGACTTTTGCACAGGATCATCCAAGAGGTTTCCACAAGTAAATTGGGATTTGAACCCCAGTGTCTTGAGCAGTGGTGGTCTAGCTTGGCTCAGCTGTTGCAGGGAGGTGATTTTGGAAGGGCTAATCTGGCCACCACCACGACCACCACCACCACCACCACCACCTCCTCCTCCTCCTCCTCCTCCTCCTCCTCCTCCTCCAGGAAAGCATCACAGACTTCTGGCATTACTGGGTTGTGGCGCAGGCTGGTGAGCAGCCAGCTGCAGCCAGCTGCAACAAATCACTCTGACCAAGAGGTCATATTTTGTCAAATATGTTGTGTTGTTGTTTCAGGCTTGTCCCTGTTGTGAGCCGCCCCGAGTCCCTTTGGGGAGATGTGGCGGGATATAAAAATAAAGTTTATTATTTATTTATTTATTATTATTATGAGTTCGAGGCCAGCTCAGAGTCTGCGTTTGTCTCTGTCTTTGTTCTATGTTAAGACATTGAATGTTTGCCTTATATGTGTAATGTGATCCTCCCTGAGTCCCCTTTGGGGTGAGAAAGAAGGGCAGAATATAAATACTGTAAATAAATAAATAAATAAATACCTGGGAAGGCTGAGATCACTGGATAAAAAGGGGTCTGCGAGAGATCGATATCTCTTTGGTAGCAGATAATGTCATATTTTGGCACTCTTATCCTGGATCCTTGCTCTGCTGCCCTGCATTATAAGTCTCATCCCTGAGGTTTTTATAAACCTGTTCTGTACCTTGTTATATCCTGAATCCTTGACTCTGAATTCTGGATTGACCTCCTGACTTTGATGTATAGACTTGGATTTTAGTTTGACTCCTGACTATCTGGCTTGACTTTGGAACTCTGACTTCAGTTTGCACTCTTGCATTAGGAGCCCCCGGTGGTGCAGTGGGTTAAAGCCTTGTGACTTGAAGGTTGGGTTGCTGACCTAAAGGCTGCCAGGTTCAAATCCAACCCGGGGAGAGTGCAGATGAGCTCCCTCTATCAGCTCCAACTTCATGCGGGGACATGAGAGAAATCTCCCACAAGGATGGTAAAAACATCAAAACATCCGGGCGTCACCTGGGCAACGTCCTTGCAGATGGCCAATTCTCTCACTCCAGAAGCGACTTGCAGTTTCTCAAGTCGCTCCTGACATGAAAAAAAATCTTGCATTTTTGAACATTTTTCTGTGAATTGCTGGCACCTGACTTTTTGACTGTAACTTTGTCTGCTGTTTATCCTTGCACCTGAACTGGTTTAATAGTACTCAGCTAGTCTGCATTAGTTAGACTCTTGACCTTGATTTGACTTATTCTGGCTGTGTCTTTCAATTCTATTTTGTCAGCCCAAGCTTTGAACTATTTATTTATTTATTTATTTATTTACATCATTTATATTCCGCCCTTCACACTCCGAAGGGGACTCAGGGCTGATCACATTACACATATTAGGCAAGCATTCAATGCCTTTTTAACACAGGACAAAGACAAACAAACATAGCTCCGAGCGGGCCTCGAACTTATGACCTCCTGGTCAATGACTCATTGCTCTCCCGTCTGCGCCACAGCTCACCTTGTGTTTGTTCAATAAACCTCAGCCCTTGAAGCCGGGTGAGTCCCGGCACATGACACAAGTATCCTAGATTCTAGGTCCAACACTTAACAAGACATGTCTCTATTTCTGTTTCATCCTTTGGCAGATTGAAGGGACTGAGAAGCTGCTCAACAAGGACCTTGCGGAGCTGATCAACAAGATGCGCCTGGCCCAGCAGAACGCCGTGACCTCACTGAGCGAAGAGTGCAAGCGCCAGATGCTGACGGCCTCCCACACGTTGGCGGTGGATGCCAAGAACCTCCTGGACGCCGTTGACCAAGCCAAGATCCGGGCCAACCTGGTGAAGGTCTCTTTCGAGTGACCGGGGAGAATGCTGGCTCCTCCCTCCCTCCTTTTTTAAAGCAACAGCTCCCACCGGCTTCCATATTACCTTCCCCTCATCCCGCCCTTCCGCAACACGCTTGTGTCTTCGGTGTCGTCGCGTCTGTCTTCTGAGGACCAAGGAAGGGGACTCCAAAGAGAAGAGGACGTAGGTTGATTGGGCCACGGAAGGGACTCCGGTCTTCCTGGGCTTTGGAGAGGAGGCTGCTCAACAAAGCGTTGTTGTGTACATAATAGTCCCGGGATGGGAAAAGACTTAATCCAGATTAGTCAGTGGACTCCGAAGCCAGCACCCAATTGGTGACATAGGGTCAATTGTGATATGTGTGAGGAGAGTTGGTTTTTTAGACAGTGTACAGTTGTCATGATCAGCTGATGATGACATGGAGCAGCCTGTAAATGTGCATTGCACCTATGTGAATTTTGGCCTTGCACATTGACTATGTTTGATGTTGGGTACGTGAAACGGATCTCCAACTGAAGCTCTGTAGGACCTCAACCCAAGCCAGAACCAGTGATCCCACCAAAGGAAGTGGCTTCGTTCTTCCATCCAGTCTGCTTCCTTCAAAGGTCCCTCTGAGCATGCTTTGTCTCATGATGGAGGAGATTGATGAGATGGCTGGGTTGGCTTGTGGACATCTCCCATTACTACTGTTCTCAGGACTGCTCAGCGGGTCACTCCAGAATGGCTTCATTGGTAGGTCCATAAATTGCTCAAGGGTTTGCTTTTGAAATAGCTCCAGAATTGCTCCATGGGGTTCTCTGTTATTGCTCCAGGGATTGCTTTTGAGATTGCTTCATGGATCGCTCCAGAATTGCTCCATGGTCCATGGATTGCTCCAGAACTACTTCAGGGATTGCTCCGTAATCACGTCAGGGTTTCTCCAGAATTGTTCCAGGGATCACTCTACAATTCTCCAAGGATTGCTCCACAGTTTGTTCCAGAGATTGCTCCAGAATTGTTCCAGGGATTGCTCTGCAATTTTCCAAGGATTGTTCCAGATTTTCTCCGAGCTTTAAAGGCCTTGCACTGGGAGAATAAGTTTGCGAGGCCATTTCTGTGCCGCTGGTGTTTGGAAGCATTTAAATGGGGACACTGGCTTGTCGGAGAAGAAACAGTTGGTGTCTTCTTTGTAAATTGTATAGAAGCATTTATTTAATCGCTATAGGTCTGAACTGAACTGCACAACTCCTATAAATCCCGGATTCTTCTCCACCTTTCCCTGAATGTGGGATTAAGTTTGACAAGGGCTCTCTCAGTGGACGCCGGGGATCCAAAAGGTTTCTAGAAGGTCCTTTGAAGGTTCATCCCATTGCAACAAAAAACCCCCAAAGAGTCTTACGAGATTTGCAAGACAATCAGATTAATCTTGAGCTCAATTTTCACAGAGTGGAACCATGCATCTCAAATCTGATCGTTTGAAATGTACCCCCCCTTTTCCCACCAATATCTCAAAACTGCAATTTCAAGTACAAAGGACATTGAACGGTTGGGGAGGAAAATCCATGCACCTCTACATATTCCCCCATGAACACATTGATCATGCAATTTGTACCACAAAGTTGTTGAAACTTTGCAATGGAATTCTTTCAATTACAAGCTTTGAAGTTAATCATGTCTCACAATTTCAGCTTCAAAATGTTGCTACTGAAACTGAGGTTTGACTGAAAACAACCCAGGGTTTGAAGGATTAGAAGCCATGTGAATCCCACTGTCTTGAATGCGGGTCTCTTCTCTATACCCTTTGGGAATCTCTATCTATCTATCTATCTATCTATCTATCTATCTATCTATCTATCTATCTATCATCTATCTGTCTGTCTGTCTATCTATCTATCTATCTATCTATCTATCTATCTATCTATCTATCTATATTTCTCTCTCTCTTTCTCCATCCATTCATCCATCTTATCAAAAGATTCCACCTAAACATTACAAAGAACTCCCTGATGGTAAGAACTGCTTGCCAGTGGAATGTACTGCCTTGGAGACTGGCAAAGGCTGGATGGCCATCTGTCAGGAGGGCTTTGATGGCATCTTCCAGGCCTGGCAAAATGGGAGTTGGACTGGATAGTCTTTGGGGGTCCCTTCCAACTCTAGAATTCTGTAACCCTATTTCTCCATGAACCTGCTTATATCTAAAAGGTTGGATGGCCATTTATTGGGAGGGTTTTGATGGTGTCTTCCTGGCCTGCTAAAATGGGAGTTGGAATAGATGTCCTTTGGGGGTCCCTTCCAGTTCAAGAATTTTGTAACCCTTTTTCTCTATGAACCTGGTAATATCAAAGAAGCTGGATGGCCATCTGTTGGGAAAGCTTTGATGGCGTCTTCCTGGCCTGGCAAAATGGGAGTTGGACTGGATGTCCTTTGGGGGTCCCTTCCAACTTGAGAATTTTGTAACCCTGTTTCTCTATGAACCTGCTAATAGCTAAGAGGCTGGATGACCATCTGTTGGGAGGGCTTTGATGGTGTCTTCCTGCCTGTCAGAATTAGGATTGGACTAGATGTCCCTTGGGAGTCCCTTCCAACTCTAGAATTCTGTAACCCTATTTCTCCATGAGCCTGGTAATATCAAAGAAGCTGGATGGCCATCTGTCGGGAGGGCTTTGATGGTGTCTTCCTGTCTGTCGGAATTGGGATTGGACTGGATGTCCCTTGGGAGTCCCTTCCAATTCAAGAATTCTGTAGCCCTATTTCTCCATGAACCTGCTAATATCTAAGAGGCTGGATGGCCATCTGTTGAGAAGGCTTTGATGGTGTCTTCTTGACCTGGCAAAAGGGAGTTGGACTGGAAGGCCCTTGTGGTCTCTATGATTCTATAAGTAATTCTGTTTTGTCCATCTATCAATCCATCTATCCTATATCTGCTGATCCAACTCTATCTATCTATCATCTATCCATCTATCTATCTATCATCTATCTATCATATCTCTCCCTGTCTCCTTCTTCCTCTTTCTCTCTCCCCATCCATCAATCCATCCTATGTCTCTATTTATCTATAATCTTGTCTCTCCTAACCTATCCTATATCTCCTTCTCTGTCTCCCTCTCTTATCTCTCTCTCTCTCCATTCATCAATCCCTATCTTTCTATTTATCTATTCCATCTATCCATCAACAGTTGTCCCTCCACCTTTGGGGTTTTGACTTCTGGGGATTTGATTTGAAACGTTCTCTTTAGGAATCTTTAGAGCAGGTGTGGGCCAACTTTGGCCCTCCGGGTGTTTTGGACTTCAACTCCCACAATTCCTAACAGCCGGTTAGGAATTGTGGGAGTTGAAGTCCAAAACACCCGGAGGGCCAAAGTTGGCCCACGCCTGCTCTAGGTCCTCCAATGTTCTCCTATGGTCCACTTCCACCAGGAACTGACCATAAATCATGTTGGAAGACCTACACAAGCCCAGAGAAGCGGGATCTTTGAGAACCTCTAGGTCAGGTATGGACAAACTTGGGCCCTCCAGGTGTTTGGGACTTCAACTCCCACAATTCCTAACAGCCTACCGGCTGTTAGGAATTGTGGGAGTTGGAAGTCCAAAACACCTGGAGGACCCAAGTTTGCCCATATCTACTCTAGGTCTTGCAACTCATGCCAGGAGAGGCACTTTGGAGAACCTGGAGAGACCTAGTGAGAGGTTGTGTGTAGGGATCTCTAGATCTTCTAGGGTAATTTGATTATCTTCCAGTCGAAGTTGACCACAGTGCCATGCTGGAAGACCTAAAATTCCAAGAGAGATGTTGTCTCAGGTAAAGCAAAACAGAATAGGGCAATTTGTCCTGACAAATGAGGAAGGGATGCCTGTATCTCTCTATCTAGTCTATCTAGTCTTTCTCTCTCTCTCTGATCTATCAGTCATTTATCTAGCCCTTCCTTCCTTCCTTCCGTCCATCCGTCCTTCCTTATCTTTCTTTTCCTTCCTTCCTTCCTTCCTTCCTTCCTTCCTTCCTTCCTTCCTTTACTTACTTATCTTTCTTTTCCTTCCTTTCTTTTCCAAGAAACTAGCAAATGCTTGCTAGTTTATCTAGTTTTTTTCCTTCCTTCCTTCCTTCCTTCCTTCCTTCTTCCTTCCTTCCTTCCTTCCTTCCTTCCTTCCTCCCTCCCTCCCTCCCTCCTCCCTCCCTCCCTCCCTCCCTCCCTCCCTCATCTTCCTTATCTTTCTTTTCCTTCCTTCCTTTTCCAAGAAACTAGCAAAGTGCTTGCTAGTTTATCTATCTAGTCTTTCTTTCATTCTTTCTTTTTCTTCTTCTTTCTTTCTTTCTTTCTTTCTTTCTTTCTTTCTTTCTTTCTTTCTTTCTTCTTTCTTTCTCTTTCATTCTTTCCTTCCTTCCTTCCTTCCTTCCTTCCTTCCTTCCTCTCTTATCTTCCTTATCTTCCTTTTCCTTCCTTTCTTTTCCCAAGAAACTAGCAACGTGCTTGCTAATTTATTTATCTTTCTTCTTTCTTTCTTTCTTCTTTCTTTCTTTCTTTCTTTCTTTCTTTCTTTTCCTTCCTTCCTTCCTTCCTTCCTTCCTTCCTTCCTTCCTTCCTTCCTTCCTTCCTCTCTTATCTTCTTATCTTTCTTTTCCTATCTTTCTTTTCCTATCTTTCTTTTCCCAAGAAACTAGCAAAGTGCTTTCTAATTTATCTATCTAGTATTTCTTCCTTTCCTTTCCTTTCCTTTCCTTTCCTTTCCTTTCCTTTCCTTTCCTTTCCTTTTCTTTTCTTTTCTTTTCTTTCCTTTCTTTCTTTCCTTCCTTCCTTCCTTCCTTCCTTCCTTCCTTCCTTCCTTCCTTCCTTCCTTCCTTCCTATCTTCCTTATCTTGCTTTTCCTTCCTTTCTTTTCCCAACAAACTAGCAAAGTGCTTGTTAGTTTATCTATCTATTCCTTCTTTCCGTCTTTTTCTTTCTTTCTTTCTTCTTTCTTTCTTTCTTTCTTTCTTTTCTTTCTTTCCTTCCTTCCTTCCTTCCTTCCTTCCTTCCTTCCTTCCTTCCTTCCTTCCTTCCTTCCTTCCTTCCTTCCTTCCTTCCTTCCTTCCTCCCGTCCTTCCTTATCTTTCTTTTCCCAAGAAACTAGCAAAGTGATTGCTAATTTAACTATCTAGTCTTTCTTTCTTTCTTTCTTTCTTTCTTTCTTTCTTTCTTCTTCTTTCTTTCTTTCTTTTTCTTTCTTTCTTGCTTTCTTTTCCTTCCCTTCCTTCCTTCCTTCCTTCCTTCCTTCCTTCCTTCCTTCCTTCCTTCCTTCCTTCCTTCCTATCTTATCTTCCTTATCTTCCTTTTCCTTCCTTTCTTTTCCCAAGAAACTAGCAACGTGCTTGCTAATTTATTTATCTTTTCTTTCTTTCTTTCTTTCTTTCTTTCTTTCTTCTCTTTCTTTCTTCTTTCCTTCCTTCCTTCCTTCCTTCCTTCCTTCCTTCCTTCCTTCCTTCCTTCCTTCCTTCCTTCCTCCGTCCTTCCTTCTCCCGTCCTTCCTTATCTTTCTTTTCCCAAGAAACTAGCAAAGTGATTGCTAATTTATCTATCTAGTCTTTCTTTCTTTCTTTCCTTCTTTCTTTCTTTCTTTCTTTTTCTTTCTTTCTTGCTTTCTTTTCCTTCCTTCCTTCCTTCCTTCCTTCCCTTCCTTCCTCTCTTATCTTCCTTATCTTCCTTTTCCTTCCTTTCTTTTCCCAAGAAACTAGCAACGTGCTTGCTAATTTATTTATCTTTTCTTTCTTTCTTTCTTTTCCTTCCTTCCTTCCTTCCTTCCTTCCTTCCTTCCTTCCTTCCTTCCTTCTTCCTTCCTTCCTCTCTTATCTTCCTTATCTTTCTTTTCCTATCTTTCTTTTCCCAAGAAACTAGCAAAGTGCTTTCTAATTTATCTATCTAGTCTTTCTTTCCTTTCCTTTCTTTCCTTTCCTTTCCTTTCCTTTCCTTTCCTTTCCTTCCTTCCTTCCTTCCTTCCTTCCTTCCTTCCTTCCTTCCTTCCTTCCTTCCTTCCTATCTTCCTTATCTTGCTTTTCCTTCCTTTCTTTTCCCAACAAACTAGCAAAGTGCTTGTTAGTTTATCTATCTATTCCTTCTTTCCATCTTTCTTTCTTTCTTTCTTTCCTTCCTTCCTTCCTTCCTTCCTTCCTCCCTTCCTCCTTTCCTCCCGTCCTTCCTTATCTTTCTTTTCCTTCCTTTCTTTTCCCAAGAAACTAGCAAAGTGATTGCTAATTTATCTATCTAGTCTTTCTTTTTTTCTTTCTTTCTTTTTCTTTCTTTCTTGCTTTCTTTTCCTTCCTTCCTTCCTTCCTTCCTTCCTTCCTTCCTTCCTTCCTTCCTTCCTACCTACCTACCTATCTTCCTTATCTTTCTTTTCCTATCTTTCTTTTCCTATCTTTCTTTTCCCAAGAAACTAGCAAAGTGCTTTCTAATTTATCTATCTTTTCTTTCTTTCTTTTCTTTTCTTTTCTTTCCTTCCTTCCTCTCTTATCTTCCTTTTCTTTTCCTATCTTTCTTTTCCCAAGAAACTAGCAAAGTGCTTGCTAATTTATCTATCTAGTCTTTCTTTCTTTCTTTCTTTCTTTCTTTCTTTCTTTCTTTCTTTTTCCTCCCTCCCTCCCTCTCTTATCTTCTATATCTTCTTTTCCTTCCTTTCTTTTCCCAAAAAACTAGCAAAGTGCTTGCATTGTTTGGCACAGGGCAAAGGTATAGCTATAGGGCAGGACAAATCAGGGCCCTAGACCCCAAAGACGCATTCTGAACCCCAAATTAATATTTTTTCTATCTCCCAATTTCTAGCATTGCAAAGAGATGAAACTTAGAAATCTTAGGTTTGCAGAGTTAGTTTTCCTTTGGTCACTTGGCCTTTTTCTTTCTTTGGAAGTTTTTGCAGTGTTAGAGAAGCCAGGAGAGGGAAGGAAATATTTATTTCGTGGGTGACAGAACGTAACATTTGGGGGGCCGTGCCCTCATTTTACCCCCTTCCCAAATTGCTATACTAGAGTACCCTTGATCTACATTTCTTTGTTAGATTATCTTTTGTGTTTTCAAGAAATCGTTCTGTTCGTTACGTAGGTTATGTTCCTTTCTTTCTGGAAAAAAACAAACAAACCTGAATGGTTTTATGGCTTTAGCCACTTCTCATAATAATGTTATTTTGCCTGAGATTAAAAGAGGTACCGACTTCTCTGTGTGTCCCATGTGCTTTTTTTTGTTCCCATCGTGGCTGAGTTCCTCCAGCACTGACGATGCATCTACACTGTAGAATTAATGCAGTTTCACATCACTTTGATTGCCTTGGGATTTCGGAAGTCTCTCTTTGGATGGGAAGGCCAGGACCCACACTATGTAACATGACTTTTGTTCCTGAGTTATAAATGTCATTTCCCAATTGGTATTGTCATAAAAACATGGGAAAAGTTTATTAAATGTTCTGTTCCTGGTTTGAAAGTGTTATTTCCTGTTTAACTGTGTGGTATTTACCGTATATACTCGAGTATAAACCGACCTGAATATAAGCCGAGGCACCTGATTTTACCACAAAAAACCTGAGAAAACATTGACTCCAGTATAAGCCGAGGGTGGTAAATTTCAGGAATAAAAATAGATACCAATAAAATTACATTAACTGAGGCATCAGTAGGTTAAATGTTTTTGAATATTTACATAAAGCTCAAATTTAAGATACGACTGTCAAACTCTGATTAAATCATTATTCTCATCTTCTTCAATGTCAATGTGCTTATGTATCCTTTTAATAATAACAGAGTAAAATAATACATATAATAATAATAATAAATACAGGAAAATAATACATGTAATAATAAATAGAGTAAAATCATAAATGTAATAATAAGATCAGAGTGAAATAATAAATGTATCAATAATAATAAAAAATAGAGTAAAATAAATAATAGTAGCAACAATAATATAGAAAAATAATAAATGTAATAATACCAATAATAATAGAGAAAAATAATAAATGTACCATATATTCTCGAGTATAAGCTGACCCAAATACAGTAGAGTCTCACTTATCCAAGCCTCGCTTATCCAAGCCTCTGGATTATCCAAGCCATTTTTGCAGTCAATGTTTTCAATATATTGTGATGTTTTGGTGCTAAATTCGTAAATACAGTAATTACAACGTAACATTACTGCGTATTGAACTACTTTTTCTGTTAAATTTGTTGTATAACATGATGTTTTGGTGCTTAATTTGTAAAATCAGAACCTAATTTAATGTTTAATAGGCTTTTCCTCAATCCCTCCTTATTATCCAAGATATTCGCTTATCCAAGCTTCTGCTGGCCCGTTTAGCTTGGATAAGTGAGACTCTACTGTATAAGCCAACCAGGACCGTCACCCGAGTATAAGCCGAGGGGGCTTTTTCAGTCTTAAAAAAGGGCAAAAAACTAGGCTTATACTCGAGTATATACAGTACTTTGAAAGCAGTTGTTCTACTCCAGAAACTTTGTTATTGTGGCTTCCGCAAACTCTGTTGAATCACTGAGCTGCTGTGAGTTTTCTGGGCTGTCTGGCCATGTTCCAGAAGCATTCTCTCTTGACATTTCACCCACATCTATGGCAGGCATCCTCGGAGGTTGTGAGGTCTGTTGGAAACGAGTCAAGTGAGGCCGAATCAGTTGAGACTGTGAGATATTGATTGGAAAATTAGAGCAAAATGTGCAGCAGCAGCAGGATATCCCTTCCACCAAAGCAAAGTTTTGGCAGTTTAAGAAACTTTTCCCATGTTTTATGATACAAACAATTAGGAAATAATATTTATAACCCAGGAACAAAAATCGTATTTCATAGTGTAATGTGTTGTATCATGTGCCTCCAAGTTGTTTCTGGCTTTGGATTCACATCTCCACTATTTGCTCAATGCTATGGAGTCCTGGGAGATGTAGTTTTGTTCAGCAGATTATTCTTCTTTGCTAAAGAGTGCTGATGCCTTGTCAAACTGAAACTCCCAGGATCCCATAGCATTGAGTCACAGCAATTAAAGTGAAGTTAAGTAAAAGTAAAGGTTTCCCCTTGAAATTAAATCTAGTCATGTCTGACTCTGGGGGTTGGTGCTCATCTCCATTTCTAAGCCGAAGAGCCAGCGTTGTCCACAGACACCTCCAAGGTCATGTGGCCGGCATGATTGCATGAAGCGGCATTACCTTCCCGCCAAAGCAGTACCTATTGATCTACTCACATTGCATGTTTTCGAACTGCTAGGTTAGCAGAAGCTGGGACTAACAACGGGAGCTCACCCTTTCCGTGGATTTGAACCTCCAACCTTCTGATTAGCAAATTCTGCAGATTAGTGGTTTAACCCACTGTGTCACTGCAAATGCAAGTACAGTAGAGTCTCACTTATCCAACATAAACGGGCCGGCAGAACACTGGATAAGTGAAAATGTTGGATAACAAGGAGGAATTAAGGAAAAGCCTATTAAATGTTATAATTTTACAAATTAAGCACCAAAACATCATGTTTTACAACAGACAGGAAAAAGCAGTTCAATACATGGTAATGTTATGTGGTAATTACTGTGTTTACGAATTTAGCACCAAAACAATGTATTGAAAACATTGACTACAAAAACATTCAGGAGGAAAATGCACATATATAGAGAGAGGATTTGCAAACATTTCAGGGGAAATGCATATGTAAAATTAGTATATATAATTATAGATCTATATCTAGCCCTGCATTGACTACAAATAAAGATAGAATTGCATAAAATGACATTGTTGGAAGTTAAATCCGTAAAAAAATTCAGTCCTTGCTGCCTACAGAAACAGCTGTGGATACGGGTGGGAGGCAGACTGCGTTGGATAATCCAGAACATTGGATAAGTGAGACTCTACTGTAAATGAAATCATAGGTACCGTTCCTGTGGATAGAAGGGGGCATACTTTACTGTAGGTGCATCTACACAGTAGAATTAACGCACTTTGAGGCCACTTTTAAGTGCCATGGCTCAATGCTATGGAAGCATGGGAGTTGTAGTTTTACAAGGTCTTTAGCCTTCTCTGCGCCAGAGTGTTGATGCCAGAATGTTGTGGCATCCGGTATCACTATGACAGCACATGCGCATGTGCATCTTGTGTGCATGGATGTTCATTTTGCTTGTGCATTCAGCTGCTCATTTTCCTGAGCACTGGATACAAATTTAGCTCTTAATTCAGTGCGTATCTACACAGTAGAATTAATGCGGTTGGACACCAATTGAACTGCCATAGCTCAATACTAGGGACTCCTAGGAGTTGTAGTTTTGCAAAGTTTTTTTCTCTGCCAAAGAGTGCACATGCCTCACCAAACTACAACTCCCATGATAGCACAGCATTGAGCCATGGCAGTTCAAGTGGTGTCAAGCTGCATTAATTCTATGATGAAGATGCATAACCTTTGCAAGGATAGTTGGATAGCTGCACCTTTAAAGTTCGGACTAAAACCCCAGAACGGATTCCTTGTCCCATTGGCATCAAAACCACTACTAAGACTGCCAAGAGGGCAATCTCAACCAAATAATTCCAAACCATAAAAAGTTGGATTAATTACCACTTAGGAACATACTGCATGTTTGTCACAAGAATGGGACTCGAGTTCTAGGTAAAGAGAGCGTTTTTAAAAAGCGGATCCTTAGCATTTTTATTCAATCACTGCATTGAACAGGGAAATAGTTTGAGAACCCATTCTGCCGTCAGTGGTCCAGATGGTCCAAGCCATCTCAGAAGGGAACAAGATCAGCTCTTGGCCATGCTGGCTGGGGATGAGGGGTTATGTTATCCAGGTAAAGGAAAGCAGAGCTCAAGCACAAAGGGAACAAGCCGAAAGGTGGGATACGTAGCGTGTGGCCCAAATCACCGAAGGCTGGAAAAGATCTTTCTCGATGAGCATCCAAACTGGGTTGAAACTTGAGCAATATACGGGGAACTTCTTTCCTTCTCCCAAACATGGGACCAGCAGGACCTTGCAAAATGCCAAATACATTCGGTGTCCATACACATCGGAGTCCAAGCATGGGCCTTGCAAAGTGTGAAGGCCAAATGCCTCCAAGGGTGCATCTACACCGTAGAATGAATGTGGTTTGACACCACTTCAACTGCCCTGGTTCAGTGCTGTAGAATCCTGAGATTTCTCTTCCTTAGGAACAACTGCATTAAGTGCAGGAAAGGGTTGTGTTTACCAAAGATCTCTGTATACAAATCATTGTGACCACTACTCATTCTTGCCAGCAGAATGAAAGCTTCAAGGAGTGTCCAGATCCCAGGTTTTAATAAGCAGCTGCAAGTTTATTCCGGTCCCAAAATAAAACGGTTCTGTATATATATGAAAAGTGGGATTTTTCTGGACAGAAGCATTGTATTTGCCACAAAGGAAGGTTGCTGTCCAGCATAATTTCAGTATGGCATAAATATGCTGCACCGTAATTAGAAACTGGAAGATTCCACATGAACATTAGGAAGAACTTCTTGAGAAGTTCATTCTGTGCATTCAACTTCCTGGGCTGTTCATTAGTGGAATCTGCTATTGTTTGGCATCTGCCAGAGTTTCCTCTGGAAGGTTTCAAGCAGAGGCTGGAAGGCCATCTGTCGGGAAGGCTTAGCTTGTGTCTTCCTATATGGCAAGAAGGGGTTGGGCTGGATGGCCTTTAGGGATCTCTTCCAACCCAAATGGCACATAGATCACTTCAGAGTGGAATGGAATCTCCTCTGGAGATCTTGAAACAGAGCCTGGATGTCCATCTTTTGGGAGGGCTTGTGCATTTCTTCACGATAGAATTGCATTGGACTAGATGACCTTGAGGGGTCCCTTCCAACTCTAAATCACGGTGCATGAGGTTAACCTAGAAGGCAATCCCAGTTCTCAGTCTATAGTAGTTTGTAAAAATCCAGTTAAATGGAAAGAGTCTGGCTCATAAAATCCAGCAGGACATGTTTCTCCAGATTTGAGGTTCTCTTGGATCCAGAGGATGAGACTGACCACTCTTAGGAAAATAAGTTTGATGTCCATCTGAGATTTGGACTGTAAAACTGACCACTCTTGGGAAGGTGAGCTAGATGTCCAGCAAGAGCTTCAAGTCGTGGCTTTTTTTGGTGGTGGCTCCATGTTTGGCCTTGATCTCTTGGAAGATGGTGTTGGAGTGTCCACTCTAGATCATTCCTGCCAGGAAAGGAGGAAGGAAAAGGCCAATGGTCCCCAGCAAACAGACGATGACAAACATCCAGAGGAAGATGCGGTCGATCACCATTGCGACATATTTCCAGTCTTCCTTCACCTGCAAAACACAGAAGAAACCATTGAACAAGGCAATTACTTCACACGAAATTCCTTGAAGTGTCCACCTATCCGTACATTGTAGAATGAATGCAGTTTCACACCACTTGAACCACCATGGCTCCAAAATGTGGAAGCATGTATTTGTATTTCTGTAAAGTCTTTAGACTTCTTTGCCGAAGAATGTTGGGGCCTTGTCAAACTACATCACCTATGGTTACATAGCACTGAGCCATGAAAGTGGCATCAAACTGCATTTATTCTACAATGTAGATGCACCTGAAGACACATAAGGAATAGTCTCATGATTAATGTTTCTGGACACTAAGAAAGTCCATCATCCCCCCCCCCCCTTTGAGTATTTGAATATAGTTTTCATCCTTGTATGAGATGGTTGAGTGGGGCAGGAGTGTGAGTGATGATGATGGTGATGATGATGACAGCAACAAGTCTTGGTGAAAAATAAGAATTAAAGCTTCAGCCACTTGCTGATACGTTTTACTGAATCTGATCAACTCCATCTTGATAATAGGTGACATCTCTCTATGACCTATATTTGCTTGCTGTGCTTTGCTGTTTATGTTTTGCTCGAAATGCTGCAACCACAATACCATGTTCCCAAGGCCAACAACCACAAACCATAGCTACATTCAATGCCAGAACCTGAGAACATCCTCTTAAACAACAAACAATCTACATTCATTGCTGGCCATATAGACTGGAGCAATAGCAGATTTATAAACTGGAACAATAGCAGATTTACTCATATCCGCCTGGCAGCCTCCTAATATGGCAAAGGGCCCTCTCAAAGCAAAGCCAACTTGGTACAAAGTCCTTTCACAGAATAAAGCCCATTCAGAGCAACGTCCATTAAAAGAAAAAACAACCCAAGGCAAAGCACAATCAGAGCAAAGCCAATGCAGAGCAAAGTCTACTCAAAGCAAAGCCCATCCAAAACGAAGCCAATTTTGAACAAAGACTATTCAAAGCAGTGCCCATTCAGAGCAAAGTCAATTTGGAGTAAAGCCTGTTCAATGAAGAACTAATCCAAAGCAAAGCACATTCAGAACAAAGCTAACGCAGAGCAAATTAAAGCCCATTCAAAATGAAGCCAATTCTGAACAGACTGTTAAAAGCAAAGGCAATTTAGAATAAAGCCTATTCAAAGTGAAGACATTTTAGAGCAAAGCCCATTCCAAGCAAAAGGTAATGTAGAGTAAAGCCTATCAAACAACAGCCACTTTGGAGCAAAGCCCATTTCAAGCAAAGGTAATTTAGAGCAAAGCCTAATTGAAGCAAATCCAATTTAGAGCAAAGCCTATGAAAGCAAAAGCACTTCAGAGCAAAGTCTACTCAAAGTGAAACCCATTCAAAACAAAGCCAATTCTGAAGAAAAACTATTCAAGACAAAGGAAATCCAGTGCAAAGTTCATTCAAAGCAAAGCCAATTCAGAACAAAATCTATTTCAATGAAAGCCCATTCAGAGCAAAGTCTACTCAATGCAAGAGCAATTCAGGACAAGGTCTTCCTGTTGTCTCTCTCCCTTGAGATGTCTTTGAAAACTGAAAAGCTTTTGAAGACATCTTGTAGTAGGGATAAAGTTACTACATGGTTTGTGTATTATAGCAGTAATTGATCTTTCGAGTGTCCTTGTGGAGAGAAAAAGTTGGGTATAAATAGACATCAATACAGCCCCATCAACACAGCCCCATCATCATCATCACCATGACAACACAGCCCTATAACCATCATCATCATCATCACAACACAGCCCCATAACCATCATCATCATCATCATCATCATCATCACCATCATAACACAGCCCCATCATCATCATCATCATCATCATCATCATCACAACACAGCCCCATCATCATCATCACCACCATCACAACACAGCCCCATCATCATCATCATCATCATCATCACAACACAGCCCCATCATCATCATCATCATCATCATCATCACAACACAGTCCCATCGTCATCATAATCATCATCACCATCACAACACAGTCCCATCATTCATCATCACCACCACCATGACCACCACCACAACACAGCCCCATCATCATCATCATCATCATCATCATCATCACAACACAGCCCCATCATCATCATCATCATCATCACCACCACCAACATCACAACACAGCCCCATCATCATTATCATCATCATCATCATAACACAGCCCCATCATCATCATCATCATCATCATCGTCATCATCATCATCATCACAACACAGCCCCATCATCATCATCATCACCACCACCAACATCACAACACAGCCCCATCATCATTATCATCATCATCATCACAACACAGCCCCATCATCATCATCATCATCATCACCATCACAACACAGCCCCATCATCATTATCATCATCATCATCACAACACAGCCCCATCATCATCATCATCATCACCATCACAACACAGCCCCATCATCATCATCATCATCATCACCATCACAACACAGCCCCATCATCATCATCATCACCATCACCATCAGCATTACAACACGGTCCCATCATCCATCATCACCACCACCACCATCACCACCACCACAACACAGCCCCACCATTATCATCATCCATACCAGCTAGTTGATTCTTTATTTCTGACCCTTTGGGACTCACTGAAAAATCTGCATCCTCGGCCCGCAGGTGGTTGGCGATGTAGTGCACGCCTTCCAAGGCCTTCAGGATCCCCGGAGAAAGTTGGAGGCCCGGCTCCGAAGTGGCCAAATTCTCCGTTTTGGCGGCCGGGCGCTGGATGAATTCCACGAAGCTCCTTCCCAGGTGCCGGGCGCAGGTGTAGCGGTACTGGAGGCAGTGGTTGTGGCAGAGTCCTTGGAGGGGCAGCTGGCCCCTCCGCCGCCTCTCCTCCCCACCTTCCTCTTCCTCCCCGTCCCACTTGTCATGCAGGTCTGCTTCCAGCCAGCACTGGGAGGTGCTCAGGTTGGCCGGAGGGACATCATATTGACCAACGGTCTCCTCGCCGGCCGCCTTCAGCCCTGGAGGCACCAGTGGTGGGCGTCTCATGAAGAGCCACCGAGGGACAAAATCCAAGAAGAAGTTGCGGACCCAGCGGGGCATCTTGTGTGTGCTGGGCGAGCGGTGGTGGACGTTGAGGACGAAGACGGTGATGACGATGGAGAGGGTGACGAAGATCATGGTGAAGAGCAGGTACTCGCCAATGAGCGGGATGACCAAGGAGGTGGACGGGATGATCTCGGTGATGAGGAGGAGGAAGACAGTGAGGGACAGCAGGACCGAGATGCAGAGGGTGATCTTCTCCCCACAGTCGGAGGGCAGGTAGAAGACCAGGACGGTCAGGCATGAGATGAGGAGGCAAGGGATGATGAGGTTGATGGTGTAGAACAAGGGCAGGCGGCGGATGACAAAGCTGTAGGTGATGTCCGGGTAGATCTCGGTGCAGCAGTCGTACTTCTTGGTGTTGTAGGTGCCCACGGCGTTGATGATGGCCCACTCCCCGCTCTCCCAGTAGTCCTTCAGGTCCACCTGGTGCTCCATGCTCTCCAGGTCGATCTTGGCCTTGTCGTAGGTCCACGAGCCAAACTTCATCTTGCAGTTCTGCTGGTCGAAGGGGAAGAAGGTCACGTCGATGCTGCAGGAGCTCTTGTAGATGGCCGGCGGGACCCACTTGATGCTGCCGTTAGAGAAGAGGTGCGCCTTGGTCATGTGCGTCACGGCAAACTCCCCGTCGGCACTGGAAGGAAGAGGAAATGTTCATTGAACTAGAGGTGCTTTGATGCTGCAGGAATATTTGGAAACTGGAGCAAAAGCAGATTTAAACCCCCTGAGATTGTAAAGAAGAGAGTTTTTATTTTGATTTATAAAAGTCATGTTTATGTTTATAAGGGTAAGTATTAGTTACTATTGCGAGGGGGATGGTAACCAGCTCAGCATTCTGAGGCAGGTTGCCATAGTAACGAGGGCGGAGCCAACCGCCGTTTGGAGGAAAAAGGGGGAATGTTTTAAAAAACAGTTCAGTCTGTGATTTTTAGTCACAGGGAAGACACTGGTTCCAAGTTAGGGAAACCAGGGAAACTCAGATCTCTAGTTGTGTCAGATTAAGCAAGTTAGGTGACTTGTTTAGGTTTATTTGTAGAGTCTGAGTAGTAAGGGGAATTAATCCTGGTTAGATCCAAAGTGATCAGGTTTAGACTGCTCAAGGAACGGAGCAAGTATTTTGAAAGAGTATTCATCATAAGTTATATTTGCAACCATTATCTAAGTGCCTTTAAAGAAGATACTGTAACCACTAAGCTCTGTGCCTGAAATAAACTTGTTATCTTTCAACATCCAAGCCTCTGTCACACATATCCTAAACTTAAGTAAAACTACCATCTAAAGAGAATTAAAAGAAGAGAAAGAAAAGGTTCAAAAAGAGATTCCCCTCTGCCTGAGATCTCCACAACTGGTGGCAGCAGATATAAAATATATAATAATATAATTAATCAAAAAGATCCCTTCCCCCACATTTTTACAATTGGTGGCAGCGGTGGGATTTAAAAGGATTCCTCCCTGCCACACATTTTTAGATAATGTGAGATTTTAGATAATGACTAGGGGAATCATAGAATGCTAGAGTTGAAAGAGATCACCAGGGCCATCCAGTCCAATCCCTTTGTGCCAGCAGGAAGATACAATCCAAGCCCTCCCGACAGATGGCCATCCAGCCTCTGCTTAAAAGCCTCCAGAGAAGGAGACTCTAACACAGCATATCATACTCTCAAACAACTCTAAACATCTGGAAATTCTTCCCAATGTTGAAGTGGGTTCCCTTTTCTGGCAAATTTGAATCCTTTGCTCCATTGAGCCCTAGTCTCCAAAGCAAAAGAAAAGTAAGCTTGCCCCCTCCTTAATGTGACACCTTTTCAAATAATATGACTACTATTAATAAAATTAGACAATTGAGTAGAGGATAGTTTATTAGTAAGAGGGATGTAGTTTGTAAATGTACGTGACTTGGGAAACGGAGAGGGAGTGAATGGGAGAAAAACAAGATTCGGAATTATGATGTAATGCTGCAATGTAATACAGTAGAGTCTCACTTATCCAACATAAACGGGCCGGCAGAATGTTGGATAAGCGAATATGTTGGATAATAAGGAGGGATTAAGGAAAAGCCTATTACACATCAAATTTGGTTATCATTTTACAAATTAAGCACCCAAACATCATGTTAGACAACAAATTTGGCAGAAAAAGTAGTTCAATACGCAGTAATGCTATGTAGTAATTACTGTATTTATGAATTTAGCACCAAAATATCACGATATATTGAAAACATTGACTACAAAAATGTGTTGGATAATCCAGAACGTTGGATAAGCGAGTGTTGGATAAGTGAGACTCTACTGTATTGAAGATTCTATGAAAATTTAGTAAAATTACATTTAAAAAAATTTTAAAATAAAAAAATAGAATATATATATATATATATATATATATATATATATATATATGCATTTCCAATGGTAAAATTAATCTTTCTAGTCAACTGGAATGAAATGCATGAAGAACTGCACCCCTAGGATGCATCTACACTGTAAATGTAGTGCATTTTTAACCGCTGTAACTCAATGCTATGGAATCCTGGAAGACATAGTTAGACAAGGTCTTTAGTCTTGTCTGCCAAAGACAGCTGAGTAGAGTCTTAGGCTCACTCTACACTGCAGAAGTAATGCAATTTGACACCACTTTGACTGCCATGGCTCAATGCTATGGAATCCTAGGAGTTGTAGTTTGACAAGGTCTTTAGGCTTCTCTGCCAAAGATGATTGGGCACCTCACTAAATTATAAATCCCAGAATTCCAGAGCACTGAGTCAGGGCAGTTAAAGTGGTGTCAAAATCTGCAATGTAGAATTAGTCAATGCTAGGACACAGGTTGCAGGACGAATATTTGCAGAACTCATAACAACCACTTGGTGGCAACATAACATCAGCCAGTACAGTTGATGTTCCCCATGTGCACAGATTCTTGCCTCAACAGATCCAACCATTCACAGGAAGATTTCTTCCATTTTTGCAAGTTCCCCACTTACTTGTTATATAGCACAATATCTGGAATCCAGATCATCTCCGAAGGAACTCGGATAGACGTGACATTGTCAAAATCCAGCGGGTTCCACTGCAGTTTGTAGTCGTTCCACTCCTGAAGACAAAGAAGAAATCCTTATTTTCCCCCTCACTTAGCTCTAAGGATGCATCTATATATATAAAAGAGTGATGGCATCACGGCGACCCACAAAACAACAAAACTACAGGCCCCCCAACCTCGAAATTTGACGACACAACCCATCATCCACGGCTCTAGGTTGATACAACAAAAAGAAAAAAAATAAAGTCCTAATTAGAGAGAGAGGAATAATTGCTTTTATCCAATTGCTGCCAGTTAGAAGGCTAAGCTCCTCCAACTTGGTCTCCTAGCAACCCAATAAAAAATAATAAAAAACACTAAAAATAATAATTAAAAACACTTAAAAAATTAATACAATAAAATACTATAATAACAGAAAATAACTAAAAATAATACAAGAAAATAATAAAATATAATAAATAAAAAGATAACTTACAATAAAATTAATTAAAAAATACAAATAACGTCAAATAAAAATTACACAACAATTTTTAACCAATACCACCACCACTTTGCCACAGCAACGTGTGGCCGGGCACAGCTAGTTTACATTATAGAAAGAATGCAGTTTGATTCCACTTGAAATACCATGGCTAAGGAATCCTGGGAGCTGTAGTTTGATTGGGCACCAGAACTCTTTGGCAAAGAAGGCTAAATATCTTATAAAACTACAACTCCCAGGATTCCCAGAGGGCTATTTTTTTCTGTCTTTGCTATTCCCCAACTCATACTTACTTGTTTCAGCCAAACATTTGTAGTCATCATTTGGTTCTTCTCATCCTGAGGTGGAAGGAAATGTGGGAAGGAAAAGCAGAAAAGAGTTTTAGCAGAAATAGAATTCAGCACCTTCTCCGAAAAGTCAAAAAAGAACCAGTAAAAAGACATGTCACACAGCCAAAGTCCATTCAAAGCAAGAAGTCCAATCACAGCACAGCCCATTCAGAACAATGCTATTCAAAACAAAGCCAATTTAGAGTTATCAGTCCAGAGCAAAGCCCTTTCAGTGCAAAACTCATTCAAAGCTAAGCCAATTCAGAGTGATGGCAATAAAGAGCAAAGTCAATTCAAGGGAAAGTCAATTTAGAGCAAATCAATTAGAAGCTAAGCCAATTCAGAGCAAAGGCAATTGTGAGCAAAGTCCATTCAAAACAAAGGCAATTGAGAGCAAAGCCCATACAAAGCAAAGCAAGTTCAGACCAAAGGCAATTGAGAGCAAAGTCCATTCAAAACAAAGGCAATTGAGAGCAAAGTCCATTCAAAACAAAGGCAATTGAGAGCAAAGCTCATACAAAGCAAAGTAAGGTCAGAGCAAAGGCAATTGAGAGCAAAGCCCAAACAAAGCCAAGTAAGGTCAGAGTAAAGGCAATTGAGAGCAAAGCCCATACAAAGCAAAGGCAATTGAGAGCAAAGCTCATACAAAGCAAAGTAAGGTCAGAGCAAAGTCCATTCAAAGCAGAGCCCATTCAGAGCCAAGACAATTTTAGGACAAAGTCCATTCAAATAATACTTGTGCTTTTCCTGCCTAGCAGGATGGGGTTGGACTGGATGGCCCATGTGGTCTCTTTCAGAGACAATTTGAAGCTAGGCACATTGCTTTCAATGTCAAGTCAAAGTTAATTCAAAGAGAAGTCCATTCAAAGCAAAGCTAAGGGCTCTTCTACAGTGCCATATAATCCAAATTATCAAATCAGATAACCCACATGATCTGCTTTGAAGTTGATTATATGAGTCTACACTGCCATGTAATCCAGTTCAAAGCAGATAATCTGGATTTTATGTGGCAGTGTAGAAGGAACCTAAGTCATAGAATAGAATCATAGAATCATAGAATAGTAGAGTTGGAAGAGACCACATGGGCCATCCAGTCCAACCCTCTGCCAAGAAGCAGGAAATCGCATTCAAAGCACCCCCGACAGATGGCCATCCAGCCTCTGCTTAAAAGCCTCCAAAGAAGGAGCCTCCACCACGGCCCCGGGGAGAGAGTTCCACTGTCGAACAGCCCTCACAGTGAGGAAGTTCTTCCTGATGTTCAAGTGGAATCTCCTTTCCTGTAGTTTGAAGCCATTGTTCCGTGTCCTAGTCTGCAGGGCAGCAGAAAACAAGCTTGCTCCCTCCTCCCTATGACTTCCCCTCACATATTTGTACATGGCTATCATGTCTCCTCTCAGCCTTCTCTTCTGCAGGCTAAACATGCCCAGCTCTTTAAGCCGCTCCTCATAGGGCTTGTTCTCCAGACCCTTAATCATTTTAGTCGCCCTCCTCTGGACGCTTTCCAGCTTGTCAACATCTCCCTTCAACTGTGGTGCCCAAAATTGGACACAGTATTCCAGGTGTGGTCTGACCAAGGCAGAATAGAATAAGGGGGAGCAGGACTTCCCTGGATCTAGACGCTATTCCCCTATTGATGCAGGACAGAATCCCATTGGCTTTTTTAGCTGCCGCATCACATTGTTGGCTCATGTTTAACTTGTTGTCCACGAGGACTCCAAGATCTTTTTCGCACACACTGCTGTCAAGCCAGGCGTCCCCCATTCTGTATCTTTGATTTCCATTTTTTCTGCCGAAGTGAAGTATCTTGCATTTGTCCCTGTTGAACTTCATTTTGTTAGTTTTGGCCCATCTCTCTAGTCTGTCAAGAAAAAGTCTGTCTCCTCGTGGACAACAAGTTAAACATGAGCCTACAATGTGATGCGGCAGCTAAAAAAGCCAATGGGATTTTGGCCTGCATCAATAGGGGAATAACGTCTAGATCCAGGGAAGTCATGCTCCCCCTCTATTCTGCCTTGGTCAGACCACACCTGGAATACTGTGTCCAGTTTTGGGCACCGCAGATGAAGGGAGATGCTGACAAGCTGGAAAGCGTCCAGAGGAGGGCAACTAAAATGATTAAGGGTCTGGAGAACAAGCCCTATGAGGAGAGGCTTAAAGAGCTGGGCATGTTTAGCCTGCAGAAGAGAAGGCTGAGAGGAGACATGATAGCCATGTACAAATATGTGAGGGGAAGTCATAGGGAGGAGGGAGCAAGCTTATTTTCTGCTGCCCTGCAGACTAGGACACGGAACAATGGCTTCAAACTACAGGAAAGGAGATTCCACCTGAACATCAGGAAGAACTTCCTCACTGTGAGAGCTGTTCGGCAGTGGAACTCTCTCCCCCGGACTGTGGTGGAGGCTCCTTCTTTGGAGGCTTTTAAGCAGAGGCTGGATGGCCATCTGTCGGGGGTGCTTTGAATGCGATTTCCTGCTTCTTAGCGGGGGGTTGGACTAGATGGCCCTTGAGGTCTCTTCCAACTCTACTATTCTATGATTCTATGATTCTATGATTCTGTCTGTCAGAAAAAGCCTATTCGGAGCAAAAGCCATTCAGGTCCATTCCATTCAAAATAAGTTCATTCAGAGCAAAGCCCAATCAAAGCTGGAAAAGTAACGAAATGCTATTTCTTGTACATACCACGTCAATCAGCTGAGCGATGGAGAGTCCGAACCTTACGATGACAACGTCAGAGGTATTGGGGACGGGCCTGGACCACTTGTTGTAGGTGTTGAAAAGGTATCGGAATAACCGCTCTTCTGCCTGGGTTTGCGTCCGGCTTTGGACAGATGCTGGAAAGGAAAGGCATGCAAGTCACGATCACTATCAAGCATGACACACCACTGCATGCCAAATACTCCTAAATGCATGTCTGTGTTTAAGGGTGCATCTGCACTGTAAAATGAATGCAGTTCAATATCAATTTAATTGCCGTGTCTCAATGCTGTGGAAACCTAGGAGTTGCTGTTTGGTGAGACATTCACACACTTTTGTCAGAGTAATGGTTAATATAGTGAAATGTTTAATACATTGTTTCAATGTAAGCGATCCAGTACAAAAGTAGTTAATTGCATAGAGCAATGATTTACTGCCTAGAGGGAAAAGGAATTTGACTTCTGCTTTTGCCTGCGTAGAAGGAAATACGTCACAGAAAATGGAATTTGGGAGGTGCTATTCTTTACTGATAAGAGTTCTTGTAGTTGCCATTAATCTTGCTGTTAGAGCAACATGTGTGCGAGCAGCTCCAGCTGCTATTTATGTACATACCTGTAAATAAAGACTAATTACTGCCGGAATGGCAGACAGCTATGCAGTCTTATTTTTTCATGCTACTAGGCAGATGCTGAGTTGCGAGGGGAGGGGAGAATTGAGACAGAAGGCTGTAAGGTCTCAATATATCTGCCTGACATCCATCATCATTCCACGACTTGACAACTTTTGCAATTAATTGAATTGCTTTGCCCAGAACTGGACACAGGGCTATTCCATTTGAGGTCTGACCAATGCAGAATAGAGGGGGACGAGGACGTCTGTCAATCTTAACACTAGACTCCCATGGATGCAGCCTGGATTCACATTGGCTTTTTAGCTGCCACATCACACTCTGGACTCACATTTGCAAATAAAGTTGGAAGGGACCCCAAGGGGTCATCTAGTCCAACCCTATTATTTCCCATGGAGGAAAACACAACCAAAGCACCCCTGGAATCTGATCTCTTTTTTTGATAGAGTTACGAGTTGGGTCGATACAGGGAATGCCGTGGATGTAGCGTACCTGGATTTCAGTAAGGCCTTCGACAAAGTCCCCCATGACCTTCTGGCAAATAAACTAGTAAAATGTGGGCTAGACAAAACTACAGTTAGGTGGATCTGCAATTGGCTAAGCGAACGAACCCAAAGGGTGCTCACCAATGCGTCATCTTCATCATGGAAAGAAGTGACAAGTGGAGTGCCGCAGGGCTCCGTCCTGGGCCCGGTTCTGTTCAACATCTTTATTAACGACTTAGACGAAGGGTTAGAAGGCACGATCATCAAGTTTGCAGACGACACCAAACTGGGAGGGATAGCTAACACTCCAGAAGACAGGAGCAGAATTCAAAACGATCTTGACAGACTAGAGAGATGGGCCGAAACTAACAAAATGAAGTTCAACAGGGACAAATGCAAGATACTTCACTTCGGCAGAAAAAATGGAAATCAAAGATACAGAATGGGGGACGCCTGGCTTGACAGCAGTGTGTGCGAAAAAGACCTTGGAGTCCTCGTGGACAACAAGTTAAACATGAGCCAACAATGTGATGCGGCAGCTAAAAAAGCCAATGGGATTCTGTCCTGCATCAATAGGGGAATAGCGTCTAGATCCAGGGAAGTCCTGCTCCCCCTTATTCTATTCTGCCTTGGTCAGACCACACCTGGAATACTGTGTCCAATTTTGGGCACCACAGTTGAAGGGAGATGTTGACAAGCTGGAAAGCGTCCAGAGGAGGGCGACTAAAATGATTAAGGGTCTGGAGAACAAGCCCTATGAGGAGCGGCTTAAAGAGCTGGGCATGTTTAGCCTGCAGAAGAGAAGGCTGAGAGGAGACATGATAGCCATGTACAAATATGTGAAGGGAAGTCATAGGGAAGAGGGAGCAAGCTTGTTTTCTGCTGCCCTGCAGACTAGGACACGGAACAATGGCTTCAAACTACAGGAAAGGAGATTCCACCTGAACATCAGGAAGAACTTCCTCACTGTGAGAGCTGTTCGGCAGTGGAACTCTCTCCCCGGGGCCGTGGTGGAGGCTCCTTCCTTGGAGGCTTTTAAGCAGAGGCTGGATGGCCATCTGTCGGGGGTGCTTTGAATGCGATTTCCTGCTTCTTGGCAGAGGGTTGGACTGGATGGCCCATGTGGTCTCTTCCAACTCTACTATTCTATGATTCTATGATTCTATGGAAGGGCTCACGATTCATTGGGACAGTCTACTATATCACAAGATTCTTCTTTAATGTTTAAGTGGAATCTTCTTTTTCCTGAATGATTTCAATCCACTGATTCTGGAGAAGCAGACAGCAATCTCTTTTCCTCTTCAACCTGACATACTTTCAGAAATTAATGCTAGATCTACACTAATATATACGGTAATTCCATTTCAGATGTGGATTCACTGCACTGAAGTGGATTACAGTAGAGTCTCATTTATCCAACACTCGCTTATCCAACGTTCTGGATTATCCAATGCATTTTTGTAGTCAATGTTTTCAATACATCGTGATATTTTGGTGCTAAATTCATAAATACAGTAATTACTACAAAGCATTACTGCGTATTGAACTACTTTTTCTGTCAAATTTGTTGTCTAACATGATGTTTTGGTGCTTAATTTGTCAAATCATAACCTAATTTGATGTGTAAGAGGCTTTTCCTTAATCCCCCCTTATTATCCAACAGATTTGCTTATCCAACGTTCTGCCGGCCCGTTTATGTTGGATAAGTGAGACTCTACTGTATATGGCAGTATAGACTCAGGCTGGATCCACACCGCTGTATAATCCAGATTATTGAAGTAAATAATCCAAATTATCTGCTTTGAAGTTGATAATATGAGTCCGCACCGCCATATCATACAGTTCAAACCAGATAATCTAGGTTTTAGAAGGCAATATAGATGGGGCCTCATAGAATCCAGTTAATCCACATTCCGGAACAGCATTATAGGGCAGTGTAGATCTAGCTTAAAAGATAGCCAATACTCTAAAGAGGACCTCAATATTCCAAAATATATTAAATATCACCTGATCTTGGAGGCTAAGCAGGGTCAGTCCTGGTTAGGACATGGATGGGAGATCACCAATGAATACCATGGGCTGGGGCTATATATATTTCAGAGGAAGGGGCTACCAAAGCATGGCTGAGGATCCCTAGCCTAAGAAAACCCCAAGAAACCCTACCACGAGGCTGCAAGGGAGTGGAAGTTCACAAATTAATTCTTTTTTCTATCTGCAACAAGCAGCAAGGAATTTGGCAACCCAGGCTGCTTGGAACAAGGCAGGCCAAATGCATTTGCAGCCATTGGAGCCAATTCTGCAGTGGGAACCCATTTAGGGCCAGTTAAGAGAAGAAAGGGGCTTTTTAGATAATTGGGTTTATGTTCTGCCAAGCCTTTCTCTACTGTCCGAGGCCATATATTTAAAGGGCCTTTCTGCTCCAAGAACGCAGCATAAACTACTTCAGCCCTTCAAGCTCCACTTGCAATAATTGAAGTTTGCTGTGCACAAAAGGGGGGAAAGGGAGTTAGAAACCAGAGCAATTTAAAACCAATCTGGGACAGTGGGAATGCTGGGATTAATTGGGATTATCCTGCCAAATTGGGACCATTGGAGCGTTTGCAACAGGGCATTTTGGCCTTTTAGTTTTGGAATTTTCTCTAGATTATGCTACTGTTGCATACTGATACTGTTGCATACTGATGACACTATGTAGCAAATTTTTTATTTTTGGGTTATATATGCCATTTTCTAATTGGTTCGATCATAAAAAAATGGAAAAAGTTTTATTAAACTGCTAAAACTTATTTTTGTGGGAGATCCTACAGCACATTTTGCTAGTTTTTCAATGAATATCTCATAGAGTCCCAACCAATTCAACATACAGTAGAGTCTCACTTATCCAACATTCTGGATTATCCAACACAGTCTGCGTTGTAGTAGTCAATGTTTTTGTAGTCAATCTTTTCAATACACTGCAATGTTTTGGTGCTAGATTCGTAAATACAGTAATTACTACATAACATTGCTATGTATTGAACTGCTTTTTCTGTCAAATTTGTTGTAAAACATGATGTTTTGGTGCTTAATTTGTAAAATCATAATGTAATTTGATGTTTAATAGGCTTTTCCTTAATCCCTCCTTATTATCCAACATATTCGCTTATCCAAGGTTCTGCCCGCCCGTTTATGTTGGATAAGTGAGACCCTACTGTAGTTTGTGGCAGCCACAAAAACAAAGTTTCTGGAATATAACAACTACAATAAAATCTCATTTATCCAACATTCGCTTATCCAACGTTCTGGATTATCCAATGCAGTCTGCCTCCTATCCTGATCCACAGCTGTTTCTCTAGGCAGCAAGGACTGAACTTTTTACACATTTAATTTCCAACAATGTTGTTACTGTAAGTTCATTTTATGCAATTCCATCTTTATTTGTAGTCAATTTGTTAGTAGCCAATGTTTTTGTAGTCAATAATTTCAATATATTGCGATGTTTTGGTGCTAAATTTGTAAATACAGTAATTACTACATAGCATTACCATGTATTGAACTGCTTTTTCTGTTGATTTGTTGTAAAACATGATGTTTTGGTGCTTAATTTGTAAAATCATAATATAATTTGATGTTTAATAGGCTTTTTCTTAATCCCTCCTTATTATCCAACATTTTTCGCTTATCCAACGTTCTGCTGGCCCATTTATGTTGGATAAGGGAGACTCTATTGTACTTTTGAAGTACGTGCTGCAGAATTAAACAGGAAATGACACTTTTGAACCAGGAACAGAAAATGTTTCAAATTTTGTTACATAGTGTAATACATCAGCATTGGCAAAGTTTGCTGATTTCCCTTTTTTATGGAGTAGAGCTGAAGCATTTTATGCAGAGTCAACAATGCCCTTGCAAGTCAAGAAGAAGATATATTTATATCTATTAATCTTATAAAAGCATTTCCCCCTGAAATATTTGTTAACCTCTCCTACAGATATATAGGCATTAACCCCTTGCATGCATTTGCAATCCCTATGTACTTATTATCTATCTATATACATTAATTTTATATATGAATTTTCCCCTCATATGTTTGCAGGTCTTTGCAAATCCTATATACATATAGGTCCATGTACCTGTATATCTATATCCATATATATATATATATACACACACATACATTATTTAACCTACTGATGCCTCGATTAATGTAATTTTATTGGTATCTACTTTTATTTTGAAATTTACAAGTAGCTGCTTCATTTCCCATCCTCGGCTTATACTCGGGTCAATAAGTTATCCCAGTTTTTTGTGGTAAAATTAGGTGCCTCGGCTTATATTCGAGTCGGCTTACACTCGAGTATATACAGTACTTTGTTCTCTGCACCTTATCCCTTTTACCAGCCCTATCGTACATTGTTTTGCTCTATCCCTTCCCAACCTTTTATAGCCTGGTCACTCCCATTTTGTAATTATTGTCATTGTGTTGTCGAAGGCTTTCATGGCCGGAATCACAGGGTTGTTGTGTGTTTTCTGGGCTATATAACCCTTCCTTGCTTAGTTTCTCCACAAACTCTGAGGATGCCTGCCATAGATGTGGGTGAAACATCAGGAGAGAATGCTGCTTCTGGAACATGGCCATACAGCCCGGAAAACACACAACAACCCCAATTATGGTCATGTCTTTTTTTGTTGAACATGGACTGATGTTGCCTCAATGCTGCTGTTTTTCCTCTTACGTCAATTGTGTTTTATACAGATTGTTTTATTTTACGATGTTCTTATTTTGTTTTACTGGTGGTTTTGTTTTAATGGATTGTTGCTTTTATGTCTTTTGGACTTTCTGTCCCATATATAAGCCGCTCCAAGTCCTTTTGGGGAAATGGTGGCCGGGTATTTAAAAAGTTAACATCATCATCATCATCATCATCATCATCATCTTCTTCTTCTTCTTCTTCTTCTTCTTCTTCTTCTTCTTCTTCTTCTTCTTCTTCTTCTTCTTCTTCTTCTTCTTCTTCTAGTCTGAGCTTATCTGGCATCCGTTGTCAATACGTTGCTCCACAAGTGATATACACATTTCTGAAAATATAACCTTCTGCTAGTCATTTTATACCCACTGCTGTGTCCAGACTGAATGGAGCCATTGCATGCACCCAAATATTATTATTATTAATAATAATAATAATTCATTTATATCCTGCTTTTCTCCCGTGGGTGGGATTCAAAGCGGCGTACAGCATATAAAATTCATACAAATACACTGAACAGCAATACAGAATCAATTAAAACATCATATCCCGATTAAAACCCAATTAAGATATCAAACAAAACAATTTTTAAAAAAGTACAAGAAGCACCATATTAAATAAATGGCCTGTGCTTGCTTCTGCTCTGCCCTTTCAATGGCCTTTCAAAACATACATCTTTCTGGAACATATTTTTAAAGTGTGTTACTGTGGCTGGTTTTGATTGTATGTGTTTGCTATAACTAATTGTATTTTTTCGTAAAATAATAAATAAAGCAATTCTGTCAATAGCCTGGAAAAGAATGATTGGGACTCTCCCACTCTTCCAGGATATGGCTGTTTGCTCATAAGAAGATTGACTGATGACTTTAGTATGTTCTGGCTGAGATGGATATACTGACAATTTTAATTAAGGAAAAGCTATTGATTAGTTTGAGCAAGGACTAGGAGTTAATAATTGCTTTTTCAAGGGAATGTTGAGAGGAGCTATCACTACAGTTGGCCTTCAAGTTAAAAGAGTTTGTGGATTTGATTAAAATGGTCAACGTCCACCAGATCCAACTTCGTTCTACTATGGAGGAAGACACAGTCCAAGCCCTCCCAACAGATGACCATCCAGAATCAGTTTGAATACAGTAGAGTCTCACTTATCCAACATAAACGGGCCGGCAGAACATTGGATAAGTGAATACATTGGATAATAAGGAGGGATTAAGGAAAAGCCTATTAAACATCAAATTAGGTTATGATTTTACAAATTAAGCATCAAAACATCATGCTATACGACAAGTTTGACAGAAAAAGTACTTCAATACATGATAATGCTATGTACTAATTACTGTATTTACTAATTTAGCACCAAAATATCATGATACAATATCTTCTTGCATGCAGAATGGGGTTTGCTCCGAATGACCATAAACAGTGCTTAGGTCATTCTTCCTATATGTCAGTGAATTGGAGTCTCTTTCACCTCTTGCGGATTATGCACTGCCTGGGAGTCCAGTGGAGTCTTCTCCTCTGAAGGTTGTTAAGCAGTGGTTGAATGGCCATCTGTCAGGAGGGCTTGGATTGTGTCTTCCCACTTGGCAGAAGGGAGCTGGACTGGATGGCCTTGGGGATCCTTCCAACTCTGTCTGACTGCAGTCCTTGTGCTTTTGAGCCGTACCCAAGTGCGTCAAAGCTTCTTCCTCAATCTTTCTCCGGACACAAAAGCAATCGTCTCAAAAGCTGTCTGCAAACCTTCCAAGCCCTGTGTCATAGAACCTGACAGGGAAGCATCAGCTTTTGCAAAATTCCTTGATAAACATCTCCAGGCTTCTATGGGGAGATTTATGGAGAAGTCACGAACGTGACAAGTGAGTCTGGAGAAAACAGTGGCCAAGGAAGCTGACTCCGCGGCGAGGCAGTGATCCCATCAAGGCTCACTCTCCAAACACCCAGGGCCATTGGCTAGGAATACAACGTTCCCATCATGTCACAACTTGAGACATCACTAAGATCTGGCCCATAGGGGTAAACACGTATGCGCTGCATTGCCTCCAATGTTCTCCAGCCATGTCTGGAGCCACAACAGAGTCATAGCAGAAAACTTTGTCAAAGTGCATCAAAGGTAGATGTCTCCAAATGCTTCCACAGATGTCTGCAGTCAAACTTTGCATTGACTAAGGAATGACAGAGGCCTCATATTGGCACCCACTCCACTCTGCATCAAAAACTAGCATTAGGGTGCATCTACACTGTAGATGTTTTGCACCACAGTTTGGCACCACTAATACTGTGTTGTCAAAGGCTTTCATGGCTGGGATCACAGGGTTGTTGTGTGTTTTCTAGGCTGTATGGGCATGTTCCAAAAGTATTCTCTCTTGATGTTTTGCCCACATCCATGGCAGGCATCCTCAGAGGACTTCTCTGGTTGATACCTCACAACCGCTGAGGATGCCTGCCATAGATGTGGGTGAAACATCAGGAGAGAATACTTCTGCAACATGGCCATACAGCCTGGAAAACACACAACAACTACTAATACTTCCATGGCTCACTGCTAATGAATCCCAGGGTTTGTAGTTTGGTGAGGCACCAGCACACATAAGCAGAGATGGCCAAAGATCTTGTAAAACTACAACTTCCATTGCATTGAGCCATGGCTGTTCAAGCAGGGTCAAACTGCATTCATTCCACAATATAGATGCACCCGTAGTTTCACTCTAATAACAAACAAATGTTGGAATTTGTAGCTGTGTGCCTTCAAGTTATTTCTGACTTACGTGAATCTTTCAGGTGGTTATTTTGCCAGAAATTGTTCTAAGGCTGAGAGAGTGTCACCTCGTGGATTCCCACAGCTGAGCAGGAATTTGAACCCAGGTCTCCAAAGTCATGGCCCAATATTTAATGCTAGCTCTCACATCCCTGCCTTTTTCTCTCTTAGCCCAGTTCGATCCATTCTGGCCTCAACAGAATTTGAATTTGGCTAAATCTGGTAGGAGAAAAACCAACTTATTTGAAACGTGGTTCTGGAGAAGAGTTCTGTGAGTATCATGGACAGCTGAAAAGACCAATAAATGGGTCCGAGTGCAAATCAGACCTGAACTAGACAATATAACTGAATTGCGGGTGCTGAACTTTGGAGATATCTTGAAATAATGTGACCCATTGGGGAAAGATTAGAATACTTGGTAAAATGGGAGAAAGTGGAGGAAAGAAGACTTATAATGGGATAGAGGAGCTAAATACCCTAATTGCATTCACTGGAATTATCATCATCATCATCATCATCATCATCATCATCATCATCATCATCATCCCAGTTCCTTCTGCTCTTCCTATCCAACTTTTGTATGAGAAGCATCTCTGGAACGTCTCATCACTTGATGAAAAGGAGTAATAATAATAATCTTATTATATTGGGACCGGGCTGTGGCACAGGCTGGTTAGTAGCCAGGTGCAACAAATCACTCTGACCAAGAGGTCATGAGTTCGAGGCCAGCCCGTGTTGGAGTGAGCACCCGACAATTAAAATAAAAAATAGCCCTGTTCATTGTTGACCTAAGCAACCCGAAAGATAGTTGCATCTATCAAGTAGGAAATTTAGGTGCCACTTATGTGGAGAGGCTAATTTAACTAAATTACGACATCATAAAAATCACCCAGCAGCATTTGGAATGAGGAAGTATCCAAGGACTCGGCGTCATAGTGGATAATGAAGCAGCAGCTCCCCCTGTGGCCGGAATCGAGCACACCCTCAGGAAGCTGGAAGCTGGTGAAGGTTAAATTGCCTCTGTGTCTGTCTCTGTCTCTGACTCTATGTTCATATGGCACTGAATGTTTGCCATGTATGTGTACATTCTGATCTGCCCTGAGTCCCCTTCGGGGTGAGAAAGAAAGGCGGAATAAAAATACTGTAAATACTGTAAATAAATAAAGAATCTTCACCTCAGAATCACATAATCTTAGAATTGGACTACATGACTCTTCCTTCTGCCAGGCAGGAAAACACAATCCAAGCCCTCCCAACAGATGGCCATACAGCGATTGCTTAAAAACTTCCAGAGACTCCACCAAACTCCCAAGCAGGCTATATTCCACTAGAGTTGGAAGGGACCCTCAAAAGCCATCTAGTCCAACCCCCTTCTGCCAGGCAGGAAGAAACAATCCAAGCCTTCCTGACAGATGGCCATCTAACTTCCAGAGAAAGAGACTCCCAGGCAGCAGTAGATTCCACTGTGCTCTCTTTTGTTCTCATTTACATGAAACCACTTTCCACACGAAATCTCATGACAAGGTGATTAATTCTGACTAAAGAATTAAAGTTTTAGGATAGAGAGGAAAGAAAGCCTTACCTGGCAACAAAACAAAGCAATACCAGGCAACAATCCGAAAGGTCCTGAACGGGTCCATCTTCCACCAAACGGTTACTTCTACCTCAGCACTGAAATTCCAAGTGCAATGTTTAAGAAAACTATAGAATCCTTCCTTTTTATGGTCAATGTCTCTGGAGCATGGAAAGAGCACATGGATTCTGAAGTCCTAGAAGGATGAAGCAGGTCACCTCCGTCAGAAGAAAGTGGATGAACATTCAACGAGCATCACTCCAATCCATGTTGGGAGATAACTGATCTGATTCACCATTGGAATTGCTGTCAGTGAGGAATTCACTGCTCACTGGTCTCCTTCCACTTCAGAGGAGATGTTTCCATTGAAAATGAGAGAGGGGCTTGATGGTTCCTCAAAGCCAGTCTTGCTGTGAGCTGCTCCTCCGCCAAAGTGACTTCTCCTAAGGAAAACAAGAGGAACCAGAATGTAATATGAGATTGTGAAGATGTGGATGCTTTCTAGGAAAGCTTGTGTTCTCAGCTAACATAGTCCACAAACTTCAATTGGAGGAGACTGGTGTGCATCTACACTTAATAATAATAATAATAATAATAATAATAATAATAATAATAATAATAATAACAAGAAAACTCATGACCATTCATCACTCACTGCACTCTCGCAGTGATGTTGACCGGCTATATCTGCCTAGAAGATCAGGGGGCAGAGGACTCTTACAAGTCAAACAAGCAGTCAAAGAAGAAGAACATGCCCTGGCAGAATATGTCAAGCAAAGTGAAGAACCTGCTTTGATTGAAGTCAAAAATCAGAAACTCCTCAAAGCACAGCAGACAAAAAACCAGTACAAGAAAACCGCACTATAAACTAGAGCCAACAGCTGGCACAACAAAACAATGCATGGAAAGTTCCTTGACAAAATTGAAGGAAAAGCTGATAAGGAGAAGACCTGGCTCTGGCTCACAAATGGGACCCTGAAGAAGGAGACAGAAGGCCTGATCCTTGCAGCCCAGGAGCAAGCCATCAGGACAAAGGCAATTCAGGCCAAGATCGAAAAATCAGCTGTTGACCCAAAATGCAGACTGTGCAAGGAAACTGACGAAACCATTGATCATATCCTCAGCTGCTGTAAGAAAATCGCACAGACAGACTACAAACAGAGGCACAACTATGTGGCCCAAATGATTCATTGGAACTTATGCCTCAAGTACCACCTCCCAGCAGCAAAGAACTGGTGGGATCACAAACCTGCAAGAGTATTGGAAAATGAGCACGCAAAAATACTGTGGGACTTCCGAATCCAGACTGACAAAGTTCTGGAACACAACACACCAGACATCACAGTTGTGGAAAAGAAAAAGGTTTGGATCATTGATGTTGCCATCCCAGGTGACAGTCACATTGACGAAAAACAACAGGAAAAACTCAGCCGCTATCAGGACCTCAAGATTGAACTTCAAAGACTCTGGCAGAAACCAGTGCAGGTGGTCCCGGTGGTGATCGGCACACTGGGTGTGCCAACTGCAAAAGGCCACCCTACTGGGATCTGCACGCATCATCCGAAAATACATCACACAGTCCTAGACACTTGGGAAGTGTTCGACTTGTGATTTTGTGATATGAAATCCAGCAGGTCTATCTTGTTTGCTGTGTCATACAATAAAATAATAATAATACCAACAACAATAACAACAACAAAAATATCCCTCTGTTGTCTCTTGACTGAGATGCAAAGCAGCCTACAACATTAAAAATGCAATTAAAAATCCACAGCATACATATATTAAACATATACATCAGTTCAAGCAGCTCAACACCACTCTGAATGTCACGACTCAATGCTATGATATCATGGGAGTTGTAGTTTTTCATCTTCGCCAAATTACAACTCCCAGGATCCCATAGCACAGAGCCATGGCAGTTAAAGCGATATCGAACTGCATTAACTTTCCAGTGTAGATTTAAAAGGTTGGAGGAATTAAAGTCAAACATGCTTCTGGATGAAAAGTATAGTCTAGGTCATGTGAGGATCTTCTGGGAGGATGCATGCATCGGTGGGATTGATTGGGGATGATGGGATTTGCAAATGTTGGTGGGTAGGACAGTGACAAATGTGGATTAGAGGTCTAAGGAGAGATTAAAGGCTGAAGCTGGACATACATCACCACTATATAATGCATGATATAGCAATGTAGGTCCAGTCTCGACCTTCAATCTCTCCTTAAACCTCTACACGGCATTCCTCATAGTCCTACCCACCAACTTTGCAAAGTTTTAAATTGTATTATATGGTCAGAGTGGATCTATTTTGAGATTAGACCATAATCTGTTAAATTAGGTTTAAGAGTAATCCACATTATCTGCTTTGAACTGGATTATATGAGTCTACACTTCCATATACAGTAGAGTCTCACTTATCCAACATAAACGGGCCGGCAGAACGTTGGATAAGCGAATATGTTGGATAATAAGGAGAGATTAAGAAAAAGTCTATTAAACATCAAAATAGGCTATGATTTTACAAATTAAGCACCAAAACATCATGTTATACAACAAATTTGACAGAAAAAGTAGTTCATTACACATTAATGCTATGTAGTAATTACTGTATTTACGAATTTAGCACCAAAATATCACGATGCATTGAAAACATTGACTACAAAAATGCGTTGGATAATCCAGAACGTTGGATAAGCGAGACTCTACTGTAATCCAATTCAAAGTAGATACTGTATATACTCAAGTATAAGCCTAGTTTTTCAGCCCTTTTTTAGGACTGAAAAAGCCCCCCTCGACTTATACTTGGGTGAGGGTCCTGGCTGGCTTATATTTGGGTCGGCTTATGCTCAAGTATATATGGAACATTTATTATTTTTCTCTATTGTTATTAGTATTATTACATGTATTATTTCACTCTGATATTTTACTGTTATTATATGTATTATTTTACTCTGTCATTACATTTATTATTTTACTGTAATTACTATTATTATTACATTTATTAATTTTTCTCTATTATTATTAAAAGGATACATAAGCACATTTACACTGAAGAAGATGAGAGGGATGATTTAATCAGAGTTGGACAGTCTTATCTTAAATTACAGTTTTGTGTAAATATTCAAAAACATTTAACTTACCAATGCCTCAATTAATGTAATTTTATTGGTTTCTATTTTTATTTCCGAAATTTACCACTCTTGGCTTATACTTGAGTCTATATTTTCCCAGTTTTCTTGTAGTAAAATTAGGTGCCTCGGCTTATATTCGGGTCAGCTTATACTTGAGTATATACGGTAAATGAGATTAAGGAGTAATCCACATTATCTGCTTTGAACTGGATTATATGAGTCTACACTTCCATATGCTACAATTCAAAGTAGCTAATCCGGATTATATCTGGCAGTGTAGAAGGGCCTGGGAATCTGGATCCTCCAATGAAGATCTAGGGTCAACTTCTGTTGATATAGAAGAAGTCCCAAATGTTGAAGATTGGCTGATTAAAATAATAGATATTATGCACATGGATATACTGACACAAAAGATAAGAGAAGGGAAGAATAAAACAGATTGGACAAAAGTCGTAAACTTCTTAAGAGAAAGAAGAATGAACTTCATGATAGATCTGTCTTGCATATAAAAACAAACAAAAAGATGGAGGTTAGAATAAATGAAAGAAACTGTCGAAGAAAACGAAAGAAAAGTCTTCGAAGCATGGATGGGAAGTCAAAGAACCACTCCCTCCCTTTTTACTTTTATTTTTATTTATATATTTTTTTCTCCTCCTCTTATTTCATATATATATATATATATATATATATATATATATATATATATACAGTAGAGTCTCACTTATCCAACATTCTGGATTATCCAACGCATTTTTGTACTCAATGTTTTCAATGTATCGTGATATTTGTTGTACGACATGATGCTTTGGTGCTTAATTTGTAAAATCATAACCTATTTTGATGTTTAATAGGCTTTTTCTTAATCTCACCTTGTTATCTAACATACAGTAGAGTCTCACTAATCCAAGCCTCGCTTATCCAAGCCTCTGGATTATCCAAGCCATTTTTGTAGTCAATGTTTTCAATATATCATGATATTTTGGTGCTAAATTTGTAAATACAGTAATTACAACATAACATTACTGTGTATTGAACTACTTTTTCTGTCAAATTTGTTGTATAACATGAAGTTTTGGTGCTTAATTTGTAAAATCATAACCTAATTTGATGTTTAATAGGCTTTTCCTTAATCCCTCCTTATTATCCAAGATATTCGCTTATCCAAGCTTATGCCGGCCCGTTTAGCTTGGATAAGTGAGGCTCTACTGTATTCGCTTATCCAACGTTCCGCCGGCCCGTTTACGTTGGATAAGTGAGACTCTACTGTATTTACAAATTTAGCATCAAAACACTGCAATGTATTGAAAACATTGACTACAACAACATTGACTACTAACAAACTGACTACAAATAAAGATAGAATTGCATAAAATGGACTTGCAGTAACAACATTATTGGAAGTTAAATCCATAAAAACTTCAGTCCTTGCTGCCTAGAGAAACAACTATGGATCCGGGCGGGAGGCAGATTGCATTGGATAATCCAGAACATTGGGTAAGCAGAGGCTGGATAAGCGAGACTATACTGTAATCCGGATTGTATATGACAGTGTAGAAGGGCCTGGGATTCTAGATCCTCCAGTGAAGATCTCCAGATAACGTCTGCTGATATAGAATACTTTCCCAAAATGAAAATTGAGTATATACCCAAATGCAAGCCCTGTCTAAGCATGCCTGCACAAAGCACAAAACCAAGGGAAGCAGCAGCAGAGAAACTCAGAGAAAATCTAGCCGTATCAGGAGATGCCTTGGGTGGTTTTTTTCCTCTCCGAAGCGCTTGCTCTTGATGCTGGGAAGGATGATTTGCATGGCAGCCTGACGCTTTCGAGTCTATCAATCCTTTGCTCTCGCCCTGCCAGAAGGAGGGAAGTCACTCTGCATTCCTTCTTGGCATGCACAGGCCTTCTTGGCCGCCTCTGTCTCATTTAAGAGATCGGGTTCTGGCTCCGAAACATAAGGCAAGGGCCAAGAAGCCACACTTGCCCGGGCAAACCTTCATGACTTTCAATGGGGCTTGCCAACGTCAACTCAATCGCGGCCCTCATTCAACCAGTGATCCAGTTAGAAGAAACTCCAGACGAAGCAGAAGAACATACAGAAAGACATACAACAACCCTGTGATCCCGGCCATGAAAGCCTTCGACAACACATTGAAGCAGAAGAACTCTCCGTGACATTTTGGTTATCGGAACTTAAGATCATACCCTGTTTCCCTAAAATATGATCATACCCTAAAATAAGACATCCCCAGAAAATAAGACCTAGTAGAGGTTTTGCTGAATTGCTAAATATAAAGCCTCCCCCAAAAGTAAGACCTAGCAAAGTTTTTGTTTGTAAGCATGCCCGCCGAACAGAACACCAGAGCATGCAGGATCGGTAAATGTACGTACCATAGTGTGTTGTACAAGGAAGTAATGGTAGTAACATGAAATTCTTGATAGGATTCACAGTTTGGCTGGTTATGCTGGTTTGTGATGACAACTACTGTACAGTATATAATGTTCATTTTTTTTTGTTCAACAATAAATGTGAATTCTTTTTCATGGAACATCCCCTGAAAATAAGACCTAGAGCATCTTTGGGAGCAAAAATTAATATAAGACACTGTCTTATTTTCAGGGAAACACGGTATATATAACAAAACCTAAATCGATATCAAGAAAGCAGATCACTGAAACTGACAATGGGTCAGCGTTTAGAAGGAACGCCATACTCAGAAAAAGTCAACATGGGTTGTCTGAGACTTTCATGGCCAGAATCACTGGCTTGCTATGAGTTTCTGGGCTATATGGCCATGTTCCAGGAGCATTCTCTCCTGATGTTTACCCGCTTGTCTCTATGGATTGAGGCTGGAAACAACAAGGAATAAAATGCATAACATTTGAACACATCTAAAAGAGAATATAAAGGGGATATGAGTTTAAAACACTCAATGCAATGGGTTGCTGTGAGTTTTCTGGGCTTTATGGCCACATTCCAGAAGCATTCTTCCCTGACGTTTTGCCCACATCTATGGCAGGCGTCCTCAGAGGTTGTGAAGTCTGTTGGAAACTAGGCAAGTGGGGTTTGTATATCTATAGAATGTCCAGGATGAGAGAAAGAACTCTTGTCTGCCTGAGACAAGTGTGAATTTTGCAATTGGACAGCTTGATTAGTATTGAATAGCCTTGCAGCTTCAAAGCCCGGCTGCTGGAAACTAGGCAAGTGAGGTTTATAATCTGTGGAATAATGTCCAGGGTGAGAGAGAGAACTCTTGTCTGTTGCAATTGATCACTTTGATTAGCATTGGATGGCCTTGCAACTTCAAAGCCTTGCTGATTCCTGCCTGGGGGAAACCTTTGTTGGGAGGTGTTAGCTGGCCCTGATTGTTTCCTGTCTGGAATTCCCCTGTTTTCAAAGTGTTGTTCTTTATTTACTGTCCTGATTTTAGATTTTTTTTAAAAAAAAAATACTGGTAGCCAGATTGTGTTCATTTTCATGGTTTAATCCTTTCTGTTGGAATTATCCACATGCTTGTGGATTTTAATGGCATCTCTGTGTCGTCTGACATGGTGGTTGTCGGAGTGGTCCAGCATTTCTGTGTTCTCAAATTTAATATCCTTTTTCTGGATTGATTCAACCTGAGAGAATACTTCTGGAACATGGCCATGCAGCCCAGAAAACTCATAGCAAGCCAGCCAACATGGGTTTTGCAAAAACAAGTCATGCTTGGCAAACATTATCTATATTTTTTTGTACAAACTTGGTAGATGAAGAGAATGCTGTGGATGTAGCATATATTGGATGGCCATCTGTCGGGGGGGCTTTGATTGTGCTTTTCCTGCCTGGCAGAAGGAGGTTGGACTAGATGGCCTTTGGGGTCCCTTCCAACTCTTGCATTCAATGATCCTTCTAATTTACCGTATATACTCGAGTATAAGCCGACCCAAATATAAGCCGAGGCACCTAATTTTACCACAAAAAAACTGGGAAAACATTGACTCCAGTATAAGCTGAGGGTGGTAAATTTCAGAAATAAAAATAGATACCAATAAAATTACAATTGAGGCATCAGTAGGTTAAATGTTTTTGAGTATTTACATAAAGCTCTAATTTAAGATAAGACTGTCCAACTCTGATCAAATCATTATTCTCATCTTCTTCAATGTAAATGTGCTTATGTATCCTTTTAATAATACTAATAGAGTAAAATAATACATGTAATAATAATAATAATAATAATAAATACAGGAAAATAATACAAGTAATAATAAATAGAGTAAAATGCAATAATAATAATTATAAGATCAGAGTGAAATAATAAATTAATAATAATAATAATAATAATAATAATAATAATAATAATAATAGAGTAAAATAAATGTAATAGTAGCAACAATAATAGAGAAAGATAATAAATGTAATACAGTAGAGTCTCACTTATCCAACATAAACAGGCCGGCAGAATGTTGGATAAACGAATATGTTGGATAATAAGGAGTGATTAAGGAAAAGCCTATTGAACATCAAATTAGGTTATGATTTTACAAATGAAGCACCAAAACATCATGTTATACAACAAATTTGACAGAAAAAGTAGTTCAATACACTATGGACTAATTACTGTATTTATGAATTTAGCACCAAAATATCATGATGTATTGAAAACATTGACTACAAAAATGTGTTGGATAATCCAGAACGTTGGACAAGCGAGTTTTGGATAATTGAGACTCTACTGTAATACCAAAATAATAAATGTACCATATATTCTTAAGTATAAGCTGACCCAAATATAAGCCAACCAGGACACTCACCCAAGTATAAGCCGAGGGGAGCTTTTTCAGTCTTAAAAAAAGGCCGAAAAACTAGGCTTATACTCGAGTATATACAGTAATTCTACCTTCACAATCACAAAAGTGCCATAACAGATGGGCCTTTCCGCCAACTTTAAATAAAGCCCAAACGGTCTCACCAGCGCATCGATCAGCCGCTTGCTGAGCTGTTTAAAGAGCTGACGGTAGAAAGGAAGAAATCACGGCCCTGTTAGTCATGTTGAAAAGACAATTATAAGCATCTGATGATGGGACAGAAACCCATGAAAAATCTGACCTTTAGGAGAGCATTGAACGCAGTGCACTTTGCAAACCTATTCTTTTTCAGTTCAATTGCAAAACATTTTATATTGTTCCGTAACAGGATCAATATAAGAGAAATGGTCCTGGGAATTGGTTATGACTCAAGAGCAGGCATGGGCAAAATTGGGACCTCCAGGTGTTTTGGACTCCAACTCCCACCATTCCTAACAGCCTCAGGCCCTTGGGCCTGAGGCTGTTAGGAATGGTGGGAGTTGGAGTCCAAAACACCTGGAGGGCCCAAGTTTGCCCAAGCTTGAACTATACTATAGAATTGATGCAATTTCATACCACTCACACTGTTGTGGCTCAATCATAGGAATGATAGTTTGACAAGCACTTCGCCATGGGGTGCTGGTGACTCACCAAACTACATCTCCCAGGAGTCCATACCATTGAGCCGTAGCCACTGAAGTGATATCAAACTGCATGAAGTCATTTGCGGCCCGATTTGTTATACCCCAGCTACCTTTAAGTTCTGTACCTGGTTCAGAAATGAACTTTGACCAGGATGAAGCTTATTCTGACTTTTTACCCAGTTCTCTTCCGAGCTCCTTCTAATTACAGACTCCAGCTGTGGATAGCTCCGATGCTTCCTTAATTGGGAGAGATACTGAAAACTTGACTCCCGTGGAAGAACCAGATGTCCCGAGTTCCCCAGGGAATGTATCCTTTAACAGAAGGGAGTTTTTGCATCAACAGAGATCACAGAAACAGCAGCTTCGAAGGAGTAAACGATTGGCATCTAGAGGGGATACTGGTAGCAGATTGCCTTGGGAACCTTTGGGGAGTTGGTTTCCCTTCACTGTGATTAGATCTAAGTTCTATAAAAGTGTCTTGCACTGTGAACAATATGTGGTGTCAACGTAGCAACTTCTGAGAACACTTCACCGTTTCCAGTTCCCTGATTTCACCAAGCCAAGTCTCCTGTTCCTGGCGGCCAAGCTGAGTCGCGACTCCCGATTTAATCCGGAGTAAATTCATGTCCTTGCCTTGTTCCTGAATCCAGATTGCTTTTAGCTTTGTCTTCTGCCTGCCTTGAAATCCAAGACTTCCTAGTGACTTTGGACCTTGTTATTCACTCCTGCTTTCTTGTTATTTTCCCCGCTCAAGAACGTCTCAACCGTTTTGAGCGTGTTTCGGTTTCTGGACTTTGGACAATAATATTGGACATATCTCTTCAACTCTTTGGACTAATTCATACCATTCCTTAAAGGACTATTGCTCACTCATCCTTTCCACTTATTCTTTCCTGAATTTATAATTGTTTTAATAAAGATATTATATGATTATTGGTCTCTGTTTGGTTTCCAGTGCTCACCCTGCCTTGGGGTGCAACACAATTCCTCTTGTAAATAATAGGCAGAGGGATCCCCAACTTGCTGCTATCAGCAATTCTGATTCAGCCTAGAGTAGACAGAGGCTCTCATCCGTGCTATCTTATGTCCTGCTCTCAAAATGCATTACTTAGACTGGCCTTCGCTGGATTGTTTTAGCAGCAGTATGACACATGAAATGCACAGATATAGGATGGATGACACCTGACTTGGAAACAATGCATGGGAAAGGGACCACAAGTTGAACATGAGCCAACACTGTGATGCAGCAGCTAAAAAGGACAATGCCATCCTAGGCTGCATCAATAGGAGGATACTTTCCAGATGGAGGGAAGTCATAGTCCCACTCCCTTCTGCTTTGGTCAGGCCTTCTCACCTGGAACAACAACTTGTGTCCAGTTCTGGGCAAAGGAATTCAAGAAAGAGATGGACATGATGGAAAGTGTCCAGAGGAGTGTTGGGAATCATCCTGGACTACTCAAGTCTAGATGTAGTTAGATAGATGATAGAGTTAGATTGAGGGAATCCTTTCCCTGTTTCCAAAGCATGCCTAGACAGGGTTTACTGTGTTTCACTCTATCCTGTGTACATCACATCCCTTACTTTGAAGTTAGTAGAAATGTGAATCTCCAGGGACACTAACTTCTCATTGGTCAGAATGTCTTTTTTGGCCCCAATAAACTGAACCATGGTTCTCTCTCCTCCCTTTGTTCTTCTAGCTAACAAGCAGCATCTTGCTGTCTCTCCTGGCAAGATGTAACTATTTAGATGTTTGTTATTTTTTCCTTTCTTATTTTTCCTTAGAAACCAGTCTAAGTAGACTAGACAGCTCCCAAGCCTTTCTATCTACAATGGAGTTCTTTTTTACTTGAATAAATACTTTTTGAACTTTTATTGAGACTTTGCAGTCCACTGCAATCCTAAATAGACAAAGGCTTCTCTTGCTCGCCCCGTGTAAGTAACTGTTGCATTTGAAAGCTTTGCTTTTGCTACTCTGCTGATTTTGGTGGAATCTCGCCCAGAGAGGGTTAAATTGAGTCTAACCACTCAGAGATTACCACAACAAGGAGTGCCATCAAAATGGTCAAGGGTCTGGAAACTGTGAATCTCTTTGAGGAGTGACCTAGATGGCTAAGGACATTTTAGCCATCTAGGGGCCGGGCTGTGGCACAGCTGGCTAGGAACCAGCTGCTATAAATCACTACTGACTGAGATGTCATGAGTTCGAAGCCCGGGTTGGGTTAAGCCTCTGACCATAAAAAAATAAAATAAAAAATAGCCCCGGCTTGCTGTTGACCTAGCAGCCCCGAAAGACAGTTGCATCTGTCAAGGAAGGAAAATTTAGGTACGCTTTATGTGGGAGGCTAATTTAACTAATCTACAACACCATAAAACTGCTGACGAGGAAAAGAAGAGGAAGAACAGCCACCAATGGACGGTGAAGCAACAGCTCCCCCTGTGGCCGGAATCGTGAAGCTGGAAAGATGTTAAAAAATGCCTCTGTGTCTGTCTAAAACTGAATGTTGTTTGTCTGTTGGCATTGAATGTTTGCCATATATGTGTTCATTGTAATCCGCCCTGAGTCCCCTTCGGGATGAGAAGGGCAGAATATAAATACTGTAAATAAATAAATAAATAAATTTTCGTTGGGAGAAGAAAAGGTTGAGAAGGAATATGAAGGCCATGTTTCATATCTCAAAGGCTATCATATTGAGGACAGGGAAGCTTGTTTTTTTCTTCTCCAGAGACAAAAACATAGAGGTAATTCAGGAAAAAAAATTCCATCTGAATATAAGAAAGAAGTTCCTGATGGTGAGAGCTGTTCAACAATGGAATAAAGGCAGCCTGGGAGTCTCCTTCCTTTGGAAATTTTGAAACAGAGGTTGGTTTGGCCATCTATCAGGAGGGCTTAGATTGCATCTTCCTGCCTGGCTGAAGGGGGTTGGACTGGATGGCCTTTGGGGTTCCCTTCCAACTCTAGCATTCTATGATGCTGATTAATTTATGCACATCCCCTTATGTAATAAATCAGTGCACAATATCCGAAGCAGTGACTCTGAAAGTTGAACAAATCAGCTCTTTGCGAGAGGCAGCGGACTCGGCTGATTCTGTGCCAAGCAGCACTTCGTGTTAGAAAACTGATACAGATTTACCTCTTTCTCTCTTGACAGTGGCTCTGTAAAAGCAACAGCCTTTCCCCCAATGGTATCGGATCTTATAAGAGCTTGGAAGCTGAGCAGGGCCAGCCCTGGTTAGTCCACGGATGGGAAACGGTCAATGAATCGTTGGTGCAAAAGGCTGTATTTCAGAGAAAGGAACTGATAAAGCCACCCCTGAGTATTCCTTGCCTAAGAAAGCCCTAAAGATATTCTTCTTCATAAGTCTTCAAGGGACACATGCAAAATCTGAGCCGTTTTGAGTCTCCATATGGAGAGAAAAGGTGAGATATAAATAAACATAAACATCATCATCATAATAATAATACGAGGGTTGAATGAAAAGTAATGCCTCCACCTTCGTTACTTGGGTTTGGATGGGAATATTTTAATAAATCAAACACAGAAATAATCCTTAGAATGTGCTCTTGAACTACCACTATTCCCTTTTCCACATCATCACCAGACAATTGGATACATTTCTGCCAACCATGAACATGTTTTCTGAGGCTGTCACAGAAGAAGTCGACACTCTGTTTCCGCAACCGGCGTCTCACAGTTCTCTCAACGTCTTCATCAGAAGCATAATGATGTCCCCGCAGATCTTCTTTCATTATCGGGGAAAGGTGGAAGTCAGACGGTGCTAAATCTGGACTGTATGGAGGATGCCGTATGGTGGTGAGATCCGGTCTCTGAAGTTCTGTGGTCTGGCATTGTCATGCTGAAGGAAAACATTTCCCTTTTCCTTTCGGACCCTTGTTAGCCGCACAGTACTCACATCAACACAGTCACCATGAACAGCTTGCATTCTGTGATGAATCTCCTTTGGGGTGACACTTTCAGCTGTCAAGAATTCAATGACTTCACGTTGCTTAAGTCGCATTGACCAACCGTCTGCGCAGGGTTCCATACTTTGCACTTTAACAACACAACTGTCCAATGCTAAGGCTTCCTGCCAAATGGAAGTGTAGAGAAGAGTCTACTGAACAAGCCAGTATCTGCAGCAGACCAGGACTGCCGCCTGTTGAGGAGTTACGAAGGTGGAGGCATTACTTTTCATTCAACCCTCGTAGTAGTAATAATAATAATAATAATCTTGGCCCCTTTCCCTCAAATGCTGCAGAACTTCAAGAGTATGGGAAAAGGCACCTTTCTGGACTGCCATTCCCAGAATCCCCCAACCAGGTATGTTGGGAGAGGCAGTCCAAAAAGACAAATCCAGAAGGACTGCAAAGGGATACCGAGTACTTTCCCTGAACAGTCAAAAACATTTTAAAATCCATGTATTTAATAGGGTTTCATTTGTCTAAGAAACCCTATTAAATCCATGGGGTTGCCATGTGTCTATTGGTGTCATGGAGACATATATAAGGTATTTGGTCTAGCATGCTTTTGGAAGCTAAGCAGGGTCAGCCCTGGTTCATACTTGTATGGGAGACCTGCCAACCAATGCCATGTACTATTTTAGCGGAATTAACTGGCAAAACTACCTCCTAAGAAAACCCTAAGAAATTCACTGGGGTGCCTTAAATTGAAAAGGAACTTTAAAAGCACATAAATACATTGCACTGGGGCTGTTGAAGATACGCTATTTGTACACAACCGATGTCAAACCACTTTCTCCTCGTCCATGCAAGGAAATGTGGTGAGCATTTCAATTATTCAAAGCCGAAAGGAGGTTAGTAAGCCTTACAATTGCCCTGTGGTGTTGCATAAAGGAGAATACACTGGCAGAGTTTCTGATCTTTACATAGTTTGCAACTCCACAACAACAACAATCTGCATGCATTGTACTGAATCTCAATCACTAATAAAAAAAACCCTGTGTTTCTTCATACTGGAAGCCTTCAAGTTTACACTGGTCTTATTTCTTCATGTGAGGAGGGGGTAAAAAAAAAGAAGAAGCTGGGTTGCTGTGAGTTTTCTGGGCTATATGGCTATATTCTAGAAGCACTCTCTCCTGACATTTCACCCACATCTATTGCAGACATCCATGGGAGGTGTCAGCTGGTCCTGATTGTTTCCTGTCTAACACCCTCCCCCAACAAAGGATTTCCCCCAGGCAGGAGGCAGCTAGGCTTTGAAGATGAAAGGGTATTCAATGCTAATCAAGCTGGCTGTTGGAAAATAGGCAAGTGGAGTGTAAGAGAAAGAACTCTTGTCTGTTTGAGGAAAGTGTGAATGTTGCAATTGGCCAGTTTGATTGGCATTTAATGGCCTTGCAGATTCAAAGCCTGGCTGTTTCTTGCCTGAGGGAATCCTTTGCTGGGAAGTGTTAGCTGGCCCCGATTGTTTCTTGTCTGGGAATCCCAATAAAGCATTCTCCCAGGCAGGAAGCAGCCAGGTCTTGAAGCTACAAGGCTTTTCAATGCTAATCAAGGTGATTAATTGCAACATTCACACTTCCCTCCAACAGAAAAGACTTCTTTCTCCCACTCTCGACATCATTTCACAGATCTATAAACCCCACTTGCCTAGTTTCCAACAGACCTCACAACCTCTGAGGATGCCTGCCCTAGATTTAGGTGAAAGGAGAGAATATTCTGGAACATGGCCAGACAGTCTGGAAAACTCACAGCAACTCAGTGATTCTAGCCATGAAATCTTTCGACAACACAAAAGAAGAAGTATTTACTTCCATGGGAAATTTTCTAAAAGTGAACTCAATAAGAGAATTCTGTGTTTTCTAGAGAGTTTTGAGCAAGCATCCCGTGTCAGTGTGGCAATGAGTCCACACAATTGTATAACCTAGACTATCAAGGCAGATAACCCACAATATCTGCTTTGAAGTGGATTATCCGAGTCCTCCTGTGAGGTCTGTTGGAAACTAGGCAAGTGGGGCTTATATAAGGATGGCCAATGGAAACATTTCACCTTTGCTTCCAGCAGACAAGAGTTCTTTCTCCCACCAAGGTTTTCCCTGATGTTAGGTCCAGTCGTGTCTGACTCTGGGGGTTGGTGCTCATCTCCATTTCTAAGCCGAAGAGCCAGCGTTGTCTGAAGACACCTCCAAGGTCATGTGGCCAGCATGACTGCATAGAGTGCCGTTATCTTCCCGCCAGAGCGGTACCTATTGATCTACTCACATTGGCATGTTTTCGAACTGCTAGGCTGGCAGAAGCTGGAGCAACAGCGGGCCCTCACTGGGATCTTTCCGTCTGCAAGTTCAGCAGCTCAGTGCTTTAATACACTTTGCCACCGGTGCTCCTATCCTGGACATTATTCAACAGATATACCCTGTTTTCCTGAAAATAAGACAGTGTCTTATATTAATTTTTGCTCCCAAAGATGCGCTAGGTCTTATTTTCAGGGGATGTCTTATTTTTCCACAAAGACAAATTCACATTTATGGTTGAATTTTTTAAAATGAAAATTTATTATCTACTGTACAGTAGTTGTCATCACAAAACAGCATAACCAAACTGGGAATCCTTTCAAGAATTTCTATATTATATTTGATTGCTATACTGTTTTTAAATTACTGTTTTAAATTTCTGTTCGTATGTAAATTTATGTTGTTGTTGGGCTTGTCCCTGTGTCAGCTACCCTGAGTCCCTTCTGGGAGATGGAGGTGGGATACAAGAATAAAGTTATTATTATTATTATTATTATTATTATTGACACAACGATGTTGTATGACACAGCAAACAAGATAGATATGCTGGATTTCATATCACAAAATCACAAGTAGAACACTTCCCAAGCGTCTAGGACTGTGTGATGTATTTTCGGATGATGCGTGCAGATCCCAGCAGGGTGGCCTTTTGCAGTTGGCAGATCGTAATTTTGTCAATGTCTATTGTTTCCAAATGCCGGCTGAGATCTTTTGGCACAGCACCTAGTGTGCCCATCACCACCGGGACCACCTGCACTGGTTTCTGCCAGAGTCTTTGAAGTTCAATTATTATACCCTGTTTCCCCTAAAATAAGACATCCCCAGAAAATAAGACCTAGTAGAGGATTTGCTGAAATGCTAAATATAAGGCCTCCCCCGAAATTAAGCCCTAGCAAAATTTTTGTTTGGAAGCATGCTCGCCGAACAGAACACCAGAGCATGCAGGATTGGTAAATGTACGTACCGTAGAGTGTTTGACATGGAATTAATGGTAGTAACAAGAAATTCTTGACAGGATTCACAGTTTGTCTGGTTATGCTGGTTTGTGATGACAACTACTGTACAGTATATAATAACTGTTCATTTTTTTGTTCAACAATTAATGTGAATTCTTCTTCATGGAAAAATAAGACATCCCCTGAAAATAAGACCTAGAGCATCTTTGGGAGCAAAAATTAATATAAGACACTGTCTTATTTTCGGGGAAACACGGTATAATAATAATAATATTATTATTATTATTATTTCTTGTTACTACCTTTATTTCCATGTACAACAATCTATGGTATTATGTACATTTACTGATTCTGCATGCTTCCAAACAAAAACTTTACTAGGTCTTACTTTCAGGGGAGGCCTTATATTTAGCAATTCAGCCAAACCTCTACTAGGTCTTATTTTCTGGGGATGTCTTATTTTCAGGGAAACAGGGTAGAAACCCCACTTGCCTAATTTCCAGCAGACCTCACAACCACTGAGGATGCCTGCCATAGATGTGGGCGAAACATCAGGAGAGAATGCTTCTGGGACATGGCCAGGCAGCCCGGAAAACTCACAGCGACCCAACTCTTCCTCTGTCCCTGGTGAGGCAAACCTTACCTGTGAGAAGGAGGAGGCTGGCGGGGAAGGGAGGGCACCTGCCCAGGGGGGTCTCCTCCTTCGCAGAGCCGAGGAGCACCTGCGCACAGGTAGGCACTACGGGCAGCCCTCTGTCCCCGGTGGAGGCGCCTCGAGGGTCCGGAGCTTTCCCGTCCCGGTCCCGGGAGCCCAGCCCGACCCGACCCGACCCACGCCGCAGCCCAGGCGGCTCTCGCGCAAGGAGTCGCTCTCCGCCCAGGATGCCCACGCCGGGAGGGAGGGAGGGACGGAGGGAGGGTGGACTGAGGATGGGGAGGGGGAGGGTCTTTCTGCTCCTCCTTCGAAGCCCGCCCCGCGCTTGGAGGATCACGAAGCGAAGGAAGAAAGAAGAAGGAGAGAAGGAGGAGGAGGCGAAGAGGAAGACGAGGAAGAAGAAGGAGGAGGAAGGGGAGGAAGGAAAGAGGAAGAGGAGAAAGAAAAGGAGAGGAGGAGGAGGAGGGAAGGTAAGAAAGGGTATGAGAAGGAAGGGAGAAAGAAGAAGAGAAAGAGGAGGGAGGAGGAGGAGGAGAGGAAGAGAGGGAGGAAAGAGGAAGAGGAGAAAGAAAAAGAGGAGGAGGGAATGAAAGAAAAGGCAGGAGAAGGAAGGGAGAAAGAAGATGGGGAGGAGGAGGAGGCGAAGAGGAAGAAGAGGAGGAGGAGGAGGGAGCAGGAGGAAGGGGAGGAAGGAAAGAGGAAGAGAAGAAAGAAAAGGATAGGAGGAGGGAAAGAAAGAAAAGGCAGGAGAAGGAAGGGAGAAAGAAGAAGAGAAAGAGGAGGAGGAGGAGAGGGAGGGAGGGAGGAAAGAGGAAGAGGAGAAAGAAAAAGAGGAGGAGGGAAAGAAAGAAAAGGCAGGAGAAGGAAGGGAGAAAGAAGAAGGGGAGAAGGAAGAAGCGGAGATGAAGAAGAGAAAAAGGAGGGAGGAGGAGGAGAGGAAGAGAGGGAGGAAAGAGGAGAAAGAAAAAGAGGAGGAGGGAATGAAAGAAGGGGCAGGAGAAGGAAGGGAGAAAGAAGAGGAGAAGGAGGAGGCAAAGATGAAGAAGAGGAAGAGGAGGGAGGAGGAGGAGGAGAGGAAGGGAGGGAGGCAAGAGGAAGAGGAAAAAGAAAAGGAGGAGGAGAGATGGAAGGAAAGAAGGGGCAGGAGAAGGAAGGGAGAAAGAAGGAGAGAAGGAGGAGGAGGCGAAGATGAAGAAGAGAAAGAGGAGAGAGGAGGAGAGGGAGGAAAGAAAGAGATAGAAGAGAAAGAAAAGGAGAGGAGGAGGGGAAAGAAAGAAAAGGCAGGAGAAAGAAGGGAGAAGGAAGAAGAGGAGAAGGAAGAAGCCGAGATGAAGAAAAGAAAGAGGAGTGGGAGGAGGAGGAGGAGGGAAAGAAAGAAGGGGCAAGAGAAGGAAGGGAGAAAGAAGGAGAAGGAAAAGGTGAAGGTGAAGAGAAAGAGGAAGACGAGAACGAAAAGGAGAAGAGGAGGAGGGAAAGAAAAGGCAGGAGAAGGAAGGGAGAAAGAAGAAGAGGCGGAGGAAGGAGAGGGAGAGAAGGAAAGAGGAGGCAATGAAGATGAAAAAGAGGAAGAGGAGAAAAATAAAGAGAGGAGGAAGAATAGGAGGAGAAGGGAGAGAAGGAAGGAGGAGGCAGTGAATATGACAAAGAGAAGAGGAGGAGGAGGAAGGAAGGGAAGGAGGGAGGAGAAGAAAATGGGTAGGAGAAGGGAGAGGAAGAAGAGTAGGAAGGATGCAACGAAGACAGAGAAGAGGGGGAAGAGAAGAGGGGGAGGATTTTGGGATTTTGGCCTGCATCAGGAGGAGTCTAGTCTATAGATCCAGGGAAGTCCTGCTCCCCCTCTTCTCTTCTGCCTTGGTCAGACCACTTTACCTGGAGTCACTCTGTGTCCCATTCTGGGCACCACAACTGAAGGGAGATGTTGATTGGGATGTGTCCAGAGGAGGGCGACTCAAAGGATCAAGGGTCTGGAGAACAAGCCCCATGAGGAGTGGCTTAAAGAGAAGGGCATGTTTAGCCTGCAGAAGAGAAGGAGGAGAGGAGACACGATGAGGGCCATGGATCAAGATGGGAGGGGAAGGAAGCCATAGGGAGGAGGGAGAGAGCTTGTTTTCTGCTGCTCTGGAGACTAGGACGCAGAACAATGGCTTCAAACTACAGGAAAGGAGATTCCACCTGAACATCAGGAAGAACTTCCTCACTATGAGAGAGAGCTATTCAGCAGTGGAACTCTCTGCCCTGGAGTGTGGTGAAGGCTCCTTCTTTGAAACAGAAGCTGGCTGTCCATCTGTCAGGGGTGCTTTGAATGTGATTTTCCTGCTTCTTGGCAGGATTTCGTTGGACTGGATAGCCCGTGAGGTCTCTTCCAACTCTATGATTCTACGATTCTATGACACCATCACTTTTTTGATGGTGGTGGAGATCCAAATTCACTACTGACCGCAAAATGACAAAAGGTTTTCCCCAAGCCCACCTTTCCATATAACCATTTTCTTATATTTTATATAGAAAAAAAATGATGATCCTGGAAATTTCCTGTGGATGCCTATTGATCTGAACCCAGAGATGAGATGAAAACTGGGTGTTTGTTTGCTCTCCAACAAGCACTAAATGGCCATTTCACAACCAGGGGCCTCCTTTACAGGGTTGTTGTGAGCATCCTTGTAGAAATTTGGGTGCACTCCTGAAAGAATAATTGAAAATGATCCATGTCAGCCTCCAATAAATCAGGCAAACCCTAAGGCCCAATGTGATGGAATGTGAGAGTTGTAGTTTTTAAAGATTGTTTAGATTTCACTGCCACAGTGCTGGTGCCTCACCAAACTACAACTCCCAGGACTCCATCGCATTGAGCCTCAGGGCTGTTATCGATCAGAAACAGCTTGAAGACACGCAAAGGCAAAGCAAGAAAGGGTGCATCTACAGTGTAGAATTAATTCAGTTCAGCACCACTTTGGCTGCCATGTCTCAATGCTATGGAATCATGATTCTTGTAGTTTTGGTGACACACAGCACTTAACTCCCAGGATTCAATGACATTGAGCCAAGGCAGTTAAAGTGATACCAAACTGCATTAATTCTACAGTGAAATTGCACTCTTAGAGTCACCATAAGCTCCAAATGTTTTGAAGGTCCATAAAACAACAAATCAGTTGCCTACCATACTGCAACATGATCATTTTTCAGGTCAATCATTTTTCTTGCTTCCTTATCAACCTTGTTTTCCACACTTCTAACCACTTTCAGTGCATCCAAACTCCAATTTGTCAAAGTATTGGCTTGGGCTGTGGCGCAGGCTGGAGAGCAGCTGCAATGAATCACTGCAATGAATCACTCTGACCAGGGGGTCATGAGTTCGAGGCCCGCTCGGAGCCTATGTTTGTCTTGTCTTTGTTCTATGTTAAAAGGCATTGAATGTTTGCCTGATATGTGTAATGTGATCCTCCCTGAGTACCCTTCGGGGTGAGAAGGGCGGAATATAAATGCTGTAAATAAATAAATAAAATAAAAGTATTTCTTAATGCGTCCCAATTTTCAAAGTTTATTCCCCTTCAACATAGTCAATTCACTTTCCAAAGGTCTGGAATGCGATTGCATTTTACCTTCACAGCAACCTTGCAAGGTGAGGCACTTACTCTTTCAGTCAATCTAAATCATTTTCAATCCAGACATGATTCTTCGTAGTCGTCTCACTCATTCAGTCGTTTTCGACTCTTGGTGACCTCCTGGACCAGTTCAGGCCAGAGCTCCCTGTCGGAAGTCACCGCCCCCAGTTCCTTCAAGGTCAAGCCAGTCACTTCAAGGATGCCGTCCATCCATCTTGCCCTTGGTCGGCCTCTCTTCCTTTTTCCTTCCATTTTCCCAGCATCGTGATCTTTCCCAGGCTTTCCTGTCTCCTCATGATGTGGCCAAAATATTTCAGCTTTGCCTCTAATATCCTTCCCTCCAGTGAGCAGCCATTGGGCCTTATTTCCTGGAGGATGGACTGGTTGGATCTTCTTGCCAAGGTCCAAGGCACTCTCAGGATTTTCCTTCCAACACCAGAGTTCAAAAGCCTCTCTCTTCCTTCGCTCAGCCTTCCTTATGGTCCAGCTCTCACATCCATAGGTTACTCTGGGGAATACCATTGCTTTCACTATGCGGACCTTCGTTGCCAGTGGGATGTCTCTGCTCTTCACTCTTTTGTCAAGGTTGGCCATTGCTCTCCTCCCAAGAAGGAAACGTCTTCTGATTTCCTGGCTGCAGTCTGCATCTGCAGTGATCTTCGCGCCTAGAAATATAAAGTCTGTCACTGCTTCCACGTTTTCTCCCTCTATTTGCCAGCTGTCAATCGGTCTGGTTGCCATCATCTTGGTTTTCTTGATGTTTAACTGCAGCCCGGCTTTTGCACTTCAGCAACATGCAAAAAAAAAATGCATAAAAAGGACGTTTGAGACATTCCAAAATAATCCTCCAAATGTCCAAATATGTGCTGGCATCGGACCCCAAGCTTCATTTTATTCTTTTGACAAGCTTAGGAGATATTAACAACAGCAAGGTGTTACAGTAGAGTCTCACTTATCCAACACTCGCTTATCCAGCGTTCTGGATTATCCAATGCTTTTTTGTAGTCAATGTTTTCAATACATCATGATATTTTGGTGCTAAATTCCTAAATACAGTAATTACTACATAGCATTACTGCGTATTGAACTACTTTTTCTGTCAAATTTGTTGTATAGCATGATGTTTTGGTTCTTAATTTGTAAAAGCATAACCTAATTTGATGTTTAATAGGCTTTTCCTTAATCCCTCCCTATCGTCCAACATATTCACTTATCCAACATTCTGCCAGCCCATTTATGTTGGATAAGTGAGACTCTACTGTATTATCATTATGATTAGGGGGCCGGGCTGTGGCGGGGGGCCGGGCTGTGGCGCAGCTGGCTAGTAACCAGCTGCTATAAATCACTACTGACCGAGAGGTCATGAGTTCGAAGCCCGGGTCGGGTTAAGCCTCCGACCATAAAAAAAAAATAGCCCCGGCTTGCTGTTGACCTAGCAGCCCCGAAAGACAGTTGCATCTGTCAAGTAGGGAAAATTTAGGGACGCTTTATGCGGGAGGCTAATTTAACTAATCTACAACACCATAAAACTGCTCATGAGGAAAAGAAGAGGAAGAACAGCCACCAATGGACAGTGAAGCAACAGCTCCCCCTGTGGCCGGAATCGTGAAGCTGGAAAGATGTTAAAAATGCCTCTGTGTCTGTCTAAAACTGAATGTTGTTTGTCTGTTGGCATTGAATGTTTGCCATATATGTGTTCATTGTAATCCGCCCTGAGTCCCCTTCGGGGTGAGAAGGGCGGAATATAAATACTGTAAATAAATAAATAAATGATTATTCTATCACACTTTATTCTCTTAAGAGAGACTCAAATCAGCTAACAACACAAATGAATCACACAATATAATAAGGCAAAGTAAGCAGAAAACAGCTGACTTTCATCAACCTGGTTGCAGAATAAATTTGACTACAAATCCCATCAACTTTGGCCAGCAAATTGCATGCAGATTGGGGGTGATGGGTGTTGTAGTCAGATTGGGGAAGGCTTCTTTGGCGAGATGGATTTAAACTACAAAAATAATATTTTTCATTGAATCATCCTGCTTTCTAATAGGAGGGTAACTCCCCTTCCAGAAATTTGTGCCGAATTTTTGTTGGAGATGACGTGTGAAAGCACATGGATGTGCTAGCACATCCTGTGTGCATGGATGCGCATGTGCATTCGGCTGTGCATCAAATACAAAACTGGGTCTTAATTCAAGTTAGAATCAATGCAGTTTAACACGAATTGAACTGCCAGGACTCAATGCTAGGGATTCTTGGCAGTTGTAGTTTTACAAGGCCTTCTGCTTTCCTTGCCAAAGAGTGCCTCACTGAACTACAACTACCACAACTGTATTCATTCTAATGTAGACCAGGCATGGGCAAACTTGGGCCGTCCAGGTGTTTTGGACTACAACTCCCACCATTCCTAACAGCCTCAGGCCCTTTCCTTTTCCCCCTCAGCCGCTTAAGCGGCTGAGGGGGAAAAGGAAGGGGCCTGAGGCTGTTAGGAATGGTGGGAGTTGTAGTCCAAAACACCTGGAGGGCCAAAGTTTGCCCATGTCTGGTGTAGACATACCCAGAGTTGCCACTAGGCGTCACCAAACTCAATGCAAGTTGCACCATCTCCCAGTTGAGCAAGGAAACTATTGATTCCTCTTCATCATTCTGTTAGAAAGCACAAAAGGGAGGATATACACTGAATGAGAAAGTGAGGGTGGTTGTACATGGGGAATTAATTATTGAGAGGGGGGGGACACAAAACCCAACACCCCCTATATTGATTTTTTTAGATGCATGAATCCGGATGCAGGGCGGTTTGAGATTTCTGCAAGGGATTGAGTCAGCTTTGAAGGGGATCGGGAAGCAATTGCAAAGGAGCTTTGAAATGTACGTGGCCTGAAAATGCTGATATTTCAGCTGAAGTCAGCTTCCCTGCTCCACTGCCAATTCCTGAAAGCAGCAATATAACTTTGTCCGTTTGTGACAGTTCCACACTTGAGTTTAGAAAAGCTGCATTTTACTTTTTCCAAGTTCAGTTTTTTTATGGATTTGATTAATCCGGCCTCTTTGGGGACTCCAGCACATGTTTGCAAATAGGAGAACAGGGCAAGGGATACATTGCCAACAAGCACCTAAACAGCCATGACTCATGGCTGTACGAGGGTTGAATGAAAAGTAATGCCTCCACCTTCACTACTTGGGTTTGGATGGGAATATTTTAATAAATCAAACATAGAAATAATCCTTAGAATGTGCTCTTGAACTACCACTATTCACTTTTCCAGATAATCATCAGACAATTGGATACATTTCTGCCAACGATGAACATGTTCCCACCTCAACATCTTTAAACTTACTCACCAATGACGCACAGGACTCACAGTCACACAATCCCCATAAACAACTTACATTCTCTGATGAATCTCCTTGAATGAAAAGTAATGCCTCCACCTTCGTTACTTGGGTTTGGATGGGAGTATTTTAATAAATCAAACGCAAAAATAATCCTTAGAACGTGCTCTTTAACTACCACTATTCACTTTTCCACATCATCACCAGACAATTGGATACATTTCTGACAACAATGAACACGTTTTCTGAAGCCGTCACAGAAGAAGTCGACACTCTGTTTCCGCAACCGACGTCTTACAGGACTCATCGTGCACAGATCTTCTGATAACCAAGCCAAGCAATAATGTGACCCACACGTTCTTGTGAAATGCCGATTAGGCTTGAAATTTCTCTCTGAGTGATACGGCGATCGTCCTGAATCAATCTGTCAACCTTTTGCTTGTGAAACCCGGTGGTTGCTGTCACAGGACGTCCAACTCTTAGTTTGTCACACAAGTCCGATGTTCCCACCTCAACATCTTTAAACTTAATTCGCCCAATGACGCACAGTATTCACATCAACACAATCACCCAAAACAGCTTGCATTCTCTGAGGAATCTCCTTTGGGGTGACACCTTCTGCTCTCAAGAATTCAATGACTGCACGTTGCTTAAGTCGCATTAAATGACTGTCTGTACAGGGTTCCATACTTTGCACTTTAACAACACAACCGTTCAATGCTAAGGCTTCCCGCCAAATGGAACTGTAGAGGAGAGTCTACTGAACAAGCCAGGACCTGCCGCAGACCAGGACTGCCGCCTGTTGAGGAGTTACGAAGGTGGAGGCATTACTTTTCATTCAGCCCTCGTAGAATCACAGGAGTTAGAGTTTTATATAATTTAGTAAGGATTTGAAGGCAAACAGCAATGCCGTAGAAAGATTGCAGTTTGACATCACTTTAATTTGCTATAGCCTCATTAGAGTTGTAACTTTATATGGTCTTTAACCTTCTCTGCCAAGAGTACTGAGGCCTCACCAAACTACAAATCCCAGGATTCCAAAGCATTAGGTCATGGAAGTTCAAGTGGTATCAATCTGAATCCATTCCACAGTGGAGACGGGCCCCAAATGGACCTAAATAGTATTGTATTGTCAAAGGCATGAAAGCCGGAATTACTGTTGCTGTGAGTTTTCTGGGCTGTATGGCCATGCTCCAGAAGCATTCTCTCCTGACATTTCACCCACATCTATGGCAGGCATCCTCAGAGGCTGTGAGGTCTGTTGGAAACTAGGCAAGTAGGGCCGGACTGTGGCGCAGGCTGGTTAGTAGCCAGCTGCTATAAATCACTAAGAGGTCATGAGTTCGAGGCCAGCCCATGTCGGAGTGAGCATCCAACAATTAAAATAAAAAATAGCCCCTGCTCATTGTTGACCTAAGCAACCCGAAAGATAGTTGCATCTATCAAGTAAGAAATGTAGTTACCACTATGTGGGGAGGCTAATTTAACTAAATTTACGACACCATAAAAAAAACTGCCACCAGCATGTGGAAAGGAATGAGGAAGTCGGCATCACAGTGGATGATGAAGCAGCAGCTCCCCCTGTGGCCAGAATCAAGCATACTCTCAGGAAGCTGGAAGCTGGAGAAGGTTAAATTGCCTCTGTGTCTGTGTATGTCTCTATGTTCATATGGCATTGAATGTTTGTCTTGTATGTGTACAATGTGATCCGCCCTAAGTCCCCTTCGGGGTGAAAATATAAATACTGTAAATAAATTTATATATCTGTGGAAAGTCCAGGTTGGTAGAAAGAACTCTTGTCTGCCTGAGGCAAATGTGAATGTTGCAATTGGCCAGCTTGATTAGCATTTAATGTCTTGGCAGATTTAAAGCCTGGCTGCTTCTTGCTTGAGGGAATTCTTTGTTGGGATTCACAGGCAAGAAACAATCTAACACCTCCCAACAAAGGATTCCCCCAGGCAGGAAGCATCCAGGCTTTGAATCTGCAAGGCCATTAAATGCTAATCAAGGTGTTCAATTGCAATATTCACACTTTCCTCAAACAGACAAGAGTTTTTTCTCTCACCCTGGACATTGCACAGATATATACACCCCACTTGCCTATTTTACAACAGACCTCACAACCTCAACTTTCCACAGATATACAGTAGAGTCTCACTTATCCAACACTGACTTATCCAACATTCTGGATTATCCAACGCATTTTTGTAGTCAATCTTTTCAATATATCATGATATTTTGGTGCTAAATTTGTAAATACAGTAATTACAACATAACATTACTGCGTATTGAACTACTTTTTCTGTCAAATTTGTTGTATAACATGATGTTTTGGTGCTTAATTTGTAAAATCATAACCTATTTTGATGTTTAATAGGCTTTTTCTTAATATCTTCTTATTATCCAACATATTCACTTATCCAACATTCTGCTGGCCCGTTTATGTTGGATAAGTGAGACTCTACTGTATTAACTCCACTTGCCTAGTTTCCAACAGATTTCACAACCTCTGAAGATGCCTGCCATAGATGTGGGCGAAACGTCAGGAGAGAATGCTTCTGGAACACGGCCAAACAGTTCACAGCAACCCACTAAATAGTATTGTTAGCCCCAAATGCACGCATTAAACCAATGGGATTTGCCACTGTGTTGATTCACTGCTCAAGGATAAATGTAATGAGTTTACTCTGATCAGGACGAAACATCAGGGTTACAGGAACCCAGTATCAGTAACACTTCTTCTTTGTCAATTGTTTTCCATATTAAAAGTGCTGGAGTGTTCAGAACAGAAACCTTTCTTGGACTGGGAGCATGGCAAGACATGTGCCTCGGAAGTCAGGGAAATGTGTGCATGGAAAGGGTAAACGTTACTGTCTTTGGTCCTGCAAGTCTGAGACATTTTCGATTTCCTTATAAATGGAATGGACTGACGGCTAAAATGGCACCAAGGGGCTCGCAGACGTGGGGATAGTAGTGTTGTCCAGAGGTTCGGTCAAGGTCTCCAAGACGGTTTGGGACATTTGGTCCAGCTCTTTGGCAAGGCGGCCAGTGACTCGGAGCAGGTGGTCCATCATCCGCAAGTGTTCCTTTAATCTAAAGGAAGCAGGAGAAAGGAGGCGTAGTTATTGATATTGCAGAATTATTTACATGGACAATGGGTTTTGCAACTCAAGTGCAATGCTAAGGATGGAGAAAACACTCAAGTATATATGCAAGGAATTGTCAAAACCATGTTTTTCATGTGTTAAGAAACACAACTGAATAAAATCCCACATTATCTGCTTTGAACTGGGTTATATGGCAGTGTGGACTCAGATAACCCAGTTTGCAGCAGATATGGTGGATTATTTGCCTTGATAAGCTGTGCTATATTTATTTATTTATTTATTTATTAGACTTGTATACCGCTACTCCCAGTTTGGAGCGGTTTACAGAAATAGATTAAAACAATACAATTAGCTTTAAAATAACAATAAAAATAACAATAAAAACAACAATAAAAACAAACATATGGCTGTGTGGAGAGGCCCTTAGTCTAATGAGAAGAATCCAAGACTGCCAAGAATCTTTGGAGTCTGGGATATATTATATACAAAGATATCAATGTCAGGAAAGATGGTAAGATTGTTAAACAGACAACCTATAAAGGCTACTTAACACTTTCTACAATGCCATATAATCCACATTTTCTAATCTGCTCTGAAAATCTGGATTTTATTAGTCTTCACTGCCATATAATTCAGTTCAAAGCAGATAATCTTTTAGTCTTGGGCCTCATCTACAGTGCCATCCAAAATCCAGATTATCTGCTTTGAACTGGATTATATGGCAGATGTTTTGCCTAGTCGTCTCATAGCAACCCCAGATGAGGAGTCGGATGGACGGGAATGTTACCTGAAAACACACCTGTGGTCAGCAGAAATCTCAGGCTTCATTTTAGGAAGAAGCAAGTAAATTAAGGAGGTCACAGAGAAACAACAGTGAAAAATCTCACAGGCAAGGTCACAGATATGATTTCATGGCTTGCAGACCTTAAATCAGGGAATTGTTTCCTTTCGCATTCAGATCAGGCAATGCTACATAGCAGTGAGGATCTTGAGTCTAGTCTCAAGTTAATGTTTTGTCTAAGATCTTGGGAGTTTTGATTCATGTTTTTAAGAAGTTCCTATAGTCTTGGTTTTATATTCATGTTCATGTTTTGCTTCTTGTTTTCCTGGATTCATACTCATGTTTTGATTCTTGTTTTCCCTGTACCTTGTTTTATAGAACAAAATTTGGACTGTTTGGATTATTGCCTTTGGAATGTTTTTTCCTGTTGCCAATTTGGTTTAGCTTAGACTACTTTTTCCCATTACCTTTTGGATTTTGCCTTCCTTATTTCCTATGGTGATTTTTCCTTTTTATATGTGCTTTTTTCTGTAAACCGTTTTACTACTACTTTTGGATTCCTGGTTGGTGTTGAGTGCAAGGTGGACTCTGGCTGGAGTGCAACATCCTGCATCAATAGGAATATAGCTAAATATAACATGGAATATACACAGCAACAATAACAACAGCAGTCTGCTGTTAACATTTGGCAATGATGTTGATGTGGACTATAAGGCCCATTACCCTGATGGCATGGGTTTATTTTACTTATATCAACAACCCCTTCAAATTCCATATTTCTATGACTGCATCTGAACTGGAGAATGAATGCAGTTTGGCACCACTTTAACTGTCATGCCTCAGTGATATGGCCCCTTGGGTGTTGCACCTCAGCGCTGGTTCTCCTTGCTCTTAACACACACTCCACCACAGCAGACTTGGTTTTCTCAGTCTATTGATAAAAGATAGCAAAATTTTAATAAAAAGCAGTAAAGAAAGCAGAAATCCAATTGCAAAGGCAATTTGCAGAATACAGTTCAAAGTCTTTGTAGAAAATAGTTCAAAGTCTCTAAAATAGCATTTCAGTCCTGGAGAAGCAAGGTAGCATGAGCTTCAGAATACAATCCAAACATAGAACCTGGGCAAGGACCAAAGCAAGGAGCAATTTTCATGAGCAGAAACAAGGTAAGAGTTAAGCGTCCAAGATCAACGTTGCTCTGTCTGAAATCTTCCCCAGTTTCACCCCTTTTTAACCATGCTTGCAAGCTAGAAAAACATTTCTCTGACTTTTGGTTCCCACACGCTTATTAGCGATTCTCACAGAACGTCTGAGACCCATTCTTAACCTTAATCTTGTGTCTCTGTCTAAGGAAAACTCCTCTCCCTCGCTGCCAGAGCCACCTGGACTTCGTTGATGTTCATCCAGACTTTGTTGGTGTTCAGAATCCTGTAAAAGGTCACTCTTATCACTAACTTCAGCTTCTCTGCTAATCTGCGGCCTTTCTACAACATCTCCTTGATCAGCCTGCATTTCTGACAATTCAGAGCTTTCAACATTTCCTGGATCAATTGGCTGAAACCCAAATCCCACTTCATCATCAGACTGAACCACAACACTGGGAGTCCATAATGCATTCTCTTTTTTATAGCTGCCACATCACACTGTTGTTTCACATTCAGTTTATGATCTACTAAGGCTCCCAGGGCCTTTCCTCACAACCATATAACCCAGAATATCAAGGCAGAAAATCCCACAATATTTGCTTTGAACTGAGTCCACACTGCCATATATTAATCTATGTTAATTTTATCAATATTTGTATGTATGTATTTTTATCCTTTACAATTTTATCTTGTAAATCGCCTAGAGCATCTTGGATGGAGGGCGATTAATAAGTTATTAAATGATGATGATGATGATATTCCAGTTCAAAGCAGATAATGTGGGATTTTATTCAGCTGTGTGGAAGGGGCCTCAGGCATGGGCAAACTTTGGCCCTCCAGATGTCTTGGACTCCAACCCCCACAATTCCTAGCAGCCAAAACACCTGGAGGGTCCAAGTTTGCCCATACCTGGTATAACCAATGCTACGAGCAACAACCTTGCAAGGTAGGACCTACTTCTTTTTCTCGTCCTCCACGTGTGCAAGTTGGTCGACCTGAGTGTGATCCTCCAGCTCTTGCAGGAATTTCCCCATGGACTCATGAAATGCCCCATTGGCCTCTCTTACATCTGGAAGGGCTTCGGAAATGAGATCCTGGTACCTGGATTTGCCTGCGTCCGAACCGGTGGCCTCTTCCAGGGCCTTGAGGGCTTCTCCCATGTTAGCTACCAACATCTTGAGATGGTCCAGCTCCTCCTGAGAAGCCAATGGGGACAATGCCTGGGGCGCAGGGGCACATTCACTTTGGGGCCAGGGGAGGTGAAAGGTGAACTCACAAGAGCTTCGGTTCAACCCTTGAGCTCCACTTTCGTCGGGGCTTTGCCTGCCTTGTTCCATCATCAGTCCAGGGACACCGCCTTGTTCTGTCTCCATTTCCGAGCTCCATGATGAACGAATGTGGAGGAAAACACACAAGCTGAGGAAGAGATGCCCAAATCGGGTTGGGCAGGTTGAAAGCTGGAGGAAAGTAAGCATCAGGAAAACATTTCAGAATCAAATCAAAGCATTACAATCACATTGGCCTTGTTAGCTGCTGCATCACACTGTTGGCACCTCCTGACCCAGTCCATCTTGTAGAATGAAAGCACCACTTTAACTACCATAGTCCCTGGGAGTTGTAGTTTGATGAGGCGCTAACTCTTTTTTGCAGAGAAGGCTAGAGACCTTGTCAAACTGCAATTCCCACAAATCTTTTGCATTGGCTGTTTTGACTTTGTGCCTGTATGGCCATTTGTCAGGAATTCTTTGACTCCAACCCCTTCTACACTGCCATATAAAATCCAGATTATCTGTTTTGAACTGGATTATATTACAGTTTAGACTCAGATAATGTGGATTATCTGCTTTGATTATCTGGATTATATGGCAGTGTAGATAGGGCCTAAGTCTTACTTCTTGCTTGGCAAAAGAGGGTTTCAAGTGGATGGCCACTGCCATCTACACTGCCATATAACACAGTTTGAAACTGTGTTATATGACCAGTGTGGACTCGGGGCACTTCTACAGAGCCATATAACCCAGAATATCAAGACAGATAATCCATAATATCTTCTTTGATCTGGATTATCTGAGTCACTGCCATATAATCCATGTCAATGTGGATTTTATACAGCTGTGTGGAAGGGGCTTCATATAATGCAGTGCAATTCAATGCAATTAAACTGCATTATACAGTAGAGTCTCACTTTTCCAATACTCGCTTATCCAACGTTCTGAATTATTCAACGCATTTTTGTAGTCAATGTTTTCAACACATCGTGAATTTTTGGTGCTAAATTCATAAATACATTAATTACTACATAGCATTACTGTGTATTGCATTGGATAATACAGAACGTTGGATAAGTGAAGGTTGGATAAGTGAGACTATACTATATACTCAAGAGAGTGGGGCATACTGCTGAATTGTATCTATCTATCTGGGATGGTGGATAAAACCCAAAATCATAGATTTTTCTAACAAAAGAAAACATAGCATTAAGACAGAAAAAAATGAGTTGGCAGCGCAAGTAGCTTTGGCAACAAAGCTGTTTCAAGATCTCCATAAAAATTGTTTTCTAACCTCATTAAGAAAACAACTGATATAATAAAATGTAGTACTACAGTAGAGTCTCACTTATCCAACGTTCTGGATTATCCAACGCATTTTTGTAGTCAATGTTCTCAATGCATCATGATATTTTGGTGCTAAATTCGTAAATACAGTAATTACTACATAGCATTAATGTGTAATGAACTACTTTTTCTGTCAAATTTGTTGTATAACATGATGTTTTGGTGCATAATTTGTAAAATCATGACCTAATTTGATGTTTACTAGGCTTTTCCTTAATCTCTCCTTATTATCCAACATATTCGCTTATCCAACGTTCTGCCGGCCAGTTTACGTTGGATAAGCGAGACTCTACTGTATATCAGTCTACAGTGACCATACAATACAGTTTTAAACTGCATTATATCACAATGTAGATGAGACCTAGGATGCTGAGACTGACTGGCGAGCCTTAAAAATCTGAAGAGGTGTCATATTGAAGATGAAGACAGCTTGTTTTCCAATGCTCTAGAAGCTAGGGCATAATGGAGCTATGGATTCAAACTTCAGGAAAAAAATTCCAGTTGAATATTAGGAGGGAAAACAGTGGGATACATTTATTCCTGAGAGTATGGTGGAGGTTTTTAAAGAGAGACTGGATGGCCATCTGTTAGAAGAGATTTAACTGTGTTTTTATGTATGGTAGAAGGTGGTTGGATTGGATTACCTTTGGGATCCCTTCCAACTCTAGTCAAATACAGACTGTTTTGAGATATTGTCATGTCCACTTCTTTGGAGGCTTTCAAACAGATGGTCATCTGTTGGGAGGACCTGAGTTGTGTATTGTGGGGAATCACCCTGGACTACTCAAGTCTAAATGTAGTCAGATAGATGATAGAGTTAGATTGAGGGTATCCTTTCCCTGTTTCCAAAGCATGCCTAGACAGGCTTTACTGTGTTTACGTCACATCCCTTACTTTGAAGTTAGTAGAAATGTGAATCTCTAGGGACACTAACTTCTCATTGGTCAGAATGTCTTTTATGGCCCTAATAAACTGGACCATGAGGTTGGAACCATTTTGGTTCTCTCTTCTCCCTTTGTTCTTCTAGCTAACAAGAAGCATCTCGCCATCCCTCCTGGCAAGATGTAACTATTTAGATGTTTGTTATTTTTCCTTTCTTATTTTTCCTTAGAAACCAGTCTAGAGTAGACTAGACAGCTCCCAAGCCTTTCTATCTATGATGGAATTCTTTTTACCTGAATAAACGTTTTTGAACTTTTACTGAGACTCTGCAATCGATTGCCATCCTAAGCTGAAAGCCTTCTCTTTGCTCACCCCGTGTAAGTAACTGTTACATTTGAAAGCTTTTGCTTTTGCTACTCTGCTGCATTTTGGTGGAATCTCCCCCAGAGAGGGTTAAATTGAGCCTAACCACTCGGAGATTAGCACAACATGTATGACAAAAGGGGTTGAACTAGAGGGCCTTTGGGGCTCCTTCTTAATTCTAGGATTCTATGATTTTACGCCCATACTACACATTACTGGTGGTGTGTGATACCACTTTAACGGCTGCATTTCCCCGTCTGATAGAGTCCTGGATGGGATCCCACTACGTGTTTCCCTCGGCATCTGGCTGAACACCATGAGGAAGAGGATATTATGGGTAAGCAAGACTCCGATTTACAAAGACATAATGCATCCAGAGAGATGGCTCTGTTCCTAGATGACATTTGTATAACTTGAAAACCTGAGCTGCACGGTCTCCCTTTCTATTAGCTCTTTAATCAGCCCTGATGATGACAGACGAAACAGTCAGCAAGTTGGAAAAAGAAAATGCTGCCTGGGCAGTTTCACACTCGCAGCCGGCAAAATGTGACGGTCGGGGGCAATTTATAACAGTCAGAGTGATGAATCCCTTCCGGATTGTAGTCCGAACTTTATATAGACACTAGGCTTGATCGATCCATGAAAAATTTGATTCTAAACTCGTTTCAAAACTAGAGGGGGCATTTTTTCGTTTTTGTTGCTAATAACGAATTTGGCCCCCAAAATTTTTCGAAATTAACGAAAATTCGTTATTTTCGAAATTAATTCGTTAATGGCGGACGCGCATGCGCGGTGGCCCAAAAACAGCCCGAAGGGGGGGGACTTAGGGGGCTCTCCCGCCCTCATTTTTTGAGTGATCTTCTTCAAACTTGGTACAGTGGTAGAACACATTTAACACTGATAGCTCACCAAAATGTGGAACGTTTCCCTTATCCTCTGATTTTTGGCAAATTTTCATAGCTTTTATAATAAACCATTTTTTAATAATTGCAGAAATCTGTTCCTGGTTTGAAAGTCTTATTTCCTGTTAAATTGGGTTGTCTTTACTGTGAAAGTCATTGCTCTACTTCAGAAACTTTGTTTTTGTGGCTGAAACTTTGTTAAATTGGTGTAGTCCCCGGCTGAGACACAAGCAGCCCCGCTTGTGTTTGAGAGCGGTGAAGGGACAAAGGCACCCCCTTCTTTCCCCAAAAGGAGTTGTATTTTGTACAGGGAAGTATGGGATATGCAACTCTTTCCCAAACTTGGCTTAGGATTATCAGAAAGCGTCCCTGGCTGAGACACAAGCAGCCCCGCTTGTGTTTGAGAGCGGTGAAGGGACAAAGGCACCCCCTTCTTTCCCCAAAAGGAGTTGTATTTTGTACAGGGAAGTATGGGATATGCAACTCTTTCCCAAACTTGGCTTAGGATTATCAGGAAGCGTCCCTGGCTGAGACACAAGCAGCCCCGCTTGTGTTTGAGAGCGGTGAAGGGACAAAGGCACCCCCTTCTTTCCCCAAAAGGAGTTGTATTTTGTACAGGGAAGTATGGGATATGCAACTCTTTCCCAAACTTGGCTTAGGATTATCAGAAAGCGTCCCTGGCTGAGACACAAGCAGCCCCGCTTGTGTTTGAGAGCGGTGAAGGGACAAAGGCACCCCCTTCTTTCCCCAAAAGGAGTTGTATTTTGTACAGGGAAGTATGGGATATGCAACTCTTTCCCAAACTTGGCTTAGGATTATCAGGAAGCGTCCCTGGCTCGGATCCCTTGTTTCCAAAAACACTTTTGCGTGGAAAAAAGAAAGGAGAAAGCCCACCCCGCCCGCAAGAGGAAAAATGGCGCAGCAGAAAAATTGCTGCGCCAGGAAAAAAACACCCACAGGACAGCCCTTTGCAAAAACAAAAGAAAAAGAAAGACCCAACTAACACACACCACCCAAACTCAGCCAGCCACCCCACCTTTTCTCCCGGTCTTCACACAGCCATGCTGTGACGCAGCAATCTTTCCTGCCTGCCTGCCTGCACCAAAATCTCCCTTCCACCCTCTCCAAAATTCCCAGTGCGACTGAGCCACGAGGCGTGTGCACGCTCAGGACGTCCTACCAGCCCCTCCCCCTGGTTAAACGTGCTCTCTGATTGGCTACAAGGTGCAAACAACACGCTAGATTGCCCCAGTGGACTTAAACAAGTTTGGATGATTTGCCAAAGCATTTTTTAAAAACGAAAAAAAAGGCGCCATAACGGAAAACGGCCAATCGCGGTTCGAAACCGCGATATCCAGGCGTGTGGACAACCAAGGTTCGATATTGCTTCAAAACAAACGAAAATAACGAATCAATAACGGTAAACGGGGAAAACGAATTATTTGAGCAAGCCTAATAGACACTCTCCAAGATGCTGAACTCTCTCTCTCTCTCCAAAATAGATTCAGTATTCATCCAAAATTGAGACCTATTGTGCATCTCTACACTGTAGATGTTGGAAATGGTAACCTCCAAAGTTTTTCACTATTTGTTTATCAATGTATATATAATGTATATATACAATGTATATATCCCAGAACGGCTTCTGCCCCTCCAGAGGAACAGTGGACATGATCTTCACTGCTCGACAGCTCCAAGAAAAATGCAGGGAACAAAACCAACCTCTGTACATGGCATTCATTGGCCTTGCAAAGGCATTCGACACAGTGAATCGCAGCGCTCTCTGGACCATCCTCCAAAAAATCGGGTGCCCTGACAAATTCGTGAACATCCAGCGGCTCCTCCATGATGACATGATGGCAACAGTCTTGGACAGCAACGGCTCCCAAAGTGACCCATTTAAGGTGGAATCAGGTGTCAAGCAGGGATGTGTTATTGCCCCCACCTTATTTTCCATCTTCATCGCTATGATACTTCACCTTGTTGATGGGAAGCTTCCCACCGGAGTGGAAATCATCTATCGGGCAGATGGCAAGCTATTTAACCTCAGCAGACTGAGAGCCAAAACCAAGGTCACCACAACATCTGTTCTAGAACTCCAATATGCTGATGACAACGTAGTCAGTGCACACTCAGAAGAAGACCTACAAGCCACTCTAAACACCTTCGCAGAAGCATACGAGAAGCTCGGCCTCTCACTGAACATCGAGAAAACCAAAGTGCTCTTCCAACAGGCACCAGCCAATCCCTCTGCAAAGCCAGGAATACAGCTTAACGGTGTCACATTAGAAAACGTTGACCATTTCCGCTCCCTTGGCAGCCACCTCTCCACTAAAGTCAACATCGACACTGAAATACAGCACCGCCTGAACTCTGCAAGTGCAGCATTTTTCCGTATGAAGCAGAGAGTGTTTGATGACCGGGACATCCGTAGAGAGACCAAGGTGCTCGTTTACAAAGCCATTCCCCTCCCAACCCTGCTCTACGCCTGTGAAACGTGGACTGTCTACAGACGTCACACCAAACTCCTGGAGTGTTTCCATCAGCGTTGCCTCAGAAAAATCCTGCAAATCTCTTGGGAAGACAGGCGGACAAATGCCAGCGCGCTTGAGGAAGTAAAGACCACCAGCATTGAAGCCATGCTCCTACACCATCAATTCCGCTGGACTGGCCACGTTGTCCGAATGCCCAAAGATCACCGTCTCCCAAAGCAGCTACTCTACTCCCAACTCAAGAACGGGAAACGGAATGTTGGTGGGCAGGAAAAGAGATTGAAAGATGGACTTAAAGCCAACCTTACAAACTGTGGCAGAGACACTGAGAACTGGGAAGCCTTGGCCCTTGAGCGCTCTAATTGGAGATCAGCTGTGACCAGCAGTGCTGCGGAGTTCGAAGAGGCACGAATGGAAGGCTTAAGGGAGAAACGTGCCAAGAGGAAGGAGCGTCAAGCCAACCCTGACCGGGACCACCTTCCACCTGGAAACCGATGTCCTCACTGCAGGAGAACATGCAGGTCAAGAATAGGTCTCTTCAGCCACCTAAGAACCCACCCCCAAGACACCGAGGATGGAAGACAATCGTCCTCGAACTACGAGGGATCACCTAAGTAAGTAAGTTGTATATATACAGTATTTGCTAACCTGTATTCTATGCGTATGTTGATTTGCCAGTTTGACTGCACCTCTTTGGTGTGTGAGGAGTTATAGACATGAGATTGTACTGAGCATTTTCAGACTCAGGACTCTATTTTGTATCTATGTCTACACTGTGTCTACACTGTAGAATGAATGCAGTTGGGTCCTGCTTTATGACTCAATGCGTTGTAGTTTGTTGGGCAGAGAAGGCAAAAGACCTTATCAAGAGACAACTACCAGGATTCCACATTACTGAGCCATGTCAATTAAAGTGATGTCGGACTGCATTAATTCTAGAGTGTAGATGCACCCTAAGTTGTGTGTTAATCATAGAATAATGTTACGAGGGTTGAATGAAAAGTAATGCCTCCACCTTCGTAACTCCTCAACAGATGGCAGTCCTGGTCTGCGGTAGGTCATGGCTTGTTCAGTAGACTCTCCTCTACAGTTCCATTTGGTGGGAAGCCTTAGCATTGAACGGTTGTGTTGTTAAAGGACGAAGTATGGAACCCTGCACATCGGTCGGTCAATGCGACTTAAGCAACGTGCAGTCATTGAATTCTTGACAGCAGAAGGTGTCACCCCAAAGGAGATTCACCAGAGAATGCAAGCTGTTTATGGGGATTGTGTTGATGTGAGTCCTGTGTGTCGTTGGGCGAGTAAGTTTAAAGATGTTGAGGTGGGAACATCTGACTTGCATGACAAACAAAGAGTTGGATGTCCTGTGACAGCAACCACTGAGTTTCACAAGCAAAAGGTTGACAGATTGAGTCAGGATGATCGTTGTATCGCTCAGAGAGAAATTTCAAGCATCATTGGCATTTCACAAGAACGTGTGGGTCACATTATTGCTTTGCTTGGCTGTCGGAAGATCTGTTCACAATGGGTCCTGTGAGACGCTGGTTGAGGAAACAGAGTGTCGACTTCTTCTGTGACGGCTTCAGAAAACTTGTTCATCGTTGGCAGAAATGTATCCAATTGTCCAGTGATGATGTGGAAAAGTGAATAGTGGTAGTTAAAGAGCACATTCTAAGGATTATTTCTGCGTTTGATTTATTAAAATATTTCAATCCAAACCCAAGTAACGAAGGTGGAGGCATTACTTTTCATTCAACCCTCATACATGTGTATTACAGTGGTCAGATTGGATTTCTTGGTTTCACTCCAGAAACCACTATCATCTTGAGATAGGTCTCCAATTTCTTGCACAGACCTCATTCGATGCTCACTGTTTCTTTGCATTCTTCTAGGTCTGGAGGCATCCTTCTCAAGAAAGCACCATGTCAATCACTTCCATTGGCATTACAGCAAGCTCTCCGGCAACTACCTCCAAGCTGTGGCTTTATCAGTTCAACTTCCTCTTTGCTTGGTCTGGATTCAGCAATATCCTTTTGGAGCCCTGCCTGCAAACCTGGAGCCTGATGCCCAGCATTTCCCTATGGTATCCAACGTCCACAAGGCATCTATGAGCAGCAACAAGCTTCTTCCAAGGTGACTCTGCCTGGCTGGCCTTTGGAGAATCATTTGCAACTTGGGATGGCCAGATGAAAATCTCTTCTAATTAACTGATGAAACTGGACAGAATTGAAGGCTGGGATTCAGCAGAAATGCCAAACGATTTTGGCATTTCTCATGTTGTTTCATTTCAAAATGCCACTTTTTAAATTTTTCCATCTTTGGGTCGATCTGCAAGCCTGTAAGCGTTTTGGACTTGGTGTTGACCGAGATGGTAAAGGTGAGAGCTTTCGTCCTTTCATAGATGCAGTCTTGACAGCACCTTTAATTGCCACAATTCAATGCTATAGGGCCCTGGGATCTGTAATTGAAGACCTTGGGAAACTACTGTTACGGTTTTTGTGTTATGTAGTGAAATGTTTAATTCATTGTTGCTATGTAAGTGTATGTATTCGCTCCAGTAAGGATTCCAGAAGTGGTTAATTACAGAGAGCCCTGATTTATGGCTAGAAGGGCAAAGCATCAAGACTTCTGTTTGAGCTATGTAGCAGAAAGATATGTCATAGACTGTGGAATGTGGGATATGGCTTCGGTTCACTGATAAGAGACACAAAGATACTCCATGATTTGTTCTTGACGAAGCAAGATGTGTCCAAGCAGCTCTGGCTGTTTACTTTGTAAATACCTGCAAATAAAGATATATAGCCGCTGGGATCAGCAAATAAGATCGGCTATGCTGTCGTGTTTGTTGGTGCCGCTTATTAGTTACTAAGTGGTCTAATGGTTGAGAAGAAGAGATGAGACCTGGCTCCATTCATCATTCAGGATGCCGGTTTCCTGACAACGACAACCCCCATAATTATGCCATAACAATAGCAGCTAAAGTGATGTCAAACTGCACCCATTCTTCAGTGTAGATGCAGCCGAAGACACAGGAGGACTAGTTTGCGAATGTTCATTTGGCCGTGAAAAAACTCCAGACGATCTTGGGCACGTCACACTCTCTCAGCTTCAGCAAAAACTTGCCAAGTAAAATCTTAGTGCTGCCATAGGTCAGAAATGACATCAAGGCAAGCAAAATCAGATGATATTCCAATCAGCTTTTAATCTGCTGTGTTTTGCACAATTGTGCACTGTTTGACTCATGTGAGGGACTGAATCCTACCGCTCAGCACCTCTCTGGAAGTTCAGGCTCACCAGCTGCAAACGTAGAAATGGAGAGAGATGCCTGCCAGGCGGGGAAGAGCTGACAACCTACGTGAGCTCTTCATTGTTCTTCCTTCCCGAGGAGCATCACTTGAAGCTGAGCTGCATCAGCTGTCTTTCTCTCCGACGAAATTGCTGAGTGCCAACGTTCTGCAAGAGCCAGATACCTGATCTGACAGCCTGCAGGCCAAGGAGTGAGCCGGCATCCAGCAATTATCAATATCAAATAAAATGCTCACATCCTGTCGGCCTTCCACCTCTGCTCCAAAACGTTGGTTCTGTCTGCTGTAATGCCTTGCTAGGGCTTGGAGAGATACCATATACCCCACAGCTTACTCAGCCAATTTTCAATGGTGAAATTTAAATCTGCATTTTATTGGTGTGTGTATTTTGTTGTACATATTTTAGTGTAAATACGTATTGTAGAATGAATACAGTTTTACACCACTTCAACTACAATGATCCATGGCATTAAGGAGTCCCTACACTCGACAATAAATGCTGTTTGACCACACTTTAATTGCCCTCCCCCCAGACGATTTCTAGTTCACCAAGGGCTCTGAAATAAATATATGATTTTCCTTTTTTCAAAAAACCTTTTCTGGACTTGCACAACTTCAGAGCAACAGAGGATCCAGACCAAACCAACAGCAGCTACACTCTATCATATATAACCCTTTAATACATTGTATCTATTTTTCATGACTGTTTGTGTAACTTGTATCTTTCTGTGTGTCGGAGCCTTTGGTGGCGCAATGGGTTAAAGCCTCGTAACTTGAAGGTTGGGTTGCTGACCTGAAAGCTGCCAGGTTCGAATCCCACCCGGGGAGAGTGCGGATGAGCTTTCTCTATCAGCTCCAGCTCCATGCGGGGACATGAGAGAAGCCTCCCACAAGGATGATAAAAACATCAAAAACATCCAGGCATCCCCTGGGCAACATCCTTGCAGACAGCCAATTCTCTCACTCCAGAAGTGACTCAAGTTGCTCCTGATACGAAAAAAAACTTTCTGTGTAGGGTATCTATTTCTCACATATAAAATGTATAAAACTTCTTTATTAAATGCAATAAGATGTAGCCCAGAGACAATCACCTCTGCATAAGCCTGCTGAGATAATCCCCCGAGAGCAGGAAGGCTGGGCAAACCCCTCTGGCTGTTTCCCAAACCAGGGAATCACCAAATCCATTCTTTATGTACATGCAGAGATGGGTGACATCTCGTGTCAGCCCAGATAAACCCAAAACTAGGTTGTTGTGAGTTTTTTGGGCTGTATGGTTATGTTCCAGCAGCATTATCTCCTGACGTGAGAGCTGTTCGGCAGTGGAACTCTCTACCCCGGACTATGGTGGAGACTCCTTCTTTGGAGGCTTTTAAGCAGAGGCTAGATGGCCATCTGTCGGGGGTGCTTTGAATGAGATTTTCCTGCTTCTTGCAGGGGGTTGGACTGGATGGCCCGTGAGGTCTCTTCCAACTCTACGATTCTATGATTCTATGACGTTTCACCTGCATCTGTGGTTGGCATCCTCAGAGGTTCTGTTGGCAGTGAAGCAAGTAGAATGTATACGGTATCTGTGGAATAATGTCCAGAGTGGGAGAAAGAACCCTTGTCTGTTTGAAGCAAGTGTGAATGTTGCAATCAGCAAGTTGGATAGCATTGAGTAGCCATTAAGCTGCAAAGTAAATAAGTGATGGTGCCTGTATAGAGGTAGCCTGGTGTTGTAGCTCAGCAAGCGGCAGAGGAGTTTTCTGATATTTCTGAGGATAAGGGGTTTGGTGGATTTCAAAGTGAGGAGTCTGTCAGTGTTAGGAAAGAATTGCAGGCAGATGGGATCAATGTTTTGGATTCCTGTGCTGGTTCCCAGGCAGCTGGGGAAAGTGAAAGTTCCAGTTCTTTTGAGAAATGGCCTTTGGCCAATGGGGGATTTTCCCAAGAATCCTATTAGGCCTGAGAACGGAAGGAGTGAAAAATAGACAAAGTAGACATTCTCATAGAATCCATGATAAGACTTTGAAGTCCACGTGTGTTTGTCATGGTCTCATGGCTACTTGGATGGGCTTAAATTAAGTGGTGTTGGCTTCACGCCTCTCCGAGGAGACAACGTTGCCACATGGAATGGCTCTCCTGTCTCTGCTCTCAAGTTCATGATTCATGTATTATCAAATTTCCTGTTCTGGTACATGCCTTTGTTTCCTTGAAGTGTTTATTGGAAAAGTTCATGTTTTCTTGTTTATAGATTTATGTTTGAAGCACTGCTGTGAATTTTGGTTCTCTTGACTTGATGCACATTGGCATTTTTGAATTACTGCTATTTTGTATTTGCTATTTCTTCTGATCCTTTTGGATACGCCCTTTCCCTTTTTACCTGCTTTCTTCAATAAACATTTTTAGATAGAACTACTGGACTCTGGGGTGGTGCTGGGTGAAAAGGTGTTTCAGTGCTAGAGTGCAACACCTGGCCTCTGTTGCCTGAAGGCATCCTTTGTTTGAAGTCCCACCTCCCTGTCTCCCACCCTGGACATTCCACAGATATATATACACCCCACTTGCCTCATTTCCAACAGACCTCTGAACAAACCTCTGAGGATGCCAGCCACAGATGCAGGCGAAACAACAGGAGAGAATGCTGCTGGAGCATGGCCATGCAGCCCGAAAAACTCACAGCAACCCATTGATTTTAGCCATGAAAGCCTTCAACAACACATCAAACCCAAAAATGGATTGTTTAGCCATATGGTTCACTTGAAGCTGAGAGATTGCTTCCCACAGAGGCTCAGAATATGTGCATTTGTTGAACCTCTTTGTTAACAGCCAAGCCTTTGATTGCCCAAGATTGCATCACCTTTTGTTTCAGGAGCGTTGCACCTTTGATCCCTGAACCTTTTATCTTTGTTTGGCTATCAGAACTGTATAAGATTCTCGTATTTCTCCGTATGTTTATGCGTGTACATTTTGAAACAAATGGCTGTACTTACATCCCTTTTGGCTAAACCATAATAAACCTCTGCGGCTTGTCTTCAGCTTGGTGAGTTGGTTTCTCTAAAACAGATTGGATGGCTATCTGTCAGGAGTGTTTTAGTTGTACTTTCCTCAATGGCAGAGGTTTGGGCTGAATGGCCCTTCCAATTCTTAGGTGCTAGAATTCTATTATTCTTCTAGTAAGGATAACATCTACATTTTACAGAGTCTAAGGGCGCATCTACAGTGTAGAACAGGGTTCCCCAAACTAAGGCCCGGGGGCCGAATGCGGCCCTCCAAGGTCTTTTACCTGGCCCCTGCCCTCAGTTTTATAATATAATAGATTGTATATACGTATAATATTGATAATAATATCATGTTATACAATATAATACTAATAATAATACCATATAATAATATTAATAGTATGTTATATATTACATATAATATTACAGTATAATGGTATAGTTCAATATGATGATATATAATGCTAATATTGTGCTATGCTAATAATATAATATATTGTATGTACATACAGCTGCTCCGAGTCCCCTTTGGGGTGAGAAGGGCAGGATATAAATGTAATAAATAAATGAATAAATAAATAAATAATTTTTGACTTAGGCTCGCCCAAAGTCTGAAATGATTTGAAGGCACACAACAACAACAACAACAATAATCCTAATTAACTTGACTATCTCATTGGCCAGTAGCAGGCCCACACTTTCCACTGAAATCCTAATAGGTTTATGTTTGTTAAAATTGTTTTTATTTTTAAATATTGTATTGTTCTTTCGTTGTTGTTGTTGTTGTTGTTGTTGTTTTGCTTTACAAATAAGACATTTACAGTGTGCATAGGAATTTGTTGGGTTTTTTCTTTCTTTCAAATTTATTTATTTATTTATTTATTTGCTACATTTATATGCTGCCCTTCTCACCCCGAAGGGGACTCAGAGCAGCTTACAAATTAAATTTGCATAGAATATTATATTATTAGCATAGTACAATACTGGTAATAAATTACTATATTGTACTGTATCAATATATTGTAATATTATTAGTAATATTACATGTAAAATAAAATATATAATTATTATTATTATTATTATTACAGTAGAGTCTCACTAATCCAAGCTAAACGGGCCGGCAGAAGCTTGGATAAGCGAATATCTTGGATTATAAAGACTGATCAAGAAAAAGCCTATTAAACATCAAATTAGGTTATGATTTTACAAATTAAGCACCAAAACTTCATGTTATACAACAAATTTGACAGAAAAAGTAGTTCAATACGCAGTAATGTTATGTTGTAATTACTGTATTTACGAATTTAGCACCAAAATATCACGATATATTGGAAACATTGACTACAAAAATGGCTTGGATTATCCAGAGGCTTGGACAAGCGAGGCTTGGATTAGTGAGACTCTACTGTATATTGTATTATTAGTATTATATTGTATTAAAATATAATATTATGAATATTATATGTATATACAATATGTTATTATTATATATTGTAAATTATATAATATATGCACACACACACACACACACACACACATACATATACGTATTAGGCTTGATCGATCCATGAAAAATTTGATTCTAAACTCGTTTCAAAACTAGAGGGGGGCAGCGTTTCGTTTCTGATGGTATTTCCGAATTTGGCCCCTAAAATTTTTCGAAATTAACGAAAATTCGTTATTTTCAAAATTAATTCGTTAATGGCGGACGCGCATGCGCAATTCCCAAAAACAGCACAGAGGGAGAGGACTTTACAGGACTCTCCCACCCTCATTTTTTGAGTGATCTTCTTCAAGCTTGGTACAGTGGTAGAACACATTTAACACTGATAGCTCACCAAAATTTGGAACGTTTCCCTTATCCTCTGATTTTTGGAGAATTTTCATAGCTTTTATAATAAACCATTTTTTAATAATTGCAGAAATCTGTTCCTGGTTTGAAAGTCTTATTTCCTGTTAAATTGGGTTGTCTTTACTGTGAAAGTCATTGTTCTACTTCAGAAACTTTGTTTTTGTGGCTGAAACTTTGTTAAATTGGTGTGTGTGTGATATAGATTGTGTGTGTATATATATATATATATATATATATATATATATATATATATATATATAGTCCCTGCTTATGTGTGTGTGTGTGTGTGTGTGTGTGTGTGTGTATAGGTAAAGGTTCAGACGTTAAGTTCAGTCATGTCTGACTCTGGGGGTTGGTGCTCATCTCCATTTCTAAGCCCAAGAGCCAGTGTTGTCCATAGACACCTCCAAGGTCATGTGGCCGGCATGACTACATGGAGTGCCATTACCTTCCCAGAAACACCCAGAAAATGGGAATTCCAGACAGGAAACAATCAGGGCCAGCTAATACCTCCCAACAAAGGATTCCCCCAGGTAGGAAGCAGCCAGGCTTTGAAGCTGCAAGGCTATTCAATGCTAATCAAGGTGACCAATTGCAACATTCACACTTGCCTCCCACAGACAAGAGTTCTTTCTCCCACCCTGGACCTTCCACAGATATATAAACCCCACTTGCCTAGCTTCGCACAGACGTCAAAACCTCTATGTCTGCCACAGATGTGGGTGAAACGTCAGGAGAGAATGCTTCTGGCACATGGCCATAGAGCCCGGAATACATACCACAACAGTGTGATCCCGGCCATGAAAGCTTTCGACAACACAACCACAGTATCCATTCAAGTTCATGTAGCGTGGTATGGACTGGAGACCTGTATTGGGGGGAGGGAGGGTGCGAATCTGGGCCCCTGGGAGTCGTAGTCCTCCCTCCCTCCCTCCCTCCCTCCCCGGGAGCAGCCGAGGACGGGCCTGGCCCACACCCCCTCGCATCCCGGGCCTCTTCCTCCTCACCGCCGGGCCCCTCTCTGTCTCTCTCGGTCTCTCCAGGCCTGAGCTGAGGCGAGGCGGCGGCGGCGGCGGCCATTTCCCCCCTCTGTCTTCCTCCTCCTCCTCCTCCTCGGCCTCCTTCCCCCTCGCCCCCTCCCATTGGCTGAGCCCGTGACGCCCCTTTTGCTGAGGGGCAAAAGGAAAGGAGTTTGGGTGATTTGCAAAAGCTTTTTTTTCCTAACGAAAAAAACGAAGAAATAAGAAAAAACGGCCTCTCGCGATTCGAAACCGCAATATCCAGACGTGTGGACAATCAAGGTCGTATATTGCTTCAAAACAAACGAAAATAACGAATTAATAACGGGTAACGGGGAAATCGAATTATTTGAGCAAGCCTAATACGTATGCATACATGTATTATCATACAAATGATAATTCGGCCCCTCAACAGTCTGAAGGATTGTGGACTGGCCCTCTGCTTTAAAAGTTTGAGGATCCCTGGTATAGAAGGAATGCAGTTTGATACCATTTTAACTGCCATGGCTCAATGCTATGGAATCGTGGGTATTGTAGTTTCACCAAAGAGTGCTGGTGTCGCAACAAACTACAAATCCCAGGGTCCCATTGGCATTAGGACAAGGTAGTGAAAGTGCTGTCAAACTGCATTCATTCTCCACTGCAGATGCAAACTTAGGTTTGGATTTCAGGCTTCTCTTAACAAGTTTCCAGCAAATGAAAAAGCAGTTCTTGTGTCCTAGATTTTTTATTTAGAACTTTAAATGTTGACCACAGTGATGAAACAAGAGACCACAGGACTGGAAAAAGGGGAAAAAAAGTCTACAAAGACTGGACCTCATTTGAAACCTGCCACAAATATGTCTGGCTGGCATGAAGCAGGGATGAAAACGTTCCTTCTCCTTCCAGAGAGACTCAGGCAAAGCCAGGAAGGCAGCTTCAAAGGGCAGCTTGAGCCATGATGGATTCCCTGACATTCGGGCATTAGCAACACCTCGGCTGTCCCTGAAGAGTTTGCCCTTCCTTTCTAGGAGGCAGAGGACTGTCATCGCCTTCCTAACACTCCAGATAACAGGAATGATGGTGGCTTCTCCATCAACAGAGGCTGGATGGGCATCTGTGGTGGCTTCCCAGCTCTGGAATGCCCTCCCAAAAGAGACTAGATTAGTTCCCACCTTCAATCCTTCCATTCCAACCTGAAAACATGAATGTTCAAATAGCCTTTGAGGAGGCTGAACGGGCCCATATGGACCAGACTGTGTCACAGCTGGTTCATAGCCAGCAGCAATAGATCACTGCTGACCAAAAGGTCATGAGTTCAAAGCCCGGGTCAGATTGAGCACCCAACCGTTTAACAGCCTAGCTTACTTCCACCTAAGAAGTTCAAAAACAGCTGCAGCTGAGAGATTAAAGACATAGACAAATTACCGTATATACTCGAGTATATACTCAAGTAAGCCGCCCCGAGCCCTAGGGGAGTGGCGGCATATAAGTTTGAAAAATAAATAAATAAATAAATAAAATAAGCCAACCCGAATATAAGCTGAGGCACCTAATTTTACCACAAAAAACCTGGGAAAACATTGACTCCAGTATGAGCCGAGGGTGGTAAATTTCAGAAATAAAAATAGATACCAATAAAATTACATTACTTGAGGCATCCGTAGGTTAAATGTTTTTGAATATTTACATAAAGCTCAAATTTAAGATAAGACTGTCCAACTCTGATTAAATCATTATTCTCATCTTCTTCAATGTAAATGTGCTTATGTATCCTTTTAATAATAATAGAGTAAAATAATACATGTAATAATAATAATAAATACATGCAATAATAATAATAAATAATAAATTAATAATTACTACATTATAATAATAATTAATAAAAAATAATAATAAAGCATGTGTTGGCTTCGACACGGTCTGAATTACGGCTCTTGTATAAGGTCTGGTGGATGAATGGCATAAGCACTTTGCATTGTTTTAAACTTGTATATTGTATTTTATGACTATATTATGACTGCTTTAACTGTTTTAATCGTTTTAGTTTATTGTATATCAGTGTAACGGCATCAATTGCCACTTGTAAGCCGCCCTGAGTCCCCTCGGGTGAGAAGAGCGGGGTATAAATAATTGAAATAAATAAATAATAAATAATACAGGAAAATAATACAAGTAATAATAAATAGAGTAAAATAATAAATGCAATAATAATAATATCAGAATGAAATAATAAATGTATTATTAATAATAAAAATAGAGTAAAATAAATGTAATAGTAGCAGCAATAATAGAGAAAAATAATAAATGTACCATATATTCCCGAGTATAAGCTGACCCAAATACAAGCCAACCAGGACCCTCGCCCGAGTATAAGCCGAGGGGGTTTTTCAGTCTTAAAAAAAGGGCTGAAAAACTAGGCTTATACTCGAGTATATACAGTAACCTTTTTACTAAAGAAAAACTCAGGTAACCCGATTAAATACACAGACTGGTTCAAAATAGAGGAATATGAAAAAAAGGGAAAAATAAAAGAAATAACAAAATGTATAGTCCTCCTGCTTTTAATGAAGGATCAAGATGTGATGAGCCATTTTTGTGTTGTGCTATTAAGATCTGTTTTTTACCCTCAAAATAGATTATACACAGAGTTAAAGACAATGCAGCAGAAGACTAGATAGAAGTCAATATTGGTGGGTTTTTTCATTTTTCTTTATTATTATTATAATTATTATTATTTCATTTTTACTTCTTTTACTTTTATTTTTCTTTCTTCCTCCTCTCCCTTTTTCTCTTTCTTTCGCATATCTATAGTTTTCCTACTTTTCTGTCATATTATTGTTCCCCCACTATACATGAAATAAAAAAAACTTAACCCTTTTTTTTCTTTTCTCCCTTATCTGCCCCCTTTCCCCTTCCCCCTTATTATATCCTCAATAAAATATAATTTTAAAAAAAGAAAAGAAAAATTATTTATTTACTTATTTATTTACAGTATTTATATTCCGCCCTTCTTTCTCACCCCGAAGGGGACTCAGGGCGGATTACAATGAACACATATATGGCAAACATTCAATGCCAACAGACAAACAACATACATTAGACAGACTCAGAGGCATTTTAAACATTTTTCCAGCTTCACGATTCCGGCCACAGGAGGAGCTGTTGCTTCACCATCCGGAGTGGCTGTACTTCCTCATTCCTTTCCTCGTGTTTTGCTGGCAGTTTTATGGTGTTGTAAATTAGCCTCCCGCATAAAGCATCCCTAAATTTCCCTAATTGACAGGTGCAACTGTCTTTCGGGGCTGCATAGGTCAACAGCAAGCCAGGGCTATTAATGGTCGGAGGCTTAACCCAACCTGGGCTTCGAACTCATGACCTCTCGGTCAGTAGTGATTTATAGCAGCTGGTTACTAGCCAGCTGCGCCACATCCCGGCCCCGAAAACGGCTGCAGCTGTGAGTAGAGAAAATTAGGGACCGCTTAAGCGGGGAGGTTAATTTAATTTACAACACCATAAAAACTGCCAGCGAGCGAAGAGCAAGGAGGAAATACTACAATCAAAAAAGGACTCGGCGTCATAGTGGATGAAGTGACAGCTCCCCCTGTGGCTGGAACTGAGCATAAACTCCTGAAGCCGGAAGTTGGGAAATGTTGAATTACCTTTACTGTCTGTCTGTATGTGTTGTATGTCTAATAGGTATGTTACATGTGCATTGTGATCCGAGTATCGCCGTAACATTTCTACTGTTGAAATTAATTTGGCCCATCCTTCTAATCTGCGAAAGTCATTTTGGATCCTGACCTTGTCCTCAAGGATATTACCTATTCCTCACAATTTGGTGTCAGCTGCTGATATGATCAGCATGCCTTCTATTCCAGCATCCAGGTCATTGATAAAGATGTGGACTAGCCCTGAAAGACCCAGGACGGAAACCAGAAATTTGGTGTCTTATGCAAATTCAATGCTATCTTTAAAAGAGCCGTCCAAGATGTTGTTGACGTTATCATCCAGTTGACTTTGACTTATGGTGACTGTATTGATATAGAGGAATGAAACCCCTAAATTATGAAACATATAAAATTATAAGATCAGGGCTATCTGTGTCAAGAAAACCCCATGATAAGTTTGCTTTAGTAGAGTCTCCGTACATTGGGAAGGAATTGAAGGCACACAACAACAAAGCAATGAAGTTTCCATTGCTGCTGCTCAGTCGTTCAGTCGCCTCCGACTCTTTGTGACCTCCTGGACCAGTCCAGGCCAGAGCTCCCAGTTGGCCGTTGGTGCCCACAGTTCCTTCAAGGTCAAACCAGTCCCTTCAAGGATCCCGTCCATCCATCTCGCCCTTGGTCGGCCTCTCTTCCTTTTTCCTTCCCTTTTCCCCAGCATCGCGATCTTCTCCAAGCTTTCCTGTCTCCTCATGATGTGGCCAAAATACTTCAGTTTTGCCTCTCATCTCCTTCCCTCCAGTGAGCAGCCACTGGGCATTATTTCCTGGAGGATGGACTGGTTGGATCTTCTTGCCAAGGTCCAAGGCACGCTCAGGATTTTCCTCCAGCACCAGAGTTCAAAAGCGTCTCTCTTCCTTCGCTCAGCCTTCCTTATGGTCCAACTCTCACATCCATAGGTTACTATAGGGAATACCATTGCTTTGACTATGCGGACCTTCGTTGCCAGTGTGATGTCTCTGTTCTTCACTATCTTATCAAGGTTGGCCATTGCTCTTCTCCCAAGAAGGAAACGTCTTCTGATTTCCAACTGCAGTCTGCATCTGCAGTAATATTTGCGCCTAGAAATACAAAGTCTGTCCCTGCCTCTACGTTTTCTCCCTCTATTTGCCAGTTACCAATAGGTTGTGATGACTCATGGGCCATGTAGTCCCGTTCCTAGTACTGTTGTGACAGATGAAGAGGAAAACTTGGGTTTCCCACCGTTTCTGCCAGATTTGGAGCCCTTGCAGCTGCAGGATGTTTGTCCACAAGAAGTCAGCCAAACAAGCCTTGAGGAGAAATCTCCCCCATTTTCTCGCCGCCTTTATTATAATCAAGATAGACACGCGCGGGAGGCGACTCGCCGAAGCACCCGGATAGCTGCCAGACAATTAGATGATTAAGTCTGTTTCCCTTGGGAAAGTTTAAGGAGTCCTGCATCTGGACAGTATAGGTTTCGGTTCTTGTTCCCCAGAGAAAGTGTGCTTTGGCGGGAAAACAAGATCCTATATAGATGTTTGGCCACAAAGGATTCCTTGCGGAGTCAATTCGTCAGCTCGTGGAGTGAGATCGTGTGTAGACTTCGTACCCCAGTTCCCAGCTCCTGAACCAAGTTTCCAGCCCTGCCTTGTTCCACGGATTTCTATGGACTCAGTTCTTGTTCCACGATTGTCTTGTTTCAAGTTGGACCTTGCCAAGTCTCAAGTCTTGCCTTGCCTTGCGTTTTAAACCACGGACCCTGCCTCTCGGATCCCAGCCTTGTTTTCCCTCCTTCGGATTTACCTTGAGCCTCAAAGACTATGGACAGTTCCCCACACTATTGCTTGCTAAATAGTGTGTGTTTCGGTGAAGTGGATTATAACTTTGGACTTTAATATCATATATTGGACATTGCTTTCCTGGACTATATTTGGCCTTTCCTGAAGGGTCTACTTCTGGACTATATTCTACACTTGTTTTTATTGACTTTATATAATTCTTTAATAAAGATATTAGATTCTGGCCTCTGCGTATGGTTATTGGTGCTCTGCAGCCTGGGTCCTGACAGTTTGACTCCGCCACCTTAAGCACCAATTAACCTAGGCCAGAATGTCTACTGGAACCAGGGCGGAAGCCCAACCACTCAGCTACACCATCGCCAAGGATGAAGTGGACAGAATCCGAGATATGCTCCATACGCAGGAGGGAGAAATACGGGGTTTGAAGGAACGCGGAACCCGTCTCCCTGCCCTGGCGTTGCCAACCAAGTTTTCTGGAGAAGCTTCCAAGGTTCATGTTTTCCGTCGTCAATGCCAGGCATACCTAGAAGCCCGTCATGCCGAGTTTCCCCAAGAAGACATCAAGGTGGCGTGGATTTACAGTCTCCTAGACGGGCCAGCGGCCAATTGGGCGACGGCGCTGTTCGATGAAGCCTCCCCACACCTAAGTTCCGCGCAAAACTTCCTGAATCACCTTAAGGCGACTTGGGGGATAGAGGACAATTTAGAGGCGGCCGGCCACAAACTCTGGCGCCTTTCCCAAGGGGACAGGCCCTTGTCCCAGTACATAGCCGAGTTCCGAGTGCTGGCCCAAAACACCGGTTGGAATGACATAGCCCTCAGAGGACAGTTTCGGGAGGGTCTCAACATCGAGATGTTGGAAGAAATCTCCAAGGTGGATCCTCCAAACTCTCTTGAAAGACTTATTGACCAATGTTTACGAGCCGAAGTCATGCTTGCCAACAGAAAACAATGGCTCCGAGGCCAGAGTGGGAGAGCTGGAGCTAAACCTCCCGCTCCCACCGGCATCCAACCACGTCCAGTGTGGAGACCCCCGCCACCAGCCCCATACCCCAGAGAAAGCGGGGAGGTGCTGATGCAGTTGGGCAATGTGCGTCCCAGATTAGACGTTGCCGAGAAGGCCCGCCGCCAACGTTTAAACCTCTGTTGGTACTGCGGAGACGGGGGCCACTTTGCCAGAGAGTGTCCAGCCAAAAGAAAGCCCGCCGCTCGTTTGGCGGCGGCGTCCTCCGTGGAGACGGAGACGGCCGAGGCGGCTGGCGCAAAGCCGGTGGGGGAAGCCAGCGACCGGGCGTAGAGAGGCTCGCCAACCCGGTCAGAAACCCCACTCAAGAGCCACCAACCGGGGTCCTATTTCTCCTAGTGGTCACCTTGTGGTCAGCGAAAAAAGGACCCGTCATGATCCATGCCATGATAGACTCAGGAGCAACAAACAATTTCATCGATAGAGAGTATGCCGACTCTCTGGGATTACAATACCACGATTTCAAGAACGCCCGGGTGGTGCAAGCCATAGGTGGCCGCCCCCTAAAGACAGGTCCAGTAAGCCAATGGTCGGAACCCACCAGAATGTGGATAAGGGAACACATGGAAGAGATTTCCTTTTTTGTTACCGAGGTTCCTCACTTCCCTGTGATTTTGGGAATCCCATGGCTGACACTCCACGACCCTAGCATCTCATGGACCAACAGAGAACTGCAGTTTGCTTCTAAATATTGTCAAAACCATTGTCTTGTAGCCAAGGTCTGTCACGCCACAGACGCTGAATCCATCATCACCTTGCCCAAGAAATACTCAGACTTTTGGGATGTTTTCAATGAAAAAGAAGCCGAGAGACTACCCCCGCATAGGCCTTATGATTGTGCCATTGACTTGGTGGAGGGGCCCCCGATCCCGCGAGGACATCTCTACTCCTTGACTGAACCAGAGCAAGAAGCTCTCAGGGAGTTCATAGAGTCAAACCTTCGCAAGGGGTTCATCAGACCCTCTCAATCTCCAGCCGCTTCCCCAGTGATGTTTGTGAAAAAGAAGTCAGGGGATTTACGTTTGGTTGTGGACTATAGAGCACTGAACAATATCACCAAACGGAACCGCTACCCCTGCCTTTGATCTCGGACCTATTAGACCGGCTTCGAGGGGCCAAGGTTTACACCAAGCTGGATCTTCGGGGGGCTTACAATCTAGTTCGCATCAGAGAGGGGGACGAGTGGAAAACCGCCTTCCAGACTAAATTCGGATTATTCGAGTCCCTAGTCATGAATTTCGGTTTATCCGGAGCTCCCGCAACGTTCCAGCACTTTGTCAATGATATTTTTCAGGATTATCTAGATCGGTTCTTGATCATATACCTGGACGATTTTTTGGTGTTCTCTAGATCACAATCGGAACATGAGAAACACGTCAGAATGGTGTTACAACGATTACGGGATCATGGACTATATGCCAAGTTGGAAAAATGTGCTTTTGATCTACAAGAGGTAGATTTCCTGGGTTACCGTGTCTCGCCACTAGGGCTCTCCATGGACCCGGCAAAGGTTTCAGCAGTATTGGAATGGCGAGCGCCAACCAACAAGAAAGAGGTGCAACGCTTCTTGGGGTTCGCGAACTACTACCGCAAGTTCATTCCAGACTTTGCCCGCTGGTCTGACCCAATCACCAGCTGCATCCGTGGAAAACAGCCTTTCCGCTGGACGGAGCAAGCAGAGAAAGGGTTCCAGCAACTAAAGAAGTTGTTCACGTCCCAGCCAATTCTACAGCACCCTGATCCCAAAACCCCTTTTGTTGTGCAGGCTGACGCCTCCGATGTGGCAATTGGGGCTGTACTCATACAACCAGTGGGAGAACATCTTCATCCTTGTGCCTTTTACTCCCGTCAACTAACAGCCCCAGAGAGAAACTACACTATTTGGGAGAAGGAACTTTTGGCCATAAAGGCAGCCTTTGAAAATTGGAGGCATTGGTTAGAAGGGGCCAAATTTCCCATTGAGGTCCATACTGACCATCGTAATTTGGAACACCTAAGAACTGCCCGCAAGTTAAATCAGAGGCAGCAGCGCTGGGCTTTGTTTTTTTGAACGCTTTGACTTCCAGATCCATTATGTAATCCCAGCTCAGACCAAGCAAGCAGACGCTCTATCACGAAAACCAGAGTATGCTGCAGGGCGCAAAGAGACCTTCGAATCCCAATTGCTGCAGCCCGAGAACTTTGCCACACTCACAGTGGGAAACACCAAATCCACTGCAGTTGAACCAACTCCCTCTACTCCAGGACCCCTTTGTGCTCAAGAAATCAGAACCAGTCAACAGGCGGATGCCTGGGCTCAGGACCAAATTCGCCAAGGACTACGTTTCCCTTTGTCACTTAAGGATGGGTTGCTTTGTTACAGAAAACACGTCTACATCCCTCCAGGACCAGGCAGAGAAAAGGCACTTCGTCTGTGTCATGACTGCAAGCCAGCAGGGCACTTTGGACTATTTAAAACCATGCATTTGATCCTACGAGATTTTTGGTGGCCCAAGATCCGCAAGGATGTAGAAAAATATGTCAATACCTGCCCGGTATGCCAGCGTTCCAAGATAAGAAGGGAGAAGCCCTCAGGGCTACTGCATCCCCTTCCTACTCCATCTCGTCCATGGGAAATAATTTCTGCGGATTTTATCACTGACCTACCACCTTCCCTTGGATTCACCACGATCCTAGTGGTGGTGGACCTTTTTACCAAGTTAGCCCATTTCATTCCCTGCGATGGCCTCCCCACGGCCAAAGAGACTGCAGATTTATTCCTTCAGCATGTTTTCAGATTACATGGTTTGCCCAAGAGTTTGGTCACAGACCGTGGGTCTCAATTCACCTCTCGTTTCTGGAAAGCACTACAAAAACTATTGGGCATAGACTCTCGTTTATCTTCGGCTCACCATCCCCAAACGGATGGGCAAACTGAGCGCACCAATGCCACTTTGGAACAATACCTTCGCTGTTATGTAAACTACCAGCAGGACAATTGGGCTTCCCTGTTGCCGCTGTCGGAGTTTGCCTACAACAATGGTGTCCAGGCTTCAACTAAAGAAACCCCGTTCTTTGCAAACTACGGCTTCCATCCACGTTTCTTTCCTTCTGTCATTGAAACCTCAGAAGTTCCCGCAGCAGAGGACTGGCTGCAAGAACTCACAGCGGTGCAACAACTCTTGCACCAGCAACTGGACCAAGCCAAGGAGGACTATAAATGCCACGCTGACGGTCATCGCCAGCCGGGCCCCGAGATCAAGGTAGGAGATCGGGTTCTTCTGTCCACTCGCTTTTTGCCCTCTCACCGCCCCTGCCGAAAACTAGATGCTCGTTTCATTGGTCCCTATCCAGTGGTGGCACAACTTAACCCCGTGACTTTCAAACTCCAACTTCCGCGCTCTATGCGCATTCATCCAGTGTTTCATCGCTCCCTGCTCCTTCCGGCGGATGGTGTGCGCCCTGATGCAGACCGACCGGCCCCCACTGCTGTTTTGGTGGATGGGGAGGAGGAATTCGAGGTTCAGGACATTTTGGATTCTCGCTTCCACCGCCGCCGCCTTCAGTATCTCATTGACTGGGTGGGTTTTGGACCCGAAGAACGCTCTTGGGAAGACGCTTCCACAGTCCATGCCCCTGATTTAGTCCGCCGCTTCCATCAGGCCTACCCTGCCAAGCCGCGACCCCGCGAATCGAGGAGAGAGGCCAAGTTTGAGGGGGGCCTTGAGGAGGGGGATAGTGTGATGACTCATGGGCCATGTAGTCCCGTTCCTAGTACTGTTGTGACAGATGAAGAGGAAAACTTGGGTTTCCCACCGTTTCTGCCAGATTTGGAGCCCTTGCAGCTGCAGGATGTTTGTCCACAAGAAGTCAGCCAAACAAGCCTTGAGGAGAAATCTCCCCCATTTTCTCGCCGCCTTTATTATAATCAAGATAGACACGCTCGGGAGGCGACTCGCCGAAGCACCCGGATAGCTGCCAGACAATTAGATGATTAAGTCTGTTTCCCTTGGGAAAGTTTAAGGAGTCCTGCATCTGGACAGTATAGGTTTCGGTTCTTGTTCCCCAGAGAAAGTGTGCTTTGGCGGGAAAACAAGATCCTATATAGATGTTTGGCCACAAAGGATTCCTTGCGGAGTCAATTCGTCAGCTCGTGGAGTGAGATCGTGTGTAGACTTCGTACCCCAGTTCCCAGCTCCTGAACCAAGTTTCCAGCCCTGCCTTGTTCCACGGATTTCTATGGACTCAGTTCTTGTTCCACGATTGTCTTGTTTCAAGTTGGACCTTGCCAAGTCTCAAGTCTTGCCTTGCCTTGCGTTTTAAACCACGGACCCTGCCTCTCGGATCCCAGCCTTGTTTTCCCCTCCTTCGGATTTACCTTGAGCCTCAAAGACTATGGACAGTTCCCCACACTATTGCTTGCTAAATAGTGTGTGTTTCGGTGAAGTGGATTATAACTTTGGACTTTAATATCATATATTGGACATTGCTTTCCTGGACTATATTTGGCCTTTCCTGAAGGGTCTACTTCTGGACTATATTCTACACTTGTTTTTATTGACTTTATATAATTCTTTAATAAAGATATTAGATAGATTCTGGCCTCTGCGTATGGTTATTGGTGCTCTGCAGCCTGGGTCCTGACATAGGTGTAGTTGCCATGATCTTGGTTTTCTTGACGTTTAACAGCAGCCCGGCTTTTGCACTTTCTTCTTTCACCTTGGTGATAAGGCTCCTCAGCTCTTCATCACTTTCGGCCATCGGAGTGGCATCATCTGCATATCTAAGGTTGTTAATGTTTCTTCCAGCAATTTTAACTCCGGATTCCCTTGGATTCCTTAAGCCCCGCACATATGTCGCATGATGTGTTCTGCGTACAAGTTGAATAGGGAGGGTGAGAGGACACAGCCCTGCCGCACTCCTTTCCCAATCTGGAACCAGTCTGTTGTTCCGTGGTCTGTTCTTACTGTGGCCACTTGGTCTTTATACAGATTCCTCAGGAGACAAACAAGGTGACTTGGTATCCCCATACCACCAAGAACATGCCACAGTTTATTATGATCCTCACAGTCGAAGGCTTCAGAATAGTCAATAAAGCAGAAGTAGATGTTTTTCTGAAGAAGCCCAATAGGCCAGCAAGAATAATAATCTCTTTTTTGTTCCTTTCCCTCCCTGCGGTTGTGATGGTGATGGTGAATTGTGACCCAAAACATCTGGAATCATGAAAATGGGGACGGCGGCAGAGCAGACAATAAACCTCTTTCAGAAGAAGCCAAGAAGTTTTCAGCAAAGGCAGGAGCCAAGGCCAGAAAAGAGGACAAAGCATCACATGGGAAGGCCTGGCTCTGGGAAAGGGGGATTTTTTTGAAGCTGAAAACGGGCATCAAATGCCTGGCTCCGCTTTAGCATAACCAAGTTATTATGAAGCCTGGTATCATGTTTCCCCAAACATCCCCTTTCCTGGTGCGGTTCCCTTTGCTTTTTTATCCTCTCCTGCAGGGAATGGGGAACTCTCGTGCTTTTTAATGCACCTAATTCCTTTTTCTTTGTATTGAGCATTCACCTCAAGATACCTAGAGCCAGGTGTGAAATCGGACTTGAAAGCAAACATCCACCACTTCTGAAAAGTTTGTTTTGAATCCCAGAAGGAGGCAACTCATCTTTTATAAATGCACATATTTATTGGAGGGGGTGAGAAAAAGAACTGTATAAATACAGCTGCGTTTCATGGTCAGTGTAGATTCATAGAATACAGTTCAATGCAGTGTAACTGCATGACATGGGTCTATAACAGGCACGGGCAAACTTTGGCCCTCCAGGTGTTTTGGACTTCAACTCCCACAATTCCTAACAGCCGGTAGGCTGTTAGGAATTGTGGGAGTTGAAGTACAAAACACCTGGAGGGCCAAAGTTTGCCTATGCCTGGTCTAGGAGATATTCATTGAAAAACCGTAGCAAAATGTGCTGTAGGATGTTGCACAAAAACACATTTTTTTGCAGTTTAATAACCTTTTGCCATGTTTTTATGATAGAACCAATTAGGAAATGACTTTTATAACCCAGGAACAGAAATCATGTTGCATAGTGGTATTAATGCAGTTCGACATCTCTTTAACTGCCATGGCTGAATGCCATGTAATCACAGACCTTGTAAAACTACAACTCCCAGGATTCCATAGCATTGAGCCATGGCAGTTAAGCAGAACTTTGTTCACACTGAGCTCACACCAAAGTTTCCAAGAGTTTGCTTCATTTCAGCAGCTCAGAAAAGACACACTTTGTTATTTTAGCTGTTCGACTGTTTGGCATCAGAAACCATGTACAATCTATTGCAAATCAATCTACTGCAGATCAATAGGCGAAACATCAGCCTTTTTTCCCTTATTTACACCACTGGTTCCCAACCTGTGGTTCGTGGACCACCAGTGGTCTGCAAGAACTAAAATATGGTTCGCGGTCTCATGGTTATTATGCCATAGTTTGCAAAGATACTGGGATGTGTGTTAACTGGAAAATGAAGTGCACGAAGCTGATTGGCTGGGCCTGCAAAGACCTGGGATTGATTTGATACTGTTTCTGTTCTGCTGCTGCAGAACCAGTTTGGACAAGTTTTTCAATGCTGAGTACTGCAAGAGAGAGTGCAGTGTACTCAGAGAGAGGTCTCGATGTTTTGAGGCCTTTTATTAAACTTTGTCTTTTTGGAAGGGACATCCTTCTATAGCACATTTTCTTCTCGTTTTTCAATGGATATCTAATAGAGTCTCAACCAATTCAACCTAGTTTGTGGCAGCCATAAAAACAAAGTTCTTGGAATAGAACAATTACTTTCAGAGTAAGGACAGCACACTTAAACAAGAAAATAACACTTTCAAACCAGGAACAGAACATTTTTCAAATTTTGTTACATAATGTTAATACCATGTTTCCCTGAAAATAAGACAGTGTCTAATATTAATTTTTGCTCCCAAAGATACGCTTGTCTTATTTTCAGGGGGTTTCTTATTTTTCCATGAAGAAGAGTTTACATTTATTATGCAACAAAAAATGAACATATATTACATCCTGTACTGTAGTTGTCATCACAAACCAGCATAACCAGACAAACTGAATCCTATCAAGAATTTCTTGTTATTACCAATCCTGCATGCTCTGGTATTCTGTTTGGCGTGCATGCTTCCAAACACAAACTTTGCTAGGTCTTCTTTCAGGGGAGGCCTTATATTTAGCAATTCAGCAAAACCTCTACTAGGTCTTATTCTCACGGGATGTCTTATTTTGGGGGCAACAGGGTAGATACACACAAAATACAATTTTCGCCAGTCTCTGTATTCCACAAATGCATGAACAATTGTTTGCCATCATTCTGATAAATTAATGTTAAAACATTCCCAATTTTCCTTAACTAGATTCTGATTTCTTTCATCTGTTGGGAGGCATCCAGAATTTTACAAAATGTGAACGGATGACACTGTAGAATCAATGTAGTTTGACATAGTTTTCACTGCCATGGCTCCATGATATGGCAGTTAGAGTTGTAGTTTATTTAGGCAATAGCACTCTTTATTAGAAAAGTGTAACACCTTATGAAATTACAACTCCCACGATTCCATCGCATTGAGTTGCGGCAGTTAAAACAGTGTCAAACTGCATTCATTCGACACATCTTTAGTTGCACTCTGGCAGTCATACTTAGCCTCCTTGAATCTATTACTGAATGGCAAGCAATTGGAATCTTTTTTTCTGATTTTTAGCAACTTTATCATGTCACTTTCTAGATAAGATTTGCTCAGATGAGGCTTGCTAGTTCTTGCTCTCTGTTCTTGAATTATATCAGATAGGAAATCCCCAAGCAGCTCCAACAATCTAATTGATTTAAAAACAATGAGTGCACCTACACTGCAGAATTAATACATTTTGACATCACTTGGACTGCCGCGGTTTAAGGCTATGGGACCCAGGGAGTTGTAGTTTTACCAGGTCTTTAGTCTTATCTGCTAAACTTCAACTCCCAGTATTCTTTAGCATTGAGCCAAGGCAGTTAAATGGGAAACTGCATTAATTCTACAGTGTAGATGCACCGACAGAGACCTTGGACGAGTCACAAAGTTCATCTCTACACTGTATAATTGATGCAGTTTGGCACCACTTTAACTGCCGTGGCTCAATGCTATGGAATAATGGGAGTTTTAGGTCTTTTGCCTCACATGTTGTTTCCTTACTGAACTACAACTCCCAGGATTTCATAGCATTGAGCAATGACAGTTCAAGAGGTATCAAACTGCATTAATTGTAGAATGAAGATGCACCCCCAGAGGGTTTCCATGTCCAAATAGGGATTCGAACCCTCTTCATAGAATCATAGAATCATAGAGTTGGAAGAGACCTCATGGGCCATCCAGTCCAACCCCCTGCAAGAAGCAGGAAAGTCTCATTCAAAGCACCCCCGACAGATGGCCATCCAGCTTCTGCTTATTTGAACCCTGTCTTTCATGAAATACCAAAAAGTCGATTATCAAATGCTTCCAACTCACCATGGCAAGAAGGGATCTCTCCAAGGTTCGCTCTCCAAATTGTTTGAGAATATTCCGCAAAACGAATGCCGCTCCGACCTAAACCCTTTCGGGAATCATCTCCACCCCAGAATTAATTCAAGTCACTATATTCTTGGACACGTGTTGGATGGATGGATAGACAGAGAGGCGTCTGTCCTTCCTCATTGTCAGACTTGGAAATGCGGCATATTTCCCCCCCTTTTTTTTTTGCAGCGCTGCCTACCAAAGATGTGTTTTCAATTTACTTAACTCCAGTGGAATGCTAATGACTGACCAAGAGAGGGATCTGGTTTAAAAAGGAAACAGAAGGCCGAGAGACACAAGTGTCGACAGCTCAGAGGGAACACGCTGTTCTCTCCCTTCCTCTCACAAACATTGCCATAGAGTCATATTGGCTCAATTATCTGGCTAGCTAGATTGGTAACATTGCTATGCCTTTATACCTGCCATTGCACCACTTTCCTATCTTGCAATGCTATTTGTTAGAAACAAGCTTATGGGTACCCGACGTTGCCTGGGCAGGCATTTTCTAATACTATTTCGTAGAAATTCTCATTGTCAGTTCTATGACTTTATGAATGGTCCCATTAAAAATGTATACCTGTATAATGCACACCTGTATAATATACACCTGTATAATACATATCTGTATAATGTACACCTGTATAATGTATATCTGCATAATTTACACCTGTATAATGTATATCTGCATAATTTACACCTGTTAATGTATACCTCTATAATGCATACCTGTATAATGCACATCTGTATAATGCGCACCTGTATAGAGTACACCTGTATAATGTATACCTGTATAGTTTATACCTGTATAATGTATACCTGTATAATACACACCTGTATAGTGTATACCTGTATAATGCACACCTGTATAATGTACACCTGTATAATGTATACCTGTATAATGCACACCTGTATAATGTATATCTCTATAGTGCATACCTGTATAACGCACACCTGTATAATGTACACCTGTATAATGCACACCTATATAATTCACACCTGTATAATGTATACCTCTACAATTCACACCTGTATAATGCACACCTATATAATTCACACCTGTATAATGTACACCTGTATATTGTACACCTGTATAATGCACACCTGTATAGTGTACACCTGTATAGTGTATACCTGTATAGTGTATACCTGTATAATGTATACCTGTATATTGTACACCTTTATAATGTATACCTGTAAAATGCACACCTGTATAGTGTACACCTGTATAATGCACACCTGTATAGTGTACACCTGTATAATGCACACCTGTATAATGTATACCTGTAAAATGAACACCTGTATAGTGTAACCTGTAAAATGCACACCTGTATAGTGTATACCTGTATAATGCACACCTGTATAGTGTATACCTGTATAATGCACACCTGTATAATGCACACCTGCATAATGCACGCCTGTATAATGCACACCTATATAGTGTACACCTGTATAATGTATACCTGTATATTGCACACCTGTATATTGCACACCTGTATATTGTACACCTGTATAATGTATACCTGTATAATGTATAGGTAATGGATTGGAATTTGCATTCACCCAAGAGCTGGTGAGGCTGCAACTCCCATCAGCTCTAGATATGGCTGACTGGAATTCCCATCAGTCCCAGATCCAGTTGGGTTGCAACTGGCAATGATATTATTGCGCCACAGTAAACCCTCTCCCCAAAGATTTATAGTTCTCCAAGGGCTCAGAAATAAATATATATGATTTTCCCTATTTTAAAATACACGTTCCGGAGTTCAAAGCATCAGAAGATCAAGACCGAACCAGCAGCAACTATAATAATTATAACAATAATTTTATTTCTTACTCCCCTCTCCTTGTGGCTTGAATATAATAATAAATATAATAATAATAATACAAAATTGAGCTTGCATTATAATCCTCTGAACAGACAGGTGGAAAAGAAAAACTATATATATATATATATATATACAGTAGAGTCTCACTTATCCAACACTCACTTATCCAACGTTCTGGATTATCCAACGTATTTTTGTAGTCAATGTTTTCAATACATCGTGATATTTTGGTGCTAAATTCGTAAATACAGTAATTACTACATAGCATTACTGCGTATTGAACTACTTTTTCTGTCAAATTTGTTGTCTAACATGATGTTTTGGTGCTTAATTTGTAAAATCATAACCTAATTTGATGTTTAATAGGCTTTTCCTTAATCTCTCCTTATTATCCAACATATTCACTTATCCAATGTTCTGCCCGCCCGTTTATGTTGGATAAGTGAGACTCTATATATATATATAGTTGTTATATATATATTGTTTTTCCATATACAGTAGAGTCTCACTAATCCAAGCCTTGCTTGTCCAAGCCTCTGGATAATCCAAGCCATTTTTGTAGTCAATGTTTCCAATACATCGTGATATTTTGGTGCTAAATTCGTAAATACAGTAATTACAACATAACACTACTGCGTATTGAACTGATTTTTCTGTCAAATTTGTTGTATAACATGAAGTTTTGGTGCTTCATTTGTAAAATCATAACCTAATTTGATGTTTAATAGGCTTTTCCTTGATCAGTCCTTATAATCCAAGATATTCGCTTATCCAAGCTTCTGCTGGCCCGTTTAGCTTGGATTAGTGAGACTCTACTGTATATACATATATATATATCTCCATGGAATATAAGGAAATAAAACCTTGGTTGTTGTATGTCATTCGGGCTGTGTGGCCATGTTCCAGAAGCATTCTCTCCTGACGTATCGCCCACATCTATGGCAGGCATCCTCAGAGGTTATGAGGCATGGAGAAACTAGGCAAGGAAAGGAAAAAATATATATCTGTGGAGAGTCCAGGGTGTGACAAGAGTCCTTTGTCAGTTGGAAGCCAGTGTTAATGTTGCAATTAATCACCCTAATTAGCATTGGAAAGGTTTGTCTCTTGCCTGGGAGGCATCCTTTGTTCAGTCATTAGCCGTTGGGGCTCCTCTTGTCAGGGTATTGTGTATTGTGAAATGTTAAAATCAATCTGGATTCAGCAATTATGGAGTTAATGAGAGTCTGCTATGATTGATGTATCACAGGACCAATGGGGTCAAGTGTGTTTTGACCGGGACTTACTATCTTGGTTCCTGTGGAATGCAGGGGAGTTGTTTTCCTGTGTCGAGCGGAGAACAGCGATGAGCAATGTGCTGTGTGTGTGCATGGGTGCTTTCGGAAAGCACTCATGGAGGAAAGGACTGAATTGACTCTATTTGTATATAGATCATGTAAATAAAGTTTAATCAACAGTTGGACTTCGTTTGCTGGAGTGAGTTTATCCAGTGCTGTTTTCCACACGGGGAAACAGTCTGGAGAGAAGGAGGTGAAGACTGGGATGGTGAATTTTTGGATTTCACTCTGCTACCCATCATCCCCGCTGACACCTCTGCCCTCAGAGTGTTGGTTCCCATCTACTGTTTTGATTTTTGAGTTTTGTAATACTGGTAGCCAGATTTGTTCATTTTCATGGTTTCCTCCTTTCTGTTGAAGTTGTCCACATGCTTCTTGTGGATTTCAATGGCTTCTCTGTGTAGTCTGACATGATAGTTGTTGGAATGGTCAAGCAAATAATATACTGTGTCCAGGTTGGGTCATCACAAATAAATAAAACCTTGTGTTGTCGAAGGCTTTCATGGCCGGGATCACAGGGTTGTTGTATGTCTTTCGGGCTGTGTGGCCATGTTCCAGAAGCATTCTCTCCTGACGTTTCGCCCACATCTATGGCAGGCATCCTCAGAGGTTGTGAGGTACCTCACAACCTCTGAGGATGCCTGCCATAGATGTGGGCGAAATGTCAGGAGAGAATGCTTCTGGAACATGGCCACACAGCCCGAAAGACATACAACAACCAAATAAAACCTTGTTTTACTGGTTATTGCTTCTAAGCCCTGCTTATGCGTATGAAAAGATCCTATAGCATGTCATTGCGATTTAAAATATTAAAGCAAACTGTCATAATCCAGTTTCTGAATGCAGATTAACTGCTTTGAACTGGATTATAGGAATCTACCCTGCTCTATAATCCAGTTGCATCCAGAAACTGGTTTGCAGAGCACTGTAGAGCCAGCAAAAGGTTCATTTTAACAAAGGGGCGTGGCCAAGCAGGTTAGAGGGAAAAGGAGGCGTGACATGCAGATCAGGGGGCGTGGCTTCCCACCGTTCAAGCGCTTGGGTAAGTTCTGGGTGGGCGTGGTTTTTATTGAGGGGCGTGGCTTGGAGTGGAAGGGGCGTGGCTTGGGCGGAGCGTTCTATTCATAGTGAGAAGCCTTTCCCCGTGTAATACGCGAAGGAGGCGTGGCCTGGAAGAAAGGGGCGTGGCCTGAATTGATTTTTAACCCCGGGGCGCAAACAGTGGTTTAAACGAAGGCAAGAATGGCGGCGAAGCGGTGCTTGGTGCTGTTCGACCTCGGCGGGGTCCTTTTCGGGTCCGGCGCGCAAGGTTTCCTCCGGAGCTTCCAATCGCGGGGCATTTCCGGGTGGGTAGCCACTCTCCGCCCGTCCGGCTCTCTTTCTTTCCGGGCCTCGCGCGCGGCAAACAAAGAATTTAACTCCTTTTCCTTCTCGATTGCGTTGTGTCCCGCGCCCGCCCGCTCGTGACTCAGAAAATCTTCAAATATTCATTTTTAATGTGTGTTTTTTTTTAAAATCTGAAACTTTCAAATGTTGAGGGAGGAGAGGAATTTGTGGGATGCAAAGGATCCCATGGCATAGGTCAGCCTAGGACGTTTATTGTTGCATTTGGCCAGCTTGATTAGCATTGAATAGCCTTGCAGCTGCAAAGTCAATCAGTTAGGGTAAATAATAATAATAATAATAATAAATAATTAATAATAAATAATTAATAATAATAATAAAGACTCTGGCAGAAACCAGTGCAGGTGGTCCCGGTGGTGATGGGCACATTGGGTGCCGTGCCAAAAGATCTCAGCCGGCATTTGGAAACAATAGACATTGACAAAATTACAATCTGTCAACTGCAAAAGGCCACCCGACTGGGCTCTGCGCGCATCATCCAAAATACATCACACAGTCCTAGACACTTGGGAAGTGTTCGACTTGTGATTTTGTGATACGAAATCCAGCATATCTATCTTGTTTGCTGTGTCATAATAATAAAATAATAATAATAATAATAATAATAATAATAAGTTTATTTGTATCCCGCCACCATCTCCCCCGAAGGGGACTCGGGGCGGCTCACAGAAATACCAAATACAAAACAATAACAATGTAGAATACATCAATAAACAATAACTTGCACCAGTTTTAATATTTAAACACTGCATAGAAGTCACCTGGCCTTTGTTGCTTGGAGGCACCCTTTGTGGAATCATGTCCAGGGTGGGAAAAAGAGCCCTTGTCTGTTGGAGGCAAGAGAATGTTGCAATTGTCCAGCTTGAGTAACATTGAATGGCCTTGTAGATGCAAAGCCTGGCTGTTGCTGCCACGGGGAATCCTTTGTTGGGAGGTGTTAGCTGGCCCTGGATAGTAAATAAAGAACAATACTTTGGAAACAGGGGGATTCCAGACAGGAAACAATCAGGGCCAGATAATAATAATAATAATAATAATAATAATAATAATAATAAAGTAGAGTCTCACTTATCCAACGTTCTGGATTATCCAACGCATTTTTGTAGTCAATGTTTTCAATACATCGTGATATTTTGGTGCTTAATTTGTAAAACCGTAACCTAATTTGATGTTTAATAGGCTTTTCCTTAATCCCTCCTTATTATCCAACATATTCACTTATCCAACGTTCTGCCGGCCCGTTTATGTTGGATAGGTGAGACTCTACTGTAATAATAATAATAATAATAATAATAATAATAATTTATTTTTATACCCTGCCTCCATTTCCCTGAAGGGACTCGGGGCGGCTTACATGGGGCTAACACCTCCCAACCAAAGATTCCCCCAGGCAGCAACAGCCAGGCTTTGAAGCTGCATGGCTTTTCAGTGCTCATCAAGGTAGCCAACTGCAACATTCACACTTGCCTCCAACAGACAAGGGCTCTTTCTCCCACCCTGGACATCATTCCACAGATGTATAAACCCCACTTGCCTCGTTTCCAACAGACCTCACAACCTCTGAGGATTCCTGCCACAGATGTGGGCAAAATGTCAGGGGAGAATGCTTCTGGAACATGGCCAGACAGCCCAAAAAACTCACAGCAACCCAGTGATTCCGACCATGAAAGCCTTCGACAACACATAGTATTACACCCTCTGCACATGCTCAGAAGTAATTCCTGTGCCACTGAAAATGACATGAGACATTGGAAATACCTGAAAGAACTTGGAAAAGTTGCTCTTTTTTTGGACTGTACTCCCACAAATATGGGGACAATGATGGGATTTGTAGTCCAAACTAATAATAATAATAGTAGTAGTAGTAGTAGTAGTAGTATTTCTTACCTGCCTCTCCTTGTGGAACAGCATCCAGGGGAGTCTATCATGGGCCCCTTCCACACAGCTGTATAAAATCCACATTGAACTGGATTATATGGCAGTGTGGACTCATAGCCCAGTTCAAAGCAGATATTGTGGATTATCTGCCTTGATATTCTGGGTTATATGGCTGTGTGGAAGGGCCCTTTGTCTGTTCTTTTATAGGTTTGTTTCCAGGGACTTTTGAGGCTGAGAGAGTGTGACTTTCTCTCTCAGTGGGTTTTTAATGTCTTCCAACATTGATAAATAGTTGGAAGAGAAACCCCAATGGCCATCCCGTCCAACCCCCCTAATAATATAATAATAATAATAATACAGTAGAGTCTCACTAATCCAAGCTAAACGGGCCGGCAGAAGCTTGGATAAGCGAATATCTTGGATTATAAGGACTGATCAAGGAAAAGCCTATTAAACATCAAATTAGGTTATGATTTTACAAATTAAGCACCAAAACTTCATGTTATACAACAAATTTGACAGAAAAAGTAGTTCAATACGCAGTATTGTTATGTTGTAATTACTGTATTTACGAATTTAGCACCAAAATATCACGATATATTGGAAACATTGACTACAAAAATGGCTTGGATTATCCAGAGGCTTGGATAAGCGAGGCTTGGATTAGTGAGACTCTACTGTAATAATAATAATAATAATAATAATAATAATAATAATAATAATAAACCAGTACATAAACCAGTACAGGTGGTCCTAGTGGTGACTGACACACTGGGTATTGTGCCAAAAATCTCAGCTGGCATTTGGAAACAATACACCTTGACAAAATCATGATCTGTCAGCTGCAAAAGGCCACCCTACTGGGATCTGTGTGCATCATCTGAAAATACATCACACAGTCCTAAGCGCTTGGGAAGCGTTCAACTTGTGATTCTGTGATACAAAATCCAGAATATATATCAGATTTTGTGTCAATAATAATAATTTTATTAAGGAAAACACAATCAAAGCCCTCCTGACAGATGGCCATGCAGCGTCTGCATCAAAACCTCCAAAGAAGGAGATTCCAATGGACTTCGAGGCAACCTCAGATTCCATTGTTGTATAGCTTTTAACGCCAGGAAGTTCTTCCTATTGTTTAGTTGCCACCACATAATAGTCGCACCCCAATTTTTTTGGTGCGACTATTATGTGATGAAATGAAGTACATATTCCATTAGCAATCATCCCTCATTGTCAGGAAACTCTTAATGTTTAGTTGAAATCTCTTTCCCTGCTATTTGAATCCATAGTTCCATTATGTCCCAGCAGAAAACTAGTTTATCCCATCCTCGATGTAACATTGTTTCAAATATTTAGTCATTTAGGCTTCTCTTCTCCAAGCTAAACCTAGCCAGTGTATTCAGCCATTCCTTTTAAGGCTTGGCTTCCAAACCTTTGATCATTTTGGTCACCTTTCCAGCTTACCATCCATTTCTTCCTTGAATTGCTGGACACAATGGTCCGACCAAAGCAGAAGTGTGTGTAAAAGTTGGGATTAAAAGATAGGTACAGTATGTTGAAAATGTTACCTTTTAATGCTGGTGGATATCTTTCTTCAACCTTTATATCTCAACAGAGAATTTATACAGATATACAGCTACTAAAACCATATTAAACATCATTAGTATTAAAAACAATTAAATGAAATCCATAAAAACATTAACAAAAACTACAACTCCTATTGGACCACAACAGTTAAAGTGGTATCGAACTGCCTTTGTTCTGCAGTGTAGATGCTGCACAAAATATGTGGTGTTATTAGAATTATTGTTATATATTATTTATTTCATTTTATATCCCACTTTTTCCCCTGTGGGCACTCAAGACGGCTAACAGCCACACAATCTGGTCACAACTTAAAAGAAATCAAATGCAAAAATTAGAAACAAAACCAATTCAATACTACTGCGTGGATTTAGGTTTTCCAAAGTTTGGAAACCACTGAATTAGAGAAAGGAAGCCAAGGAAGTTACTGTCATTTTAGGACAGGATGAAATATTCAAATACTGAGTGTTGAGCAAGTATTTTGAGTTCCCCAAACCTAAATATTAGAGGAAGGGGAGAGAAATTATAACAAAAATGAGAACTAAGAAGTTTGCTCAAGCAAAAGGCATCTGATAAGAGCCCACCTCGCATTCAGGATTTCTATCAGAGATGCCGGGTGCGTCTACACTGTAGCATTAACACAGTTCAGCCCCACTTGAACTGCCATGACTCAATGCTGTGGAATCCTGGGAATTGTAGTTTTGCAAGGCTTTTAGCCTTCCCAGCCAAAGAGCGATTGATGGTGTCTCAACCAAACCACAACTCTCAATATCCATTGCATTGAGCCATGGCAGTTCAAGTGGGGTCAAACTGTATTAACATTACAGTGAAGAGCAGGCCTGGGCACACTTAGGCCCTCCAGGTGTTTTGGATTCCGAATCATACAATTCGCACAATTTCTAACAGCCTCAAGCTGTTAGGAATTGTGGAAGTTGAAGTCCAAAACACCTGGAGGGCCTAAGTTTGCCCATGCCTGATGTAGATTCACCCTTAGTGACATTGGTATTCAGAATTGAAAACAATTTCAATTTTTTATTTTAACTTTTGGCAAAAACTGTATTAACTTTAAGAATTGGGATCCATTTAAGTTACAGAAGGAAAAGTAATACAGTAGAGTCTCACTTATCCAACATTCTTTATTACCCAACGCAGTCTGCTTTTTAGAAGTCACTGTTTTTGTAGTCAATGTTTTCAATACATTGCAATATTTTGGTGCTAAATTCGTAAATAAAATAATTACTACACAACGTTACTGTGTATTGAACTGCTTTTTCAATTTGTTGTAAAACATGATGTTTTGGTGCTTAACTTGTAAAATCGTAAAGTAATTTGATGTTTAATAGACTTTTCCTTAATACATCTTTATTATCCAACATTTTTGCTTATCCAACGTTCTGCCAGCCCGTTTATGTTGGATAAATGAGACTCTACTGTAATAATAATATTAAAACTTTATTTATATACCATCCTATCTCCTCAAGGGACTCAGGCCCGGGGCTGTGGCGCAGACGGGAGAGCAAGCCAGTGCAATTAACTGCAATGGATCACTGACCAGGAGGTCATAAGTTCGAGGCCCACTCGGAGCTATGTTGTTGTTTGTCTTTGTCCTATGTTAAAAAGGCATTGAATGTTTGCCTAATATGTGTAATGTGATCCGCCCTGAGTCCCCTTCGGGGTGAGAAGGGCGGAATATAAATGCTGTAAATAAATAAATAAATTTTCAAGATAGCAAGGAAACCACACAACAACTTGAAACCATACAACAACAAAACATAATACAATGAGCATAAGTACAGTAAACATACAAATCAGTTAACCACATGCTTAAAAACTAGTACAGTATTAAACTTGATTGTAAGTTCTCGATGCCAACTTAATATCATATAATAGACTAGCTGTGCCCGGCCACGCGTTGTCTGGTGGTGTTGGTGAGAAATTGTTGAGGTAGTGGTGGTATTGAATGTCTGTTGTATGGTTGTCTTTATGTTTAGTAGTGTGGAGTCAAGATAATCCAGTGCAAAGCAGATAATATAAAATTATAAATGGGTGTGTGGAAGGGCCTTGAGTTTACACTGCCATATAATCCAGTTAAAATCTGATAATCTGTGGAAGAGGCCTAAGTGAGGCCTAACTGTGCCTGTCCCCTGGGCTGAGTAGGTTGCTAGGAGACCAAGTGGGCGGAGCTTAGCCTTCAAACTGGCAGCAATTGGATAAAAACTATTATTCCTCTCCCTGTAATTAGGACTTTCTTTTCTTTTCTTTTTGTTGTATCAACCTAGAGCCGGGAATGATGGGTTGTGTTGTCAAATTTCGAGGTTGGGGGGCCTGTAGTTTTGTTGTTTTGTCCGCTGCCCTGATGCCATCACTCTTTTATACTATAGATAGACTCTCAGTTAACTGGCACTCAAGGGACTTGACACCCCAAGGCCTCATTTAGCCCCAGGTCTATGCCTTACATAACTCTCCCAGAAGGCTTTACCAGCAAGTCCTTTAAACCACCCACCCAAGTGTTTCCAGAAGCCAATATTTCTGGGTGCAATCCATGTATAGCAAGATCAGTTGATCCCCTTCAGCCCATTCTGTTGCTGAACAAGTCGAGCCGCTCTCTTTGCGGTCTCAGAGGGATCGATGCCAACCCGGTTACACAACACGCGTTTTGCAGGAAGGTGTTGCACCCAAACCTGGGGGACGAGTTGAGAAACCCAACAGTTGCTGACTTCCTTTTTATATAAAACTCCTTTTAAAGGTATTATTATTTTTAACTCCGAGCTATAAGACCCTATGGCCCTTTTGTGGTCAAAAGTTGGAAGAAGGGTTGGGCTTCTCAACTGGCCTCAGGCTTGGAAGAAAGACAGGAGATCAGATGAGTATTTAACCAGCATGGAAGTCATGGGACTGTGCAAAGGCACCCGCCTCCCAAAACAAGATTCTAATGAGTCAAATAACATCAAATCAGCTCAGGATAATGCCGTGTTCCTTTAGTTATTCAACAGATGATGGATAGGTTAGCATATGGCTGCAGTAACAGAGCAATGAAAGGCTATGACTTTCATGCAAACTCATTGAAAATGGACAGGCAATATTTTCGAAATTCATAAAGCTTCGGTATATGCTGGCAATATGTTTCTGGATGGACAATATTTACCAAAAACTGTTAAAACATTAATTTGCCTTCTTCTGGTCCCAGAATATCATAGTGTTCTGCTGGAGGACCCAGAGAATTACCCTTTCTAAGCATTTGATATTTATTTTAAACAGGGGAAGTGTGTCCCTGTTAGTTCTCTTGGACCTCTCAGTGGCCTTCGATACTACAGACCAGGGGTCCTCAAACCTTTTAAGTGCAGGGCTGGTTCACAGTCCCTCAGACTGTTAGGGGGCCGGACTATGATGAAATAGCCCAAAATTAAGGTGGCTGTTGTTGTGTGCCTTCCAAGTCATTTCAGACTTAGGTCAACCCTAAGTCTAAAGTTTAAGACAGGGGTCAGGTCAATGACCTTGGAGGGCCTTAGTTTGGGGACCCCTGATCTAGACGATCTCATAAGGCCATAGGTAAGCAAAGAGACCTCCAAAGGCCATCTAGATAGTCTCATAAAACCATAGGTAAGGAAAGGGACCCTCAAAAACCATCTAGATGGTTTCATAAGACCATAGGTAAGCAAAGGGACCCCCAAAGGCCATCTAAACAATCTCATAAAACCATAGGTAAGGAAAGGGACCCTCAAAGGCCATCTAGATGGTTTCATAAGACCATAGGTAAGGAAAGGGACCCCCAAAGGCCATCTAGACAATCTCGTAAAACCATAGGTAAGGAAAGGGACCCTCAAAGGCCATCTAGATCAGGGGTCCCCAAACTTTTAAAGTGGAGGGCCGATTCATGGTCCCTCAGATTGTTGAGGGGCCGAATTATCATTTGAAAAAAAAAAAAAAACAAATTCCTATGCTCACTACACATGTCTTATTTGTAGCGCAAAAAAAGACCCCAGCAACAATTATTTATTTATTTATTTGCTACATTTATACCCCACCCTGTCTCACCCCAAAGGGGACTCAGAGCAGCTTACAAGTTGTATGTACATACAATATATTATATTATTAGCATAGCACAATGTTAACATTATATATTACTATATTGTACTATACCATTATACCGTAATATTATTAGTAATATTACATTTAATATACAGTAGAGTCTCACTTATCCAACACTCACTTATCCAACGTTCTGGATTATCCAACGCATTTTTGTAGTCAATGTTTTCAATACATCGTGATATTTTGGTGCTAAATTCATAAATACAGTAATTGCTACATAGCATTACTGCGTATTGAACTACTTTTTCTGTCAAACTTGTTGTATAACATGATGTTTTGGTGCCTAATTTGTAAAATCATAACCTAATTTGATGTTTAATAGGCTTTTCCTTAATCCCTCCTTATTATCCAACATATTCGCTTATCCAACGTTCTGCCGGCCCGTTTATGTTGGATAAGTGAGACTCTACTGTATCTATATATATAAAAGAGTAATGACATTTCGACCTAGGACAAAACAACAAAACTACACATTTCAGAAACACTAAACTTGACAGCACAACCCCTCATCCATGCATCTATGTTCATACAACAAACAGCTCCAGCTACTCCAGAAAACGGCCAGGCTTTGAGACTGCAAGGCTATTCACTGCTATTCCACTTGGCCAACAAAGGATTCCCATAAGCCACAGCAACGCGTGGCCGGGCAAAGCTAGTAATATATAATTAATATTATTATATTATACAATATTATTATATTGTATTATTATTAGCTACCCTGAGTCCCCTATTGGGTGAGAAGGGTGGGGTAGAAATACAGTAATAAATAAATAAATATTATATTGTATTACATTATAATATTATTATGAATATTACATGTATACACAATATATTATTATCATATTATTCATTTACAATACAGTAAAGTCTCACTTATCCAAGCTAAACGGGCCAACAGAAGCTTGGATAAGCGAATAACTTGGATAATAAGGAGGGATTAAGGAAAAGCCTATTAAACATCAAATTAGGTTATGATTTTACAAATTAAGCACCAAAACTTCATGTTATACAACAAATTTGACAGAAAAAGTAGTTCAATACGGAGAAATGTTATGTTGTAATTACTGTATTTATGAATTTAGCACCAAAATATCATGATATATTGAAAACATTGACTACAAAAATGGCTTGGATTATCCAGATGCTTGGATAAGTGAGGCTTGGATGAGTGAGACTCTACTGTATTGGTAAATAAAAGAACAATACAATATTTAAAAATAAAAATAATTTTAACCAACATACTGTAAACTTATCAGGATTTCAGTGGGAAGTGAATTAATTATATATACGTTTTTAAGGTTTTTATAATGTGTTTTAACAATGTTATTAATAGATCTGTTTATATTGTTTTGTTTTTATGATTGTATTTTGGGCATTAAATTTTGCCAATTTTTGTAAGCCGCCCTGAGTCCCCTTGGGTGAGAAGGGCGGGGTATAAATGTTGTAAATAAATAAATAAATAAATAAGTGTGGGCCAGCTTCTGGCCAATGAGATAATCAAGTAGGATTGTTGTTGTTGTTGTCCCTTCAAGTCATTTCAGACTTTGGATGAGCCTAAGTCTAAAACTGAGAGCGGGGGCCAGGTAAATGGCCTTGGAGGGCCGCATCCGGCCCCCGGGCCTTAGTTTGGGGACCCCTGATCTAGATGGTCTCATAGGACCATGGGTAAGGAAAGTGACCTCCAAAAGCCATCTAGATAGTCTCATAAGGCCATAGCTAAGCAAAGAGACCTCCAAAAGCCATCTAGATGGTCTCATAGGACCATAGGTAAGGAAAGTAACCTCCAAAAGCCATCTAGATGGTCTCATAAGGCTGTAGCTAAGCAAAGAGACCTTCAAAGGCCATCTAGATGGTCTCATAAGACCATAGGTAAGCAAAAAGACCTCCAAAGACCAGGTAGACTTAGGTCAACCCTAAGTCTGAAGTTTAGGACAGGGGCCAGGTAAATGACCTTGGAGAGCTGCATCTGGCCCCCGGGCCTTAGTCTGGGGGCCCCTGCTGTAGACCACGGTATCCTTTTGGGATGCCTCACAGGAATGGGGTCTTGGAGGCACTGTCTTATAGTGTCTCCTGTCCTTCCGCTCCCAGAAGGTGTTGTTGGGGGACACCTACTCGACCCCACAGCCATTATCTTGGGTCCCACAGGGTTGAGTATTGTTCCCCATGTTGTTTAACATCTACATGAAGCCGCTGGGGGAGATCATCCAGAATTTTGGAGTTCAATGCCATCTATATGCAGATGACGTCCAACTCTATCACTCCTTCCCACCTGCTACTAAGGAGGCTGTTCAGGTCCTGAACTGGTGCTTGGCCGTTGTAACAATCTGGATGAGGGCAAACAAGTTGGAATTGAATCCAGACAAGACAAAGGTCCTCCTGGTCAGTGTATAAAGTTACAGCCTGTGTTGGACGGGGTTATACTTCTCTTGAAGACACAGGTTCCCAGCTTGGGAGTTCTCCTGGACTCATTGCTGAGCCTGGAATCCCAGTCTTGGCGGTGGCCAAGGGAGCCTTTGCACAATTAAAACTTGTGCACCAGCTGCACCCGTATCTTGAGAAGTCAGACTTGGCCACAGTGGTGGTCCACGTTTTTGTTACATCTCGAATTGGCTACTGCAACGCGCTCTACGTGGTTGCCTTTGAAGACTGTTTGGAAGCTCCAAGTAGTCCAAAGGGCAGCAGCCAGGTTGCTCACCGGAGTGACGTACAGGGAGCATACAACCCCCCTGTTATGCCAGCTCCACTGGCTGCCAATTTGCTACCGAGCACAATTCAGCGTGCTGGCTTTAGCCAATAATGCCCTAAACGGCCCCCACCAACTTACCTGTCTGAATGTATCTCTCCCTATGAACCAGATAGAGTGTTAAGATCCACCGGGGAGGCCCTGCTCTTGGTCTCACTCCCTTCGCAAGCGGGACTGGTGGGGACGAGAGACAGGGCTTTCTCAGTGGTGGCCCCTCAGCTGTGGAACTCTCTCCTAAATTATGTCATATTGGCCCCCTCCCTCCTGGTCTTCGAGAAAAAAGTTAAGTCCTGGCTCTGGGACCAGGTGTTCAGAGAATAGGGCAATAATTCAATACGGAACTGACATGAATGCAGCTGTATAAAGGATGACCACGAGTCTAGAATTATTTTATTTATTTATTTACAGTATTTATATTCCGCCCTTCTCACCCTGAAGGGGACTCAGGACAGATCACATTGCACACATAAAGGCAAACATTCAATGCCATAACATAGAACACAGACAGAGACAGACGCAGGCACGGGCTGGCCTTGAACTCATGACCTCTTGGTCAGAGTGATTTGCTGCAGCTGGCTGCTAACCAGCCTGCGCCCCAGCCCAGCCTAATTACATTAGTTCTATTAGTTACAAATAACTAGTATAGGAGACTTGTAGAAGGTTGCTGTTTCCAACATCATCACATAATAGTCGCACCAAAAATGGGTATGCGACTATTATGCGATGAAGTACAGTATGTGCCTCAGAGTCCGGCAGAGTCTCCTTCCTTCTATGAAGGTTTCTAAACAGGCTGAATGGCCAACTGTCAGGAGTGTTTGGATTGTGTCTGAATCTCTCTGCCTGGCCCATTCTTATTCATTTGCTTTTTTGCATCGATTTAAATTTCCTTCATCCCGAACATGAAGAGAAGTTCTGAGGAGCCTTTGTTCTTGGCCTCCGACTCCAATTCGGACAGAATGTATTTGCCCAATTGATCGCGGCATCACACACTGTTTTTTGGTGTTTGCCTGCAGGTTTTCTGGGGTTCATGTGGGGTCACCAATCCCTTTCCTTGCCTGGAGGCACAAAGAGAAAGCCCAAACATGGCCAGAGGTGCATCTTAATTCTTAATACGAAGCGTTGGGTGGTGGGGAGATAAAGGGGAGAAGCGGATTAAAGATAGGAGGAGAAGAATGAATGTCTCTCAGGGCAAATATATGAATATCTGGCACTGATCTAGAAGGAAAGTACATCTATGGAGCTTTGGGCTGTGCACGGATGAAGTTTTGTTTGCTTAAAGAATACTTTCCCTATGGGTTTTGTATTAGATGAATCACGTAGGATATTTTCTTTGCTGCAAAACACTCCCTGTTGGTTTTTGTTTTAGTGCATTGCGTAGAATGATGAAGAAGGGACGTGATAATCATGTTAGGAAGGATGTCAAAGGTGTCAGAGTAAATGCAGTGCAGCAGTAGTTGGAGTCAGTGGAACGCAGAACAAAGTGACATCCAGAGACTTTGGTAAAACTATATACAAAGTTTTACTGTAAGCAGTAATAATCAAGACAAACAGACTTGCAGATAAACACAGGACTCTAGGCAGACAGCAGAACAGAACAGAACTGATGCAATCAGTAATGCATACACACTTGTGTCTGGACACTCCCCAGTTCCAGCCACACATCAAGGTCATCACAGCTTCTTAGCAATTAACTCTTTCCAGATTATAGTACACTCTGGATGATGCAATCAGCATGCAATACAGGCAAGACACAAATTTCATTTAAACACTACCAATACACAAATCCCAAATTAACAAAAGGGAGGAAGGGGCCCAGCTTGTTTTCTGCTGCTCTGGATTCAAATAGCAGGAAAAAAAAATTCACCTATGTTGTTGTTCATTCATTCAGTCACTTCCGACTCTTTGTGACTGCATGGACTGTCCCACGCTAGAGCTCCCTGTCGGCCTTGGCCACCCCCAGCTCCTTCAAGGTCAAGCAAGTCCCTTCAATGATACCATCCATCCACCTTGCCCTTGGTCGGCCCTTCTTCCTTTTTCCTTCCATTTCCCCCAGCATCCTTCTCTTCTCCAAGCTCTCCTGTCTTCTCATGGCCAAGGTTCTTCACCTTTGCCTCTAATATTCTTCCCTCCAGTGAGCAGCCACTGGGCATTATTTCCTGGAGGATGGACTGGTTGGATCTTCTTGCCAAGGTCCAAGGCACTCTCAGGATTTTCCTCCAACACCACAATTCAAAAGAGTCTCTCTTCCTTCGCTCAGCCTTCCTTATGTGTGCCTTTGGAGAGTAATCACTACATACATCCCTTTTGCTGCTCTCCTTCAATATTTGTCCTCCAGATCGCACCGCCACTTTATGATCCTGTCCTCTGTGGTTTTTACTCCTACTTCCTTTCTCACCTCGAGTTTTAATCTAGTGTTCATGTGGCCCGCCCTTGGTTTTATTGTTCTTTGATCTTGTTTAATGTTGTATATATTTTCTTTTATTGTGTTGTTTAATGTGCTATGATTTGTTGTTCTATTATATTTTGTTATATTGTATTGTTCTGGGCATGGCCCCATGTAAGCCGCCCCGAGTCCCCATTGGGGAGATGGTGGCGGGGTATAAATAAAGTTTATTATTATTATTATTATTATTATTATTATGGTCCAGCTCTCACATCCATAGGTTACTATGGGGAATACCATTGCTTTCACTATGCGGACCTTTGTTGCCAGTATGATGTCTCTGCTCTTCACTATTTTGTCAAGGTTGGTCATTGCTCTCCTCCCAAGAAGGAAACGTCTTCTGATTTCCTGGCTGCAGTCTGCATCTGCAATCACATTTGCACCTAGAAATACGAAATCTGTCACTGCCTCCATGTTTTCTCCCTCTATTTGCCAGTTATCAATCCATCTGGTTGCCATCATCTTGGTTTTCTTGACATTTAACTGCAACCCAGCTTTTGCACTTTCTTCTTTCACCTTGGTTAGAAGGCTCCTCAGCTCCTCCTCGCTTTCACCTATCAAAGTACAGTAGAGTTCCAGTTATCCGACATAAACGGGTGGGCCGAATGTCAGATAACCGAAATTGTTGGATAATAGGGAGGCTCTATTATCCCTCCCGGCCAGCTTGGTGCTTGCCGGGATGGAAAACTCTCCTCCATCCCAGCAAGTAACTGGCTTGAAAAGGCTCGCTGCTGCCTAGAAAAACAGCAGTTTTTCTAGGCAACAACATGCAGAATGCCTCTCCAAGGGTCGGGTGCTTGCCAGGAGGGAAAAGTCTGTCGTAACGGGGCACCGGCACGTTGGATAATACAGTGTGTTGGATAAGTGGAAGTCGAATAACCGGAACTCTACTGTAGTATCATCTGCATATCTGCATATCATTTCTTCCATCAATTTCACCTATACATTAGGAAAACTATTGGGTAAGAGCTTCTTTTTTTTCGTGTCAGGAGCAACCTGAGTAGCTTCTGGTCTAATAGAATTGGTCGTCTGCAAAGACGTTGCCCAGGGGACGCCCGGATGTTTTGATGTTTTACCATCCTTGTGGGAGGCTTTTCTCATGTCCCCGCATGGGGAGCTGGAGCTGATAGAGGGAGCTCATTCGCACTCTCCCCGGGTGGGATTCGAACCTGGCAGCGTTCAGATCAGCAACCCAACCTTCAAGTCACAAGGCTTTAACTCACTACTCCACCGGGTAAGAGCTGTTGATAGAGGAATATGCTGCTGCCTCAAAGTTTAATTGAGCTTCTTTCTCTGAAGGTTTTTAAACACAGGCTGGATGGTCCGTTGTTAAGAAGGCTTTGATGGTATCTTCACATATGGCTGAAGTGGGTTGGACCGGGTGGCCCTTGTGGCCTCTTCCATCTCTGTGATTCATACATGATGCAAGTAATGAAGAAAGGAGACGGAGGCCAGATAGAGACCCAAGAATCTGAGAAATCCTATGAAGTGTGGATTTGTGCCATGGACCGCTTTTGGATTCTTGCCATGGATCAGAGACAACCTTCTGGTTTCCAGTAAGGAAGTCAGAAGGTTCTTCCTAATGCTTAAAAATTCCACCTAAACATTAGGAAACATGCCCCAACGGTAAAAGCTGTTCAGCAGTGGAATATGCTGCTTTGGAGTCCATTGGAGTCACCTTCTCTGGAGGGTTTTAAATGTCAGGGAATCGTCACCTCTGACATTACTTGGGAAGGCCAAGAGCTCAAACACTGTTTCCATCCTAAATACCTTGGTGTCACCTTAGATCGAAGACTAACATATAGGAAACACTGCATGAACACCAAGCACAAAGTAGCTGCACGCAATAACATCCTGCGGAAACTGACTGGCAGCGCATGGGGTGCAGACCCACAAGTAATAAGAACATCAGCTCTGGCCTTGTCTTTCTCAACTGCTGAGTATGCCTGTCCTGTTTGGCAAAAGTCTGCCCATGCAAAGCAGGTGGACATAGCACTGAATGAAACATGCAGAATCATCATGGGATGCCTTAAACCTACACCTGTTGATAAACTCTACAAGTTCGCTGGCATTGCCCCTCCTGACGTGCGACGGGAAGTTGCTGCTAACGGTGAGAGAAAGAAGGTCGAACATTGTGAAAGCCACCCACTGCATGGCTATCAGCCTCCTCCCACCAGACTCAAATCAAGGAAGGGCTTCGTGAGAACCACCACTCCTCTTGATGTTCCTCCAGCAGCAGCAAGGGTGTCTCTCTGGGCAGCTAAACCTGGCAATTCTAACTGGATGGCCCCCCATGAGGGTCTTCCTCCCGGGGCAAACCAAGAATGGGCAACTTGGAAGTCCCTGAACAGACTCAGAAGTGGAGTGGGAAGATCTAAAGGCAACTTGGCAAGATGGCACTACCTGGAGGAATCCTCCACCTTGTGTGACTGTGGAGCTGAACAAACAACTCCGCATATGTATGCTTGCCCACAATGTCCTGCCTCATGCACGGAGGAGGAGTTGTTTAAAGCTACGGACAATGCGGTTGCTGTTGCCCGCTTTTGGTCCAAAACTGTTTAGTTGCTTGTGATTTCCTTCCCCCCCCCCCCATCATTTTGAAATGTATTTGTCGTGTAATGCTTTTGACACAAAATAAATAAGTCACCTCTGACCGATTGATGAGTCAGGTCTCACCTTCTTTCATCAGTCAGACCACTCAGGCTGCAGAGAAAGTGGCACAAATGCACCTCAGTCATTAATTATCTGCTGATCCCAGCGGTTCTAAAGACTTGATTTTACAAGTTATTTACAACACTAAATACCATCACTCTCTGGACACATGTTTCCTCAGCTAGGACAAAACATGGCGTGTCCTCTCGGCTTGCCGAATCCGTTATCAGTGCAAGAAAGCACCTCCCTGCATTCCACATTTCATGATGAATGTTCCGTCCACATAGTTGAAACGGAAGTCTTGACCCATTGGCCCTCTTGGCAATCAATCAGGGCTGGCAGTAGTTAACTCCTGGACTGCTGGAATGTTTGCCGGAACACATATACAATCCAACAGCAACAATTGATTGAACATTTCACACTATAACAACATAAACACTTACATTAAACACAGGCTGAATGCCCATCTGTTCTGTGGGCTTGGATTGTGTCTTCCCGCATGATAGAAGAGGGTTGGACTAGATGGCCCTTGGGGGTTTCTCCCAATTCTGTGATTCTGTGAACAAGCAGCAACCTGGGAAGCTAATATGGGAAAGCGAACACAATGGGCTGGATCATGGTTAGCCAACAGTTGAACAAAGGCATCAAGGTGGGAAGCTGAATGCAGCGAGGTTGTCATGTTGATCTCTTATCTTCTGTTGTTGTAGTTGTGTACCTTGAAGGGATTTCTGAACCTTTCAAAGAGTTTGTATGGCAAGGTTTGTTCAAAGAGGACTTTCCAGTGCCTCCCTTTGAGACTGAGACCTGCCCAAAGTCGGTCAGTAGTTTCAGATCTCCTCAGACATATTGGGCAAAATACGCCAATTTGGTTTTGCATCAGATTTAGGGACACCATTTTGCACCATGAGCTGCTCGTGTGCATATTTTCCTCTTCCTTTTCAAGGAAAGATTAAAATACTACATTGCTGGAATCTGTTTGTGGGTTAAAGGAATGTAATTTCAGCTTCAGAAGCCAGATCGTCAGCCTCTGAGTACATCCTGGGGGCAAAAGCATACCGGTGCTGTCTTTATTACAAGTTGGGAGATTATAATTCTTGGAAAGAAAGCAGGTGAGAGAGCTTGGATCACAGAAACATAGAATCATGGAGTTGGAAGGGACCCGTCGAGTCCTCCCCTGCAGGAAAAGCACAATCAAACCCAATGGAGAAAACCTCAACAATATGCGAAAACATGACAAATATTTCCATTTTGTCCACACAATTGATCATATCCGGGGCAAAACATGCCACCAACCTGCTTACCTCAACTAGTTATCTCGCGCTCTCTCTTCTTCTTTTTTGTGTGTGTAATGACTCTTCTCATAATGGTGATGGGGCACTTCTGGTTGCCAAGTTGAAAGAGGCTGCAGACAAAAAGCGAAGGGCCAGGGGATTACAGGTGGTTTAGAAGGAAAAATGGAAAATTGATCTAACATTGTCCCTTTGTCTTCCTTCTCCCAGTGATTTCTTCCTCAAAGCCATCTCCCAGGGAGGAGTCAATGCACCGTTCTCCAGAGCGATGGTCGGTCAGATTGGCCTAACCCAGGTAACAGGGACTTGGATGGCATAACAAATTGAAACTGAATCCAGACAAGACAGAGGTCCTCCTGGTCAGTCGCAAGGCTGAACAGGGAATAGGGTTACAGCCTGTGTTGGACGGGGTCGCACTCCCCCTGAAGACACAGGTTCGCAGTCTGGGGGTTCTCCTGGACTCATCGCTGAGCCTGGAGCCCCAGGTCTCGGCATTGGCCAGGGGAGCCTTCGCGCAACTGAGACTTGTGCACCAGCTGCGCCCGTTCCTTGGGAGGTCTGACTTGACCACGGTGGTCCTCGCTCTGGTTACATCCCATCTGGACTACTGCAACACTCTCTACGTGGGGTTGCCTTTGAAGACGGCCCGGAAGCTCCAACTAGTACAACGGGCGGCAGCCAGATTAATAACTGGGGCGGCATACAGGGAGCGTACCACCCCCCTGCTAAGCCAGCTCCACTGGCTGCCGATATGCTACCGAGCCCAATTCAAAGTGCTGGTTTTGACCTATAAAGCCCTAAACGGTTCTGGCCCAATCTACTTGTCCAAACATATCTCCTCCTATGAGCCAGGAAGATCCCTAAGGTCATCTGGAGAGGCCCTGCTCTCAGTCCCACCTGCCTCACAAGCGCAGCTGGTGGGAACGAGGGACAGGGCCTTCTCGGTGGTGGCTCCCCGGCTGTGGAACACCCTCCCCAAAGATATACGGCAAGCCCCAACCGTTTTGAGTTTTAGAAAAGCCTTAAAAACATGGCTATGTGCTCAGGCTTTTAACAAATAAAAGACAAAGACGACCCAGACTGTTATATGGATAAAGTAGGAGGATATTGGACGAATGGATTTTAAGCATATGTTTTATATTTTATATTTTATACTGTATTTAATTGGTTGTAATACATTTTTATATGTTGTTATTTTTAATGATGTGTCGGCATCGAATTGTTGCCAATTCTCCGCCGCCCTAAGTCCCTTCGGGTGCGAAGGGCGGGATAGAAATATTGGAAATAAAAAATTAAATAAATAAATAAAGGTTGCGTATCCCTTCTCTGAAATTTTGAAATCCCCAAATACCCATGAATCCGAAATTGTGGCTGAAATAGTGACATCTTTGTCGAAGGCTTTCATGGCCAGGATCTGGAGAACAAGCCCTATGAGGAGTGGCTTAAAGAGCTGGGCATGTTTAGCCTGCAGAAGAGAAGGCTGAGAGGAGACATGATAGCCATGTACAAATACGTGAAGGGAAGCCATAGGGAGGAGGGAGGGAGCTTGTTTTCTGCTGCCCTGCAGACTAGGACACGGAACAATGGCTTCAAACTACAGGAAAGGAGATTCCACCTGAACATCAGGAAAAACTTCCTAACTCTGAGAGCTGTTCAGCACTGGAACTCTCTGCCCCAGAGTGTGGTGGAGGCTCCTTCTTTGGAGGCTTTTAAGCAGAGGCTGGATGGCCATCTGTCGGGGGTGCTTTGAATGAGATTTTCCTGCTTCTTGCAGGGGGTTGGACTGGATAGCCCATGAGGTCTCTTCCAACTCTACGATTCTATGATTCTGTGATTATAAAATGTCCCGAGCATTTCCAATATTATGTGTATGCAAATAGGTATTCCAAAATCCCAAATGCTCCTGGGACCAAGTGTTTCAGGCCCCTTCTATGCAGCTGTATAAAATCCTGAGTGTCTGCTCTGAAATGGATTATCTGGCAGTGTAGACCAGTTCAAAACAGATAATGTGGATTATCTGCCTTGATATTCTGAATTATATGGCAGTGCAGAAGGGCTCTCAGATACTCAGTGTCACGGTCCATCCCTTAAAGCAAGGATAAGCATTGTGTCACCTATAGCATTTCATTTTTACAGTTGCAAAGCAGTACAAGCTTGAATACATTTTGCAGGTGTTCTTACTGTTTACATTTAGTTAATTAGCAAAGCAGTTTGTTTTCTTATTAATGTGATTTCCTAATAAGTCAAAATCTTATATAATAAGCGTAATTGATTGATATTCTTTGAAAATTCCCCTTTTTATATAATAAGGCTTATTTGCAATATAGTTTAATCATGAATTATACCTTCACTCGGAAAGTGAGGTGCTGTAAACCTAAAAATAGCTTCAGCCTGTTTTAATTTTGGGCCCTTGCTCTTGCCAAGTTGTGCAGGGCTTGTCTAGATCTACCTTTGAAAAGGTGAGGCTCCCAGCTTCCCACCCAAAATGATCTGTATTAATATGCTTTTTTTCTAATTGTATGTTCTTTGGGCATGCTTTTCAGCTTATTTCTGAGCTTGAAGAAGACTTCAAGAAAATGGCGACCACTTCAGAGACCCCCCTTCCGGAGACGTTTTCAATGGGCCAGATCTTCCAAGAACTGTTTGCGCAAGAAGTCTTCAGCATCCCTTTTCTGAAAGCAGCCCTGACCCTCAAGAACAATGGTAAAGGCTTCCCTTCTCTGCAAAGAGAATAATATTATAGCTTTATTTCCCAGGAGTTTGATTTGCATTCTCCCATAGTTGTAGGAAATAGCACCTGTTTGCATTTCTTCCAGGGCTGTTGCAGATTCTGCAGCACCCTGATAGTTAACCATTAGCAGAGTTTGTAGCCACCTCAGCAAAGTCTTTGCTGCTGAAAGCTTGCAAAGTATCTTTTTGTTCTGGAGACCGCCCCTTTTCCTGGGGATGAAATCTCCACTTTGAGAAGCCTTTTGCCTTCTAGACAGAAGAGAAAAGAACTCAGATGTGCTTGTGTGGTCAAGCCAGGCCAGCTCAGACAAGCCATCGTAAGTACTGACCTCTTGCCTATAAAACTGGTGCTGAGTTCAGATAGGGGAAGACCTGCTCTTTCCAAAGATAGCAACTCAGCACTGGGGCAAAGAATATCCCAGGATTTCTTTGCCATTGGAAGAAGCTCTAATTACTTCGTCTCCAAACTTGCTTTAAGCTTAGATAGTGAAAGACCTGCTCTTTTGATATAGCAGCTCAGGGCTAGGGTAGAGAGGATCTCAGGATATCTTCGCCTTTGGAAGAAGTTAACCCAGCAACTAAGGGAGAAAGCAAGAAAGGAACGTCTGCAAGGTTTTATAAGTTGACTGTTTATATTTGTAACCTTAACTACGTGTGCCAAGTCTGTCAAGGACTTTGAGGAAATAAAAATCTTGTTTGATGTTCAACTTGAAGTGGCCTTGGTTACTGGGATTCCTGAGCTTTGAAGTAAGGCCCCGCAGTTCTCCCGGGCAAAGAAAGCAGCACATCTTAGTTTATCATAGATGCCCGGGTGTGACGGCATAGCTCCAGAAAGTGTTATTTGGAGCCCCTTCCCTTCAAATGTTCTTCAGGATTTTGATGATGCCTTGAAACATATTCCTCTAGCTCAGTGATAACAAATCAGCATTTGCAAGGCTTGTCTATTTGTCAGCTGTTGTCAAGATGGAGTTGATCAGATTCACTAAAACGGATCAGCATACAGCTTAGTCTGTAATTCCCAATATTGGCAACAGTACTGAAGGGACCATGGGCCAGAAATTAGTAGACTTTTGCATATATAGTTTTGCCTCTGCTTATATCATATTAGCTTCATATAGACCACAAGCTCTTTGTATGAGCCAAAGTTACAAAGGACCGGTGCCCCTCCCTTTCTATTGAGCTGGTACCTTTCTCCAGAAAGTTCCAAGGCCAAATGCTAGCTTGAGATCAACAGGTGAGATAATAGACACCACATGTGCCAAAGAGGTGTGGAGGTGAAGAAGATCCTCAGTAATTGGTCAAGTTTAGATAAGCCGAGATATATATCCTTTGTTTACGACGCTATGCTTCGCCGCAGCCGTTTGCAAGTACGAACATTTTGGGGGGTGTGGCTGTCCCACCTTCTCATAAAATAAACTTTGCTTTTGTACTCTCACGAGACTGGATTTTCTGTCTCATTGCCTCCTGTGCCAGAACTCCTTTTTGAGACAAATTGTCTTACATAAATCTGGGGGCCCGTCCGGGATTTGGCACAGTGACAGCTAGGAGACGGAGGATCTAGGGGCCATTTTTTTCTGGCCTGTACTACATTTGCTTTTGAAATGAACTTTGCCCATGAGCTTCCATCAGTGAAGAGATCATCTCAATGGTTTTAGGTTACCCTGGCAGCGATTCCAAATGGACCGCCAAAGTATCTGGATGCAACCACCAAGGATAGGATCACAACAATACAATTTCAATTGACACTCAGAACATTACTAGTGATCACTCACTAATTCATAGACTATTGGACAGAAACAAAATCAACAATGAAGCAAACTCTACTCAGTAACACCTGTCATATTGTAAGCCAAGATAATAATAATAATAATAATAATAATAATAATAATAATAATAATAATAATTTTATTGTTATTTCTGTTGCTGTTACTGTTCTTCATGCCGTGCCAAAAGATCTCAGCCGGCATTTGGAAACAATAGACATTGACAAAATTACGATCTGCCAACTGCAAAAGGCCACCCTGCTGGGATCTGTGCGCATCATCCAAAAATACATCACACAGTCCTAGACACTTGGGAAGTGTTCGACTTGTGGTTTTGTGAAACGAAATCCAGCATATCTATCTTGTTTGCTGTGTCATACAACGTCGTTGTGTCAATAATAATTTTATTGTTATTTCTGTTGCTGTTACTGTTCTTCATACCTTGCCTTTCTCCCAAAACCAGGGTTCAAGGCAGCTTGCAAATTAAAATAAATACCATATAGTTAAAATATATAGCAAGATCTACATTTCAAATAGAATGAAGCTATGAACAACAGCAAAATGATTTAAAGGCAACAGTTAAAATGACAAAACAAGAGCTAAACACACACAAAGTACAATTAATAATAATAATAATAAAAATAATCACTTTATTTTTGTATGCCACCTCCATCTCCCCACAGAGACTCGGAGCGGCTCACATGGGGACAAGCCCAATCAAATCACATTAACTTCATAAAAACAACAGTAAAAACAACAAGCATCATACTAAAAACAGATTAAACAGGCCATAATTTGAATAAACATAATTTAAAATGCATAAAATATTAACAACATCCTCTTTTTAAAAACCACTATTGAATGGCATGTGTTCTGGATCAGAAACTAGAGCTGATGTGGTCTATCCAATGCAGTTTTCTGCACTGGCACCCCAAATAACCAAATTGAATTTAAAGTTAACTAAAAACTGATTCGTAACCCTTTTGGCACTAACGTTGGAGAGTGGTCCCTGGTCAACGTGGTCACTAGTCAAAGTGGTCCCTGGTAAAAAAAAAAAAAAGGTTGGGAACCACTGCATTATATTATTATGCTATGGAGCCCCCGGTGGCATAGCAGGTTAAACCACTGAGCTACTTAACCTACTGACCAAAAGGTTGGCAGTTCGAATCCTGGGAACGGGGTGATCACCCACTGTTATCCCCAGCTTCTGCCAACTTAGTAGTTCGAAAACATGCAAATGTGAGTAGATCAATAGGTACTGTTCCGGTGGGAAGGTAACAGTGCTCAATGCAGTCATGCGGCCACGTGACCTTGGAGGTGTCTATGGACAACGCTGGTTCTTTGGCTTAGAAATGGAGATGAGCACCAACTCCCAGAGTCGGACACGACTAGACTTAATGTCGGGGGAAAACCTTTAACTTTTACTATGATTACGCTATGTAACAAAATTTGAAAAAAAAATCTATTCCTGGTTTGAAAGTGTTATTTCCTGTTTAATTGTGTGGTCCTTACTTTGAAAATAGTTGTTATACCCCAGAAACTTTGTTTTCGTGGCTGTCACGAACTATATTGAATCAACGGAGACTCGATGAGATATTCATTGCAATGCTATAGCAAAATGTGCTGCATGATGTCCATCCCACAGTTTAATAAACTTTCTCCATATTTTTATGATAGAACCAATTAAGAAATGAGATTTATAACCCAGGAACAAAAACTGTGTTCCATAGTGTAATAAATAGGGTGGTGTTTGTCATTGCCTGGAGAGCCCTGTTCCTCCTTCATTCCTTTTCTCCCCTTTTCCAGGTTTCAAGATTGCTGTCCTGACCAACAACTGGCTCGATGACTCCCCCAACAGACTGCACACGGGGCTGGTCCTTTGCCTGCTGCGCAGATACTTTGACCAAGTGATTGAGTCCTGCCGGGTCGGACTGCAGAAACCAGACCCCAAGATATATGAATATACCCTGAAGGAGCTGAAAGCAAAGCCCGAGGAGGTCAGTTGTGAACGATGGCAAACTGTTGCTCTCTGATCAAGGGAGGGAGATTATTGTTCTTGCTGTGTTTCCATATACAGCAGTGTTTTCCAAACTTTGGTCTTCAGGATATTTTGTACTCCAGCTCCAAAAATCTCCTGATTGTTCGCCAAGCTGGGGCTTCTGGGAGTCAGAGTCCAAAACAGAGGATCAAAGTTTGGAATGAGTGATATATATATATATTATATATATATGGACAAAGCTGGATGCTGCCATATGCTTCCCCGTTCTTCCACCAGTCAATAAATATTGATCACCTTCCACTGTTTTCATTAATTCTACTTCGGTGGCCAAACTTAAAGTTCTGTGATTATCTTTTAGCATCCTGTGGGGTGGCAAACTTATCTGTCCTCCCTTTCTCCTCCTGTTTTGCTGTTCATGCGTTCTCATAGAATTATAGAATCATAGAGTTGGAAGTGACCTCATGGGCCATCCAGTCCAACCCCATTCTGCCAAGAAGCAGGAAATCGCATTCAAAGCAACCCCAAGATGAGCCTGCACTGTTGAATTAATGTAGCTTGACTCCATGTTAACTGCCATGTGTTGTAGTTCAACCTTTGATTGTGCCTGCACCTGAGGTCAGTGGGGATTCTGGACCTGCAGACTAGCAGGAGAGTCAGTAAGAGATTTTAAGTACAGAAACTGAGCAGTTCCAGAAAGGCAGTTCTCTAGGGAAGCAAGGTCAGAAGCAGAGATGAGCTCAGAGGAGGAGATTCCAGATGCTCAGTGTAATGAGCAGTTAGATAGGAGATTTATGTTTTATCAACACAGGGCAGCTCAACAGAGTTTGTGAAGGTCAAGACGCTTGTTAGCCAAGAAGTCCTTATTAGTTTCTCAGGGGAGAAGGCATGATTTTTTGTCTGTATTAGTAAGTTTTCTACTAGAGACTAGTATGCGGAACAATGGCTCTAAACTACAGGGAAGGAGATTCCACCTGAACATTAGGAAGAACGTCCTCACTGTGAGAGAGAGCTGTTCAGCAGTGGAACTCTCTGCCCCGCACAGTGGTAGAGGCTCCTTCTCTGGAGGCTTTTAAGTAGAGGCTGGATGGCCATCTCTCGGGGGTGCTTTGAATGCGATTTCCTGCTTCTCGGCAGGAGATTGGACTGGATGGTCCATGAGGTCTCTTTCAACTCTATGATTCTAAGACTAAAAGTCTTTTTTGCCAGTCTGGTCAATGGTGGTTTTTGAGGATACATCTCTTGCCAAGTCAAGTCTGCAGTGGGATTTCTAGTTCCATGTTTCCTGTTGCTCATGTTCCATGCTTCCAAGTTTTAAGGATTTTTCCTGAATCTCATGTTGTGGATTTATTCCTGGGTTTTTGATGCTGCTCTTGGACTATTTCTGACATTTTGACTTTGGCTTTTATTCTATTTTTCTGAACTGTTTTTCATATATATTCATCAATAAACTGCTTTGCTATTTCACCTTGGAATGGAGTGTGGTGTTAAGTGCAGATGTGCTTCCCAGCCTTGGAGTACAACGCCATGGTTCAAATCTATGGGATTCCGTGGAAGAGAAACCTAAGAACTTGTAAACATGCAGCTCCCTTGATTCTATAGCATCGAGCAGTGTCAAACTCCATTCGTTTTACAGTGTAGATCAGGAGTCCTCAAACCTTTTAAGCTGAGGTCTGTCCCTGAGACTGTTTGGGGACCAGACAATAGAGTTTGAAAACTACACAAATGTTTTCCTGTGCAGTCTGCATTTGTCTTATTTGTAATGCAAAAAAACCCCTACAAAAAACCATGAAGAACAAGACAATATTTAAAATTAAGAACAACATTAACCAACATAAACTTACCAATGTTTCAATGGGAAGTGTGGGCCTGCATTTGGCCGATGAGAGTCAAGTAAATGAGAATTGTTGTTGTTGTGTGCCTTCAAATAGTTTCAGACTAGGAGTAAATCTAAGTCTAAAGTTTAGAGCAAGCACTGGGCAAATGACCTTGGAAGACCACATCAAGCTAATGAAGATAGTTGTTGTTGTTGTGTGCTTTCAAATCATTTCAGACTTAGAGCAAATCTAAGTCTAAAGGATTGGCTATATGACTTTGGAGGATGGCATCCAGTCTGCAGGATGTAGTTTGGGAACCCCTCAGGCCCCTTCTACACTGTCCTATAATCCAGATCAAAGCAGATAATCAGGATTGTATTTGACAGTGTAGATCCAGTCTGGTATCTGAAATACAAAAATATCTGAAGGACCAAAGATTGGGACCTCTTGGTTTAGGAATTTCGTCCTCCAACCTTTTGGACTTCTTCTGCACTCCAGATTATTTTCTTGGATGACATTGGTGCAAACCTGGTCCCTGCAAAGCAGATGGGGATGGCCACCATCCTGGTGCAAAGTGAAGAAGCTGCGCTGAAGGAGCTGCAGGATCTGACCGGCGTTCAGGTAAGAGGCTCTGCAGGGAGGCATCCTTTTTGCATTGGAAGGTGGTTCCTTCCATCTATGAGCATATTCTTGCTGCAGTTATCATATATTGCAGTCATCTTCCATGTTTTCCAAGTTGATCATACAGCATTCCCAACAAATAAAAACTCTGGTTTCATCATATGAGGGTTGAATGAAAAGTAATGCCTCCACCTTCGTTACTTGGGTTTGGATGGGAGTATTTTAATAAATCAAACACAGAAATAATCCTTAGAATGTGTTCTTTAACTACCACTATTAGCTTTTCCACATCATCACCAAACAAACGGATACATTTCTGCCAACGATGAACATGTTTTCTGAAGCTGTCACGGAGGAAGTCGACACTCTGTTTCCGCAACCAGCATCTCACAGGACTCATTGTGCACAAGCAAAGCAATCATGTGACCCACACGTTTTTGTGAAATGCCAATTATGCTTGAAATTTCTCTCTGAGTGATACAACGATCGTCCTGAATCAATCTGTCAAACTTTTGCTTGTGAAACTCGGTGGTTGCTGTCACAGGACATCCAACTCTTTGTTTGTCACGCAAGTCAGATGTTCCCACCTCAACATCTTTAAACTTACTCGCCCAACGACACAAAGTACTCACATCAATGCAATCACCATAAACATCTTGCATTCTCTGATGGATCTCCTTTGGGGTGACACCTTCTGCCATCAAGAATTCAATGACTGCACGTTGCTTAAGTAGCATTGACCGACCTTCACCTTAGAACACATTCTAAGGACCGTCTGCGCAGGGTTCCATACTTTGCACTTTAACAACACAACCGTTCAATGCTAAGGCTTCCCCCTCTTTTCCCGCCGAAGCAATACCTATTTATCTACTCACATTTCACATGTTTTCAAATTGCTGGAACTAGGGCTGACAGATGGGAACTCACCCCATCCTGCAGATTCGAACTGCCAACCTTCAGGTCAGCAGTTCAGCAGCACAAGGGTTTGACCCATTGTGCCACTGCAGTCGTATGTATTTGAGTCCAATATTTCTGTGCCTTTTTGCAAGACTGCCACATATGGTGAGGGTGAATTCTCTGGACTGGATTTGCACTATATAATTGAAGTGTCCTGATATCACTTTGACTTCCATGGCTACAAATCCTGATTTTTCTAGTTGCGTAAGGCACTCTCTGTTAAAGTGTTCCTATACTAGGCTAGTTCAATGGGGAAAGCGATGAAGACTTAAAAATCCCTCGTCAACAAACTACAATCCCTGGTTCCTTTAGGTTGGCAGATAAAGTGGAATATTATCTGTTACAACTGAAAAGTTTGGATCTGCTCCAGGTTTCATGCAAGGCTGACTCAGGAGTGTGTGTGCACTTCATACAAAGCTGCTTTCGAGCCAAGACTCTTCCCAAGGTGGATTACACACAACAATTGAAACAGAAGCTTGCTTCTCCACCAATCATGAAAATAATATATGTTCAGCGTCCCATAGCTTGAATTCCAAAATCTGAAATATCTCAACAAAATCTGATCTAGATGGCCAAGGTCATGATACCTTTGCGTTCCCACGGTTCAGTGTGTACAAACTTTGCCAAAGATTACACTATATAACATGACTGTTACTGGGTTATAAATGTCATTTCCAAATTGGTTCTATCATAAAAACATGGGAAAAGTGAATTACCGTATATACTTGAGTATAAGCCAACCCGAATATAAGCCAAGGCACCTAATTTTACCACAAAAACTGGGAAAACCTATTGACTTGATTATAAGACGAGGGTGGGAAATGCAGCAGCTATGGGTCAATTTGAAAAATAAAATAGATATTAATAAAATTGCATTATTTTAGGCATCAGTAGGTTAAATGTTTTTGAATATTTATATAAAACTGTAATTTAAGATAATAATAAGACTTTAATAAGATAAGACTATCCAACTCTGAATACCTGTATACTCAAGTATAAGCTGACCTGATGAATAGAAGCTGGCCAGGAACCTTACTCGAGTATAAGCCGAGGGGAGCTTTTTCAGCCCAAAAAAAGGGCTTAAAAACTAGGCTTATACTCGAGTATATACAGTAAACTGCAAAAACTTTGTTTTTGCCGGAGGGCCATCCTGCAGCATATTCTGCTATAGTTTTTCAATGAATATCTCATCGAATCTCAACCAATTCAAGAGACTTTGTGGCAGCCACAAAAAACTAAGTTTCTGGAGTAGAACAACTACAGTAGAGTCTCACTTATCCAACACTCGCTTAGCCAACATTCTGGATTATCCAACGCATTTTTGTAGTCAATGTTTTCAATCCATCATGATATTTTGATGCTAAATTCGTAAATACAGTAATTACTACATAGCATTACTGCGCATTGAACTACTTTTCTGTCAAATTTGTTGTATAACATGATGTTTTAGTGCTTAATTTGTAAAATCATAACCTCCTTATGTTATGAATTTTTCAGTTGTGGAATAGGCTTCCTTGAAGTCCAGTGGCATCTCCTTCTGGATGGTCATCTGTTGGGAGGGCTTTTGATTGTGTCTTCCTGCCTGGCAGAAGGAGGTGGGACTGTGTCAGGACCCAGGCTGCAGAGCACCAATAACCATACGCAGAGGCCAGAATCTATCTAATATCTTTATTAAAGAAATATATAAAGTCAATAAAAAGAAGTGTAGAATATAGTTCAGAAGTAGACCTTTCAGGAAAGGTCAAATATAGTCCAGGAAAACAATGTCCAATATATGATATTAAAGTCCAAAGTTATAATCCACTTCACCGAAACACACACTATTTGGCAAGCAATAGTGTGGGGAACTGTCCATAGTCTTTGAGGCTTAAGGTAAATCCGAAGGAAAGGAAAACAAGGCTGGAATCCGAGAAACAGGGTCCGTGGTTTAAAACGCAAGGCAAGGCAAGACTTGAGACTTGGCAAGGTCCAACTTGAAACAAGGCAATCGTGGAACAAGAACTGAGTCCATAGAAATCCGTGGAACAAGGCAGGGCTGGGAACTTGATTCAGGAGCTGGGAACTGGAGTACGAAGTCTACACACGATCTCACTCCACGAGCTGACGAATTGACTCTGCATGGAATCCTTGTGGCCAGACACCTATATAGGATCTTGTTTTCCCCGCCAAAGAACACTTTCTCTGGGGAACAAGAAACGAAACCTATTCTGTGTCCAGATGCAGGACTCCTTAAACTTTCCCAAGGGAAACAGACTTAATCACCTAATTGTCTGGCAGCAATCCTGGCGCTCCTGCGAGTCGCCTCCCGAGCGCTTCTATCTTGATTATAATAAAGGCGGCGAGAAAATGGGGGAGATTTCTGCTCAAGGCTTGTTTGGCTGACTTCTTGTGGGCAAACATCTTGCAGCTGCAAGGGCTCCAAATCCGGCAGAAACGGTGGGAAACCCAAGTTTTCCTCTTCATCTGTCACAACAGAACGGGACTACATGGCCCATGAGTCATCACAGACTGGATGGTCTTTGGGGGTCTTGTCCAACTTGGATTTGTAGTTTGGTGAGACACCAGCTGTGAAGTCTTGGTTCTGCCTTTCCTCTCCTTTGCTTTCGTTCCCGCTGTTTATGTTTTCCCATTAGTGTAGAGATAACCTCCATTTGTATTAGTTTTTGGGTGGAGCTTAAAAAAGCCCTAGAGGCCAGCCTTAGTTGGTTAGTCCATTTGCCTGCACAGAGTTCTCTTGCTAGACTCTTTTATTTCTGCAATAGAGCTACAGTGCTTAGAGACTTGGGTGTTATCTGGAAATCCTAGGCCTAGCAATCCAAAACAAGCATCCTGAGCACTAAACTCTGCATTTACCAGTATTCATATACCATCAGTCCCAGTGACAACAGAAGCTTATGGTCAGGCTAAGTTTCACAAAGTAGAAGTTCAAGACAGTTAATAAACACCAGCTTATAATCCATCGCTTTGCATCAGAGGCAAAAGACTTTCAAGGATTCCAGAGAGATGACTGCAACCAGCAAAATCTCCTTTTGTAATGTATTGTTTTAAGCTGTCTCATAATAGTCCCGGGTGGAGTTAGCCCTTTGTTCTTCTTGTTTTCAGTAAATTGATTTTGGCTATTTTTTCACCTTGCCTAAAGTGCCTCTGTATGTTAAGGGTCTTGATCTTAACAGTGGATCATACCAATAGCCCCCAAGTAAAGCCAGACACTATAGTTTTCCCAAAGGCTCGGATGTGCCATCACATCAGCACTCTTTGACAGAGAAAGCTAAAGACCTTGTAGAAGTACACCTCCCCTGGTCCCGTAGCATTGAGCCAAGGCAGTTAAAGTGGTGTCAAACTGCATTAATTCTACAGTGTAGATGCACCATTGGTTAATGGCAGGGCATTCTGGAGATATGGAGGAGGCTGGTCTTCCCATGACTCCATGAAACTGCATGTTTCAGCATCAAAGCAAGATTGTTAACCATACTGATTTGCCTGTGCGTTATCTTGAATGCAAAAGGATGGATTTTGATACTAATCCCTTGCTTGAAGCATCTGTCAGTAGCACCGGCAGCATTTTCTAGCCAAAACAAAGCAAAACCAAAAAAAGCTGTACAGTATCTTCCTCGCTCTGCAAAAGGTAGCTCACGTAGCAGCTGATTCTTGGAAAGTGGATCTTCTTCATCTCCGGAAGGCGATTTCTGCCTCTTGCTCTCAAGAGAGAGACCTAAAGCTGCGGAAACATTTGCCTTTGCTCTTGTGCATTGGCCCAGACAGCCTACCTTTGCACTTGGCAGCTTTTGCTGGCAATACATTTTAAAAATATAAAATACAAAGGGCACTTTGAGACTCAGAGATTATCTCAGGCTTTTAGATCTTCTTAATTGCATTGTATTACACTATGTAACAACAGTTGAAGGTTAAAATCATGATGAAAACAGAGTTTTATTTATTGGGAATCCTTGACAATCAACTAGAAAGGAAACACAGAAAATGACTACATTGTATGATAACTTCAGTGAGGATTGTCTTTGCACAGAGATGGAAGGAGCCAGTTATCCCAATATAAGAATGGCTGACGAAGATTTGTGAATCTGTGAATTGACTGATATTCATTGTGATCATAACACTATGTAACAAAATTTTTGTTCCCAGATTATAAATGTCATTATTCTCTAATTGGTTCTATCATAAAAAAACATGGGAAAAGTTTATTCAACTGCAAAAACTTTATTTTCGTGGGAGGGACATCATGCTGTAGCACATTTTGCTGTAGTTTTTTTTAAAGATAATCTTTATTATATGTTATATATTATTTAAAAAATTACAAGTTAAAATGAGCATTTTGCTATAGTTTTCAATGAATATCTCTTAGGGTCTCAACCAATTCAACCTAGTTTGTGGCGGCCACAGAAATGAAGTTCCTGGAGTAGAACAACTACTTTCAAAGACTGTACAATGCAATTAGCAAAGAAATTAATACTTTCAAACTAGGAACGGAAAAAAATTTGAATGTTGTGACATAGTGTAATACAGTAGAGTCTCACTTATCCAAGCTAAACGGGCCGGCAGAAGCTTGGATAAGCGAATATCTTGGATAATAAGGAGGGATTAAAGAAAAGCCTATTGAACATCAAATTAGGTTATGATTTTACAAATTAAGCACCAAAACATCATGTTTTACAACAAATTTGACAGAAAAATCAGTTCAATACACAGTAATGTTATGTTGTAATTACTGTATTTACGAATTTAGCACCAAAATATCATGATATATTGAAAACATGGACTACAAAAATGGCTTGGATTATCCAGAGGCTTGGATAAGCGAGGCTTGGATAAGTGAGACTCTACTGTAATAATATATTTATTACCTGCATCTCCTCACAACTCAAGGCGGATTCAACATAATAAAACATAACACTATTATAATGCATATAGAAATATAAATAGATAAAATGCAGATTACTAAAATTACTGATAAAATGCAGGATGAAATTCACAAGTTAAAACAGACTGGGTTGGCCTTCTGATGGAAGAGATGGGTCTTCAGTAGTTTCATAAATTCCAACTTCTGATTTAGCTGCCATGGGATCTCTTCCTTGGACAAGTTCTTCCACAGTCTTCTTCTGTGAAAAGGGGAGCATCTGGATGATGGTAGCCAGTCGGGTTTGGGCTGATGGAAAATCCAGAGGAGTTCAGTGTTTGGGGCAGATTGTTGGGTAGAAGGCCATCCTGTAGATCACCTGGACCCAAACCATGTAGGGCTTTAAAGTTCAAAACCAACACTTTGTACTTTATGTTGTCAAAGGCTTTCATGACCAGAATCATTGGGTTGCTGTGAGTTTTCTGGGCTGTATGGCCATGTTCCAGAAGCATTCTCTCCTGACATTTCACCCACATCTATGGCAGGCATCGTCAGAGGTCTGAGGATATGTGCCATAGATGCGAGTGAAACATCAGGAGATAATGCTTCTGGAACATGGCCACACAGCCCAGAAAACTCACAGCAACCCACCTTGCACTTTCCGGTGATGAATTTGTTAGTGTGTCTGTTGTTAGAGTGTGAAATGTTAGATCAATTGTTGCTGTTTGGATTGTGTCTATCTGTTCCGGCAAGCTTTCCAGGAGCACAGGAGTTAATGACATGCCAGCCCTGATTGATTGCCTGCAGGGCCAATGGGTCAAGACTTCCGTTTCAACTGAATCATAGAATCATAGAATCATAGAATAGTAGAGTTGGAATGGACCTCATGGGCCATCCAGTCCAACTCCCCGCTAAGAAGCAGGAAATCGCATTCAAAGCACCCTCGACAGATGGCCATCCAGCCTCTGCTTAAAAGCCTCCAAAGAAGGAGCCTCCACCACAGCCCGGGGGAGAGAGTTCCACTGTCGACAGCCCTTCTCACAGTGAGGAAGTTCTTCCTGATGTTCAGGTGGAATCTCCTTTCCTGTAGTTTGAAGCCATTGTTCCGTGTCCTAGTCTGCAGGGCAGCAGAAAACAAGCTTGCTCCCTCCTCTCTATGACTTCCCCTCACATATTTGTACATGGCTCTCATGTCTCCTCTCAGCCTTCTCTTCTGCAGGCTAAACATACCCAGTTCTTTAAGCCGCTCCTCATGGGGCTTGTTCTCCAGACCCTTGATCATTTTAGTCTCCCTCCTCTGGACGCTTTCCAGCTTGTCAACATCTCCCTTCAACTGCGGTGCCCAAAATTGGACACAGTATTCCAGGTGTGGTCTGAGTGGATGGAACATTTGTCATGAACTGTGGAATGTTGGGAGGTGCCTGCTAGCACTGATTACAGATTTGGCTTGCTGAGAGGACACGCCATGCTTTGCCCTTGCCAGGGAAACATGAGCCCTGACAGTGGTGGTGTTTAGTATTGTATATAGTCTGTAAATAAATGTATAGTACCGCTGGGATCAGCAGATAATTTACGACTGAGGTGTCCTTTGTTGGTGCCACTTTCGCTGATGCTTAAGTGGTCTGACTGGTGAGAAGAAGGTGAGACCTGGCTCATCAATTAATCAGGGCAACGATTTTTAACCTTGACAGAATGAGCATCCAGTTGAGTGTTTTTAGGATAGGTGTAATATGCTCACTGACTCCTAGATGTTCTTGTAACCAAGCTGGCTGCCACATTTTGAACCAACTGGAGTTTCTGAACCTGGTACAAATGTAGCCCAATGTAAAGCGTGTTGCAGAAGTCCAACCTTGAGGTTACCAGTGTGTGCACAACCATCTTCAGGTCCTCCAAATCTAGGAAGGATTGCAGCTGGGAGATCAGCCGAAGCTGATAGTAAGCAGCACTCCTGACCATTGTATCCACTTGGGCTGACATTTGGAGAGACAGATCCAGGAGAATCCCAAGCTGCAGACCCAGTTGCAGATCCAGAACTGGTTGACACACCTCTGTCCACAGATTAGGACCTCTACTTTGTCTGGAATCAGTTTCAATGTGTTTTTCCTCATCCAGCCCATTTCATCCTCCAGGCATTCATTCAGAGGAGTGATGCTATCCTTATCTAAAAGCATGGAAAAAATATATATTTGGGTGTCATCAGTATACTGATAGCACTCAACTCCATGCTTCTACATGATCCCCCACCCCAGTAGTTTAATGTAAATATTAAAACGCATGTTGTAGTGCAGGCATGGGCAAACTTGGGCCCTCCGTCCAGGTGTTTTGGACTTCAACTCCCACAATTCCTAACAGCCGGTATACAATAGATATACAATATATACAATAGAAGAGATAATATTATCTGTAGCTCCTTGCTTCAGTTCAAGATAGTGCTTTGTTAGCTCTTTGTTTGAACACTGGCACTCATTGAGCAATCCAGCATTCAAACTGGAGTGAACATTGGACTCCTCTGTCATGGTTTTGAGAGCTAAACAAAGCAATAGAAAGAAAGGAACGGCGTGAAGAGACAAAATGGAAAAGGTAGGAAAGGAGCTGCCGAGATTGTAGAGGGCATCATAATCATCATCATCATCATAATAGTAATTTATTTCTTACTCAACTCTCCTCGAGGCAGGACACAAATTAATTAAAATACTGGAATATGGCAAGTTGGATTCTAGTTTTACCATTTAAAATATTTTTAAATGTGTATTTATATATACAGTAGAGTCTCACTTATCCAAGCTAAACGGGCTGGCAGAAGCTTGGATAAGCGAATATCTTGGATAATAAGGAAGGATTAAGGAAAAGCCTATTAAACATCAAATTAGATTATGATTTTACAAATTAAGAACCAAAACATCATGTTATACAACAAATTTGACAGAAAATGTAGTTCAATATGCAGTAATGTTATGTTGTAATTACTGTATTTACGAATTTAGCACCAAAATATCACGATGTATTGAAAACATTGACTACAAAAATGGCTTGGATTATCCAGAGGCTTGGATTAGTGAGGCTTGGATAAGTGAGACTCTACTGTATTTAAATGTCCATGATATATACAGTATTAACTATTATTATTATTATTATTATTATTATTATTATTATTATTAAACTTTATTTGTACCCCGCTAGCATCTCCCGAAGGACTCGATGCGGCTTACAAAGGCCAAGGCCTCAACACACAATATAACAATACAAAACAAAAGGCAAATTAAAAACAATTAAAACAGTATAAACAACAAGCAATAAACAATACGCTAAAACACAATAAAACTGTAGAGTAGAGTCTCACTTATCCAACACTCGCTTATCCAACATTCTGGATTATCCAACGCATTTTTATACTCAATATTTTCAATATATCATGATATTTTGGTGCTAAATTCGTAAATACAGTAATTACTACATAGCATTACTGTGTATTGAACTACTTTTTCTGTCGGATTTGTTGTATAACATGATGTTTTGGTGCTTAATTTGTAAAATCATAACCTAATTTGATGTTTAATAGGCTTTTCCTTAATCTCTCCTTATTATCCAACATATTCGCTCATCCAACGTTCTGCCGGCCTGTTTACGTTGGATAAGCGAGACTCTACTGTAATATCAAAGCACAACAACAAATCACTCCTTAGGGCCCAATCTAATGAGAATTTACTTGCTCGACTCAAAGAACCAATTCTATGATTATGTAAACCTATTGAACCAATCGATTTGTGGAAATATTGACAGAAGTTGGCTTTCGGGCCATAGTTTCCCTGGGTCACTACTTATGGCATTATATTCCCTGTCTCTGCAGCTTCTCAACCAAGAAGAAATCCTTCCATTGCCATGCGAACCAGAGAATGTGGCCCACGGCTACGTGACCATCAAGGTAATTGCAGGAAGATAGTATTTGTAATGTAGGGTCTCATTTAGGGGCTGTCTTGCCCCTAAACGTGCCTGGTGTAGATGCACCCATAGACATACAGTTTCCTCATTTTATTTTGTGATTCTGGCTCAGTCCTTTTCCTTCTCCCTTCCACCCACAGCCTCACACTCAGCTGCACTTTGTGGAGATGGGCAGCGGTCCAGTGATTTGCCTCTGCCACGGCTTCCCCGAGTCATGGCTTTCTTGGCGGTTTCAGGTGAGGCACATTTTAGTCATTTACTAAGTTTAGTGGTTTGAGGGGGAAATGTACAGTACTCAGCCTAGGCAGAAAAAAAACAAAATGCAGAGCTAGAGGTTGGCTGACACCTGGCTTTAAAACAGTCCATGTGACAAGGATCTAGGAGTCCCAGGTGGTGCAAAGGGCTAAACCCTTGTGCTGGCAGGATTGCGGACTTGAAGTTTGGGTTGCTGACTTGAGGGTTGCGGTTTTGAATCCAGGGAGAGCACGGATGAGCTCCCTTTGTCAGTTCCAGCTCCCCATGCTCTCCAGCTCTTTCTCACTCACCAGACCAGGTCCTGGTGCTGCCGCCATGGCTGCCGGGACCCAGCATGGTGGATGGGTGAGTGAGTGAGCGAGTGAGCAGAGGAGGGAGGGCCTTTGCCGCCCTCCTTTGCTCGCCCAGTGATGCATCACCCAGTGATGGCGGCAGCACCAGGACCTGACCTGGTGAGTGAGTGAGTAAGTGAGCGAGCAAGGGAGGGAGGGCCTTTGCCGCCCTCCTTTGCTCGCCCAGTGATGCATCACCCAGTGATGGCGGCAGCACCAGGACCTGACCTGGTGAGTGAGTGAGTAAGTGAGCGAGCAAGGGAGGGAGGGCCTTTACCACCCTCCTTTGCTCGCCCACCCTCGCTTACTCACTCACTCACCAGGCCGGGTCCTGACAGCGATGGCAGCAGCACCAGGACCCAACCTGGTGAGTGAGTGAGTGAGCGAGCGAGCGAGGGAGGGCCTTTACCACCCTCCTTCACTCGCCCATCCTCCCTCCCTCGCTTACTCACTCACTTATCAGGCTGGATCCTGACAGCAATGGCGGCAGCACTAGGACCCGACCTGGTGAGTGAGTAAGCGAGTAAGCAAGCGAGTGAGGGAGGGTCTTTACCACCCTCCTTCACTCGCCCTCTCTCCCTCCCTTGCTTACTCACTCACTCATCAGGCCGGGTCCTGACAGCGATGGCGGCAGCACCAGGACCCAACCTGGTGAGTGAGTGAGTGAGTAAGCGAGCGAGTGAGTGAGCAAAGGAGGGAGTACCTTTACCACCCTCCTTCACTCACCCGCTCTCCCTCACTTACTCACTCACCAGGCTGGGTTCTGGTAGCGATGGCGGCAGCACCAGGACCTGACCTGGTGAGTGAGTGAGTGAGTAAGCGAGCGAGTGAGTGAGCAAAGGAGGGAGTACCTTTACCACCCTCCTTCACTCACCCGCTCTCCCTCACTTATTCACTCACCAGGCTGGGTCCTGGTAGCGATGGCGGCAGCACCAGGACCTGACCTGGTGAGTGAGTGAGTGAGTAAGCGAGCGAGTGAGTGAGCAAAGGAGGGAGTACCTTTACCACCCTCCTTCACTCACCCGCTCTCCCTCACTTATTCACTCACCAGGCTGGGTCCTGGTAGCGATGGCGGCAGCACCAGGACCTGACCTGGTGAGTGAGTGAGTGAGTAAGCGAGCGAGTGAGTGAGCAAAGGAGGGAGTACCTTTACCACCCTCCTTCACTCACCCGCTCTCCCTCACTTATTCACTCACCAGGCTGGGTCCTGGTAGCGATGGCGGCAGCACCAGGACCTGACCTGGTGAGTGAGTGAGTGAGTAAGCGAGCGAGTGAGTGAGCAAAGGAGGGAGTACCTTTACCACCCTCCTTCACTCACCCGCTCTCCCTCACTCACTCACTCACTCACTCACCAGGCCGGGTCCTGACAGCGATGGCGGCAGCACCAGGACCTGACCTGGTGAGTGAGTAAGTGAGTGAGTGAGTGAGTGAGTAAATGAGTGAGTGAGGGAGGGCCTTTGCTGCCCTCCTTTGCTCGCCTGCCCTCCCTCCCTTGCTCACTCACCAGGCCAGGTCCCAGCAGCGATGTCGGCAGCACCAGGACCTGGTCTGGTGAGTGAGCGAGTGAGCAATGGAGGGAGGGTCTTTCTGCCATCCTTCGCTCACCTGCCTGCCTTCCGTCACTCACTCACTCCCCAGGCCGATCCCGGTAGCGATGATGGCAGTGGTGACAGAACCCGGACCCAGCCTGGTTGGTGAGCAAGTGAGTGAGGGAAGGCGGCCCTGGGCGTCGGATGAGCAGAAGTTGGATAAGTGGGACTCTACTGTATATGGCAAGGACTGACTGTGGTGACTGCCAAGGCCTTGAAAGACGGGAAAGAGTTTTTGGCTTGAGGAGAGTAAAAAGAAGGGGTTAAATCAGGCATGGGCCAACTTGGGCCCTCCAGGTGTTTTGGACTGCAACTCCCACAATTCCTAACAGCCGATAGGCTGTTAGGAATTGTGGGAGTTGCAGTCCAAAACACCTGGAGGACCCAAGTTGGCCCATGCCTGGGTTAAATTATGTGAATTCTTGCTCTTTAAAGTTGTTGTTTCCCTCCCCTCTATAGATTCCCGCACTGGTTGATGCTGGTTTCCGTGTGATCGCTTTGGAAATGAAAGGCTACGGCGATTCCACAGCTCCGCCAGGTGAGCCGATGTTTGGCGTCCAGACCCAGTTTTGCCTTTGAGTCCATGGAGGATTCAAAGTAGAGGCTGGATGGCCATCTGTCGGGAGGGCTTGGATGGTGTCTTCCTGTCTGGAAGAACAGGGCTGGACTGGATGCCCTTTAAGGTTCTCTTACAACTCTAGTGAAATATAGGATGCCTAGGAAGGTGATGGAGGAGTGGTTTTTAAGCAAAGGCTGCATGGACATCTGTTGGGAGGGTTTGAGTTTGTATTTTTCTGCATGGCACAATTATGTTGGTCTAGATGACCTTTGGGTTCTCTTCCAACTCTGCGATCGTGTTTGTTCTGATTCTCCTTCCTTGCAAAGTTTGCCTCTTCTATCCCTCACCGAGAAGCCAATTCCAGCTTTCGGAACATTAAAAATCAATTTATGCTCACAAAAATGATTCATTTTTTTTGCTGTTGCAGATATAAAAGAATACTCCCAGGAAGAAATATGCAAGGTAAGTCCATGGCCTTTGAAAGAGGCGCCTTGCCGTTTCTGCTTACCTCTGGCATGTGCTCAATCGCATTGATCTCGAACAGACATTTCTAATGAAATTCACTCCGTAATTTATTTACCCCGAAGAAGGTAGCTTTAAGGGCATACTACACTGAAGTCTACAAATGTCCTCAGAGTTATCTTCTTCAATGAACCTCAAAGTGAACCTTAAAGATGCTCCAAGATCCCTTTGCATACTACTACTATTGAATAATAGTAGAATAGTTGCAACTATACCCAGGCACTGAATGCCTGTGCTTTTCCAACCCTATTTCAGCATTTTTCCAGCTCAGATGTTGCTAAAAGAACTTCCAATTAGATTGATAATAGTTTTAAAAAAACCCCTTTTGTCAACTTGAGTGTGCTTGTATAGTGTGCATATAGGTAGTTTAATGCTGCATATATTTTATGTTTATTTCTTTAGGATTTGGTGACATTCTTGGACAAAATGGTGAGTCCTTTAATATGTTCCTTTAAAAAGAAAAGAAAAACGTATGTCTTGTTGCTATTCTGTGTGTCTTTCCATAACAACCATGAACTTACAGTTTATGACCTGTGAATGAGCAGCCCCAAAGCCACCATGTCATCAACTACCATTATTATTATTATTATTATTATTATTATTATTATTATTATTATTATTATTATTATTATTATAATATTATGACACAGTAAACAAGACATATATGCTGGATTTCATATTACAAAATCACAAGTCGAACACTTCCCAAGTGTCTAGGACTGTGTGATGTATTTTCGGATGATGCGCGCAGATCCCAGTTGGGTGACCTTTTGCAGGTGGCAGATCGTAATTTTGTCAATGTCTATTGTTTCCAAATGCCGGCTGAGATCTTTTGGCACGGCACCCAATGTGCCCATCACCACCGGGACCACCTGCACTGGTTTCTGCCAGAGTCTTTGCAGTTCAATCTTGAGGTCCTGATAGCGGCTGAGTTTTTCCTGTTGTTTTTCATCAATGCGACTGTCACCTTGGATGGCAACATCAATGATCCAAACCTTTTTCTTTTCCACAACTGTGATGTCTGGTGTGTTGTGTTCCAGAACTTTGTCAGTCTGGATTCGGAAGTCCCATAGTATCTTTGCATGCTCATTTTCCACTACTTTGTCAGGTTTGTGATCCCACCATTTCTTTGCTGCTGCGAGGTGGTACTTGAGGCATAAGTTCCAATGAATCATTTGGGCCACAGAGTTGTGCCTCTGTTTGTAGTCTGTCTGTGCGATTTTCTTACAGCAGCTGAGGATATGATCAATGGTTTCGTCAGTTTCCTTGCACAGTCTGCATTTTGGGTCAACAGCTGATTTTTCGATCTTGGCCTTAATTGCCTTTGTCCTGATGTCTTGCTCCTGGGCTGCAAGGATCAGGCCTTCTGTCTCCTTCTTCAGGGTCCCATTCGTGAGCCAGATCCAGGTCTTCTCCTTATCAGCTTTTCCTTCAATTTTGTCAAGGAACTTTCCATGCAATGTTTTGTTGTGCCAGCTGTCAGCTCTAGTTTGTAGTGTGGTTTTCTTGTACTGATTCTTTGTCTGCTGTGCTTTGAGGAGTTTCTGATTTTTGACTTCAATCAATGCAGGTTCTTCACTTTGCTTTACATATTCTGCCAGGGCATGTTCTTCTTCTTTGACTGCTTGTTTTACTTGTATTATTATTATTATTATTATTAATATTATTATTATTATTATCATCATTATTAGATACACAACAAGGTGAGTACATAGCAAACAAGATCACTCTGCTGGCTTTTGTATTGGATCACACTTTGGACACTTCCCAAGTGTCTAGGGCTATATTATGATGTATTATAATATACATCATACATCATATTATGATGTATTATAATATACATCAATATACAAGCTGACAGATGGTGATTTGGTCAGTGCCGATTGTTTTCAAGTGCTGGCCAAGGCCTTTAGGCACTGAGCCCAATGTGCTGATCACTACTGGGACCACCTTGACTGGCTTGTGCCAGAGTCTTTGCAATTCGATCTTTAAATCCTCGTATCACGTAACCTTATCCAGTTGCTTCTTGGTGATTTTGCTGTCACCTGGAATTGCAACATCAACGATCCATACTTTGCTTTTTAACACAATCATGAGGTCAAGAGTATTTGCTCCCAAACTCTGTCAGTCTGAAAGTCCCAGAGTAGTTTGACGTGTTCATTTTGTGTAACTTTCTCAGGCTTGTGATCCCATCAGTTCTTTGTTATAGGCAGATGGTATTTGTGGTACAAGTTCCAGTAGATCATTATTGTTATTATTATTTTTATTATTATCATCATCATTATTCTTAGCTGTACCCGGCCACGCATTGCTGTGGCCCAATCTGGTTCAATGAAAAAAATTCAGGAAAAAATTCTTTCTCCCACCCTGGACTTCCACAGATATATAAAGAGAAGCCTCCCACAGGATGGTAAAACATCCGGATGTCCCCTGGGCAACATCCTTGCTGACGGCCAGTTCTCTCACACCAGAAGCAACAAGGCTATTCAATGCTAATCAAGTTGGCCAATTGCAACATTTCTTGCAGTAAATAAAGAACACTACTCAGAAAAAGAGTGGAATTCTGGACATGAAACAATGAGGGCCAGCTAACACCTCCCAATAAAGTATTCCCTTCAGGCAGGAAGTAGCCAGGGTTTGAAGCATCCTATTCAATGTTAATCAAGCTGGCCAATTGGAACATTCATATTTGCTTGTAGCAGAAAAGAGTTGCTTGCGCCGTTGCTAAGGAGAGGAGCCATCTGTTAGGACGATAGCTAAGGGAGACTGATTGGCCATTGCTTAGGGGTATGATTTTACCTTTCTCAGGCGTGTCAGGTTTGTGAGAGTAGGCTTAAAACACATGGCAGTTCTAATGCTAAGTTGTGTCCGAATTTCATAGGAATCGGCGGAGTAGTTTGGGAGATATGAGGTCCCTCACTGATGGACATTACATTTTTATTGACACAAAGACATAGTATGGCACAGCAAACAAGATAGATATACTGGATTTCGTATCACAAAATCACAAGTCAAACACTTCCCAAGTGTTTATTTATTTATTTATTTTATTTACAGCATTTATATTCCGCCCTTCTCACCCCGAAGGGGACTCAGGCCGGATCACATTACACATATAGGCAAACATTCAATGCCTTTTAACATAGAACAAAGACAAACAAACATAGGCTCCGAGCCGGGCCTCGAACTCATGACCTCATGGTCAGAGTGATTCATTGCAGTGATTCATTGCAGCTGCTCTCCAGCCTGCGCCACAGTTTAGGACTGTGTGATATATTTTCAGGTGATGATGATGATTATTATTATCATCATCCCTCACTTTTCTCTCTTAAACATTGTATGTGAATGGAACCTTACCACTATAATCACATTGAATGAAAGAACAAATGGACTTCAAACTTATGCAAAAACCCAGCAACCTTGCAGTAATTAGCCACAGGGTTTATTTGTACAAGACTGCTGGATTTTTTTTTTTGCACAAGAAAGGACAATATAGACACAGGTGGGGTTTATTTATTATTGTTTATGTAGTTAGGTGGGGGAAAATAACATTATAAACTGCTTCTAGTCCTAAACAGCAAAATAATGTGTTTAACACTTATGGGGAACATGATTAGGGCACAAGTCCAATTTTGTATTGGTTTTTTTTGTGCTTCAAACAGACAAGGGTTCTCTCTCCCACCCTGGACATTATTCCACAGGTATAGATACACTCCACTTGCCTCACACCCAATGGAACCTCTGAGAAAGCTTGCCACAGGTGCAGGTGAAACATCAGGAGAGAAGGCTGATGGAACATGACCATGCAGCCCGAATGCTGGCCATGAAAACCTTTGACAACACAACTTATGCATGATTTAGGATGTTGAACTAGTTTACATTCTTGCCCTGTGTCCTCTTGCCCCAGTTCCTTGAAATCTGCCCATTCTGTTGGGACTGACCTTTCCTGACAAAAGAGCCCTTGCTCCATCTTCCATTGATGGACGGTCAGCTCTCAAGAAAGACCAGGGAGAGGTTGCCAGACCGGGGCCTCTGGTTGTTAAATAACGCTTCCTCCCTTAACCTCTCTGGGGACATTAATCTGGTTTGACAATATAATTAGGACCATAGCTCAGATGGCCTGCCCTATTGGAAAGGAGGGATCGATTCAGGATTTATTAAAATGGGGTGAGTATATCACGGGAGAGAGTCGAATGCGCTGCCAGTTGGGCGAGGAACTGAAATGCCGGCATCAGCAGCTTTGGCTTTTCTCTTGCGAAGCTTAACATTTTTTACAAAAGGTTTAGAATAGGATTTTGAAGTATTGCATGACTGCAGAGCTCAACTTTCTCAGTACTGCATTATCTATCTATCTATCTATCTATCTATCTATCTATCTATCTATCTATCAATCATCGAGTTGGGTTGTTGTGCATTTTCCGGGCTGTATGGCCATGTTCCAGAAGCATTCCCTCCTGACGTTTTGCCCACATCTGTGACAGGCATCCTCAGAGGCTATGGACAACGCCGGCTCTTCGGCCTAGAATTGGAGATGAGCACAATCCCCTGAGTCGGACACGAAAACCTTTACCTTAATATTCATTAGAGATCTTCCCAGCTACTTTGTGCCAACTTTGTCGTTGTATTTCAACTGCCCATTTAGGATGATTTTTTTTCCAAGCATGCCATCAATGCCATCAATTTTTCAAGCGTTTTTGGCTTCTGTACTGACTCCTGTCTTCTCGTGCTATATCTAAAGTACAACAGCCTCTGTTTGGTCGTCTTGGTGGCCTTCCAGATAGGCCTTATATCCCAGGATCTGATTCCAGGTTTTCTGTTTATTCCGGATTATCCAGCAGTGTGGACTCATATAATCCAGTTTAAAGCAAAAAAACCTGGGATCAGGTCCTGGGATATAGGGCCTGTCTAGAAGGGCTCTTAGTTTCCAGGGAGAGTTCAGGCTTGATTTGCTCTTGAGCCCATTTATCAATCTTTTTAACAGTCAGTGGTGCAGAAGCAGAAACACAAAAGTAGATGACTTCCAATCTATCCTCACCTGGACAATAGAAAATGGGTTAAAACCGCTAAGCTGCAGAACTTGCTGACCAGAAGGTTAACGGTTCAAATCGGTGGGATGGGTGAGCTCCCGTTGTTAGCCCCAGCTTCCTCCAGCCTAGCAGTTCAAAAACATACAAATGTGAGAAGATAAATAGATACTGCTTCAATGGGAAAGTAACGACATTCCATGTAGTCATGCTGGCCACATGACCTAGGAGGCATCTACGGACAACTCTGGCTCTTCGGCTTAGAAATTGAGATGGGCACCGACCCCCAGAGACGGACTCAACTAGAATTAACCTCGAATTTACTTTTACTTTTCTTTCAGATCATAACATAACGTAAATTTTAACCCCTTGGTCCACATTTTCTCCCATTAGCCAGACCCATCTTTGATATATCCACCATTTTTCTTCTGTCCTGAATCTGGTGCCTGTTGTGGAAGCAAACTGTTTGTTGTCACCTGTTTGCTCACCTTCCTGCTCAGGTCAGCGCCTGCTCCGTGCCTTCCGAAGAAGGAGATTTTGCTCGCGCAGCTTCTCCGAAATAATAATTTGTTTAGTGGTGTGAATGTTTGGCACTTTGCAGAACGAAGGCTCTGAAACAGCATTAGATTAAGCAGCTGCTTTATCCGAGGGGAGGAGGCAGTAATGGAATTAACGGAAGTAAACAGACAATATATCAGTGCTTTGAGATGTTTAATTCATGCCGTGACCTTGATTTCCTCCGAAGCTGTTTTTGTCCCATCCTTGCCAACCACTTGAGTTTTAAGGCTCTTATTGGCCTTGCAGTGAACTATGGGACCAGCAATGCCCATCCCTGGAAAAACAAATGTGGATTTTCAGCACATTTTGTTGGTTCCTGTGACACTTTTATGTCCCAAATGTTGTTCGTCCACAGCACATTCTTATTCCCCTTTTATCCACTGTGCTTCCGATGTCATGATCGTACTGGCATCAACGTTACGGGGAGGCAGATTGTGTGTTTTAAAATATATTTTAATTTTATTTATTACAATATTATTTATTACAATATTTATATCCTGCCCTTCTCACCCATAGGGGACTCAGGGCAGCTTTTTATTTATATTTATTATATATTTTAATTGTGTTTTAACCTAACTCACACAGTACTATTTATATTTTGTATTCGTTTTGCCTTAAGTGGGGACCAAAGTGTGTGGTTTTTAGTTGCTTATGAATCCCCACAAGGAGAAAGTCAGGGTATAAATAAAATAATATTGGGACTCGTAGTCTTGCCAAGTTTGTCAGAACACATTATTCATAATGATCCACCCCAGGAACCTGTGGGTCCAGAGGAATTATTATTGGTACAGTAGAGTCTCACTTATCCAACGTTCTGGATTATCCAACGCATTTTTGTAGTCAATGTTTTCAATACATCGTGATATTTTGGTGCTAAATTCGTAAATACGGTAATTACTACATAGCATTAATGTGTAATGAACTACTTTTTCTGTCAAATTTGTTGTATAACATGATGTTTTGGTGCTTAATTTGTAAAGTCATAACCTATTTTGATGTTTAATAGGCTTTTTCTTAATTTCTCCTTATTATCCAACATATTCACTTATCCAGCATTCTGCCAGCCCGTTTATGTTGGATAAGTGAGACTTTACTGTATGTTTATTTATATCCCGCTTTTTCTCTCCATAAGCCATTTTCTTGAATCCCGCACTGACCTTGTTGTGGCTCAGCCTGTTCTTCAGCCTGAGATGGAGTTCGAATCAGATTTCAGGCCCATCCAAAACTTTGACCGAAGCCCTGTAAATTTTCAGGTGCCTGAAGTAGTTGTTACAGAGGATCCAGTAATTGGGGAACATTCCAATGGTCAGTCAAGGCCGATTCAGCCAGATGGGGTTGTCAGCTCAGAGGAGTGTGTTGATTTTGACCTAAGAGGGATGTTTACGAGAGAGAGGAGCAGAAGGGAGGGTTTGAGAAGAAGTCAGTGTTTGGCTCTCATGAGAAACTTTCTCATGAGAAGACTAGCACTCCCTAGTTCTCATTGTGCTGTTGCCTTGAAATCTCTTTAAAGATGCCTTGCTCCCTTTTCCTTGTGTGGTGTCAACTTTGCTATCCATGTGAGAAGAATCCTTGTTTCCGTGCTCCTGCTCCATGACTTCCCTGCTGAGACTTTGCCTTGTGGACTCTGAGTATCTCTTACCTTGTTTTACCTTGTCTTCAGTGGGACCTTGTTGCTTCCTGACCGTGTGGATTATAGTTCTTGGACTACCTGGGTTTTGGGTTTTTGTTCCTTGTGACTCTTGGCTGTTCCAGTTTGGACGGTGATTTCTTTGTGGACTATTCCTGGAACTTTGGAGTATCATTTAAGACAGTTAAGTACTCTGCTCTGTGAATCTTCCACTTTATTGACTTTGAACTTTATTTGCTTGCACTTATATATATATTCTTCAATAAACTACTTGATTGCTTATAATCTGGGCTCCAGTGCGGTTTTCGAGGTGCTCAGGCAGCCTTGGGGTGCAACAGACCTCTGCATTGAAGAATAAGCTCAGTACATTTACCTGCGAGTTTCTCCAAGGTGTTCTTTCTGCCGAGAACACTTCCTTGTGTTTCGTTTTTTTAATGTTGTTTTAATTTTAACTAAATTGGTGTCGACAGAAAAAGCAGAACAAATCAGGCCCAGCATAAGTGCAGATCACCTTGTAGCGCAGGCATGGGCTAACTTGGGCACTTTCTCCAGGTATTTTGGACTTCAACTCCCACAATTCCTAACAGCCGGCCAAAAGCCCAAAATACCTGGAGGTCCAAAGTTTGCTCATGCCTGCTGTTGTGTATGGGTTGTGGGATAACTTTACAGACGGAATGTCTTGGATCCAGTTAGATCCAACATGAATGCCATGATTCAGCCATGGGCAGCCATGGTGGGACCATGTTGGAAAGTCTTTTACTTACTTTTTGTTAATCTATATATTTGCTAACCTGTATTCTCTGTGTATGTTGATTTGCCAGTTTGACTGTACCTCTTTAGTGTGGGAGGGGTTATAGACATGTGATTGTGCTGAGCATGTTCAGACTCAGGACTCCATTTTGTATTCAGTTTCCATCAGACCTCAGTGGAGGTGATTGCAAGTATGCGTTTGGTCTTCAGTGAGAGAAGTCTACTTTAGACCTCAGTGGAGATGGATGCATTTATGTTTTTGGACTTTAATGGATACGGTATGACTTATGGACTTCAGTGACTACAGCTATAACTAAAGACTATGGACTGTTGATTGAGGATGATACCCTGTGTACTCAACACACAGAGAACTACATTCTATCTATAACTGAACTTTAATAAGTAATGTGCCTGTATGGTGAATTAATACAAGATGTTTTTAAGTAAACAAGGTATGTTATTTTTCAAAGAAGACTTCTTTTTTTAAAAAAATCTCTGCATATTTAAAACTAAGAGATTTCAAGGGAGTTTATATAATTTTTGGGGAACTGCAATTTCAGCTTCAAAGAAACAACCATCCTCTGCTAAGCAAATATATTTTTGTAGTGCCATGTCTTTATCCTTGGTAGTCTAAAGACATGGGTCTTCAGTTTAACAGCTCAGTTTGTGTGCCATTACATGAATGCTTATGAATATCACTTGTTCGAAGAGTGGACTTCTAACAAGGTCATGCTTTTCTTGACTAGTGGTTTTGAAAAGGTAGTCTTCACGTGTTCATGGGAATTCACAATTGCCATTTATTTCCAAAGGTATATTTGCCGGTATTTCTAATAGGTTATGGAATTTCCAATAGACCAGCGGCCAATTTAATGTGACACAGACCTTCTGGGCAATAATGGTGATGATATGATAACAAAAAAACAACAACAACCTACCTCTCCTTGAAGCTTGAGGCAGGGTACAACTTGTTTAAAACAGAGATAATGCCTCTCCAAACCACAAATGCACCGAGTAGCACAATATCCATATCTGGTTTTGAAAACAGTGCAAAATAGTATTAGCGTCTATAAGCTATGCTAATAATAATAATGATGGTGGTGATAATAATAATAATAATAATAATAATAATAATAATAATAATAATAATAATAATTTGAAGGAAAAAGCTGACAAGGAGAAGACCTGGCTCTGGCTCACGAATGGGACCCTGAAGAAGGAGACAGAAGGCCTGATCCTTGCAGCCCAGGAGCAAGACATCAGGACAAAGGCAATTAAGGCTAAGATCGAAAAATCAGCTGATGACCCAAAATGCAGACTGTGCAAGGAAACCGACGAAACCATTGATCATATCCTCAGCTGCTGTAAGAAAATGGCACAGACAGACTACAAACAGAGCACAACCATGTGGCCCAAATGATCCATTGGAACTTATGCCTCAAGTACCACCTCCCAGCAGGAAAGAACTGGTGGGATCACAAACCTGCAAAAGTATTGGAAAATGAGCACGCAAAGATATTGTGGGACTTCCGAATCCAGACTGACAAAGTTCTGGAACACAACACACCAGACATCACAGTTGTGGAAAAGAAAAAGGTTTGGATCATTGATGTCGCCATCACAGGTGACAGTCGCATTGATGAAAAACAACAGGAAAAACTCAGCCGCTATCAGGACCTCAAGATTGAACTTCAAAGACTCTGGCAGAAACCAGTGCAGGTGGTCCCGGTGGTGATGGGCACACTGGGTGCCATGCCAAAAGATCTCAGCCGACATTTGGAAACAATAGACATTGACAAAATTACAATCTGCCAACTGCAAAAGGCCACCCTACTGGGATCTGCGCTCATCATCCGGAAATACATCTCACAGTCCTAGACACTTGGGAAGTGTTCGACTTGTGATTTTGTGATACGAAATCCAGCATGTCTATCTTGTTTGCTGTGTCATACAATAAAATAATAATGATGATGATGATGATGATAATAATAATAATTTTATTTTGTATCCACCTCTTCCTGTGGTTCAAGGCAGGTTACAGAGTAATTAAAACACATAAAGTCTGTCAGGGTAGGTTAAGAGTGAATTCATCTTCTTGGGAGTTTGTCAGAGAGATTATTTATTCTCTTTATATGAAATAGGGAATGTGGACTGTGGAAATAATTTGGTATTGTTCCCTTCATGTTGTTTGGGACTTATGGCAAACCGATAATGAAGTTTTCTTGGCAAGATTGGTTCAGAATAGAGTACGTCAGCCCATGTTTTGGGGGTCAATGTTTGGATCAACATTTTCCGTACATGAATATAAAACAGTATACTAGCAGTGTGGGTCGCCAATCTGCCTGCTTCAGTCTCTGACTTTCTTATCCAACTCATGACTCTTTCCACGTTTCCATATCTGTCTCCTCCATTCATTCTCCTCTTTCAGTCCCTTGCCTTCGACCCTCCTTTTCTCTCTCTGTGTGCCCTGCTTTTACATTTAATTAACTTTTCAGGGCCAGGCTTTGAACATGCAAATGTTAGCGATGGAAATGGGATTGAGCAAGCAACCTGCTCCCTTGAATTGGCTCCTTGATTAAATGCCCCAAATGTCACCTGCTGCCCAGCGACAAGGTTAAGTACCGGGACTCCGATCTCGAGAAATGAATTCCACTGATTTACCATAAACATCCTCTAACAAAGAAGTTCTAGCATTCCAATGAGCCATGGTGGTTAAAGTGCTGTCAAACTGCATTAATGCTATAGTGTAGATCAATGATGGGCAACCTTTTGTGCTTGGTGTGTCAAAATTCACCAAAAAAAACCTAGCATGACTTGGGTGGTGTGTCACTTTGAGAAAAAAAACCCATAATTTCACAATAGTTTAAATAACAAAAATATATAATTGTAATATATAACTGTATTCAATAAATCAAAAACTATTTACTACCATTATTTCCATGTACAGTAGAGTCTCACTTATCCAACATAAACGGGCTAGCAGAACGTTGGATAAGCGAATATGTTGGATAATAAGGAGGGATTAAGGAAAAGCCTATTAAACATCAAATTAGGTTATGATTTTACAAATTAAGCACCAAAACATCATGTTATACAACAAATTTGACAGAAAAAGTAGTTCAATATGCAGTAATGCTATGTAGTAATTACTGTATTTACGAATTTAGCACCAAAATATCACGATGTATTGAAAACATTGACTACAAAAATGCGTTGGATAATCCAGAACGTTGGATAAGTGAGACTCTGCTGTACAACAATCTATGGTACCTCTTGCAGTTTCCATGCTGATTTCTCTCTATTCTAGTTTCAATGTAGTCATGAATAATGAATAATACAATAATAATATAATAGTAATAATATAATAATATACTACAATAACAATAGAATAATAATAGAAATTATATATATATAAATGTAATGTGCATAATTCCCATGAAGTAAATAACAAAACCACTTGACCAAATCACACCAAATTTGGCCACAAAAGACATAGTCATCCAATCAATCTGCATGCAGCAGCGTGTCAGCAAAAATGGCTAGGCATGTCAGTGCTGACACGCGTGTCATAGGTTGGCCATCACTGGTGTAGATGATGATGATGATGATGATGATGATGATGATGATGATGATGATGATAACACTATGTAACAAAATGTGAACAAAACTTTTGGTTCCTGGTCTGAAAGTGTTATTTCCTGTTTAATTGTGTGGTACTTGTCGTTGGACTTAGTCTGTGGCAGAAATTCTGGAGGAACTTGACATAGCTGTGTAAATAAAGATTTATTACCACTGGGATCTGCAGACAGCTATGCAGTCTTATTTGTTCATGCTACTAAGCAGATGCTGAGTTGACGAACAGAGGGGAGAATTGAGACGGATGTTTGTAAGTGTCTCAATATATCCGCCTCACATCCATCATCCACAATTTCCTGACTGTACTTACTTTGAAAGTAGTTGGTCTACTCCAGAAACTTTGTTTTTGTGGCTGCCACAAACTAGGTTGAATTGGTTGAGATCCTTTGAGATATTCATTGAACAACTCTGTCAAAATGTGCCCCGGGATGTCCCTCCCACAAATACAAAGTTTCTGCAGTTTAATAAACTTTTCCCATGTTTCTAGAAACCAACCAATGATCTGGACCAAACTTGGCTCACAGACCAATCATGGCCAACTGGGAATACTGGTGGACTTTAGAGGTGATTGACCCTGAAATCTGGGAGTTATAGTTCACCTGTATTCAGTGAGCCCTCTTGACCCCACCAATGATGGATCTGGACCAAACTGTCATTCAGGAGACATGGGAGAACGGATTGTTAAAGCACTGAGCTGCTGAACTTGCGGACCAAAAGGTTGCAGGTTCGAATATGGGGAGCGGAATGAGCGCCCGCTGTTAGCTCCAGCTTCTGCCAACCTAGCAGTTCAAAAACATGCAAATGTGAGTAGATCAATAGGTACCGCTCCGGCAGGCAGGTAACAGTGCTCCATGCAGTCATGCCAGTTGCTACATGACCTTGGAGGTGTCTACGGACAACGCCGGCTCTTCGGCTTAGAAATGGAGATGAGCACCAATCCCCAGGGTCGGACACAACTGCACTTAACGTCAGAGGAAACCTTTACCTTTACCTACCTATTCTAAACTAACTACTCCTCATTGAGGACTGGAGACTTGGGCAGAGAGAGGTTGAACTCCAACATCAGTAAGGCTAATAGTAATAGTTTATAGTAACTCTCAAGCCCATGGGTTAAATGAGAGTCTACTGTAATTCATATTGTTAAGATGAGACAGAAAAAGGAAAGACTCCTGTTGTTAGCGTTTCACCAATTAGCCTAATTAATCTGCTCCGTTTGCTCCATTCCCAGAGCTGGCTGTACAAATCCCAATCCCTCTCCCGTTGTTCTCTGATGTTTGCAAATATGTTTAATTAAAAGTATGCCGTGCATCTCGCAAGATCGATCCGGTGGGGTTTTGTGTTGTGTTATGCCTTTAAAGACACAGCCATTACGCAAGGGAGTATGAACCGGATTCCTTCTTTCCCTTGAGTCCATTTGGTTTGCTGTTTCTTATCGGCTTATCCTGATTAATTAGTTAATTAATTTCATTTATAGCTGCTGGATGTTGTTAATAGACTCATAAGCCATTCCCGTATAAACAAACAAATAAATACAATACAGAAGTGCAAGAATATAAAAGTACTACTTGAAACAATTAGCATGTAATTCTTGCCTATTAAAATTCAATACCAGTAAATATTATTATTATTAGAATACAATATAGCACACTAAATATATTTATTTATATATTTATTTATTATTTAATTTATATACCTCTTTTCTCCCCCAGGGGAACCCATCTATATATATAAAAGGGTAATGAAATTTCGGCCTAGGACAAAACAACAAAACTACACATCCCAGAAATACTAAACTTGGCAGCACAACCCCTCATCCACGCCTCTACGTTCATACAACAAAAAGAAAAGAAAAATAAAGTCCTAATTAGAGGGAGAGGAATAATTGTTTTAGCCAATTGCTGCCAGTTAGAAGGCTAAGTTCCGCCCACTTGGTCTCCTAGCAACCCACTCAGTCCAGGGGACAGGCAGAGTTAGGCCTCACTTAGGCCTCTTCCACACTACCTATAAAATATAGATTATCTGATTTTAACTGGATTATATCGCAGTGCAGACTCAAGGCCCTTCCCCACAGCTATATAACCCATTTATAACCTTATATTATCTGCTTTGAACTGGATTATCTTGAGTCCACACTGCCATATAATCCACTTCAGTGTGCATTTTATACAGCTGTGTAGAAGGGGCCTCATATAATCCAGTTCTAAGCAGATAATATAAAATACTTTATTTCCCATACCACCATACTTCGCCACAGCAACGCGTGGCAGGGCACAGCTAGTATCATATAGAGAATGATATTAAAATTAAGACTGGGTAAAATTCAGTTAGCTAAGGCCACCCTCATAACCCAATGAGCATGTTGTTCTCGTCTATTAAAATGCAATACCATTTAACAACAACAACAACATAATAATAATAATATTAGTAATAGTAATAATAAATACAATATCACACATGAACAATAAACAGTGGTATTGAAATTAAGATGATGGCGAAGTGTGTTAAAGCGCTGAGCTGCTGAACTTGCAGACCGAAAGGTCCCAGGTTCAAATCTGGGGAGCGGAGTGAGCGCCCGCTGTTAGCTCCAGCTTCTGCCAACCTAGCAGTTCGAAAACATGCAAATGTGAGTAGATCAATAGGTACTGCTCCGGCGGGAAGGTAACGGCTCTCCATGCAGTCATGCCTATGGCCACATGACCTTGGAGGTGTCTACGGACAACGCTGGCTCTTCGGGCTTAGAAATGGAGATGAGCACCAACCCTCAGAGTCGGACACGACTGGACTTAACGTCAGGGGAGACCTTTAACAAATTTTAGCAAATTTTGGCCCTCCAGGTGTTTTGGACTTCAATTCCCACAATTCCTAACTTGCCTCTAGCTAGCCGTTCTCAATGGCAACAGTTGGGACAGAATGAGAATTTGGAAGAAAACTCTTATGTTAAGTGAAGCAGGACTTTGCCTTGTTCCCAAGGCCTTTGGGGACAGAGGAGGAAAGGTTTTGACGGGCAGCGAACAGAGAGCGGAGCCCTATCTTGCACAGACAGACAGCACTTAAAAGCAAGAACAGTGCTTTCAAGTTAAGCGAGGGCCTGGACGCTTGGAACTGACTTTTCTAATTTCTTTTTTTGTGTCCTTCCTTTTTCAAGATAACTTGGTTCAGGGTGTTCTCTTCTGTGCCGCTATTGTAGCCTCAGACTCAGAAAGGATTCCGTTTTCCACGAATCGGTGCCTTGCACTTAGAACTCGGGATCATGCTGCTGCTCTTATTCAAAGAAACACCAATTTTCCAAACCAACAGTTATTAAATTGGGTTTTTTTTTCTTCAAAAATTCTTCCAAGGGTTACAATTATTTTTAAAGGCCTCTTAATTATTTTTCCTCTGGTGAAACCTGATAACGTGCCCATTTTTTCTTACTTCATTCATTTTATCAGCTGTTATTTCTTCGTTGGTAATAGCAAGCCTTTCCAGTTTTCAGCATATTCCAGTCTTGCTTCTGTGATCATGTATTAAAGTAGTTTTTTCATAGCAACTTTCCAAGCACACAGCCATCATTTCAAAAAAGAAACCGTTCTGCATTTAGTTGTATGCTAATATTTAAGAGAAGGAGGAGTAGATCTGGGCTTGTTCAGGACTCAGACTCCATTTTAGAAACTGTATGCCTTAGACTTCCGTAGGAACAGTATGCTTAGAGACTTCAGTAGGATCAGATATATGCTTTTAGAAGACAGTAGGAACAGAATGCTGTACAGAAGCCATTAGACTTTCTAAGAAAGATGTCCTGTGTTACCTACACAGGGAAACTACTTCTGTATGTAACTAGATTAATAAGTAAAATACCTGTATGCTGAATACATGAAGTTTGTGAGTATTGTTTTATATGAATTGCGGTTTTTACATTGTTTTAGGCATTGAATTTTTGCCTATTTACTGTAAGCCGCTTTGAGTCTCCTAGGAGAGAAAGGCAGGGTAAAAGTAATGTAAACAAATAAATAAATAAATAAATAAACCAACTGTGTTACTTTTAAAGAAGTCTGCTTATTTTTATCTCATGAGAGCATGATTTAAAAGCAAATATATTTTAAGGGAGAGTAGATGTTTTGGGGCAACTAAAAGAACACTTCAGAAACTCTGCTATCTATACATATATATGTGTGTGTTTTATGCATTGGCACATCTTGGTCCCTAAGAGTTCAAAAAGATATCTAGGTATATCAGTTTAACAGCTGAGAAACCTAATTGCCTTGTATGAATGCCATTTTCCCAAAAGGTTATGGCATCATTTTTCCAAAAGTTTATGACTTCTAACAAGGTCATGACTTTCCAAAGATCTCCAAAAGTATCTGTAAAGCAAAGTGAAGAACCTGCTTTGATTGAAGTCAAAATCAGAAACTCCTCAAAGCACAGCAGACAAAAAACCATTACAAGAAAACCGCACTACAAACTAGAGCTGACAGCTGGCACAACAAAACTTTGCATGGAAAGTTCCTTGACAAAATGGAAGGAAAAGCTGATAAGGAGAAGACCTGCACTCCTTGCAGCCCAGGAGTAAGCCATCAGAACAAATGCAATTAAGGCTAAGATCGAAAAATCAGCTGATGACCCAAAATGCAGACTCTGCAAGGAAGCCGACGAAACCATTGATCATATCCTCAGCTGCTGTAAGAAAATTGCACAGACAGACTACAAACAGAGGCACAACTATGTGGCCCAAATGATCCATTGGAACTTATACCTCAAGTACCACCTTCCAGCAGCAAAGAACTGGTGGGATCACAAACCTGCAAAAGTATTGGAAAATGAGCACGCAAAGATACTGTGGGACTTCCGGATCCAGACTGACAAAGTTCTGGAACACAACACACCAGACAAACCCACTGGATTTCCAGTTTTTTCCTCATTGGCATCAATTGATTTGTCTTCTTATAGTCTAATATATAACCTACTTCAATGCATAGCATATATATGTATCATATATACATAGTTTTCTAGACCTGTAAATATCATTTCTCGATCTCTCTCTTCCATAAATTATAGGAGAAGCTCCCAATTTTTCATAAAATTGTCGATTGCTTTCCCCTTCTCATTAGCAGAGAGAATACTAACATTAACACTAACATAAAGACTTCCAATATCGAGTCCTCAGCTGAAGGTATTTCTTTATCCTTCCATATTTGGGCATAAAGTCTTCTGGCCGCTAAGTTACGAACAACTTGGTAGGTTTGTTCTTAAGTTGAACTGATGTGTAAGTTGGGCCCGGGCTGTGGTGCAGGCGGGAGAGCAAGCCAGCTGCAATTAACTGCAATGAATCACTCTGACCAGGTCATGAGTTCGAGGCCCACTCGGAGCCTATGTTTGTTTGTCTTTGTTCTATGTTAAAAGGCATGGAATGTTTGCCTATATGTGTAATGTGATCCGCCCTGAGTCCCCTTCGGGGTGAGAAAGAAGGGCGGAATATAAATGCTGTAAATAAATAAATAATATAAATAAATAAATAAATTGGAACAGGTACATGTTTTAAGTGCAACTAGTTGGAGATGGGTGCTATGTGGGATTTGCTTTGTACTCGCAGGACAGGAAACACTGTTTTGAATGCTATCTTTAACTTGTCTGCGTTTGTCTCCTTCTCCAGGGCATTTCCCAGGCCACCTTTGTCGGCCATGACTGGGCTGGTGCCACCATCTGGAGCATGGCTCTCTTCTACCCTGAGCGAGTCAAGTAAGTTGAGCTCTCATTTCGGGGACGGTCTGTGCTTTTCCTATAGAGAAGGCAGCATGATATACTGGGTAGAGTCTTGGTTTCGATCATGGAAGTTCTAGGTTGTACAGTTGGTTTCAAGATTCAATGCTGGGTTTCAAAGATTCAATGTTGGGCAGCAACATGCTTCTGTGGTTTGTTTGAGTTAATAGTGGAGACTTTATTGAGTTGATATTGGAGACTTTATTGGGCCATGGTGGTGCAATAGGTTAAACCCTTGTGCTGCTGAACTCCTGACCTAAAGGCTGGCAGTTTGAATTTGTGGGACGGGCTGAGCTCCCACTGTTAGCCCCAGCTCCTGCCAACCTAGCAGTACGAAAAGATGCCAATGTGAGTAAATAAATAGGTACCGCTTTGGCAGGGAAGGGCAAATAGACGCTCTAAGCAGTCATGCCGGCTACACAACCAGGAGGTGTCTACAGACAATGCAGGCTCCTTGGCTTGGAAATGGATAAGAGCACCTCCCCAACAGCTGGAAATGGGTACTGCCTTCAGAACCGGAAATGAAAGGAGAAGCCTTTGCCTTTGTATTTGTGTCTCATTGTATTTCATTGTAATCAAGGCATTTAATGTTTGCCTGTGTCTGTTTATATGCTGTAATCTACTCTGAGTCCTCTCTGGGAAAAGGGCAGACTATAAATAAAGTGTTATGATATTACTGTTATTTTTATTAAATTGGGGGGTGTTGTGAGGTTTCCGGGCTGTATGGCCATGTTCCAGAAGCATTCTCTCCTGATGTTTCGCCCTCATCTATAGATCCATAGATTGGGGGATGGCTTTGCTAATACTTGGGGAACTCCTCTGCCAATTCCCTCCAGATTATTCTTGCCTACCCTCATCCTTCACCTAACAAATTATTATTATTATTACTATTATTATTATGTTTATTTATAGCCCACTTTTTCTCTCCACAAGGAGACTCAAATATAGGTAGTTGTTTAAACTACTGTGCTACCGCGCGTTAAATTGCTTTTGATATGAAAATAAAATGAAAACATTTGAGACGTGGAGAAAGGTGATGTCAATAACGTTGCCATTCTTGATCATGATTGCAATGGCCAAATATGCTTTCCTTGCACCTCACCTTGTTCTCTTCTTCTGATTCCTTCCTACGGTATTTTTAGGGCAGTGGCCAGTCTGAACACACCTTACAAGCCTGCAAACCCCAAAGAAGACATTATGAAGCGGATCAAAGCCAACCCCATATTTGATTATCAGCTCTATTTCCAGGAGCCGGTGAGTAGCGCCTACGCCTGGCATGGGCCAACTTCGGCCCCCCCTCCGGTTGTTTTGGACTTCAACTCCCACAATTCCTAACAGCCGGTAGGCTGTTAGGAATTGTGGGAGTTGAAGTCCAAAACACCCGGAGGGAGGGCCGAAGTTGGCCCATGCCTAGACTAAGAAAAGGAGGTCTCTGTCCAGAGTTCATGATGCTGTTTCCACTCCAGTATCTTGTGGAAAGTGATTTCCGTTCGCCCGAAGTGCCTTTCCCTGTCGTTCCCTTTCACAACACAGAGTTGTGATTAAAGAGATGAATTATTGAGATCTCTCCATCGGCTGCTCAAGGGCATTGCTTTCCAGGGCTGTTTGAGCCGGCTGTCCTTGTACAAATGCTTTATCCGGTTGCACACCAGGCTCTCAATCTCATGCCTTTCACTCTGAACAATTGTACATATTTTGCACCTTTATGGAAGTTTGCATTGGATCCGTCTCCTTAGCAAAAGACAGCATCGTCTTTCCTAAATTGTGTTGTCAAAGGCTTTCATGGCCGGGATCACAGGGTTGCTGTATGTTTTCCAGGCTGTATGCCCATGTTCCAGAAGTATTCACTCCTGATGTTTCTCCCACATCTATGGCAGGCATCCTCAGAGGTTGTGAGGTATGGAGAAACTAAACAAGGAAGGTTTATATATCTGTGGACAATCCTGGGTGGGGGAAAGAGGCCAGTGTGAATGTTGTAATTAATCACCTTTGTTAGCATTAAATAGCCTTCCCAGCCTTGCATCCTGGCCTGGGGGAATCCTTTGTTCAGAGTCATTAGCTGTCCCTGATTGATTCCTGTTTGGAATTCTTCTGTTTTCAGAGTGCTGCTCCTTATTTACTGTTCTGATTTTTGATTTTTTTTTTAAATATTGGGAGCCAGATTTTGTTCATTTTCATGGTTTCCTCCTTTCTGTTGAAGTTGTCCACATACTTGTGGGTTTTAATGGCTTCTCTGTGTAGTCTGACATGATAGTTGTTGGAGTGGTCTACATAGGGACAACCAAATGCAGCTTTGCCCAAACACGAGTCAAAGAACATGAAAGGCACTGCAGACTCACTCAGCCAGAGAAATCGGCCATAGCAGAGCAATTGATGAACCAACCTGGACACAGCATATTATTGGAAAAGCTAGAAAGTCTTGACCACTCTCACATCCATCATGTCAGACTACACAGAGAAGCCATTGAAATCCAAGGTGATGGCAACCAGACTGATTGATAACTGGCAAATAGAGGGAGAAAATGTGGAGGCAGGGACAGACTTTGTATTTCTAGGCACGAAGATCACTGCAGACACAGACTTTGGCCAGGAAATCAGAAGACGTTTTCTTCTTGGGAGGAGAGCAATGGCCACAAAATCACCGGACAATTGGATACATTTCTGCCAACGATGAACAAGTTTTCTGAAGCTGACTTGGAAGAAGTCGACACTCTGATTCCGCAACCGGCGTCTCACAAGACCCATTGTGCACAGATCTTCCGATAGCCAAGCAAAGCAATCATGTGACCCACGTGTTCTTGTGAAATGCCGATTATGCTTGAAATTCTCTCTGAGTGATACAACGATCGTCCTGAATCAATCTGTCAATCCTTTGCTTGTGAAACTCGGTGGTTGCTGTCACAGAACATCCAACTCTTTGTCATGCAAGTCAGATGTTCCCACTTCAACATCTTTAAACTGACTCGCCCAACGATGCACAGGACTCACATAAATCCCCATAAACAGCTTGCATTCTCGGATGAATCTCCTTTGGGGTGACACCTTCTGCTGTCAAGAATTCAGTGACTGCATGTTGCTTGAGTCACATTGACCGACCGTCTGTGCAGGGTTCCATACTTCGCACTTTAACAACACAACCATTCAATGCTAAGGCTTCCCTCCAAACAGAACTGTAGAGGAGAGTCTATTGAATAAGCCTGGACTTGCCGCAGAGCAGGACTGCCATCTGTTGAGGAGTTACTAAGGTGGAGGCATTACTTTTCATTCAACCCTCGTATACATCTCAACCAGCTCTATTTTTAGAGGTGCTGGGACTTGGAAGAGATCCCAAATCTGTATTTTCAGGCCCAAGCAGGTTGATTTGGGAAGACATAGTGTGCCAAATAGCCACATTTGGACTCTATGCTTTGAATTGTATGTGGAAATGCAGCTGTTGCAGCAGAGGAGCTGCATAGTCCCCGGTCAACGCTATTGCTCTTTGTATCAATGTGGTGTTTAAACCCAAGCAAACCAACAATTCCATCACATCAGCAGTTCAGTTTCCCAGGCAAAGAAGCCGTCACGCTGAGCAGGACATTGACTCATGGCTGAGCTCAACTCCAGCCATAATCCAATTTAGTGTTGCAAGAAAGGGCACCATCACTCACCGAGAGCAGCATCCAGACTTACTGAAATGAGAGTGCAATCTGGCTTTTACATTGATTACTAATCATAAACATCTGATGAGTTGTTTGCCTTTAGTTCATTGGTTCAACCATCGGCTTAAAAGCATAGAATACAAAACCAACCATAATTCTAAAAAGGATCCAATAGCAAATCAAATCTAGCCTCCATCTGGGAGTCAGAACATCTTGACTGAGGCTGCTTTACTTTGGACATATGGGAAACGGTGTGACACCCCTTAATATCTTTATTAAGGAAATGAAGAAATGAAACAAAAACAAGCAGAAGATATAGTTCAGCAATAGACCTTTTGGGAAAGGTCAAATATAGTCCAATAATATATTGTCCAATGTCTGATATTAGAGTTCAAAGTTTGCAATCCAAAAACCAAAACGCACTCAAACTCCCAAGTAGTTTGAGTGGGGAAAAGTCCCAAGTCTTTTCTAGAGTTCAAAACAAGTCCGAGGCAAGGAATTGTAGACAAGGCTGTATACACGGCACGACAAGGCAAGGCTGGAATCACAACAAGGCAAGGCAAGGAACACGGCTGGACATGGCACGGCTAGGCTGGACAGTAGTGGACTCAAACGCGGTCCACACTTGGCTGGAAACGAAGTTATTCCTTCAACTGACACATTGGCTAGCCAGCGCACAGAACTTTTAAAGAACTTCGAATCTTCCCTCAGAACAGGTGTCTCAAATGCTCTTTTCCCAAGGGAAAAGAGCTAGAACAACATCTTGGCCAGATGCAATCCTCCCTTAGAATTCTCAGGGGAAAATAGGTTAATCAGCAGATTCCCTTGCTGCTAATCGCGCGCTTCGTCTCCTGCCAGCTTTCTCCTGCCTGTTAGTTTCCACAAACATCCTTCTATCAAAGGGAGGGGAACTGGGAAGAGAAGGCTCCGTTTCAAGGGCCTTTTTAATGAGCGTTGAACTAGAATTGTCAATAGGGAACATCTGGAACGGGGCAGAGTCTTGCTGAATCGGCACAAAACTTGTTTCCTCATTACTGTGGTCCACAATGGAGTCAGGTTCACGGCCCAAGGGTCCATGGGACATCACAAACGGTGATTTGTTGGAAAAGACCGTAATATTTGGTAAAATAGAAGGCTTTCGGAAAGGCTGAATTAATAAAGGAAGCCATGGATGCTGCAAGACCTGACCAAATGTCTCATTCATAAGTTGAAGCTAACTTCATAGCAATTAACAACAACAATGGATATTTTCTTAGCATGACTCAGGACTAGGAGGACTTGTGCCCATTCAGACATTGTTCGGCATGGTTTCCACGTAACCTGGCCACCAGTCTGGGGCACCAGAAGTAACTCCCCAATGTTGGAAGTGGTGTGAAAGCTTTCCCAGCCTTTGGGATGAGATGAGATGTAGAAGAGATTGACCATTGTCTTCTTCTAAGGCTGGGAGGTTGCAACTTGGTCCAACTCACCCAATGGGTTTCCATAATGGGGCTGGGATTCGAATCCTGATGACTCGGGTTTGCTGTCAGACCACCCCTTTGGGGTTACAACACCATCAGGAATTTGTTGGATGGAATGGAGTCTCATGGGGAAAGACATGGCTGGACCAGTAGTACTCCACGGTTGCATCCTGAATGAACTACTGACGAATTCATACCTTTATTCTTGGCAGGGAGTTGCAGAGGCCGAACTGGAAAAGGACTTGAGCAGGTTCCTGAAGGCGATGGTGCGATCTGCCAAGAAGGAGGTTGCCAAAATGGAGTGTGGTTTTTGATGGTGGTCTTGAAGTTGTGGTGGTGGTCTTCTCCTTCTTCCTCGTCTTTCTCCTCCTCTAATTCTTCTCCTTCTTCTCCTTCTCCCTCTCCATCCTAGAATCATAGAATCACAGAATAGTAGAGTTGGAAGAGATCTCATGGGCCATCCTCTGCTTCTTCTCCTTCCTCCTCTTCTCCTCTTCCTCCTCCTACTTCCTCTTCTTCCTCCTCCCCCTCCCCTCCTTCTTCCTCTCCCTCCTCTCCTTCCTCTCTTTCTTCCTCTTCTTCTCCTTCTCCTTCTACCTCCTCTTCCTCATCATTTCCTCCTCCTCTTCTTCTCCATCCTCCTCATCTTGTCCTTCCTCATCTTCTTCTCCTTGCTCCTCATCGTCTCCCTTCTCATCTTCTCCTCCTTCCTCCTTTTTCTCTTCTTCTTCTTCTCCTCTTTCTTCTCTTTTTCCTCTTCTTCTTTTCCTTCCTCCTCCTCCATCTCTTCTGTTTCTCCTCCCCCTCCTCCTCCTCCTCCTCTTCTCCTTCTCCTACCTTCTCTTCCTCATTATTCTCTCCTTCTCAATAATAATAATAATAATAATAATAATAATAATAATAATAATAATAATAATGGGGCAGAGGACTCTTGCAAGTAAAACAAAGAGTCAAAGAAGAAGAACATGCCCTGGCAGAATATGTAAAGCAAAGTGAAGAACCTGCTTTGATTGAAGTAAAAAATCAGAAACTCCTCAAAGCACAGCAAAGAATCAGTACAAGAAAACCGCACTACAAACTAGAGCTGACAGCTGGCACAACAAAACACTGCATGGAAAGTTCCTTGACAAAATTGAAGGAAAAGCTGATAAGGAGAAGACCTGGCTCTGGCTCACGAATGGGACCCTGAAGAAGGAGACAGAAGGCCTGATCCTTGCAGCCCAGGAGCAAGCCATCAGAACAAAGGTCATTCAGGCCAAGATCGAAAAATCAGCTGTTGACCCAAAATGCAGACTGTGCAAGGAAGCTGACGAAACCATTGGTCATATCCTCAGCTGCTGTAAAAAATCGCACAGACAGACTACAAACAGAGGCACAACTATGTGACCCAAATGTTTCATTGGAACTTATGCCTCAAATACCACCTCCCTACAGTAAAGAACTGGTGGGATCACAAACCTGCAAAAGTATTGGAAAATGAGCACGCAAAGATACTGTGGGACTTCCAAATCCAGACTGACAAAGTTCTGGAACACAACACACCAGACATCACAGTTGTGGAAAAGAAAAAGGTGTGGATCATTCATGTTGCCATCCCAGGTGACAGTCGCATTGACGAAAAACAACAGGAAAAACTCAGCCGCTATCAGGACCTCAAGATTGAACTTCAAAGACTCTGGCAGAAACCAGTAAAGGTGGTCCCGGTGATGATGGGCACACTGGGTGCCATGCCAAAAGATCTCAGCCGGCATTTGGAAACAATAGGCATTGACAAAATTATGATCTGTCAACTGCAAAAGGCCACCCGACTGGGATCTGCGCGCATCATCCGAAAATACATCACACAGTCCTAGACACTTGGGAAGTGTTTGACTTGTGATTTTGTGAAACGAAATCCAGCATATCTATCTTGTTTGCTGTGTCATAATAAAATAATAATAATAATAATTTTATTTTTGTATGCCGCCTCCATCTCCCCAACGGGGACTCGGAGCGGCTCACACTGGAGCAAGCCCAATACTATCATATAATATCATAAAATCAACAGTTGATGCATCAAAGAATGCATTTAAAAACAAATTAAACAAGTCATGATTTAAAATAGACATAATTAAGATATTAAACAATCTTCTCCCCTTCCTCCTCCTTCTCTCCCTCCTCCTCTTCTCCTTCTACTTGTTCCTCCTTTTCTTCTCTTCCTTCCTCCTCTTCTTCATCAAATTTTAGTAACGTTGCCATATGAATATAATCAAGACACATACATATAGGGTCTGAATCCAAACTGAGCAGCCCTGAATCCAAATCCTGACAGCCCTGGACATTCATATTTTAATCTTCCAAATGTATATGTCACAATGTATATTTATATCATGACTGGTATTTCTCCTGCCTCTCTTTCCAACACTCTCCTTACAGGACTGGATAAAGGGAGCTTCGATTGACTTCACCAACGTACGGAAAAGAGGTACGAGATTGTGGAAGGAGGAGTGCCGTTTCAAAGTTCTTAAAAGTTTTTTGTGCTTTGAATCCCTTGCTCCGTTGTGTCTTATTCTCTGATTTAGCACAAAAAAAGCGACCAAAGATTGAAAGGTCACATGATAACTATATTTAAATATCCAAAGTAATGTCACGTAGAACGAAGTGGTTTTCTGCTGTTTCGAGACTGGAACAAGAACGAATGGATTCGAATTACAATAGCAATTATTCAACTTGAGTATTAAGAAGTACTTTATGACTGTTAGACCTGCTTGGTGGTGGAATGGACTACGTCTACCATTGGTGGTGGTTCTTTCAACAGGTTTTTAATGGATGGATGGATGGATGGATGGATGGACACCTTTCTGGAGAGCTTCAGTTGCATATTCCTTGCATTTATTTATTTATTTATTTATTTATTTATTTACAGCATTTATATTCAGCCCTTCTTTCTCACCCCGAAGGGGACTCAGGGCGGATCACATTACACATATAAGGCAAACATTCAATGCCTTGACATAGAACAAAGACAAGACAAACGCAAGACTCCGAGCTGGCCTCGAACTCATGACCTCTTGGTCAGAGTGATTTATTGCAGCTGGCTGCAGCTGGTTGCTCAACAGCCTGCGCCACAGCCCGGCATGGTAGCGCTTGGACTATATCAGGGTTTCTTAAACTCCTTCCACTCAACCCCTTTCACCTGAGAAATTTGTAAAAGGCCCCAGCTATATACGAGTAGGTACCAGCAGAATCCAAGTTGTGAACAAGATTTCATACATTTGTTCTGAAGTTGAATTTGTATGTAATTTGGAACGGGGATATTTCTTTAGTGTAACTCCAGCCATATATATGTGTCAGCTCACCACAGCCGCTCCTGAATGAACACACGAGACTCTCTGTATCACCAGGAACTTTTACTGTAGGAAACATGAACATCAGAAAAGCCAAGAATGGGAGGCTCCGGCCAACCCTCCTTTATATACCCTCCCCCTCATTTGAACAGTCTCTTCCCGCTCAGTAAAACCCCGCGCAAATTCCCCGCCAAGTCCATCAGCCGTTTCTCCTCCGAGTCCTGGGACGCAGGTGTCTTATCACTGTCAGTGACCCTGAAACTCAGAGCCACATCCAGGCTCTAGTAGCAGGGTTCTGACATGGCGTCCTCCTCCCCTTCGTCCTGGAAGGAAAAGATTAAACACAACTATTGTTCTCCGCTGTCCAGAGTTCCTTTATACTTTTTTAACAGGCTGCAATGGAATACCGGGTGTACCTTTCCTAGGTCCTTTGGTAGCCTCAGCTCATAGGTCACTTCGTTTATTCTTTTTGCTACCCTGAATGGCCCTATATAGCGTGGAGCCAATTTCTTGGATGGGAACCCCAATTTCAGGTTTTTTGTGCTCAGCCAAACCAGATCTCCTTCGCCCAATTTGTCCCCCTCTCGGCGCCTACGATCCGCAAAGAGCTTGTACTTCTTTTGTGTTTCCCGCAATGCCTCTACCACGGTTTGCCACCCTTGCTTGATTTTGGCCGGCCATTCCTCGTCGGTCTGGCCCTCCCCTTCCTTCCACTCGGGTAGCCTGGGGAAAGGTGCCACCTCCTGTCCGTATACTATTTCGAATGGGGCACGACCTGTGGCCGAATGTACGGCCCCGTTAAAAGCCATCTCAGCAAACGGAAGAAGGTCCGCCCAATCATCCTGTCTATAATTGGTGTACATCCTTAAGAATTGGCACAGTGTCTGTTGGGTACGTTCGACCCCCCCGTTGGTCGCGGGATGAAAGGCCGAGCTCAGGTTCCTTTCTGCTCCTAACAGCTGTAAGAATTTTCCCCAAAATTTTGCAGTAAATTGGACTCCCCGGTCACTAATTATCTTGTCGGGACACCCATGTAGGCGATATACATGCTTCACATACAAATCAGCAAGTTTTTCAGCTGAAGGGAGTTTTGGCAGAGCCACAAAGTGTGCCTGTTTTGAGAATAGGTCCAATATTGTCCAAATGTATCTGTGGCCTCTGCTGGGGGGTAGTTCGCCTACAAAATCCATGGCCACGCATTCCCATGGCCTCATGGGCTCCACCACCTTCTGCAATAGCCCCTGGGGCTTCCCCGGTGGTGTTTTTCCCTCTGCACATAATTCACACTGCGTGACGTATCCCCTGGCGTCTTTCCTCATTCCGGGCCACCAGCATTGTTTGGCCAACAGTTTAATAGTCCTGGTGGGGCCTAGATGACCCGCACCCTTGTTATCATGGTACTTCCTTAACATTTCTCGTCTTAAACATTCAGGAATATACAATTTCTTATTTACAAACACCAAATCCCCACACAATTCTCCCTTTTCTTTGTTTGTTTGTAACCATTTGTCCATTCCATACGCTCGCTTCAACTCTTCCTCCCATATTTCTCCTCCCCCCGTGGAAATGGCAGTACGTTTGTTTTCTTTGGCCGCTTGTGCTCGAGTTAGTACTGCCAGGCCCCATTGCTTATCAAGAAAAATGCTCCCTTCAGATTCCTGAATTCCTCCCCCGTGCTGAGGCATCCGAGAGAGAGCGTCAGCGAGTATATTATGTTTCCCCTGGAAGAATCTGAGTCTGAAATCAAAACGGCTGAAATATTGGGCCCATCTAATTTGCTTCGCTGATAGTTTACGAGGGGATCTTAGATACTGTAAATTTCTATGGTCAGTCCACACCTCAAACGGTGTTCCACTTCCTTCCAGAAAGTGTCTCCAGCACTCTAGTGCTTTTAGAATCGCTAAGGCTTCTCTCTCCCAAATCGGCCAGTTTTTTTCTGTATCGCTAAACTTTTTTGACAGATAGCCACATGGCTTCAGGTTCCCCCCCTCGTCTTTCTGTAGCAGAACTGCCCCATATGCCCGGTCTGACGCATCGCAATGTAATACAAAGGCTTTAGACATATCAGGGTGCTGTAGGACAGGCTCCTCAGTAAAACGCTTTTTAAGGGCTTCGAAAGCTTCCTGGCATTCTATTGTCCAGGTCAGTTTGGCCCCTGGGGCCTTCACTTTGGCTGTTTCTCCCCTACCTTTAGTCTTTAACAAATCCGTTAATGGCAAAGTGAGGCGCGCAAAGTCCTTGATAAATGTTCTATAGAAGTTTGCGAACCCTAGGAAGGATTGCAGCTGCTTCCGTGTTTTGGGGGCTTCCCACCCCCTCACGTCTTCTACCTTCGCAGGGTCCATCGCCACTCCCTGGGAGGAAATCCTATACCCCAGAAAGTCTATCTGGTCTTTATTGAACTCGCACTTGGCAAGCTTCGCATACAGTTTTGCTTCTCTCAACTTTTGCAGGACTTCCCTGACTAGTTCTATGTGTTGCTCCTTAGTCCGAGATACTAACAATATGTCATCTAAAAAAACAAAGACTCCCTTGTACAACAATGGATGCAACACTTCGTTGATTAATTGCATGAACGCGGCGCCTCCGCCGCACAAACCGAAAGGGAGCACACGATAATTGAATAATCCGAATGCACAGGAGAAGGCCGTCTTCCACCTGTCCTCTGGTTTAATCTGCAATTTATGGTACGCTTCAATTAAGTCCAATTTAGTGAATATCTGTCCCTCCGATAACTGGGCGATCAAGTCCTTCACTAAAGGTAGGGGGTATTTATTTCCAGAACTGATTGCATTCAGGCCCCTGTAGTCAATGCAGAGCCTCAGCGTTTGGTCCTTTTTGCGCCTGAACAACACAGGCGCCCCTAGAGGGGAATTTGAAGGCTCTATGAAACCCCTCGCTAGGTTTTTATCAATGTATTTTCTCAGTTCCTCCTTTTCCCTAGCCGACATTGGGTATATTTTTGCCTTAGGAAGCTCTGCTCCTGGGACTAGCTCTATCTTCACTTCAACTCTCCGCTTCGGTGGGAAACTGTCTGCTTCCTTCTCATCAAATACGTCCACAAAATCCCGATACTCTGGGGGTAATTTATCTGCCAGTTCTGCTATCCTGATAGAGTCTTCCTCCCCCCTTTTCCCCGGCTCCCTTTCCACTTCCTGGCTCCCTCCTTCCAACTTCATCCTGAAGATCATGCTCTTATCCTCCCAGTTGATTTGCGGGTTGGCCTGCCCCAGCCATGGCATGCCTAGTATAACATTATAGCTGGCTATTTGTGATATCACAAATGACACCTTTCCTTCCCAACTCCCTATCTTACACTTTACATCTTCGGCACTGTACTTAGCTAATGATCCCGATGCTGTGGATCCGTCCAACTGCGAAAAAGCTATTGGGGATTCTAGGTTCGTTCTTTCGCATCCCAATCCCTCGGCTAATTCAGGGGAGATGATGTTCCTGGAACATCCACAATCCACAAATGCTTTGCAGGTTGCTTGTTTGCTGCCACTTTCCAGCTGAATGGGGACCACTATCATGGCTTTGTCCTGACTCACCAACCCCCCCGAGTGGTGCCTCATCGGTGGTTCTTCCTCGGCGCGTTTCCCTGCCACGGCTCTTGGTTTGGGCGGGCCTCCGCCTTCCCCTTTTCTCTGCCAGCACTCGGCAGCCCTGTGGCCCAAACGGCCGCACACGAAGCAGCCCCTCCTGCTGGTGCTCACGTTCCCTGTCGGCTCCGTTCTCCTCCCGGCTGGGGTTGATCCCTCCTTCCGGCTCCCCTCTTTCATCTGCGGCCGCTGCTGTAGCCCTCCTCGGTGCCTCCTCGCCTGGGCCAGCGATGTCTCGATGCGCCCCGCCAGCTGAATCCATCCGCGCAGTGTGTCAGGCTCATCACGATGCACCGCCCAGGAGAGGATCTCCCGCCTGAGCCCCTCTTTGAAGAGTTCTATCTTTGTCACTGCAGACCATTCCGGCACCTTTTCAGCGAGGCATTGGAACTCCTCCGCATACTCAGATACCGACCTCTGCCCCTGGGAGACGGTCTTCAACTCCTCCCTCGCCCGGATCTGCTCCAGTGGATCTCGGAAACGGGTCTCCAGGGCCCCCATAAAGCGTCGGAGTGACCCCAGACATGGGTCGCGCCGCGCGTGTAGTTGAACGTACCAGCTGGCCGCTCCCCTCTTCAACACTGCACCAATGGCCCGTACCCGGCTGGATTCCGTTCTAAAAGTGTGGGCATTGTCCTCCATATAGCCCCTCACCGTGGTCAGGAAAAAATCCAGTTCAGAGGACTCTCCCCCAAACTCGATCCTTAGTTCCTCTCGTCTCGGTAGGGGTCCCTGTGGTGGCAATCCCCAATTCTCCGCCCGTCGCAAGCCCCCTTGCGGGCCAGTGGGCCCCGCTGCTGCTTCCCTTTGTCCTGTGCCACGCCCGGCATTCGCCAGGGGCACCAGGGTCTCAGTTGGGAGCGTAGCCGGGATTCTCGGAGGCTTTTCCCCTTCGTCGTCACTCTCCTCCACCCGCGTCAGGCTCGTTTGGATCTTGGGCCGGGCACCGGGCTCCTTTCGCATTTCCCTTCCCTTCGGTGCTGGGAGGTCTGCAAAGCCCTGGCTGCTTCCCATGCTCACGTCCCACATTGAGCTAGCCCGGAGTTCCCTTCCTCGCTCCGGCTCCGCCAAAACCGCCAGGCGCTCCATCGCCCTCGACATCACTGCCAGGGTGGTCTCCATCGCCGACATCCTCTCCTCCAGAAACACCATCTTTTGCGGGCCTGGGGAAGGTGAACCTTCCTCTCCTCCGGTGCTATCTCCCCGCACTACTCCGCGCCTCTGGGTTACCCCATTTGGCTGGGCATAAGCGGTGGATGACGCCAGGGCCGCCAGCTGGTGGAACTCAGCGTCCGTCTCGGGAGTGGCCCTTTCCGACCTTCCTCCTCCGGCGCCCAAGAGCTCTTCATCCTCCACTTGCATGTTACACCTCACCGCTACAGCGGGATGGTGTCCGTATTCTTGGCTTAGTGTCAGCTCACCACAGCCGCTCCTGAATGAACACACGAGACTCTCTGTATCACCAGGAACTTTTACTGTAGGAAACATGAACATCAGAAAAGCCAAGAATGGGAGGCTCCGGCCAACCCTCCTTTATATACCCTCCCCCTCATTTGAACAGTCTCTTCCCGCTCAGTAAAACCCCGCGCAAATTCCCCGCCAAGTCCATCAGCCGTTTCTCCTCCGAGTCCTGGGACGCAGGTGTCTTATCACTGTCAGTGACCCTGAAACTCAGAGCCACATCCAGGCTCTAGTAGCAGGGTTCTGACATATATGCATATGTATATTGACTATTCTAAAGCCTTTGACTGTGTGGATCATAATAAATTGTGGAAAGTTCTTGATGGTATGGGGAGACCAAGTCACCTTGTCTGTCTCCTGAGAAATCTGTATAAAGACCAAGTAGCCACAGTAAGAACAGACCACGGAACAACAGACGGGTTCCAGATTGGGAAAGGAGTGCGGCAGGGCTGCATCCTCTCTCCCTCCCTATTCAACTTGTACGCAAAACACATCATGTGACATATGTGCGGGGCTTGAGGAATCCAAGGCCAGAGTTAAAATTTCTGGAAGAAATATTAACAACCTTAGGTATGCAGATGATACCATTCTGATGGCCGAAAGCGAGGAGGAGCTGAGGAGCCTTCTCACCAAGGGGAAAGAAAGAAGAAAGTGCAAAAGCAGGTTGCAGTTAAATGTCAAGAAAACCAGGACACACTATCCCGCCTAGTGACGAATGGCTGACAAAGATGTTAGAAATAATGAGCATGGCTAGCCTGACACATAAACTAGCAATGGACCATAATAAAATGAAAAAGGAAACAGACTGACTGGACCATGTTGATAAACATCATGAAGCAAGAACAATTTAGAATATTACTCTAAGACACTAAGAAATATAAAACTCTCTGTTCCCAAGGATCTTAAGATAACCCCAAGGAAGAAGACACAGAATTTAGTTCAAGGACTTTATTTCATGAGGAAGAGGATTGGAAGTATACAATTTTTCTTTTCTTTTTTTCTCTTTTTCTTTGTACTTTTTTCTTTTCTTTTTCTTTTTCGCTTTTTTCCCAGATGATATTGACAAACTATAAGAAAAAAGGTGAGAAGAAAATATACTATTTGTCTCCCTTCCATGCCCCCTCCTGTTTCCCCATCCTCCCCCCTTCCCAAATATCCCATCCCCCGTCCTCCTCCCTCTTTATTGTAAAATTACTTCAATAAAAATTATTTTTAAAAAAGGAAAACCGAGATGGTGGCAACTACACCTATTGATAACTGGCAAATAGAGGGAGAAAACGTGGAGGTAGTGACAGACTTTATATTTCTAGGCGCGAAGATCACTGCAGATGCAGACTGCAGCCAGGAAATCAGAAGACGTTTTCTTCTTGGGAGGAGAGCAATGGCCAACCTTGACAAAAGAGTGAAGAGCAGAGACATCACACTGGCCATGAAGGTCCACATAGTCAAAGCAATGGTATTCCCCATAGTAACCTATGGATGTGAGAGAGAGCGGGACCATAAGGAAGGCTGAGCAAAGGAAGAGAGACACTTTCAAACTCTGGTGCTGGAGGAAAATCCTGAGCGTGCCTTGGACCTTGGCAAGAAGGTCCAACCAGTCCATCCTCCAGGAAATAAGGCCCAATGGCTGCTCACTGGGGGGAAGGAGATGAGAGGCAAAGCTGAAGTATTTTGGCCACATCATGAGGAGACAGGAAAGCTTGGAGAAGATCACGATGCTGGGGGAAATGGAAGGAAAAAGGAAGAGAGGCCGACCAAAGGCGAGATGGATGGACGGTATCCTTGAAGGGACTGGCCTTGAAGGAGCTGGGGGTGGCCACTACGACAGAATGAGTAAACAACAAAAATATGTATATGTATGCATTGGGTATCATAGGGTTTGCTGTGTGTCCCCCTATTCAGAAGATGTCTCCTCCCTTTCTGTCCCTGTGAGAATTGGATTTTGGAAAATTTGTTCTGGAAACAAGGATGGGAGATAAACCTTCATTGGAGACCCCTTTTACCCAGGGTAATAACTCTTAATAACTCTTCCAGGAGTGGATTTCCCTTCTTTTCAAGGGGAAGATCTCTCTCACTTCCGGTTTTCTCAATCCCGTTCTTCACTAAGAGTAGTTTGTAAGTTGATGTCAACAGGCTGGCTTTCCTTTTTGTGCAAATGAAGCATTTTCTGCAAAATCTGCTGCAAACACAGCACCTTGCTGCTAACAGATTTGTGTCAGTGTTGTATTCAGAATGCTTTTACTATTTTTGGACCCTGCCTTTGAGCGAAGGGGACCCCCATTTGGGGCCGGGACCCACAGTTTAAGAAGCAGTGGACTTGATGGCAATCGTTGTTTCAATTCAAAGACCCTATAACTCTTTGGTGGCCATTGAGTTTCTAGCTCATGCTAACTTTTTCTTTCCCCTTTCAAAGTCAAAGGTTCAACGAATCCACGCCCATGATGGGGCATTCTGCTTTAGCATTGTTAGTATGACACTAGCTTTGCCTGGCCACGCATTGCTGTGGCTTATGGGAATCATTTGTTGGCCAAGTGGAATAGCAGTGAATAGCCTTGCAGCCACAAAGCCTGGCCGTTTTCTGGAGTAGCTGGAGTGGCACCCTCAATCAAAGAGCTGCTTTGAAGCCTGGCTACTTCTTTTGTAGGGTTATCATTGTTTGGCCAGCTTGAATTGCACTAAATAGTCTTCCAGTTTAACGGCCTGGCCGCTTTCTACATCGGGCATCCTTGCTAGGCCAGGTTGAATGGGACGGAGTAGCCTCGTGGCTTCAGAGCTTGGGGTTTTTTCACCTCAGGGAAATCTTGGTTGGCCAGGTCGAAAAGCACTGAATAGCCTAGACCTAAAGGTAGCGAGGCCTACCTTTCTGATTGACAGTTAGGGGAAGAAAAGCTCTTCCTCATCCTTTGTAATTTGGACTATTTTTTCTAGTTTTTTTATTGAAAGACATAGCTTGGATGACTATGTCTTTTGTGGCCAAATTTGGTGTGATTTGGTTCAGTGGTTTCGTAGTTTACTCCATAGTAAAACGTCACATTACATTTATATATACCGTATATACTCGAAGATAAGCCGAGTTTTTAAATCTCTTTTTGGAGGCTGAAAAAGCCTCCCCCGGCTTATATTCGGGTTCTCCGCTTCTCCTCCCAGGTTGGAGTTATTTTATTTTTTAAGAGAGAGAGAGAGAGACAAGGGAATGTTTTCAAAAGTGAAAGGAGAGTGAGTGAGAGCCTCTTGCAAGCCAGGAAGAAGAAAAAATACTGCATTATTACAAAATATTACAATATTACAAAATATTTTAAGGGGAAAAAAAAGAGAGACTCTTGCAACTTTGCAGGATTTATTATTATTACTATTATTACAAGAACGTTTGAGTCAATAGGAAGGGAAAGAGGGAAAGAAGAGCAACAGAAGGTGTGTACAGTAGAGTCTCACTTATCCAACATTCGCTTATCCAACGTTCTGGATTATCCAACGCATTTTTGTAGTCAATGTTTTCAATACATCATGATATTTTGGTGCTAAATTTGTAAATACAGTCATTACTATGTAGCATTACTGCCTATTGAACTACTTTTTCTGTCAAATTTGTTGTATAACATGATGTTTTGGTGCTTAATTTGTAAAATCATGACTTAATTTGATGTTTAATAGGCTTCTCCTTAATCTCTCCTTATTATCCAACATATTCACTTATCCAACGTTCTGCCGGCCTGTTTATGTTGGATGAGTGAGACTCTACTGTATTTCTTTTTATTCCTAAGGAAACAAAAATGGTGTGGGGTTTTTGGGAGAGGAAGGGAAGTTTTAAAAAGCCTTTTCTGGCTACTTTTAGAGTTTGAAAAGGGTTAAATAAAAGAGGTTGGAAAGAGGAGGAGAAAAGAGGCCAAAGTTGTTTTTAGGAGGGCGTTGCTTGCATTTTTTCCTTGGGCAAATGCATGCCCCAAAGCTTGTAAATAATATATACCGTAGACTTCTCCCTACAAATACATTAATTTAATATATAAAATTTTCCCTCATATGTTTGCAAGTCTCTGCAAGTCCTATAAAGATATAATTCTCTCTATATAGAGCAAGGTCTAGATCAGGGGTGCTCAAACTTTTAAAGCAGAGGGCCGGTCCACAATCCTTTAGACTGGGAAGGGGCCAAATTATCATTTGAAAAAAAAAACCCGAACAAATTCCTATGCACACTGCACATGTCTTATTTGTAGTGCAAAACAACAACAACAATGAAAGAACAATACAATATTTAAAAATGAAAACAATTTTAATCAACATAAACCTATCAGGATTTCAATGGGAAATGTGGGCCTACTTCTGGCAAATGAGATAGTCAAGTTAATTAGGATTGTTGTTGTTGTGTGCCTTCAAGTCATTTCAGACTTTGGGCGAGCCTAAGTCTAAAATTATTTATTTATTCATTTACTACATTTATTTATTGCATTTATATCCCGCCCTTCTCACCCCAAAGGGGGCTCAGAGCAGCAGTACATACAATATATTATATTATTAGCATAGTAGAATATTAACATTATATATTACTTTATTGAACTATACCACTATACTGTAATATTATATGTAATATATAATTAATATTATTATATGGTATTATTATTAGTATTATATTGTATAACATTATATTATTATCAATATTATATGTATATACAATATATTATATTATTAAAACTGATATAAAAATATTATATTATAAAACTAAGGGCGGGGGCCAGGTAAATGACCTCGGAGGGCCGCATCCGGCCCCCGGGCCATAGTTTGGGGACCCCTGGTCTAGATAGATAGATATTAATATAGATATAGGCCTTTTAAATATGCACACACACACACACACAGAGATGTCTAGATAGATATTAATATAGATATAGGCCTTTTAAATATGCACACACACACACACACACACAGAGATGTCTAGATAGATGTAAACATAGATAAATGGGACTTTCAAATATTGCAGGAGGGAAATGCACAGAGGATTTGTAAACTTTTCAGGGGGGAAATGCAAATGTGAAATTCGTATCTATAATTATAGAGCTATATCTAGCTCTGCATTGATTATATAGGCATTGCATGTTTGCCTGTTACTATGTGGGAAGCCGGCCTGAGTCCCCATGGGGAGATAGATAGAGCAGAATACAAAGGAAGTTGTTGTTGTTATTGTTGATGATGATGATAATGATGATGATCATTATAAAGTTATTGTTGATACCATATCGTTTTTGTTGATCCTACTTATGCACTTACAGAGTTAGCTTACAGTTTTTCTTTGAAATACGGTAAATATTCAAAAAACATTTACCCCACTTATGCCTCAGTTAATGTAACTTTATTGGTATCTATTTTTATTTTGAAATTTACCGGTAGCTGCTGCATTTCTCACCCTCGGCTTATACTTGAGACAATAAGTTTTCCCAGTTTTTTGTGGTAAAATTAGGTGCCTCGGCTTATATTCGGGTCGGCTTATACTTGAGTATATACGATATATAGATTGTGCATTTGGCCTTTGAAAGTGGAGTGCTATTCTTTCCTCTTTTGAGGAGCCATGAAGATTGTCTCCACACACTTCTCACAATGCCCTTCTCCCTTCGCTTTATGCACCTTCCCTCGCATTAATGCAGCGCAATTTCAGAATTATTCAGGGAGAGGAAAACACTGTATGTCTCACACCCAAATGACAGTTTGCAAACATTTGCAAATAGATAGACCACGTATAAGATTAAGTCAGGGGTTACTGTGGATTTTACTGTGAATATGTATTTATTGATTTTAACTGGATTTTTAAATATCAATTTTATTTCAGTCATGTTTATATATTTGTGGGTTTTTAATTGTACTGAAATGCTTTTAATGTAAGCTGCTATGATTCTCCTTGTGGAGAGAAAATGTGAGATAATAATAATAATAATAATAATAATAATAATAATAATAGGCTCTAGGTCAGACACATAAGGGCATTCTGTCCAGAACTTTTTTATTTGAAGGGGGAAAAAACAAGATAAAACACAAAAACATTTTTTTAAAGGTACGTAAAACTCAAAACTACACAACTGCATGCTCTCTCCTATTGCAAGGCTACAACTAAAAAACTATTGAAAATAACAAAACAAAGAGACAAAACGCAAAAAGCAAAATAGCAACAAAAAACAGATTTATAAACTTCTAACTCTGTATAATGGTTTTTATCCCTTATACAGTAGAGTCTCACTTATCCAGCACTCACTTATCCAACATTCTGGATTATCCAATGCATTTTTGTAGTCAATGTTTTCAATATATCGTGATATTTTGGTGCTAAATTCATAAATACAGTAATTATTACATAGCATTACTGTGTATTGAACTACTTTTTCTGTCAAATTTGTTGTATAACATGATGTTTTGGGTGCTTAATTTGTAAAATCATAACCTAATTTGATGTTTAATAGGCTTTTCCTTAATCCCTCCTTATTATCCAAGATATTTGCTTATCCAACATTCTGCCGGCCTGTTTATGTTGGATAAGTGAGACTCTACTGTATTATATTATTTATTCCTTTTAGTGATCTTATATAGCCACATTTCTATATTGGTAGCACTCTACAAAGGGGCTGTGGTGACTCAGTGGATTAAACCGCTAAGCTTCAGGACTTGCTTTGAAGGAGTGGGGAGCGGGGTGAGCTCCTGCTGTTAGCTCCAGCTTCTGCCAACCTAGCAGTTCGAAAACATGCAAATGTGAGTAGATCAATAGGTACTGCTCTGGTGGGAAGGTAACAACACTCCTGCAGTCATGCCAGTGGCCACATGACCTTGGAGGTGTCTACGGACAATGCCGGCTCTTCGGCTTAGAAATGGAGATGAGCACCAACCCCCAGAGTCAGGCTCAACTAGATTTAATGTCAAGAGGAAACCTTTACTTTTATGTACTAATTCATGAATCCTGTGTAGATAAATGCCCCCATTGTTGTTGTGAAAAAATAATGAACAGGTCCCCATTTTGCCTAAAGTTCATCAAAGAAGTCTCTTTCTGTTTTGCAGGAGGCCTGCTGGTGGGAGTTCCCGAAGACCCTCCTCCAAGTTCTCTCCTCCCAGAGCCTGTCCTCCAATACTTCGTCCAGCAGTTTAGAAAATCTGGATTAAGGTAAGGGATAGATTTTGTGTGGGGTGGGAGTGGGGGGTAAAAGTTATTGCTATTCCTGTATACCAGGCATGGGCAAACTTGGACCCTCCAGGTGTTTTGGACTTCAACTTCCATAATTCATAATTATGGAAGTTGAAGTCCAAAACACCTGGAGGGCACAAGTTTGCCCATGCCTGGCTTATATGCATTCATGAGACTCTTTGACCAAAGTTAGGTAACTTTTTAATTTATCTCCTCTTTCAGGGGGCCAATCAACTGGTATCGGAACATGGAGGCAAACTGGCGCTGGCTTGGCTCTGCCTACGACAGGAAGGTACAAGCTGGTGACATATTTTTTTTTTAATATTTTTTTTTTAATATTTTTATTTGTAAGTTTTTGAAATGCATAAAAGAAAAACACAACATACATTGCACAATGACAAAGACAATAACAAAGACAACAACCTAACATGACTATAACGGACAAGACAACACATAACCCAACCAATTCGCCTTCCGAACCTTTTGCATGACAATACTCTTTCCCCCCCCCCATCTGCGGCTTTCTTAGGTACCCTTGGGTCCTAAGTTAGCTGATCATTATAGTTCCCTTTAGTTGGTATTTTCTTTATCCATATATTCTTTCACTGGAGACCAATTGGTCTCCCTTCTTGGAGCATCGTCCTGTTTTATATACTGAGTCAGTAAATCCATATTCTTAATGTCTATAAGTCTTAACAGCCAATTTTTCTTTGACCGTGTTTCTTGTGTTTTCCATAGTTTGGCCAGATTTATCCTGGCTGCCGTCACCATGTATGTAAAAAGTTTTTCCGTATTCTGGTCCATCGGGAAGTCCGTTATTCCTAGTAGGAAGTATTCCGGTCTCAGGTCAAATTTTTTTCCTATTATCTTTTCCATTTCTTTATGTATAATCTGCCAAAAGTTTCTCACTTTCTTACAGTTCCACCACATGTGCATAAAGTCCCCAATGTGTTTCCCACATTTCCAACATTTGCCATCTCCCTTTCCCTTGTTCATTTTAGCCAGCTTAACCGGCGTAAGGTACCATCTATAAAAGATTTTATACCAGTTTTCCTTTAGTTCTACTGCATATGTGTATTTGATATTTGTGTTCCATATTCTTTCCCATTCCGACATATTTATCGTACGGCCCACCTCTTTGGCCCATTTTATCATAACTTCTTTAACCTGATCTTCTTCCGTTTCCCAAGTTAGTAACTGTTGATACAGTATTTTTATGATTTTTTTGTCGGATTTTAACACTCTATCCCAGCCTGTGTCTTTTTTCTCAAATCCTATTTTCTGATCTTCTCTAAAACTTTATTTTAGTTGCCAGTAATTTAACCATGACATGGATGGTTCCAATTGTTTAATTTCATCGTAGCTTTTCAGCCTATATTCCTGGTTTTCTGTATTTAGTAGCTGTCTATATGATAACCATTTTCTCTTTGGGAGTTCCCTCATATGTTCCGCCTCCATCGGCGAGAGCCACATCGGAACCTTAGTGTAAAATCTTCTTTTGTATTTGTCCCATGTTTCTATCAACGCTGCTCTTATATAATGCTGTTTAAAACACTTTTCCTTTTTGCTTTTCTCCCTCCATAGATAACTGTGCCATCCTTTATTTAGATCATATCCTTCCAGATCTAACATTTTTTTGTCTTTCAAGTTTGACCAGTCCCTGACCCAGCTTAAGCTCGCTGCCTCGTAATATAACAATAAGTCTGGGAGCCCAAGGCCTCCTCTTCTCGTATCGTCTTTCAAATATTTAAAGGCAATTCTGGCCTTTTTACCTTCCCATAAAAATTTATTAATTTCTTTTTGCCAATTTTTAATGATTTTTTTTATTTCTCAGAATCGGTATGTTTTGGAACAGAAAGAGGACCTCGGGCAGAATCTTCATTTTAATTGTTGCTATCTTTCCTAGAAGGGAAAGTTTTAGTGATCTCCACCTATTCATTTTATCTTTCATCTCCCTCCATCTCTTTTCATAGTTATTTTTTTGGAGTTGAGCATTACTTGCCGTTAGCTCTATCCCTAGGTACTTGATCTTTTTCACTATCTCAATGCCCGTTTTTTTCTTTAGATTCTCTTTGTTCTTCTGTGTCATATTCTTTGTTAAAATTTTGTTTTTTTCTCGATTTATTCTAAACCCTGTCACTTCTCCAAAGTTGGCAATTGTTTCCCACCAAAGGTCGAACTGTTCTAAGGGATTCTCAATTAGACAGACGAGGTCGTCCGCGAAAGCACGTGTTTTGTAACTGTGGTTTCTAATTCTGAGCCCCTTAAGGTCACTATTTTTTCTAATTGCCTCTAGTAGGATTTCCAGCATCATAATAAACAGTAGCGGGGAAAGTGGGCACCCCTGTCTTGTCCCTTTTTGTATATTTATATTGTTTGATAGTTGACCATTCGTTATTATTTTTGCTGTTTGTTGTGAATAGATTGCTTCGGTTGCGGAGATGAAATAATATCCGGCATCCATTTCTTTAAGAATTTCTATGATGCAAAACCAGTTAACATTGTCGAACGCCTTTTCGGCGTCCAAGAATAGGAAAGCAATTTCCTTTTGTGGGTTTTTGTCGTAAAATTCTATGGCGTTCAGTATTGTCCTGATGTTTTCCCTCATATGTCTGCCTGGCAGGAACCCTGCTTGCTCTTCTTTAATCCTGTCCTTTAGAACTTCCTTGAGTCTGGCTGCTAATATACTTGTGAAGATTTTATAGTCTGTGTTCAGCAGCGATATTGGTCTATAATTTTTTACATTTGCCATGTCTGCTTTTTCTTTTGGAAGTAGTGTTATATTTGCCTCCTTCCATGTTGCCGGGACTTTCCCTTCTACGAGAATTTTATTCATAACCTGTTGTAGTGGTGGGGTTAGTATCTCCTGGAATGTTTTATAGTACAGCATTGTGAACCCGTCTGGTCCCGGCGCTTTATTGGGCGGCAATCTCTTAATGGTTTTGCTCATTTCTTCACCTGTTATCTTTCTGTTAAGAATCTCCCTTTGCTTCTCTGTAAGTTTTGGGATATCTTGTTTCCCCAAATATTGGGTTACCTTTTCTTTTGGAATTTTGTCATCCGCATATAATTTCTCATAGTATTTTGTAAATTGTCTTTTTATTTCTTCATTGCTATAATAATTTTTCCCTCCTTCCTGGATCTTGTTAATAGTATTTGCCTGTCTTTTTTTAACTAACCTCCGCGACAGCCATTTGCCTACTTTGTTCGCGTGTTCGAAGTACTGTTGTTTAATGTATTTTAGCTTTTTCCCAATCTCCTCCATCTGTAATGCTTCTAGATCTTTCTTATTCATTTCTAATTTCAATTTGATTTCTTTGTCCTGGGGCTTCCCCTTTAGTTGGTTTTCTAATCTATTCACTTCCTCTATGATTTTTGTATATCTTAGTTGTCTTGCTCTATTCATTCTTACACTGTGTTGGATCATCAGTCCTCTTATATACGCTTTGCTGGCATCCCAAATTACTTCAACTGGAGTGTCTTCTTCCTTGTTAAGCTTGAAGTATTCACCTATTTTTTCTCTGTACAGATTCTGGTCCGTTGCCTTTTTCAGCAATGAGTCGTTCAGTTTCCATCTAAATTCCTCCCTTTTCTTTCCTCTACCCTCCATTATCAATTCTATTGGTGCGTGGTCTGAATTTAGTCTGGGCATAATTTTAATTTTGGTTACTTGGTTCATTACTGATTTGGTGCCCCAAATCATGTCTATTCGTGACCAGGTTGAATGTCTATTTGAGAAAAACGTGAAGTCTTTTTCGTTTTCATGGTGGTACCTCCAAATATCTATAAGGCCTAGATCTTCTTTTAACTGTTTAAATTTTTTTGGTAGCTCTCCTGCCACTTTGTCTTTTTTCCTCCCCCCTTGTTTTGATTTGTCTAATTTATTATTTAGTACTCCATTGAAGTCTCCTAGAATCAGAAGATCATCGTACTCTTCTTCAAGTATTTTTTGGTATAAAGCCTCTACGAATTTTATCTTGCTCCCATTTGGGGCGTATATATTGCAAATTAGGATTTTCCCCCCTCTATTATTATCTTGACCCCTAACATCCTACCATCTTGGTCGTTGAACCTTTTTTCAGATGAGATATTTTCGTTAACGTATGTGACAACCCCCCTTTTTTTCTCCGCACTGGATGCGTAGTATGTTTTTCCTAGACTTTTCTGTGTTAGGTGTGCTACGTGCTTATTCATAATGTGTGTTTCCTGTAAACATATTACGTCATATTTTCCTTTTTTAATTTGTTGCCATACTTTTTTCCTTTTATTGGGCGAGTTGAAACCGTTAATGTTATTAGAGTAAATTTTACATCTTTGAGCCATCATCGTTTTTACTCGCATCAGTCTTGTTAACTATTCCCTTCTCAAAGTCCATTAAGTCTATTGTATCTTCAGGTGATTTTTCCCTTATCCTTTTCTTTAATCTACTCGTCCCCTCCCCTTCCTCCTCCCCCGCCCCCCCATCCCCCCCTCCCCCCCGCCACCCTCCCCCCCCCACTCCCCATCCCTGTGTGCAAATTTTTCTCGTAAAAAGCCCTAGCTTTGTATTCACTTGTGATCCAAATTTTGTTCCCTTCCCATGTCGTCATAAGGCCCTCCTTTTTGTCCCATTTAAATCTTATGTTTCTTCTTCTTAGTTCATCTGTTAAGAAAAGATACTTGCGTCTTTTTTCTAGTACTGATGTTGGGTATTCTTTTAGAATTGCAATTCTGTTCCCTTTGTCAAATGTTGGGTTACTCGCGTTTCCCTTCAGAACCTCATCTCTCAGGTTTTTTTTACTGAAATGTACCACTACATCCCTGGGGGTGTTATATTTTTTGGCATAATTTGATTGCACTCTAATCACTCTATCTATATTCATGTCTGTTTCCTCTTTTGTTTTGTTTGTTATATTGGACACAATTTCAATAACCCTTTCTCTTATATTTTCTTGTTCTCCTTCCCTTAGATTGCGGAATCTTAATTGAAATTCTTTTTCTCTTGATTCCAAAATCTCTTGCTGTGTCCTAATTACATTCAAAGTCTTCTCGATTGTCCCCCTCTCTTTCTTCGCCATCTCCTGTTGTTTTTTAATTATTTCCATTGCCTTATCCCTTTCTTTGCACCTTTTTTTGTTAAGTCTAGATCTTCTCTTATTTTATTTATTTCTTCTTTGACTAGGGTTTGTATCTCCTCCTTTATGTCCCTCTTTATCCCTAACATCTCTTATCTCATCTCCAGATATTGTCTATCTTGTTTTTCCTGTATTTTAGATACCTCCGTTTGTAATTTCAAAATTTCTACCATCACATCTTTAATGCTATAGTCTTCTGTTAATGATTCCTTCCTTATAGCCCCTCTCTTTTCCCTATCTTTTTCCATCCTGGGTTTTGGTGTATTCATGACTCCTGGCCTATATAACCTTTCTATCTCTTCTTTCTATCCTTTTCTCTCTTCTATCTTTGGCCCTTCAGCCGGGGTTTGACCCTTATTGGTGGTGAGAAAAGTAAGGGGGGGGAGGAAGGCAGAATCTAAAGGGGTGAAAGGAGAGAGTGATAGAAAACGGAGAGGGAAAGAGAAAAACCGAGAGAAGATAACAGCTAAGAGGCAGATAGATAGGGTGAGGGGTAGAAATAAAATAATTAAATTTCTATTCCCCCCCCCCTTTTTTTGGAGCTATTGCTGTTGTTTTTACCGTTAATTATTGTTGTTATTAATATTTCCCCTTTCCCACCCTTCCTCTCTCCCCACCTCTCCCCCCTCCCACCCCTCCACCTCCCGGTTCTTAATGTTATTTTCACCCTCTTGCCCCTCAGGTCTTGTCACATCCACTTTAGGGGTTCACCTTGCCCCCTGTAAACCAACACGTCCTTTCCAGTCCTGACCTGTCCTTTCAGTTCCTTTTGGTTCCGGTCCTGTCCTTCCAAGTTGTTACCAAAAAAAAAGAGTTCACGCCGGCGATTCCCTTCCTTCCTCACTTCTGCCTCCGCGTCCTCCTCTTTCCCTGCACCGCACTTCCTCTTCTCTTCCTCCTGTATGGTGATCCTCTACGTCCCGCATCGCAGCGTTGCACGTTGCCCGCCTTACGTCGTGCGTCATGCGTCGCGTGCGTCCTACGTTATTCGCTGTGCGTCAAGCGGCTCGGTGCTCCCTCGCCTCTCCGGCTGTCCTCCCGGCTCTGTTGCCGCCCCCAGCGCCGTCTAATGGATCTACCGTCTTGCTTCTCCTCGCTCCGGTTCAGTTTTCCCCTTTGTTTTGTCTCTAGTATTTTTGCTTTGCTTTGCTTTGATTTTAGAGGGGTAAAGCTGAAGTTCAGTACACTTCCTTTTCTCCGTTTTCACAGTACTGTTGTAACCGTCCCGGGAACGGTGTCATGCCAATATTCAAAGTGGCTTTTTATTGTTCCGGTGCTGACTTAACAATTCAGCTTTCCTTCCACCTCCGCCACCATTCTATGCCGCTAGAAAAGTTTTTTTGCTCATGCAAAAGTTCCTAGTTCCTTTGTTCCGCTTCTGCCCTCTATCTTCTTTGCTTTTAAAATAATGGCAGGCGTTCTACCCGGCCAACCCGGTATCCTCCACCACGCTTCGCCTACCTCAGGTCCCTTTGTCTGTTGGTCACCCGAAGAGAGACACTTCAGGGCGCTAGGACCCACGGTTTTGCACCTCACTTGCCTCCAGCTTAAGTGAGTGGGAGCTTTCCTTGTTGCAGCTTGACCAAAGCCCTTTGGTGAGGCAGAACGCTGGCTCTGTCAGGAGCCTCAGCGTTCTGCTGCGTTCGCCATCTTTGCCATTACCGGAAGCTGGTGACATAATTGAAGGGAACGTGATCACCATGTATAAACATGTGAAAGGATGCCCTATGGAAGAGGGAGCCAGCTTACTTTCTGCTGCCCTGGAAACTGGGATTCAATGAGCCATGGGTTCAAATGACAGGAAATGAGATTCCCCCTGAACATTAATAAGAACTTCCTGACTTTACAAGCTGTAATAGGTTAAACCCTTGTGCTGGCTGATCTGCTGATCTGAAGGTTGCCAGCTGGAATCCGTGAGTCAGGGAGCCCCCATCTGTCAGCTCTAGCTTGTGGGGACATGAGAGAAGCTTCCCAGCAGGATGGTAACACATCCGAGCGTCCCCTGGGCAACATCTTTGTAGACAGCCAGTTCTCTCACACTAGAAGCGACTTGCAGTATGTTGTCAAGTCGCTTCTGACACGATAAAAAGGAGATCTATTCATTAGTGAAACTCTTAGCTTCGGAGTGTGTTGAAAGTGTTAGATGTGGATGATGGATGTGAGGCGGATATATTGAGACACTTACAGCCGTTCATCTCAATTCTCCCCTTTGTTTGGCAACTCAGCATCTGCCTAGTAGCACAAACAAACAAGACTGCATAGCTGTCTTCTGATCCCAGCAGTAATAAGTCTTTATTTACACAGCTATGTACACAAATAGCAGCCGGAGCTGCTCAGACACATGTTACTCTTACATCAAGATTAATGGCGACTACAAGAACTCTTATCAGTAAAGAATAACTCCTCCCAAATTCCATTCTCTGTGACATGTTTCCTTCTATGTAGGCAAAAGCGGAAGTCTTATTCCTTTTCCCTCTAGGCAGTAAATCATTGCTCTATGCGATTAACTACTTCAATATTGGATTGCTTAATGAAGCAAACATACACACTTACATAGAAACAATAAGTTAAACATTTCACAACATTTAACTGGAAGCTCATTCCTTGGAGGCATTTATTTATTTTATTTATTTATTTACAGCATTTATATTCCGCCCTTCTCACCCCGAAGGGAACTCAGGGCGGATCACATTACACATATAAGGCAAACATTCAATGCCTTTTAACATAGAACAAAGACAAGACAAACATAGGCTCCGAGCAGGCCTCGAACTCATGACCTCCTGGTCAGAGTGATTCATTGCAGTTAATTGCAGCTGGCTTGCTCTCCCGCCTGTGCCACAGCCCAGATTTAAACAGAATCTGGATGGCCATCTGTCAGGGGTACTTTGATGGTGCTTTTCCTGCAAAATGGCAGATTGGGGTTGGACTGGATGATCTTTTGGGGCATCTTCCAACTCTGCAATTCTATTATTCTGTTTGGCATTTGGATGAAGAAAGGGTATCCAGAGAAGGTGAAACCCACACTTTAAAATAGCCCAAATGCCTGCAAAAAGTACCTAATTTTAACTAAAGGCTTGACTTCATTTGTGGCTACTGCAACCCCATTCCCAAATTTTAGAAAAACATTAGACCAAATCTGGGCAAAAAAAAAGGTCCAATAAAGTTGCTTGCCCCTGCTCTAGATAGTGGAGGAGATGCCACCATGGGTATTATTATTATTATTACTATTATTAACTTTATTTATACCCTGTCTTTCTCCCTGTGGGGACTCCATGTGGCTAACCATATCATGCCAGGAGAATGGCTGGCTATAACTATGCTGTGTCCCTCCTTGATCCAAAAAGAGAGGCGGGGGTAATAAATAAAAAATATGATGAAAACAATAACAACAACAACAATAATAATAAGGTGATGATGATGATGATGATGAAGATGATTATAATAATAATTAATGAATTAATTCAAACCTCTGTCATCTAAAGAAAAGAGGCAGGCAAAGGGGCCAGGGGATTGCACATGAAGCATGCAAGAGAGAAATAGGTGTAGATTGTTGATGTCTCATCCCATGAAACACTTCGATTCTTATCGAAGACAGTCAAGACTGAAAGCGCAGAACCTGGTTTACAGTTGGGCATTAAGAAGACAAACGTTAACGACAACAGGTGATTGACATAACTTTAAAATAGAGGATGAAGCCGTTGAAATTATTTTTAAAATTTATTTTACAGTATTTATATTCCACCCTTCTCACCCTGAAGGGGACTCAGGGCGGATTACAATGCACTTATACATGGCAAACATTCAATGCCATCAGACACACAACATACAGTATAGACACACACAGAGGCAATTTTAACATTTTCAGCTTCATGAGGGTATGCTCGATTCCAGCCACAGGGGGAGCTGTTGCTTCATCATCCACAAGTGACACCAAGTGCTGTACTTCCTCATTCCTTTTCCCATGCTGCTGGCAGTTTTATGGTACTGTAAATTAGTTAAATTAGCCTCCTGCATAAAGCGTACCTACATTTCCTAGTTGACAGATGCAACTTTCTTTTGAGCTGCTTAGGTAAACAGCAAGCTAGGCTATTTTAATGGTCGGGGGCTTAACCTGACCCAGGCTTCGAACTCATGACCTCTCGGTCAGCAGTGATTTATTCCAGCTGGTTACTAGTCAGCTGCGCCATAGCCCAGCCCAAATAGTTCCAAGATTTCCCATACTTTGGCTTAAGGATGGAGAATGCAGTCATGAAATCAGAAAAATACAAGGATCGGAAGAGCAGCTGTGGAGGAACTAGAAAAGATCATGATGTGTAAATATATATGAGATATATTGCCCATCTCTGCATTAACTCATGGCTGAGCCCTGCTTCAAGTGGTCATTATTATTATTATTATTATTATTATTATTATTATTATTATTACCACCATCATCATCTCAACTCTCCCTGTTTCTCTAAATAGATCAGGGTTCCTGTGCTGATGGTTACTGCCGGGAAGGACTTGGTTCTCCGTCCAGAGATGAGCAAAGGCATGGAAGAAAAGGTGAGATGGGCTCTTATTTCTGTTGGGTTAATTGCACCAAAGAAAACAAAGCAGAAAATAGCAGTTTTAGCAGATCAGAAGCTCCTTGAGCAAAGCAGTAGAGCAAATGAGCTCCAGCCATTGCAGGAGCAGTGTCAAACTTTTAAAATTAGGAAATAACTTTGTTGGAAGAACTACGTATGTTTCTATATAGAAGCGTTAGGGCCTAGCTATCTAATTATCTCTCTCTCTCTTACTCTGAAGCAGACATCTTATCTCTCTCCATGCTCATAGGAGAACAACAAAATATCTTTCTCCTTGTTGAGGACAATCAACTTGTGCAGGATGTGGTTGACTTCCAATCATTTCCACATAATTTCCACATGTTTGGATTACTGTAATTTGCATTACTTGGAGCTGCCCTTGAAGACTGCCTTGGAAACCTTTGGTTTATAACTTTGCCGTCAGTGTATTGTATGGAAGGAAGAAATGGAATCCTATAATGCTTAGTGTACAGAAAGATATTTGTATCTCTCACTATGGACATAATCAGATGTTTAAAATATTTCTCGCTCTCTGTCTCTCTCTCTCTAGATTCCAGATTTGACCCGTGGGCACATTGAGGACTGCGGACACTTCACACAAATGGAGAGGTAACAGATAAACTAGGATGACTGGGATTTACATCTATATATACAAAAATGTAATGTGTGTTTTTCCCATGGAGTAAACAACAAAACCACTGAACCAAATCATACCAAATTTGGCCACAAAAGACATAGTTTTAAAGAACAACATTTGGAAAACAGGGAACACAGGCCGGGCTGTGGCGCAGCTGGCTAGTAACCAGCTGCAATAAATCACTACTGACCGAGAGGTCATGAGTTCGAAGCCCAGGTCGGGTTAAGCCTCCGACCATTAAATAGCCCGGCTTGCTGTTGACCTATGCAGCCCCGAAAGACAGTTGCATCTGTCAGTTAGGGAAATTTAGGTACGCTTTATGCTGGAGGCTAATTTAACCAATTTACAACATCAAAAAACTGTCAGCAAAACACGAGGAATGGAATGAGGAAGTACAGCCACTAGTGGACAGTGAAGCAACAGCTCCCCCTGTGGCTGGAATCGTGAAGCTGGAAAAAAAATGTTAAATGCCTCTATGTCTGTCTATATATGTTGTTTGTCTGTTGGCATTGAATGTTTGCCATATATGTGTTCATTGTAATCCGTCCTGAGTCCCCTTCGGGGTGAGAAGGGCGGAATATAAATACTGTAAATAAAAATAAATAAATAAATTCCAGAAAAGAAACAATCGAGGCCAGCTAACACCTCCCAACAAAGGATTCCCCAGGGGAGGAAGCAGCCAGGCTTTGAAGTTGAAAGGCCATTAAATCCTAATCATTCTGGCTAATTGCAGCATTCATACTTGCCTCCAACAGACAAGATTTCTTTCTCCCACCCTGGACATTATTCTACAGGGATACAAACCCCACTTGCATGGCTGCTTCTTACCTAGGGGAATCCATTGTTGGCCAGCATGAATAGCACTGAATAGCCTTCCATCATCAAAGCCTGGCAAATCTTTTGTTTTCTGAGGGCCACAGATGTTCTTTTTGAGTGTGTGCACTCTAGCACTGCATATGGGTACTTCTTCATCTACACAGACAGTAGAAGAACAGAAAATATTGCAAAGAACAACATTCTGAAAACAGGGGAATTCCAGACATGAAACTATCACGGCCAGCTAACACCTCCCAACAAAAAAATTCCCCCAGGGAGGAAGCAGCCAGGATTTGAAGGTGAAAGGCCATTACATGCTAATCATTCTGGTTATTTAATTGCAACATTCATACTTGCCTCCAACAGACAAAAAAAAGGAACAACCAGAAATATTGTATATTCACAACCTTTAGGAAATAACTTGTATTAAACTACCACCAATTCCTCAATACTTTATTTCCCATACCACCACACTTCGCCACAGCAATGCGTGGCCGGGCACAGCTTATCTATATATATAAAAGGTTAATGAAATTTCGGCCTAGGACAAAACAACAAAACTACACATCCCAGAAACACTAAACTTGGCAGCACAACCCCTCATCCATGCCTCTACGTTCATACAACAAAAAGAAAAGAAAAATAAAGTCCCAATTAGAGGGAGAGGAAGAATTGTTTTTAACCAATTGCTCCCAGTTAAAAGGCTAAGCTCTGCCCACTTGGTCTCCTAGCAACCCACTCAGTCCAGGGAACAGGCAGAGTTAGACCTCACTTAGGTCTATAAAATACAGATTATCAGATTTGAACTGGATTATATGGCAGTGTAGACTCAAGGCCCTTCCACACAGCTATAGAACCCATTTATAATCTTATATTATCAGCTTTGAACTGGATTATCTTGACTCCGCACTGCCATATAATCCACTTCAGTGTGCAGTCGGACACAACTGGACTTAATGTCAGGAGAAAACTTTTACCCTTTACCTTAACTACCACCAATTCAATACTTTATTTCCCATACCACCACACTTCGCCACAGCAACGCGTGGCCGGGCACAGCTTATCTATATATATAAAAGGGTAATAAAATTTTGACCTAGGACAAAACAACAAAACTACACATCCCAGAAACACTAAACTTGGCAGCACAACCCCTCATCCATGCCTCTACGTTCATACAACAAAAAGAAAAGAAAAATAAAGTCCTAATTAGAGGGAGAGGAATAATTATTTTTATCCAATTGCTGCCAGTTAGAAGGCTAAGCTCCGTCAGGGGAAAACCTTTACCCTTTATCTTAACTACCACCAATACCTCAATACTTTATTTCCTATATGGCCCCATGTAAGCCGCCCCGAGTCCCTCCGGGGAGATGGGGCGGGATATAAGAATAAAATTATTATTATTATTATTATTATTATTATTATTATTATACCACCATACTTTGCCACAGCAACGCGTGGCCGGGCACAGCTAGTGTGTGTGTGTGTGTGTGTGTGTGTGTGTGTGTGTGTGTGTGTGTATATATATATATATATATTTGTTTTTAATTATTGCCTTTGTATGGTGCCTTTCTCAGAGTGGTGTCCAGGATTATTTCCGGTAGACTGTTAGGAATTGTGGGAGTTGAAATCCAAAACACCTGGAAGGCCAAAGTTTGCCCGTGCCTGCTCTAGAGAGTTGGTGCAATTTCTCCAAAGGCAATGAAATATAGATATAGACAGATTGCTCAAATAAAGGTGCATTCAAACTCCAGACTTTCCAGCTGTGTGCTGCATAAAAGCCTTCCATGCTTTAAATGCTTGGTTTCCTCCGCCAAACCCTCCCTCTTCTCCTTTTCATCTGTCTTTGGTGAAATGCCGTTCTATTGTATAATGTCATCGCAGCTGTTAAAAAGTATGGAGCAGGGAATTGCAAAAGGCCCCCGGTCCTTAAATAAGCCGCCGGTGAAATTACATTCCTGCCGTTTCCTGGAAGAAGGGATGATAAATTATTTGCAGGGAATGAAATAATAAAAATGGGGGTGTTGTTTTGGTCACAAAAGAAAACTCAAAGCCATCTCTCCTCCCAACGAACGGAACGGCAGCGTTTTATAACGGGGTGTAAAGTCTCGCCGTTGCACGACAAGGCAATAATATTCCTCTGGATTTATGGGCCATGAACGGGGAAGAAGGCAGAGGAAGCAAAGGGCAGCCGGCTGGGTTGAAATACCAGCACAACCATTCCAGAGAAAGGAAATTGGAGCGTGGTTCAGAGTGGAAAATAGGACAAAAGTCCAGATTTTAGAGGACCGACCAAACTAGGATTTGTGGACTAAACAACTTCAAAGTTTGGATTAAAATCTAGCGAGGAGTTTCCTTACCCTAAGGGCACAGGGGCTATGGCACCATCTCAGACAGATCTATCTATCTATCTATCTATCTATCTATCTATCTATCTATCTATCTAGGATTAATGATAGATCTCTATAATGGAATAATAATTAGCTTTGCCCGGCCACGTGTTGCTGTGGCTTAAGGGAATCATTTGTTGGCCAGGTGGAATAGCAGTGAATAGCCTTGCAGCCTCAAAGCTTGGCTGTTTTCTGGAGTAGCTGGAGTAGCACCCTCAATCAAAGAGCTGCTTTGAAGCCTGCCTACTTCCTTTGTAGGAGAATCCTTGTTTGGCCAGCTTGAATTGAACTGAATAGCCTTGCTGCTTGCAAGCCTGGCTGCTTTCTACATAGGGCATCCTTGCTAGGCTAGGTTGAATGGGACAGAGTAGCCTCGTAGCTTCAAAGCCTGGGGATTTTTCGCCTAGGAGAAATCTTGTTTGGCTAGATTGAAAAGCACTGAATAGCCTTGCTGGCTGCAGAGTCTACCTTTCTAACTGGCAGTTAGGGGGAGAAAGCCTCTTCCTCGTTCTCTGTAATTTGGACTATTTTTCTAGGGTTTTTTTTTTTAATTGAAAGACATATTTTGGATGACTATGTCTTTTGTGGCCAAATTTGGTGTGATTTGGTTCAGTGGTTTTGTTGTTTACTCCATTTTACATTAGATAGATAGATAGATAGATAGATAGATAGATAGATAGATAGATAGATAGATAGATAGATAACAACAAGAACTTTCTTTTTATACCCTGCCTCCATCTTTCCACAGGGACTCAGGGCAGCTAACATGGGGCCAAGCCCAGATAGTCATAGTAAAACAGAATAAAATACATACGTAAACATGAAAAGAGAAAGGAAGGAAGGAGAGGAAGGAAGGAAAGAAGGAAAGGAAGGGAAGAAAGTCAGTCCAACCCACTGCACGGGTTTGCATGGCAGGGGGTTGGAGTAGATGGTCTCTTCCAACTCTATTATTATCTATATATATAAAAGAGTGATGGCATCATGGTGACCCACAAAACAACAAAGCTACAGGCCCCCCAACCTCGAAATTTGACAACACAACCCATCATCCACGCCTCTAGGTTGATACAACAAAAAGAAAAGAAAAATAAAGTCCTAATTTGAGAGAGAGGAATAATTGCTTTTATCCAATTGCTGCCAGTTAGAAGGCTAAGCTCCTCCAACTTGGTCTCCTAGCAACCCAATAAAAAAATAATAAAAAACACTAAAAATTAATACAATAAAATACTATAATAACAGAAAATAACTAAAAATAATACAAGAAAATAATAAAATATAATAAATAAAAATATAACTTATAATAAAATTAATTAAAAAATGAAAATAACGTCAAATAAAAATTACACAACAATTTTTAACCAATACCACCACCACTTTGCCACAGCAACGCGTGGCCGGGCACAGCTAGTATATTATAAAAGAAAGAAAGAAAGAAAACTGCCTAATTCCAGCGCATGTGCGGGGGCTGGCTGTACTTAGATTTGTTCAAACAAAAATAAACCCCTTCAAGAGAAGTACACAGTCGTCCCTTGGTATCTACGGATTCTGCATCCACTGATCCAATCATCCAAGGCTTGAACATTTCCAAAAGACAACAATCCTTTAAAACCTCTTGGTTTCTCATCTTATATAATGGATGCCATATTGCTACGGCATTGTATATAACGAGACTTGAACATCCACAGATGTTGGAATCCATTGGGGTCTTGGACACAGACCTAAATAAATGTTAATACAACATTTGAAGCCCTGTGTAAATCCAGTCCATCCATTCCACCCACCCACTCCCCGATCTTCTTGAAGGTCCTTTAGGATAATCCAAGTTCATTTTTTAAAGCAATAGCAGCAGCAACCATAAACAGATCATTTGCATAATCAGCCCTGCTGCGCATAAATGTCCCGTTAATGATCTCGCTTACCTCCATGTGGCGTATGTCAAAACCGCCTGTACTTTGCATAATAATAATAATAAAACTGTAACATTTTGTTAGTTACTCATTTGCTTATCAACGCTTCCGCGGGCCTAAATGCAATTGCTATTCCTGATCAGGAGCAAGACCCAGGGAATATTTTGCTAAATGGTTTAGCGTCACTTATGTTAATGCCAATGATTTTAATGGTCTTTTCTCATTGGTCATTCAATTAGTCATTGAATTGAGGCTGGGATGGGGGTCATACGATGTGCGACTGCAACTCCCATCAGGCACAGTGAGCACGGGCAATGGAGGTGGATGCCGGGAGCTGCATAATTTGCTTAATCAACATAATAATAGTAATAACAACGTCCAAGATCTGATGAAGATTTGGTTCAAATATGATATTTGAAAATCTTCTTTGCCCAAGGTGCTAGACCTATTTATGGGATAGTTCAGACTAAACCCCGGAGCGGACTCACAACTCCACTAACAGCAGAGCCGTTGAGTGGCATCAGCCTATCTTCTTGGTGCTCTTTGATGAGAAAGTGCGAGTTTGGGCTCCTTACAAGAACCGTATTAGTCCCATCAGAGGAATCTCAGTCTGGGCATAATTCAGAATCCTTATTTTGACCTATAAAGCCCACTACATACAATGCAGCTTAAGTGCAAACTAGATGGAAGTGCAGATGTAAAAGCCAATGCCATTCTGGGCTGCATCCATAGGCGTTTAGTGCCTGGATCAAGAGAAATCTTAGTCCCATTCTATTCTGCTTTGGTCCGACCTTCTCACCTGGAATAATAACGTTATGTCTAATTCTGGGTAAAGCAATTTAAGGAGATGGACATACTGGAAAGCATCCAGGGAAGAATATTGTTTCTAGATCAGGCATGGGCAAACTTATATATAGGCTTTGTTGGAGTTTTGGATCGTGGAGTTCGACATTTTCCTTATGGTTTAAAGCAATGTGCAATGTAGTGCAGCATTCCAGTAGTGTAAGAGTTAAATGCATAGAGAGAGAGTTATTGCTAGAGAGGGAAACTGTGCAGTTTCCGGATACGTAACAGGACATTCCTCACTGCTCTGGAATGTGGGTGGCAAAAGTTGAGAGATAACGTGCTTCGCTCATCGCCATCAATCTATCTGGACGCTTAGATGAACAGCTCAGGCCAGCTATGTAAGTAGCCCGGGGCTGTGGCGCAGACGGGAGAGCAATGAGTCACTGACCAGGAGGTCATAAGTTCGAGGCCCGCTCGGAGCTATGTTTGTTTGTCTTTGTCCTGTGTTAAAAGGGCATTGAATGTTTGCCTAATATGTGTAATGTGATCCGCCCTGAGTCCCCTTCGGGGTGAGAGGGGCGGAATATAAATGATGTAAATAAATAAATAAATAAATAAATAGTTGTAATTAACTCAATAAAGATAAGAACCACTGGTTTCGGCTGAAAGCGGAGATTCTGGATTTATGTCTGTGCATCTACACAGCTCGCTAGATCGCCAGAGAAGGAGAGTAATTGAGACGGAAGGTAGATGTGTCTCAATTTAACGCTTTCCTCACAGGCTTTTCCCATCTTCGGCATCTTGGAGGCTTGTGCTCATTTCCGGCCACGGGGGGTGCTGTCACTCCATCTCCCTGCCAAAGAGCTTTGTTTATAAACTTCCTCCTTGATCAAATTCGTGGCATTTTTCTGGCATTTCCTTATGGGTGCCTCAATATCTCCCCACTTTTAAGCAGTACCTATTTATCTACTCACATTTTGCTTTCGAACTGCTAGGTAGGCAGACAATGGGTCAAAGGCCAGGAGCTCACCCCGACCCAGGCTTCAATCTGTCAACCTTTCTATTGGCAAGATTTACTGCAGCTGGTAGTTTAATCTGCTGTGCTAAAGCCCAGCCCATTATATCGCAAAAAGTGGCTAAAACCTTTGCTCTTTCTTTGCAGGCCTGCAGCTTTGAACAAAATCCTCATCGATTGGCTGGAAAAGATCTACAAGAACACTTCGCTGCAAACCGTGGCCAAGCTCTGAGCAAGACTTTGGGATTTGATGTTATTCTTTGCTAAGATTAGCTCAATATTGCATCAGCTCAATGGGGGATTCTGGACCTTGTAGTATCAATGAGCTCTGATTCTGACTCTTGGGAGACAAATTGAACTTCTTGGGAATCTTAGCATCTTCTCTTAATTTTGTTTAAGCCTTTAAGTCTCCTTCCTTTGAGGTTTGAAAGATAAACCTCTGGATATTTGGTGGGATCGCGACCTGGTGACAATCTGAGGCAATGATGATTATTACACTATGTAACATAATTTTAGTTCCTGGGCTATAAATGTCATTCCTTAAATGGTTCTATCATCAAAACATGGGAAAAGTTTACTAAACTGCAAAAACTTTGTTTTTACGGGACGTCCTGCAGCACATTTTGCTATAGTTTCCAATGAGAATCTCATTGAGTCTCAACCAATTCGACATACTTTGTTGCAGCCACAAAAACAAAGTTTCTGGAATATAACAACTACTTTCAAAGTATCACACAATTAAACAGGAAATAACACTTTCAAACCAGGAACAGAACACCTTTCAAATTGGGTTGCATAGTTTAATCGGGGGTGAAATTTAGGATTCTGAATCTATGATTAAGATTTTAATACACAACTTTAAGATTTTAATACACAACCTTGCCTTACAGTCAGCAGGGAGTGTATCTGGGGTCCCTTTAACTACAAATGTGCCTTACTACTGAATAGAAGCCCCTGTTTCAAGCCATTAAGGTGCCTTAAGATGTATAGTTGCTTCTAAGCTGGAAAGACAATTTGGAAATGTTGACTTCTCAAACTTCTTCCAGGAATTTTTCACCCAAAATATAATTTTTCATATTGTTGGAATTCTTGGGTGGTTGGTTGTATTGATGCCCTTGCTGATACGGCTGCTTTTATTGCTCCAAAAACTTGTAAAAAAATCAGTAATGAACAAAATGTTTGCAAATAATGTTCTCCTGTTTTTATTGAACAGCCTTTGCCTGGAGATGAGTGAATAAACTATGGAGTGTGTTGACGTTTGTAGAAATAAATAAATAGAAGCTTTGCCAGTTTCTGAATCAAAATAAACCCTGCAGTATAATAAAATGTCACTCAGGCTTGTGTAATAAGTAACAGTATCTTTACTTGGGGCTGGGCTGTGGCACAGGCTGTTGAGCAGCCTGCTGCAATAAATCACTCTGACCATGAGGTCATGAGTTCGAGGCCAGCCCGTGACGGGGTGAGCACCGTCAATTAAAAATAAAAAATAGCCCCTGCTCATTGTTGACCTAGCAACCCGAAAGATAGTTGCATCTATCAAGTAGGAAATAAGGTACTACTTATAAAAAGTGGGGAGACAAGTTTAACTAAATTACGACCTTGGAATGAGGAAGTGCGGTCACAGTGGATGATGAAGCAGCTGCTCCCCCCTGTGGCCAGAATCGAACATCCCCTCAGGAGAAGGTTAAATTGCCTCTGCGTCTGTCTGTCTCTGTTTGATGTGTTTATGGGCATGAATGTTTGCCCTATGTGTGTATAATGTGATCCGCCCTGAGTCCCCTTCGGGGTGAGAAAGAAGGGCGGAATATAAATACTGCAAATAAATAAATAAATAATACTTCAGTTCAAAAGTTCAAACAGCGCAACAATATATATACCCGTCTTTCTGAATTCACGCAGAGAACATAGGGAATAAACAGTCCCTTTAAACAGTCTTTAAATATGCTTCATTTGTCTTAGAAATAATCAGGCTTCGGAGAGTATGGTAGCCGTTTCCTTCCTGACCATTTTCAGTCAGCTGATCTCCTCTCTCTTTGAGATGAAAGTGGCAGTTAAAACTGTTTGTCTCAGCACCAAGCTAGAGACAGCAGCCAATCGGAATCCTGGCTCCTGACTGGCTCAGCCAATCAGCTGTCGACACATGCCTTTTCCAGTTAACTCACGACAGCATGGTGCCTCTTTTACAAATCCTCACAAAGTGCAATTCTCCAGATGTTCCTGGACTACAGCTCAGCATCCAGGGTGTTAGGGATTCCTCTTCTTCAGAAAAGGAAGAAGAGCAGGAAAGTGCTCATGAATCTGAGGGTGAGTTGGAATCTGAGGAAGAGATTTTGCAAGTACCCACATTTCAGGAGAGGCGAGAGGAAACTGAGCAGAGACGTCGTTCAGCCAGAATAGATGCCAAAAATGCCGCTGAGTAATTAGAAGCTGCCCTAGCAGCTGTGAGGGGACTCAGGGCTATAAAGCAGAAGCAGGTGCAGCCAGCTCTTGCTGGTAACAAACTAATGTCAGTTCCTGGAAGGTGTAGGACACAAAGATAGGCTCACACAGCTTGGAGCTATGGAAAATTTTATTGAATCCACCTTGCCAAGATGACCGCAAAGCTTCTACTGCCCCTCTTTCGCTCTTTCCCCGGTATATTAAGTTGTTGCTTCCCTCCTCCCCTCACGTCTCTTCTTCTCCATTCACACCTCCCCTTCCATTGTGCTTTCCCACGTTTGAAGACCAGATCAAGTCATAAATCAGCCTTCCCAACCAAATGGTCTTCCTTATCCGGCCTGTTCTGGGCAGGTGTGAAAAAGGGCAGCTTGGAAAATGCTGATCTTTTTTGCATCCTGACAACTGACTCTAATGCTCAAGCCTTCGCTCCCCTTGTGCCTGCTTCAAGTCTGCATCTGGGAAACTGCTCCTAAGGATTTATTGCTGTTTCTTTGTCTGAAGTAAGACTGCTATTTGATTTGGGAATTTATCAGAGACTAAGAACTGTGTTTGCCCTATGACTTCCTTGCATTCTTTTGCATTATTCCACTTAGTGCCCTGTTCTTTATGTTTTGCTGAAGTAAAGCAGTTTTCATTTACTTACCGCAGTGTTTTAAGGCTGTTCTTGAAAGACAAAACAGGACACAGGGTTCAAGTCCCTGTTTGGGCACCAAAATATTGGAGCTTGGTGACTCCCTAGTATCTTCTCTTCCAATTAAGACACTAGAGACAGAAGATCCAAACTTTTTCAACTTTCTTAAAACTTCATTCTGATAGAATTTACACTTACAAAATGTTATCCTCATCACTATCCTGGAGATCCAAGGGTGAAGAATGATGGGATTTACAGTCCACCCATAGGGATTTGCATCCTTGTCCTGTTTTAGCAGGAATGGGAAAGTGCCTGCCATATGCTCCTTAGATCTTGCAAATGTGGGGAGGGAAAACAAGCCGTCCCCTTTTAAATCACAATCCTATTTCTAATGAAAAACAGAATTGAATTAAGAGAGAGAGAAACGACCCTGGAGTCAAATCCGACCATAAAGCAGCGGGCGTCCGGTTTATGCAGACTAAATCACGCCTGACAGAGCTGATAGCCCTTTTCCCTTTTTATAGGATTACACTCCAAGGGGAGAGCCTTGCGAGGCAGGATTTATTGGGGCGGGGATGTTATTAAAGCGTTTGATCCAGCCGCTCGTAGAAATCCATCTCGGGGAAATTAATTCAAATGGCCTGCAACAGGAACAACGCCGGCAAATGGGAGGATAAATGCCCAGCAAGCAAAACTCAGTGCTCTCTCTCGACACAGGCAGTTTAGCAGGAACTCATTATTTTGGAGGCAAAAGCAAAAAAAAATAAATTATACATGCTCTTAGGCTCAGGTGGGTTCCTTTTCTCTTGCCTAGAAAAGTAATAATAGGAAGATGAAATGATGAATTTGTCTGCTAAATGAGAACCCACAGTATAGTCCCCAACTTAAGGAATCCAACTTAAGTTTCCAAAAGAAAAGGTGTCATCCAATCTAGAGAAAGCCTAACACAAAAATGGATACATCTACACCAGGCATGGGCAAACTTGGGCCCTCCAGGTGTTTTGGACTTCAACTCCCACCATTCCTAACAGCCAGTAGTCTTCCACCTTGTGCGACTGTGAAGCAGAACAAACAACTCTGCATATGTATGCATGCCACCAATGTCCTGCCTCATGCACAGAGGAAGAACAGTTTAAAGCTACAGACAATGGGGTCACTGTTGTCTGTTTTCGGTCTAAAACTATTTAGCTGCTTGTGATCTCTTTATTTTATCAGTTTTTTATTTATGCAATGTTTTTGAAACAAAATAAATAAAATCTGTTGGGAAGGCTTTGACTGTGCTTCACTTGTCATAGCAGTTGAAGTGGCATCAAACTGCATTTATAATAATAATAATTATTATAATTATTATAATAATATTTTAGGTTTCCATTTCCCCTTAAAATGGTCCATGTTCTATTGTGCTTGACTACTAATTGGGATTACTGTCTATGTTTTAAGTTATTTTAACTTTTGTAAGACTGTGATTTTATTGTGTTACTGTTTTTATTGATATAATACTGTTTTGGGCTTGTCCCAGTGTAAGGTGCCCTAAGTCCTTCGGGAGATGGAGCGGGTAAATAAATTATTATTTATTTATCCGCAGCTGAGATCTTTTGGCACAGCACCCAATGTGCCGATCACCACCGGGACCACCTGTACTGGTTTCTGCCAGAGTCTTTGAAGTTCAATCTTGAGGTCCTGGTAGCGGCTGAGTTTTTCCTGTTGTTTTTCGTCAATGCGACTGTCACCTGGGATGGCAACATCAATGATCCAAACCTTTTTCTTTTCCACAACTGTGATGTCTGGAGTGTTGTGTTCCAGAACTTTGTCAGTCTGGATTTGGAAGTCCCACAGTATCTTTGCATGTTCATTTTCCAATACTTTTGCAGGTTTGTGATCCCACCAGTTCTTTACAGCTGGGAGGTGGTACTTGAGGCATAAGCTCCAATGAATCATTTGGGCCACATAGTTGTGCCTCTGTTTGTAGTCTGTCTGTGCGATTTTCTTATAGCAGCTGAGGATATGATCCATGGTTTCGTCGGTTTCCTTGCAGAGTCTACATTTTGGGTCATGAGCTGATTTTTCGATCTTGGCCTTATTTGCCTTTGTCCTGATGTCTTGCTCCTGGGCTGCAAGGATCAGGCCTTCTGTCTCCTTCTTCAGGGTCCCATTCGTGAGCCAGAGCCAGGTCTTCTCCTTGTCAGCTTTTCCTTCAATTTTGTCAAGGAACTTTCCATGCAATGTTTTGTTGTGCCAGCTGTCAGCTCTAGTTTGTAGTGTGGTTTTCTTGTACTGGTTTTTTGTCTGCTGTGCTTTGAGGAGTCTCTGATTTTTGACTTCAATCAAAGCAGGTTCTTCACTTTGCTTTACATCTTCTGCCAGGGCATGTTCTTCTTCTTTGACTGCTTGTTTTACTTGTAAGAGTCCTCTGCCCCCTGATCTTCTAGGCAGATATAGCCGGTCAACATCACTGCAAGGGTGCAGTGAATGATGAATGGTCATGAGTTTTCTTGTTTTTCTGTCCATTATTATTATTATTATTATTATTATTATTATTATTATTTATCCTTTATTTATATACCACTCCATCTGCTCGAGAGGACTCAGGACAGTTTCCAACATGTGGTGCAAAAACAGTCAAGAGTCAAAACATACAGTAGCATGAACATAACAACCATAATAAAAACAGCATCATAAGACAACAGTAAAAAACAGTTCAATTAAAATTGACACAATTACAGTTCCAATCAGTATATTACATCAAGGAGTCAAATATCAGTAATCAGGGCTGCGAGGTAGACATAATCAATAATGAGGGATAGATAAAGACTTGTACATCACTATTCTTATTCTTATTCTACAGCAGAAATGCATCCATAGTCTTAGATAGGTCTGGAAATGCATTCAGCTCCAACTCTGAACAAAAGGCAAAGGAACGGTCCTTTGCATCTAGATCAAGACATAAAAGCAGGATATAAATGAATATAAACATAATAACAATAACAATAAAGAATGTTGGTTTGGGGGCCTCTGGGCTGCACTTCATTGCGCAGCCAATGTGGGCACCAGCCTTGCTTTTAGTGCGCTCACAACTCAGTCCCACTTTCACCGGAACGGTTATTCTGCGCTTCCATCCCCCCACTTCCCCCTTTTAAACAATAAATGGAACGGGAGAATAAATAAAGTGGCAAATGAAGCCGTTTATTTCTGCACATCAGGTTTTAGTGCCAGGATCAATCTTTCCTTATGCTCAGAGCTGTCGAGCGGCTTCCGCCTCCGCTTTGGAGGAATGGAGGTTGCCAGCTGTTTCCAGCCAATTGTGGCTCATGGAGTGGGAAGAGAAAGAGATCAGGCCTCGTCTGTTTCTGCTTCGCTGACCTTTGAGAAATTGCATGCAAATGGGGCAAGGAACCGGGATGGGACACCAGCCGGCGTCATCAGCATATCGAGGGCTGCTTGCTTTGTGTCGGAAGGAGAGATATGATTCCCAGAAGAAGAGAGACTTAACCTTCTTGCTTTGGGGGGGAAAAAATCTTCAAGTCAAGATATATATTGAGGAGTGCAAATGTGGAGTCATGGTTTGAGTGCTGGTTTCTTTAGGAGACCAGGATTCGAATCCTTACTCATGAAATGTCAGACCAAGGTTTGAGGTAATGAGACAAGGAGAGTTCTGGTGGCTGTAGAAAAAAGACATTTATTCTCAGTGGCCAGAGAGAATAAGCAATAAGAAAAAGGACCTTCTTCTGTAATCAGGAAAGCGAAGGTCCGGAACAAAGAAACACAGGTTCTGATATACCCCTTTCCTACGTCATCCAGGCATTATCCATCACCAATTAGTGTCAAAAAAGTCTTACTCTGCACTTTACTAAAAGGTACTTTTGCATTTTCCTAAAATATAGGCTCTTTCAAGACTTCTGACCCTCCATTAGGCCTTATCTCTGAAATTTCCTTTCTAGGCTCTCAGGGGTTCTCATTAATTAAGGAATTCCCTCCCATCTTAGCTTTTAGGGATCCATTCGCACTCCTACACGGTGCCAGGTCTTATATTGACACCCCAAAAGCCTTAATTTGTCTTTTGTCCATTAGCATGGAGCTTTATCTATTCTTGTTGACACTTGACATATGTCTCTGGCACTTAGGGTGAACTTTGGTCCTGCTTATGGGGAGACAGTTATTTGCTGAGCAGAGTGTATTTTGGGGCTATATGCACACAATTCTGCTTGTGATTACATTTTTCCCATTCCTATTTTTAATATGATTAGATTCAATATATAGTTTCCAATACAAGTATTATATTTTCCCAATACACCTTCATCACTCAGTCAAATAAGCAAGTTACACTCTCTCAACAGCCTAAGAGAAAGGCAATAGCCAATCCGCATTGGAATTATTCCTGCTGGAAAACCCAAGCTGCCATGGTTTGGTTCAATGATTTAGATCTTGGACTTGGGTTTGAATCTGCATTCAGACCTGGAAACCTGGCCAGGAGTGCAATAATCAGAGTGATGTTGGCCAGGAGTGCAATCTATTTTAAAGCAAGGTTTGAAATGTTTTCTTGGCCAGATTCATTCAGAGGGTGTTTGCCTTTGCCTTCTTCTGAGGCTGGGAGAGTGTGACTTGCACAAAATCATCCAGTGAGATTCCATGTCCGAGTGAGGATTTCGTTATCAAAAAACCAGACCTAAGTATATGAACTATGGGGTGCAGTTCCATGGGGACATAGAGTGTGCCTGCTTCTCTTTTCCATTTCGAACTTTGTGAATTTAGAATGTTACTTCACCACACCTTGGACTGCAGTAAACTATGCCCCAAATTCCCACAATCCTTCTACAATAAACTGGAAGACTTTGAGAGAGATACACAATAGGTTTGTCTCAGGGGACCTTTTCCTGATGCTAATTTGGTTCTCTTGTGTGGATGATTCTTCTCTCATGCCCCAAGCCAGCATCACCCTTACAACACCCATTGAGACAGGCATCACCTTCAAGCACCCATTGTTTACCTCAGACTATTTATTTATTTATTTATTTACAGCATTTATATCCCGCCCTTCTCACCCCGAAGGGGACTCAGGGCGGATCACATTACACATATAGGCAAACATTCAATGCCTTTTAACATAGAACAAAGACAAGACAAACATAGGCTCCGAGCGGGTCTCGAACTCATGACCTCCTGGTAAGAGTGATTCATTGCAGCTGGTTGCAGCTGTCTTGCTCTCTCGCCTGCGCCACAGCCCGGGCTACCCTTTATTTTGTCCACCAGAGCCAAACCATTAAGACCATTATAAACCCACTGACAATTCTTTTTCCTTTTTTTGATTATTACCATCTAGCAGATGGTAGTAGCAAAGGTAAAGGTTTTCCCCTGACATTAAGTCCAGTCGTGTCCGACTCTGGGGGTTGGTGCTCATCTCCATTTCTAAGCCAAAGAGCTGGCGCTGTCCGTAGACACCTCCAAGGTCATGCAGCCACTGGCATGACTGCATAGAGCGTTGTTACCTTCCCACTGGAGCAGTACCTATTGGTCTACTCACATTTGCATGTTTTTCGAACTGCTAGGGCTGCAGAAGCTGAGACTAACAGCTCACCCGGCTGCCTGGATTCGAACTGCCAACCATTCAGTCAGTAAGATCAGCAGCTCAACAGTTTAACTTGCTGTGCCATCGGGTTATACAATGATAAAAACAAAGGCAAGTAGGCTCAGAGATAACTTTTATTCCAGAGCTGTGACCATATTGAATTATGTGGTTTCACATCGATGTGTCATTAGGTGCTGTGCAATAGCTATTAGAATGTGGAATAATGAATGCTTTATTTTGTAATTTGTACATATACAATCTGATTGGGGGTAAAATTTAATGTCTTTGTACAATGTCCAATGACAGTAAGTTATTCTAATCTAATTGCCATATCGCATTCCTTTCCAATCGTGCCCCTTAGAGGGACGTATCAGTAATACTATGTAACACAATTTTTGTTCCTGGGTTATAAACATCATTTCCTAATTGATTCTATAATAAAAACATGGATATGGACATCCAGCAGCACATTTTGCTATAGTTTTTCAATGAATTCAACCTAGTATGTGGCAGCCGCAAAAATGAGGTTTCTGGAGTAGAACAATTACTTTCAAAGAAAGTGCCACACAATTAAACAGGAATAAAGTTTTCAAACCAGGAACAAAAACTTTTCAAATTTTGTTACGTAGTGTCAACTGACACTTCAAAATGATCCAATGATTTTTATTGAGTTTCCCACCACAGCAAAGGCCAATCGGTGATGGCATCAGCCAACTGGGAAGAGGATCCTGGGGAGCGCAGAAATCTTGAATAGCTGTCCTGTAACACCCCTAGGCAGCACGAACACTGGGAACCAACACGGAGGCCAATAAACAATCTAATATCTTTATTAAAGCAATAAAAGGTTCAAACAAAAATAAGTAGAATAGATAGTCAAACAGTTGACCTTTTAGAAAAGATCAGAATTAGTCCAAAGAATGAAAGTTTTATGTCCAATATTAGAGTCTAAAGTCCAAAATCCAATGACCGAAACACACTCAAACTTATTGGAAGTATGAGTGGGGAAAGGAGCCAAGTTCCTCAGGAAAATACTTGAAATAATAGTCCAGAACAAGGTTTCAAGGCAAGGCAAGGCTGTTCATGGTGGATCTGAAACGCAGTCCAAACTTGGCAAGGGACGATCCACTATGCCCAGTCTACTCGAGAGTAAGTGCACCAACGGGCCGCTTAGAAGCTCAGGATCAAGAGACGATGTATTCTTCTGTTAGAAGTCCAGTTGACACCGCAACAGAGATTCTCTGCGCAGAACTTTTATTGAAGTCCAAAAGCTTCCCTCAAGCAGGTGCGTGACTCCCCAAATGTTCCCAAGAGAACGAACTGCTAACAACGAGGCGCCAGATGCCTGCCTCCCCAATTCTTCCCAAGAGAACTGGCTTAGCCACAATCGCCTCGCTCTGCTAATCTCACACTTCTCCTTAAACTTTGTCTTTGAGAGCGATCTGTTTTGAAAGTAGCCCTTCTATCAAACTCCAAACTCTCCGGAGATCTCGGAAGAGCCGGCAACATTTCGAGGGCATTCCTAATTGGCTCTGGCCCGGCAATGTCAACAGGAGACATCTGGAAAGGGATTGAATCTTGCTGAGGTGGGAAAAAACCCAAATTCTCTTCATTTTGATCCGCAATGGCTGCTGGATCAGGGGCCAAAGGTACCTGAGACATCTCATGTCCAATGAAATAAAAATGCTCTATATGTTCAAATGCGGCATGTCGGTTCTTTGGAGTGCTTTATCCACTGACAGCCTCACTGTCATTGAGAATGAAAGCCTCTAATTTTGCCTTCAACCCGTTTGTTTCTCATTCATCCTTCTAGGAACTTGAAACGCCGGGCTCCCAAACCCACGGTTCTTGCAGAAGCTGAAATCACATAACAATTTGAACCGTGCTCTCCTAGTATCCTAGAACAAATGCAATTTGACACCGCTTTAACTGTCATGGCTCAATGCTACAAACTCCTGGGAGTTGTTGTTTTCCCAAGATCTGAGGCCTCTTCTGCCAAAGAGTGCTGTGTATTAGGGATTCCTCTTCTGCCGAAGAGGAAGGGGAGCAGGAAAATGTTCATGAGTCAGAGGGACAGTCGGAATCTGAGGAGGAGATTTTGTAAGTACCCACATTTCAGGAGAGGCGATAGGAAACAGAGCAGAGACGTCGTTCAGCTAGATTAGCTGTCAGAAATGCTGTAAGTAATTGGGAACTACCCTGGTAGCTGTGAGGGGACTCAGGGCTATAAAGCAGAAGCAGGTGCAGCCAGCTCTTGCTGGTAACAAACTGACTCTAATGCCTTCGCTCCCCGTGTGCCTGCTTCAAGTCTGCATCTGGATTTAATGCTGCTTCTTAGTCTGAAGTAAGACTGCTATTTGATTTGGGACTGTATCAGAGACTAAGAACTGCATTTGCCTTAAGACTTCCTTGCTTTCTTTTGCATTATTCCACTGAGTGTGCTGTACTTTATGTTTTGCTGAAGTAAAGCAGTTTTTATTTACTTACCACAGTGTTTTAAGACTATTCTTGAAAGGCAAAACAGGACACTGTGCCTTTTTGACAGCATTTAGGGGAACAGAAGTGGGAATCAGGAACTTTGCAAAATGCCACCTTTGCAGGCAGCTTTAATTCATCTAAGGAGGCAAAAACATGATTGAAAAGTTGGCCTCCCGAGCCTCTTGCAAGACACAATCCGTATCTTCTCTTTCCCGTTATTGTGGTTTCTTCCTCTCCGTCCTCAGAGGGCAGTTGTTCCTTCCTCCCTTTCATGTCAGCTTCATTTTGCCTCCCTATCAAAGCCAGATGGCACGTGCACTGTGGGGCTTCAGCTCTTCATACAATTAGAAGCCACATTCAAGGTTATTTCTTGCTTACCTCTGCCATTCGGAGTTAGTTTTTATAGGTTCTTGGATGCTGGCCAGGTAACAGGTGCCTAATGGATGTTCCCCCAACCGTCTCAGAGAGGTGCAACCATGCGCCACGTCTCAGGTGGGTGCATCATGCGCTTTTAGCAAAGACAATTGTGTTACACCACTAGCTTGGTTTACAGAGATGGAACCACTTCTAATTCCAAGAACTTTGGGTGCATCTGCACTGTGGAATTAATATAGCGTCACACCACTTTAGCTGCCATGGTTCAATGTCATGGAATAATGGGATGTGTAGTGCAGAGAGGCACCAGCTTTTTCTGTCAGGGAAGGCTAATGACCTTGTAAAACTACAACTCCCATGATTCCATAGCATTGAGACATGACAGTGAAAGAGGGACCAAACTGCATTAATTCTAAAGTGTAGATGCACCTTTTGTTGGATATTGAAAACTGGCACAAATCATTACACTATGTAATACTATTTTAGTTCCTGTGTTATAAAAGCATTATTCCTGTCCTTACTTTGGGTTGTTGTGTGTTTTTCGGGCAGTATGGCCATGTTCCAGAAGCATTCTCTCCTGATGTTTAGCCCACATCTATGGCAGGCATCCTCAGAGGTTGTGAGGTATATATACAGTAGAATCTCACTTATCTAAGACTCGCTTATCCAAGGTTCTGGATTATCCAAGGCATTTTTGTAGTCAATGTTTTCAATATATCATGATATTTTGGTGCTAAATTCGTAAATACAGTAATTACAACATAACATTACTGAGTATTGAACTACTTTTTCTGTCAAATTTGTTGTATAACATGTTTTGGTGTTTAATTTGTAAAATCATGACCTAATTTGATGTTTAATAGGCTTTTCCTTAATCCCTCCTTATTATTCAAGATATTCGCTTATCCAAGGTTCTGCCAGCCCGTTTAGCTTGGATAAGTGAGACTCTGCTGTATATATATATGAGGATGCCTCCCATAGGGGTCGGGCTGTGGCGCAGGCTGTTGAGCAGCTGCAATAAATCACTCTGACCATGAGGTCATGAGTTCGAGGCCAGCCCGTGGTGGGATGAGCACCTGTCAATTAAAAATAAAAAATAACCCCTGCTCGTTGCTGACCTAGCAACCCGAAAGATAGTTGAATCTATAAAGTAGGAAATAAGGTACCACTTATAAAAAAAAGTGGGGAGGCAAGTTTAACTAATTTACGACATTGGAATGAGGAAGTGCCGTCACAGTGGATGATGAAGCAGCTGCTCCCCCCTGTGGCCAGAATCGAACATCCCCTCAGGAGAAGGTTAAATTGCCTCTGCGTCTGTCTGTCTCTGTCTCGGTTCTATGTGTATATGGTCATTGAATGTTTGCTTTATATGTGTATAATGTGATCCGCCCTGAGTCCCCTTCGGGGTGAGAAAGAAGGGCGGAATATAAATACTGCAAATAAATAAATAAATAAATAATAGATGTGGGTGAAACGTCAGAAGAGAATGCTTCTGGAACATGGCCATACTGCCCAAAAACACACACAACAACCCTGTGATTCCAGCCATGAAAGCCTTCGACAACACATTGACCTTACTTTGATATTTTTTTTTCTTACCTGGTGAGGCAGGAAAGTGAGCTTCTGGTTCCAAGCGTCCGGCACAGGCTGAGCATGACCTGCTCCACAGGCAGCGACAGGTGGGGAGTTTGACGAGCAAGCGGTATACCTATCAAACCACAATGCAGGTGTCCTAAGGTGAGGTCAGGGAGGACAGAAACCTCCCGCAGAGTGAAGGGCAAAAACTCGCTTGATCTTGATTTTCAGTACGAATACAGACCATGAAAGTGGTCTGGTTTTTGGGGTTTTAAGCAGGAGGTGTCAGGATGACTGGCATGTGGCGGTCAAGCGTTCCTAGTGACATCGCTTATTGATCCTTTGATGTTGGCTTTCCTATCATTGTGAAGTAGAATTCACCAAGTGTTTGGATTGTTCACTCTTTAATGGGGAATATGAGTTGGGATTAGTTGAGTTGTTTGGTTCCCTGCATCAAGGGAACCACTGACTGCATAGGGAAGCTGATAAAGAAACACAACCTACAAACTATCTACAGACCCACCAAGAAAATCCAGCAAATGCTACATTCAGCGAAGGACAAGAGGGATCCTCTCACCTCTGCAGGAGTCTACCGCACCAAAGAAGTCTACTATATGGTTCAGATATGTGGATGACACCTTCACCATTTCGAGCCATGGAGAAGAAGAACTCAGCAAGGTCCTGGATCACCTCAACAGCATCCACCCAAACATCCAATTCACCATGGAAAAAAGAAAACAAAGGAAACTGCAATTCCTAGATGTTCTAGTCATCCGCAAGCCCAATCAACAATTGGGCTACAAAGTCTACAGAAAACCTACACACACGGATAGATACCTTCATAAAAACTCTAACCATCACCTAAGTCAAAAAAGAAGCACAATCAAAGCCCTGACAGACCGTGCACAAAGAATTTGCGAAGCCCACCTCCTCCAAGGTGAACTGAACCACCTAAACCATTATCTATAGGCCAATGGAGACTCCACCACAGACATCAGAAGAACTGCAAGGCCAAGAACAAGCCATGAAATTGAACAAAATCTGGCTACCAGTAGTAAAAAAACCCTCTAAAATCAGAACAGTAAATAAAGAAGAACATTCTGAAAACAGAAGAATTCCAGACATGAATCAGTCAGGGGCAGCCAACACCTCCAAAAGTAGGATTCCCCCAGGCCATTAATGCTAATCGAGGTGATTAATTACAACATTCACACTGGCCTCCAACAGACAAGAGTCCTTTTTCCCACCCTGGACCTTCCACAGATATATAATCCTTCCTTGCTTAGTTTTCCAATATACCAAACAACCTCTGAGGATGCTTGGCATAGATGTGGGTGAAACGTCAGGAGAGAATGCTTCTCGAACATGGCCATACATCCTGGAAAATGCACAACAACCCTATGTTGAATTGGATGAGAATCAATGAGATATTCATTGAAAAACCCTAAGCAAAATGTACTTCAAGATGTCCGTCCCACAAAGAAAAAAAAGTTTTTGCAGTTTGATAAACTTTTTCCATGTTTTTATGATAGATTCAATTAGGAAATGCCATTGATAACCCAGGAACAAAAATCATGTTACATATTGTAATGTGAAGCCGGAGAATTGAAACATTTCAACAGCGAAGGAAGGAACAGTGTCAGCTCTCCCCAACCAGATTCTGTAGTTATGACAAATCCAATGTGACATGATATTATTGTATCTTTAATAGGATAATGATACTGTTTATATGAATATTCAAACAACATATTCTGTCCTGTGTATCAAAACAATGTTTTGTTTTGTTTTTTGTCAGATGTTGAATGTAAAGCCATAGAGAGGCCTGTTACTGGAATTGCTTTTCAAGCATGCTGTCTCTTCAGCAGCTGTTTGAGTTTCAGCATTCACTGATTGGCGGTTTGGAAAAATTAAATGAAGGAAAAAGCTGCTTGGCGTAAGGCTTAAACAGGGAAGGGAGCAAGGATGCTTTTGTGAGATCTGAACATTGTTTGCTGGAGAGTAAAAGGCCAACAAGCAAACAATCCTCGTCCCGTGAGACTCAAATGAATTGGAATAATCGTGCGGCGGACACTTCCTCGCCTGTCGCAGCGCATTTGCGTCTTCATCGCCCACTTCTCTGTGCTTGACAAGTGGTTTCTTTCCCCATCCAGCCCCACTTGGAAATCTCTGAAGGAATTAAATGGCATTCACTCCATTAATTTTGCAGGCAATTGTACGAGGGTTGAATGAAAAGTAATGCCTCCACCTTCGTAACTCCTCAACAGATGGCAGTCCTGGTCTTCGACAGGGACTGACTTGTTCAGTAGATTCTCTACAGTTGGTTCCATTTGGTGGGAAGCCTTAGCATTGAACAGTTGTGTTGTTAAAGCGCAAAGTATGGAACCCTGTGCAGACGGGGAAGCCTTAGCATTGAAGGGTTGTGTTGTTAAAGTGCAAACTATGAAACCCTGTGCAAATGGTCAGTCAATGCAAGTTAAGCAACGTGCAGTCATTGAATTCCTGAGAGCAGAAGGTGTCACCCCAAAGGAGATCCATCAGAGGATGCAAGCTGTTCATGGTGATTGTGTTGCTGTGAGTTCTGTGCGTCGTTGGGCGAGTCAGTTTAAAGATGTTGAGGTGGGAACATCTGACTTTCGTGACAAACAAATAGTTGGACGTTCCGTGACAGCAACTACCGAGTTTCACAAGCAAAACGTTGACAGATTGATTCAGGACGATCGTTGTATCACTCAGAGAGAAATGTCAAACATCATCGGTATTTCACAAGAACGTGTGGGTCACATTATCGCTTTGCTTGGCTATCGGAAGATCTGTGCATGATGGGTCCTGTGAGACGCCGGTTGCGGAAACAGTGTCGACTTCTTCCATGATGCCTTCAGAAAACTTGTTTATCGTTGGTAGAAATTTATCCAATTGTCTGGTGATGATGTGGGAAAGTGAATAGTGATACAGTAGAGTCTCACTTATCCAACATAAATGTGCCGGCAGAACGTTGGATAAGCGAATATGTTGGATAATAAGGAGAGATTAAGGAGAAGCCTATTAAACACCAAATTAGGTTATGATTTTACAAATTAATCACCAAAACATCATGTTATACAACAAATTTGACAGAAAAAGTAGTGCAATACGCAGTAATGCTACATAGTAATTACTGTATTTACAAATTTAGAACCAAAATATCAGGATGTATTGAAAACATTGACTACAAAAATGCGTTGGATAATCCAAAACATTGGATAAGCGAATGTTGGATAAGTGAGTCTCTATTGTAGTTAAAGAGCATATTCTAAGGATTATTTCTGCATTTGATTTATTAAAATATTCCCATCCAAACCCAAGTAATGCAGGTGAAGGCATTACTTTTCATTCAAGGCAGGTGGAAAGCAAGAAAACCACATTATCTAGGGATGGACTCAGTGAAGGAAGGCACGTATTCTCTGCCTTTGCAAGATCTGACTTGGAGGTCTCTCATTCATTGAGTTGCCAACAATTAACAGTTAATACTAAACAGAAAGAGAAGACCCAGAAACAATGCACCATGTTCTTGTTGCAAAATACATTTCTAATTGTACCCGTTATCAACTCTAAAGCAACACTCCTTTTAAATTAACAGGAAATTAGCATTACGACTATCGTGGCACTTTGGGGTCCCATTGGTGTTAAGCCATAATCACTCAGTGCCTTTGGGCCCATGTTTCAAGTTGTGTGTTTCTTTTGAGTTCGTAATTGGAACGGACGGTGCGTCGCCTGTTGGTAGCTTCAGCTGAGGAACAGCGATAAGCGCACTGCGCAATTACAGATAATTTGTCTCCAAGAACAAGAGCATCACCTGAAAGGTGCTCTGGAATTGGCAGGTTTGCTTTCACCTGCTCCAGCAAAGACAGCATTCCTGAGGGAAGGTGGGTGTGTTTGCCATTAAGACTATTTATTCCTCAAATGATCCAGAGGAGTCAATCTGTGGACAAAATGTGGAACGTTTTGCTGCAATTAGACATTTTTGCACGGTAGCTTGCAACCACAGGTCTAAATTCCATTGTTTTGTTGTTGTTGTACAGCCATGGGCAAACTTGGGCCCTCCAGGTGTTTTGGACTTCAACTCCCACAATTCCTAACAGCCTATCGGCTGTTAGGAATTGTGGGAGTTGAAGTCCAAAACACCTGGAGGGCCGTAGTTCGCCCATGCCTGTTGTAGTACCTAGAATCATAGAATCATAGAATCATAGAATAGTAGAGTTGGAAGAGACCTCAAGGGCCATCTAGTCCAACCCCCCGCTAAGAAGCAGGAAATTGCATTCAAAGCACCCCCGACAGATGGCCATCCAGCCTCTGCTTAAAAGCCTCCAAAGAAGGAGCCTCCACCACGGCCCGGGGGAGAGAGTTCCACTGCCGAACAGCCCTCACAGTGAGGAAGTTCTTCCTGATGTTCAGGTGGAATCTCCTTTCCTGTAGTTTGAAGCCATTGTTCCGTGTCCTAGTCTGCAGGGCAGCAGAAAATAAGCTTGCTCCCTCCTCCCTATGACTTCCCCTCACATATTTGTACATGGCTATCATGTCTCCTCTCAGCCTTCTCTTCTGCAGGCTAAACATGCCCAGCTCTTTAAGCCTCTCCTCATAGGGCTTGTTCTCCAGACCCTTAATCATTTTAGTTGCCCTCCTCTGGACGCTTTCCAGCTTGTCAGCATCTCCCTTCATCTGCGGTGCCCAAAACTGGACACAGTATTCCAGGTGTGGTCTGACCAAGGCAGAATAGAGGGGGAGCATGACTTCCCTGGATCTAGACGTTATTCCCCTATTGATGCAGGCCAAAATCCCATTGGCTTTTTTAGCTGCCGCATCACATTGTAGGCTCATGTTTAACTTGTTGTCCACGAGGACTCCAAGATCTTTTTCGCACACACTGCTGTCAAGCCAGGCGTCCCCCATTCTGTATCTTTGATTTCCATTTTTTCTGCCGAAGTGAAGTATCTTGCATTTGTCCCTGTTGAACTTCATTTTGTTAGTTTCGGCCCATCTCTCTAGTCAAGTTGCTACCTTCAAGTTGCTTCTAACTTACGGCATTCCATCATAGGATGTTCTTGCAAGATTGGTTCAGAAGTTGTCATGACCGTTCCTCTGAGGTTTGGAAAGTTTCTTGTTTGACTACCACTCCCAGAATCCCCAACCCAGGGGATTCTGGGAATGACAATCCAAGGAGACATATGTGTCAAACTAAAGGTCTGTGGCTCCAATCTGACCCACCAGGTCATTTTAAGTGGCCCTCCAGATAGAATCAACTCCCAAATGACAAAATCATCCCCCTCCGAACCTCACCAGTATTCAAATTTGGGCATATCAGGTATTTGTGCCAAATTTGGTCCAGTGAATGAAAATGCATCTTGCATTTCAGATATTTATGTTACGACTCATAACACACACACACAAATCACAGTTATGAAGTCGCAACAAAAATAATTTTATGGTTGGGGGTCACCACAACATGAGGAACTGTATTAAGGGGTCGTGGCATTAGGAAGGGTGAGAACGACTGTTTTAACCCCTTCCTCTGAAATATGGACTACATCACCTGGCATTCCTTGGCAAGGAAGGTTCGTCTTCTTGGACTGTCATTCCCAGCATAGCTAGCTGACAGTGACAATACAAAGAAGCATTGGGTTGTTGTGTATTTTCTGGGCTATATGGCTATGTTCCAGAAGTATTTTCTCCTGACTTTTTGCCCACATCTATGGGAGGCATCCTCAGAGGTTGTGAGGTATACCTTTGAGGATGCCTGCCATAGATGTAGGCAAAACGTCAGGAGAGAATGCTTCTGGAACATGGTCATACAGCCTGGACAACACACAACAACCCTGTGATTCTGGCCATGAAAGCGTTTGACAACACCAAGAGGAATTGTTTCTTATCCTCCAGAAGTTCTAGGCATTTTGGAAGAAAGATCAAGGCCAGATCTTGCATATGCCATCAAGCTGCACATTGATATATACAGTAGAGTCTCACTTATCCAACATAAACAGGCCAGCAGAATGTTGGATAAGCAAATATGTTGGATAATAAGGAGGGATTAAGAAAAAGCCTATTAAACATCAAATTAGGCTATGATTTTACAAATTAAGCACCAAAACATCATGTTATACAACAAATTTGACAGAAAAAGTAGTTCAATATGCAGTAATGCTAAGTAGTAATTACTGTATTTACGAATTTGGCACCAAAATATAACGATGTATTGAAAACATTGACTACAAAAATGTGTTGGATCCAGAACATTGGATAAGCGAGTGTTGGATAAGTGAGACTCTACTGGGCCGGGCTGTGGTGCAGCTGGCTAGTAACCAGCTGCAATAAATCACTACTGACCGAGAGGTCATGAGTTCGAAGCCCGGGTTGGGTTAAGCCCCCGACCATTAAATAGCCCGGCTTGCTGTTGACCTATGCAGCCCCAAAAGACAGTTGCATCTGTCAATTAGGGAAATTTAGGTACGCTTTATGCGGGAGGCTAATTTAACTAATTTACAACACCATAAAACTGCCAGCAAAACACGAGGAATGGAATGAGGAAGTACAGCCACTACTGGACAGTGAAGCAACAGCTCCCCCTGTGGCCGGAATCGTGAAGCTGGAAAAAAAATGTTAAATGCCTCTGTGTCTGTCTATATATGTTGTTTGTCTGTTGGCATTGAATGTTTGCCATATATGTGTTCATTGTAATCCGCCATGAGTCCCCTTCGGGGTGAGAAAGAAGGGCAGAATATAAATACTGTAAATAAATAAATAAATAAATACTGTACTCGCCCATAGATTTTATAGAGTTTTCTTAGGCAAGGAAGACTCCAAGATGGTTTTTCCAGTTCCTTCTTCTTAAATATCACCTATAACATTCTTGGAAGTCTCCCATCCAAGCAATCCCCAGGGCTGATCCTGCTTAGCTTCCAAGATCAGAACAGATCAAGGGCCTTTGGGAGAGTGAGATCTGCTTCCTTGACAAAAATTAATTAATTATGGCTAAGAAAGGGGAGGAAAAACCTTACATCCAAAAGACTGGATCATGGTATATCTTTGTTCTCGGTCTCATCATCCCAGCAAGCCTCTTGCAAAGCCCAAATCTGTGGTCTCTGGTTTTAATGTGTGTGTGTGTTTTTTTCAACCATCCCGCAGCGAAAAGGTTTCAAACGCCAAATGTCACAGGTGAAACTGCTGTCAGGCTAATAGAGAGAGCTAATAAAGGAACGTTGTGATCCACCAGATTAAAGAAGCTGTGCAAAAGGGCACCGTGAGCCGTGCGCTCTGCCTTGGCATCCTTACCAGAAACTCACTTCGATTGGGACACGTTGATTTGTGGGGAAACCAATATCTCCCGATCGGAGAGTCTTCCTTTTGCCCCCATCCTCTTCCGACCCTTCTGCCCTGAACTTCTTTTATCTCCCTTGCATTCTGCAATTCCTCGCTTGTAGACAAATAAATAAACCAATACAACCCGTCCGCTTGAAAGCAGAGCCATGAAGATAAGGGAAATGTCACCAGCGAAGGACACGGAAACTTCGGCGCGTTTCCGAAATGCCACGCCGCCATCCTGGGTGCTTCTTGTTCGTTTCTCATTTTCTCCGACGAGGAGAAATCAAATCGATCGGAAAGCCCTAGAGAAGGAAACAACACTCCCTTGTTTGATTGGCCCTTTTTATTACATATTGAATTAATTAATAGGACGTCCTTTGGATGTCTGGAGATTAATCAATTGTCTTTTTCGGTAATATACTGCCTGGCATTTGGTTCAGGATTTGTGGTGTATTTATCCGTAGCTTTATCCTGTTATGGTCAGGCCTCACCTGGAATAATACCATATCTGGTTACAGGCAAAGCAATGGAAAGAGATGCACAGGATGGAAGGGGTCCAGAAAAGGGAGACCAAAATGGTCAAAGATCTGGAAACAACGATGAATCCCTCTGAGAAGCAGATTCAGGAGCTGGGGATGGAGAAAGGAAGGCTGAAAGGGGACAGGAAAGCCTTGTTTCAAAGGATAACATATTGGAGTTGTTGTATGTTTTCCAGGCTGTCTGGCCATGTTCCAGAAGTATTCTCTCCTGATGTTTCGCCCACATCTATGGCAGGCATCCTCAGAGGTTGTGAAGTATATGGAGAAATTAAGTAAGGGAGGTTTATCTATCTGTGGAAGTTCCTGGGTGGGGGGAAGAACACTTGTCTGTTGGAGGCCAATGTGAATGTTGTAATTGTTGGATTATGGTTGTATGTGTATGAAATGTAAATCAAGTGTTTCTGCTGTTGTGCAAGAGTGTGTGTTTCAGCAATGAAACAGTTAAAAGCAAGCTAGTTTTGACTGACAGCCTGCTGTGACCTATGGGGCATGATTTCCGGCCTTGGAGGTCAGGGACTTCCTTCGGACTGAGGAATGTGTTTCTTATCTCTGTGTGTTGAGCTGTGCTTGCCGGAGCGAAGAGGCAATAGAGAAATGCCAGCTCAGAGCGATGGCTTTTGTTGTGCTTTGTAAATATATATTATAGATATTGAAATAAATTTTTGGACTTCAGACTACTGATATGTTTGAGTCTGACATTGAACAGGAATTGGTGAGGCAGACGATTGCAACCAATTCATCAGGGTGCTGGAGAAGATGATCGATCGAGTTTAAAGAAACCCACCAGCACCCTGACCTCCCACACTGACAGTAATTAATCACCTTTGTTTGCATTAAATGGCCAATGGAATTGCTCACATCCTGGCCTGGGGGAATCCTTTGTTCAGAGTCGTTAGCTGCCCCTGATTGATTCCCATCTAGAATTCTTCTGTTTTCAGAGTGTTGTTCCTTATTTACTGTTCTGATTTTTGAGTTTTTTAATACTGGGAGCCAGATTTTGTTCATTTTCATGGTTTCCTCCTTTCTGTTGAAGTTGTCCACATGCTTGTGGATATCAGTAGCTTCTCTGTGTCGTCTGACATGGAGTGGTCAAGCATTTCTGTGTTCTCTAATAATATACTGTGTCCAGGTTGGTTCATTAAGTGCTCTGAAAACAGAAGAAAACAGCTCTTGGTTCCTGTTCTTAGGTCTTGTTTCATGTGTCCAAGTCTACCAGTTTGTTCCCGTTTCTGGTTCCTGTTTGGATTAGGCTGCCTGCCTTGGATTCCTGCTATCATGTTTATGGAATACTTATGAAGACTGTGTTTAAATGGTTTTTGAGCTTCAAGTATTTGTTGTTTTATTTTTATATGTACTCATGGCATCGAATTGTGCCTTTATTGTGAGCTTCCCCGAGTCCCTTTCGGGGTGAGAAGGGCGGGATATAAATACAGTAAATAAATAAATATTGGAATGGCTTTTTGAACGTTGGTGCTTGTTTATAAAGGTACTGATTTCTTTATATATTCATCTTGTAATAAACTTTATCTTACTGGACTATTTGGACATACATGTGATGGGGGCCAGGCTGTGGCGCAGGCAGGTGAGCAGCCTTCTGCAATAAATCACTCTGACCATGAGGTCATGAGTTCGAGGCCAGCCCGTGGCGTGGTGAGCACCCTTCAATTAAAAAATGAAAAAATAGCCCCTGCTCGTTGCTGACCTAGCAACCCGAAAGATAATTGCATCTATCAAGTAGGAGATAAGGTACCACTTATAAAAGTGGGGAGGCAAATTTAACTAATTTACGACATTGGAATGAGGAAGTGCCGTCAGTGTGGATGATGAAGCAGCTGCTCCCCCCTGTGGCCAGAATCGAACATCCCCTCAGGAGAAGGTTAAATTGCCTCTGTGTCTGTCTCTGTCTAGGTTCTATGTGTATATGGGCATTGAATATTTGCCCTATGTGTGTATAATGTGATCCGCCCTGAGTCCCTTCGGGGTGAGAAAGAAGGGCGGAATATAAATACTGTAAATAAATAAATAAATTGACGTTTAATAGGCTTTTTCTTAATCCCTCCTTATTATCCACCATTTTTGCTTATCCAACGTTCTGCCGTTCCATTTATGTTGGATAAGCGAGACTCTACTGTATAATGAGAAGACGTGACTCAGTAGAAAAGACATTAATGCTCAGTGAGCTGGGCTTTTATGATCAAGGTCTCTTGGAGGTATCTAATGGATAGGGACAATATAAGTCAAAGCCAAATTGATGGCAAAATAACAACTAAAACATTATAGAATCATAGAATCATAGAATAGTAGAGTTGGAAGAGACCTCATGGGCCATCTAGTCCAACCCCCTGCTAAGAAGCAGGAAATCGCATTCAAAGCACCCCCGACAGATGGCCATCCAGCCTCTGCTTAAAAGCCTCCAAAGAAGGAGCCTCCACCACGGCCCCGGGGAGAGAGTTCCACTGTCGAACAGCCTTTCTCACAGTGAGGAAGTTCTTCCTGATGTTCAAGTGGAATCTCCTTTCCTGTAGTTTGAAGCCCTTGTTCCATGGTGTCCTAGTCTGCAGGGCAGCAGAAAACAAGCTTGCTCCCTCCTCCCTAGGACTTTCCCTCACGTATTTGTACATGGCTATCATGTCTCCTCTCAGCCTTCTCTTCTGCAGGCTAAACATGCCCAGCTCTTTAAGCCGCTCCTCATAGGGCTTGTTCTCCAGACCCTTAATCATTTTAGTCGCCCTCCTCTGGACGCTTTCCAGCTTGTCAACATCTCCCTTCAACTGTGGTGCCCAAAATTGGACACAGTGTGATTCCAGGTGTGGTCTGACCAAGGCAGAATAGAGGGGGAGCATAACTTCCCTGGATCTAGACCAGGGGTCCCCAAACTTTTGAAGCAGAGGGCCGGTCCACAATCCTTCAGACTGTTGTGGGGACGAATTATCATTTGAAAAAAATACAAATTCCTATGCATACTGCACATGTCTTATTTGTAGTGAAACAACAACAACGACGATGAAAGAACAATACAATATTTAAAAATGAAAACAATTGTAACCAACATAAACCTATCAGGATTTCAATGGAAAGTGTGGGCCTACTACTGGCCAGTGAAATAGTCAAGTTAATTAGGATTGTTGTTGTGTGACTTCAAGTCATTTCTGACTTTGGCCGAGCCTAAGTCTAAAATTAATTATTTATTTACTGCATTTATTTACTACATTTATATCCCACCCTTCTCACCCCGAAGGGGACTCAGAGCAGGTATGTGTACATATAATAATCTATATATATAAAAGGGTAATGAAATTTCGGCCTAGGACAAAACAACAAAACTACACATCCCAGAAACACTAAACTTGGCAGCACAACCCATCATCCATGCCTCTACGTTCATACAACAAAAAGAAAAGGAAAATAAAGTCCTAATTAGAGGGAGAGGAAGAATTGTTTTTATCCAATTGCTGCCAGTTAGAAGGCTAAGCTCCGCCCCCCTTGGTCTCCTAGCAACCCACTCAGCCCAGGGGACAGGCAGAGTTAGGCCTCACTTAGGCCTCTTCCACACTGCCTATAAAATACAGATTATCTGATTTTAACTGGATTATATGGCGGTGTAGACTCAAGGCCCTTCCACACAGCTATATAACCCATTTATAATGGACTTAATGTAAGGTAAAACCTTTACCCTTTACCTTAACTACCACCAATTCCTCAATAGTTTATTTCCCATACCACCATACTTCGACACAGCAACGCGTGGCTGGGCACAGCTAGTATATTATATTATTAGCATAGCACAATATTAGCATTATATAATTCTATATTGAACTATACCACTATACTATTATATGTTATGTAATATATAGTATATAATTAATATTATTATATGGTATTATTTGTATTATATTGTATAACATAATATTATTATCAATATTATATGTATATACAATATATTATAACATTAAAACTAATACAAAAAGATTATATTATAAAACTGAGGGCGGGGGCCAGGTAAATGACCTTGGAGGGCCGCATCCGGCCCCCGGGCCTTAGTTTGGGGACCCCTGATCTAGACGCTATTCCCCTATTGATGCAGGCCAGAATCCCATTGGCTTTTTTAGCTGCCGCATCACATTGTAGGCTCATGTTTAACTTGTTGTCCACGAGGACTCCAAGGTCTTTTTCGCACACACTGCTGTCAAGCCAGGCGTCCCCCATTCTGTATCTTTGATTTCCATTTTTTCTGCCGAAGTGAAGTATCTTGCATTTGTCCCTGTTGAACTTCATTTTGTTAGTTTCGGCCCATCTCTCTAGTCTGTCAAGATCGTTTTGAATTCTGCTCCTGTCTTCTGGAGTGTTGGCTCTCCCTCCCAGTTTTGTGTCGTCTGCAAACTTGATGATCGTGCCTTCTAACCCTTCGTCTAAGTCGTTAATAAAGATGTTGAACAGAACCAGGCCCAGGACGGAGCCCTGCGGCACTCCACTTGTCACTTCTTTCCAAGATGAAGACGACGCATTGGTGAGCACCCTTTGGGTTCGTTCGCTTAGCCAATTACAGATCCACCTAACCGTAGTTTTGTCTAGCCCACATTTTACTAGTTTGTTTGCCAGAAGGTCGTGGGGGACTTTGTCGAAGTCTTTGTTGAATTTCCCTGTCCCCTTTCAGCTGCAGAGACATGCCCATTCTTGCAAATGAAGTTATATCAACGCACGCTGCACATGCTGCGGAGTAATGGGAGAATAATGACCCTCCTCTCCCCCAATTACTCCTTGGCCATTCTCCCCTTTTTTTCCACATTATCTAAAGGCTACATTTTGGTGATGCGATCAATTCCTTTCTATGAAAAAAATCCCCCCTCTGCCCTAAAGAGACTTTTTAAATCTCTTCCCAGAAACCTTTGGGGGATTTATGGCGGCTCTAAACGGGTGATCAATCGTTAACATGGAGATGGATGAACTGCTACGGTTAACCTTTCTGTGATTATTAACAGGGCCATCATTTTAAATGAACTTCAGCCTCCAGGCTGGAGCTGGAGACGGGAGAATAGGCTACTCATGCTGGCAGTGCTTGGGCTGAAAGTCTGTTGATACGACTTTAACTGCCACGGTTCAATGGTACCGTATGGAATCCTGGAAGTTATAGTTTAAGACAATTACCTTCAAAGGGTCCTGGCTCAGGAGGGAAATCAGGCAGAGAAACTCAGTCTCGTGAGAGATGCAAAAAGCAAAGTTTATTTTCAAATAGCTATGAGAAGGCTTACTTACTTACTTACTTACTTAGGCGATCCCTCGTAGCTCGAGGACGATTGTCTTCCATCTGTGGTGTCTTGGGGGTGGGTTCTTAGGTGGCTGAAGAGACCTATTCTTGACCTGCATGTTCTCCCGCAGTGAGGACATCGGTTTCCAGGTGGAAGGCAGTCCTGGTCAGGGTTAGCTTGACGCTCCTTCCTCTTGGCACGTTTCTCCCTTAAGCCCTCCGTTCGTGCCTCTTTGAACTCCGCAGCACTGCTGGTCACAGCTGACCTCCAACTAGAGTGCTCAAGGGCCAGGGCTTCCCAGTTCTCGGTGTCTCTGCCACAGTTTTTAAGGTTGGCTTTGAGCCCATCTTTCAATCTCTTTTCCTGCCCACCAACATTACGTTTTCTGTTCTTGAGTTCGGAGTAGAGGAGCTGCTTTGGGAGACAGTGATCTTTGGGCATTCGGACAACGTGGCCAGTCCAGCGGAGTTGATGGCGTAGGAGCATCGCTTCAATGCTGGTGGTCTTTGCTTCTTCCAGCACACTGACATTTGTCCGCCTGTCTTCCCAAGAGATTTGCAGGATTTTCCTGAGGCAACGCTGATGGAAACACTCCAGGAGTTTGGTGTGATGTCTGTAGACAGTCCACGTTTCACAGGCGTAGAGCAGGGTTGGGAGGGGAATGGCTTTATAAACAAGCACCTTGGTATATCTACGGATGTCCCGGTCATCAAACACTCTCTGCTTCATATGGGAAAATGCTGCACTCGCAGAGCTCAGGCTGGGCTGTATTTCAGTGTCGATATTGACTTTTGTGGAGAGGTGGCTGCCAAGGGAGTGGAAATGGTCAACATTTTCTAATGTTACACCGTTAAGCTGTATTCCTGGCTTTGCAGAGGGATTAGCTGGTGCCTTTAGGAAGAGCACTTTGATTTTCTTGATGTTCAGTAAGAGGCCGAGCTTCTCGTATGCTTCTGTGAAGGTGTTTAGAGTGGCCTGTAGGTGTTCTTCTGAATGCGCACAGACTACAACTTTGAGAAGGCAAACAGCCGTATATACCCCAGAGGGCTGTATCATGAAAATGGCCGTTGCAACATGTGCGTAGCAAACAAAGGATTTTATATCTCGGCTTATCTAGAATTGACCAATGGCTGAGGATCTTCCTCACCTTCCACACCTACTTGGCAGAAGTGATACCAATGACCTAACTTGTTTACTCTGAGCTTTCTTCTCTCCTTGGAACTTTCTGGAGAAAGGCACCAGCTCACAGGAAGGGAGGGGCATAGGCAGAGGCAAAACTACATAGCCAATCGTTTGCTACTTTCTGGCTTATGGTCCCTTCAATCATTCATAGAATCATAGAATAATAGAGTTGGAAGAGACCACATGGGCCATCTAGTCCAACCTCCTGCCGTGAAGGAAAAGCACAATCAAAGTATCCAGTTAAAACTTGTGTGCCAGCTGCGACCGTACCTTGAGAAGCCTGACTTGGCCACGGTGGTCCAAGCCTTAGTTAGATCCAGGTTGGATTTCTGCAATGCACTCTACGTGGGGCTGCCTTTGAAGACAGCCTGGAAACTACAACTGGTGCAAAAGTCGGCAGCCAGATTGCTAATTGGAGGTAATTATAGGGAGCAGGAGGAGCCCCCGGTGGCTCAGCGTGTTAAAGCGCTGAGCTGCTGAACTTGCGGACCAAAAGGTCACAGGTTTGAATCTGGGGAGCAGGGTGAGCTCCCGCTGTTAGCCCCAGCTTCTGCCAAACTAGCAGTTCGAAAACATGCCAATGTGAGTAGATCAATAGGTACCGCTCCGGCGGGAAGGTAACGGCGCTCCATGCAGTCATGCCAGCCACATGATCTTGGAGGTGTCTACGGACAACGCCGGCTCTTCAGCTTAGAAATGGAGATGAGCACCAACCCCCAGAGTCGTATCCGACTCTGTAGATGTAATGTCAAGGGGAAACCTTATAGGGAGCAGACGACACCCTTATTAAAACAGGTCCCCACCCTGTCCTTCTTCCAGAGGAAATTGAAGACTTGGATGTTTAGACCAGCCGTTGAGAATGTCTACTAGCCCAATGGTCTGCAATTATGATACAGCACAGCACTTTCATCCCATTCCCTTGTTCCTTAGCTACAACTTGCACTATCCCTTTCCCTTTTTTTTGTTTACAGTCGGACATATTTTTATGACAGTTGACACTATAGGTCAATGATGAGCAACCTTTTGCACTTGGTGTGCCAAAATTCACCAAAAAACCTAGCATGACTTGGGTGGTGTGTCACTTCGAGAAAAAAACCCATAATTTCACAATATATAGAGTTTAAATAAAATATATATATAATTGTAATATATAACTGTATTTAATAGATCAAAAACTATTTACTACCATTATTTCCATGTACAACAATCTATGGTACCTCTTGCACTTTCCATGCTGATTTCTCTCTATTCTAGTTTCAGTGTAGTCATGAATAATGAATAATATAATAATAATATAATAGTAATAATATAATAATATACTACAATAATAGAATAATAATAGAATGACATTATATATAAATGTAATGTGCATAATTCCTATGGAGTAAACAACAAAACCACTGGACCAAATCACACCAAATTTGACCACAAAAGACATTAGTCATCCAATCAATCTGCAGGCGGCAGCGTGTCAGCAAAAATGGCTAGGCGTGTCAGTGCTGACACGCGTGTCATAGGTTGGCCATCACTGCTATAGGTTATTGGGCGCTGTTCTGAGATCAAATTGTTGCTTTGTATACTAGTGGTTTCATTTTGTATTGTGTTCATTTTATGCCTTGTTTTAGACTCTTTGTGCCATATGTAAGCCGCCTCGAATCCCTTCAGGGAGATGGAGGCAGGGTACAAAAATAAAGTTATTAAAGTTATTATCCCTCAGCAGATGGCCATCCAGTCTCTATTTAAACGTTTCCGAGGAAGGACCTTCCACCACAGTCTGAGGCAGAGAGTTCCACTGCTGAACAGCTCGTATGGTCGGGAAGTTCTTCCTAATGTTCTTGTCATTTGAATCCATTGCTCTGAGTCCTATTTTCAAGGGCGGCAGAAAACAAGCCTGCCTCCTCTTCCTATTGACATCCTTTCACCTATTGTAAGGAGCTTATGTGGCAGAGGATGGAATCCCCTTGAATCCCACCGCTGCCACCAATTGTGGAGAAGTGAGAGATGTGAGGTGACAGAGAATGGAATCCCTCTTGATCCCACCGCTGCCACCAATTTATGTCAGGACTTGATGTGGCAGAGGATGGAATCCCCCTTGAATCCCACCGCTGCCACCAAATGTGGGGAGCTGAGGTGACGGGGAATGGAATCCCTTTTAGAATCCCTCAGCTTTGCCACCAATATGTACAGAGGTGAGGTGTCTGACAGGAATGTGTGACAGAGATGGAATCTTTTTGATCCCACACACACACACACACACACAGATACCACCACTTAATAAAGATGATTTATGAGAGATGATGTTAATTAATTATTTGTTTGATTATCTTCTTCTTCGCTGCCACCAATGGAGACGTCAGGCAGATGGTACTGGTTCTTATAAGCTTTCTCTATTTGTTCCACTTCAGGTGTTGATGTTACTTAACTTAATATGAGAGTATGACAGAGGCTTGATTTGAATAAAATCAAAACAAGTTTATTGCAGGTACAGAGCTTGATGGTTTCAGATAACTTGGTAAAGGCACTTCGCTTAATGGTTACAACGGTTATGAGGTGGTTAAACTTTCAAAATACTTCTTTCTTTAAGTTACACTAAACCCTGATCCTACTGGATCCCCTGGGATTAATTCTCCCTAATCCACAGGCTCTATAAAAGACCCTAGACAAATCACCTAACTTGCCTAGTCTGGTCTAACCTAAATCTGACTCAAATCTTTCTATTTAAGCCAGTCTGATTCTCCACACAAGGATCAGATCCTTCTCTGTGACTGGAAAATCACCAACTCCTAAAATAAATCCTTTTATTTTAGGCCTGACTCAAATTCTTCTGAGTCACCCTGATTCTCTACCTGAGAATCAGTTCCTTCACTGTGGATGGAAATCACAGACTGCTGGGTTTCAAAACATTCCCCTTTTCCTTTCCAAGCGGCGGTTGGCTCCGCCCCTGTTGCTATGGTAACCTGTTCTAGCATTCTAAGATGGCTACCTTCCTCCATACATATTCAATTCATATACTCACCATTTTAAACTTAGCCAAACCTGACTGTTTAAACAAAATCAAATACACATATCATCTATAAACAAAATATAATTATACACTTCTTCACACCTATTGATACATGGCTCTCCTGTTTCCTCTCAACCTTCTCTTCTGCAGGCTAAACATCCACAGTTCTTTATGACGCTCCTCATAGGGATTATTCACGGTCTCCAGACCTTTGATCCTTTTAGTTGCCTTCCAGATTATCAATATCTCTTTTAAACTGTGGGGCCCAGAATTGGACACAATATTCCTGGTGAAGACTGACCAAAGCAGAATAGAGGAGCACCATGACTTATCTCGATCTGGACACTATACCCCTTTAGACACAGTCCAAAATCCCACTGGCTTTTTTTAGCTGCTGCATCGTATTGTTGGCTCACATTCAACTTGTTGTCCATGAAGACTTTGGACTATGTTTTCCTGCCTGGCAGAAGGGGGTTGGATTGGATGGCCTTTGAGGTCCTCTTCCAACCCTTGGATTCAATGAGTCAATGGTGCAAAAAGTGGTTCACGATCAGTTAACATAGCAAAATGAAGACGGCAGTCAAGAAAGCAGACGGAGTTGCCCATGGGTGAAAAGAGATTATTCCGCCAAGGTGGACTTTGGTTTGGTCTGATCAGCAAAAGGCAACTTTTTCCAATGCTTTTGTCTACGAATCCCGCTCCCTCGTTACACACAGAGATCTACGATTTCACAAGAAGGTCTTTCTTTTCTGCTTAGGTGGCTGATTTAAAGGGAATCCAATGCAAACAAAAGCCATTAATTGCCTTGTAGATAGATTTTCGTCACGTTCTCCCTTTCTGTTCACTTTTCCTTGGCGAAGACTGCTCTGATTCTCATATTAAAGACATGCCGCAAAATGTTAAATATACCATATATACTTGAGTATAAGTCGACCCGAATATAAGCTGAGGCATCTAATTTTACCACACAAAAAAACTGGGAAAACATTGACTCCAGTATGAGCCGAGGGTGGTAAATTTCAGAAATAAAAATAGATACCAATAAAATGACATTAATTGAGGCATCAGTACATTAAATGTTTTTGAATATTTACATAAAGCTCAAATTTAAGATAAGACCGTCCAACTCTGATCAAATCGTTATTCTCATCTTCTTCAATGTAAATGTGCTTATGTATCCTTTTAATAATAATATTAGAGTAAAATAACACATGTAATAATAATAATAATAATAATAATAATAATAATAATAATAATAATAAATACAGGAAGATAATGCAAGTAATAATAAATAGAGTAAAATAATAAATGCAATAATAATAATAATAATAATAAGATCAGAGTGAAATAATAAATGTAATAATAATAATAATAATAATAATAATAATAATAATAATAAATAATACAGGAAAATAATACATGTAATAATAAATAGAGTAAAATAATAAATGCAATAATAATAATAATAATACAGTAGAGTCTCACTTATCCAAGCTAAACGGGCCGGCAGAACCTTGGATAAGCGAATATCTTGGATAATAAGGAGGGATTAAGGAGAAGCCTATTAAACATCAAATTAGGTTATGATTTTACAAATTAAGCACCAAAACATCATGTTATACAACAAATCCGACAGAAAAAGTAGTTCAATACACAGTAATATCATGTTGTAATTACTGTATTTACGAATTTAGCACCAAAATATCACGATATATTGAAAACATTGACTACAAAAATGGCTTGGATAATCCAGAGGCTTGGATAAGCGAGTCTTGGATAAGTGAGACTCTATTGTAATAATAATAATAATAATAATAATAATAATAATAATAATAATAATAATAAATACAAGAAAATAATACATGTAATAATAAATAGAGTAAAATCATAAATGCAATAATAATAATAATAATAATAATAAGATCAGAGTGAAATAATAAATGTAATAATAATAATAATAATAATAATAATAATAATAATACAGTAGAGTCTCACTTATCCAACATAAACGGGCCGGCAGAATGTTGGATAAGCGAATATGTTGGATAATAAGGAGGGATTAAGGAAAAGCCTATTAAACATCAAATTAGGTTATGATTTTGCAAATTAAGCACCAAAACATCATGTTATACAACAAATTTGACAGAAAAAGTAGTTCAATACGCAGTAATGCTATGTAGTAATTGCTGTATTCATGAATTTAGCACCAAAATATCATGATGTATTGAGAACATTGACTACAAAAATGCGTTGGATAATCCAGAACATTGGTTAAGCGAGTGTTGGATAAGTGAGACTCTACTGTAAGATCAGAGTGAAATAATAAAGGTAATAATAATAATAATAATAATAATAATAATAATAAATACAGGAAAATAATACATGTAATAATAGAGTAAAATCATAAATGCAATAATAATAATACTAAATAATAATACTAATAATAATAAGATCAGAGTGAAATAATAAATGTAATAATAATAATAATAAATACAGGAAAATAATACAAGTAGTAATAAATAGTGTAAAATAATAAATGCAACAACAATAATAAGATCAGAGTAAAATAATAAATGCATTAATAATAATAAAAATAGAGTAAAATAAATGTAATAGTAGCAACAATAATAGAGAAAAATAATAAATATAATAATACCAATAATAATAGAGAAAAATAATAAATGTACCATATATTCTCGAGTATAAGCTGACCCAAATATAAGCCAACCAGGACCCTCACCCGAGTATAAGCCGAGGGGGGCTTTTTCAGCCTTAAAAAGAGGGCTGAAAAACTAGGCTTATACTCGAGTATATACAGTAATTAAAATGTGTTAAAAACATAGATACACAAAAGATTATCAACAATACAGACAAAAATCAGATGAAAGCTAGGCATGGTCTAGTTTTAGTTTGACAACGTCTTTGGCCTTCTCTGCCAAAGATTTCTGGTCTCTTGCCAAACGACAGCTGCTATCATTCCATAGCATTGACCCATAACAGTTAAAGTGGTGCCAAACTACATTAATTCCACAGTGTAGATGCACCTTGGTCAGACCTCAAGAAGTAAACAAAAACTGGATTTCTTCCCCTAAAACCAGACTTTGCATCTGTTATTCATTAACCCTTTCTCTCCTGGAAAAAAAAGACCTCCCAATGCAGAGAAATCACATTCCTTGCCTTTGCCCAGTTGAGCAACTGCATTCAGAGCCCCAAGACGGATCTTTGTGCTTATTTTTATAAATATTTAGTAACATTTGGGACGGAAACATCCCTTGGAGCTCTTTTCTAAAAGACAAGTGGAGTCCAGAGTTTGCCATTCGAAGAAAAAAAAAAGAAGCAAAATGGTAAGAAAAATATTTTGGACACCTCTATGTGCCTACATGAATTTTAAATTGGTGATTGGATAAACTTGATGCCATTTAAACATCCACGGTTCAATGGTAGAGAGTCCTGGGAGTTGTAGTTTGACAAGGTTTTTTGCCTTCTCCATCAAAGCATAGCATTGGATGGGCATCTTTTAGGTGTGCTTTAGTTGTGTCTTCCTTAATGACAAAACAGGGTAGGGCTAGATGACCCTTGGGGTCTCTAAAAACTGCTATGACTCTATAACTTTGAGTTGCTGAGATTAGACCTCTTAAACATTAGCAAGAAACTCTTCAATATAATGGCTTTTTGAGATGTGAATAATTACCTTGGAGGTTGGTGTTTATAGGTATCATATCATCATAAGGCAAAATATGAAAATTTCATGCAATAAAATTTGAAAAATGTTCTGTTCCTGGTTTGAAAGTTTTATTTCTGGGTTGTTGTATGTCTTTCGGGCTGTGTGGCCATGTTCCAGAAGCATTCTCTCCTGACGTTTCGCCCACATCTATGGCAGGCATCCTCAGAGGTTGTGAGTTTTATTTCTGTTTAATTGTGTAGTACTGACTTCGAAAGTACCAGTAGTTGTTAGACTCCAGAAACTTTGTTTTTGAGGCTGCCACAATATAGGTTGAATTGGTTGAGGCTTGATGAAATTCAATGCAAAACTACAGCAAAATATGCTGCACAATATTTAGGAAAACAACATTTTTGCAGTTTAATAAACTTTTTCCATGTTTTTACGATAGAACCAATTGGGAAATGACATTTACAACCCAGGAACAAAATTCAGGTAATTTTTTTTTCCATGTCAGGAACAACTTGAGAAACTGCAAGTCGCTTCTGCTGTGGGAGAGTTGGCTGTCTGCAAGGACCTTGCCCAGGATGTTTTATTATCCTGTGGAAGGCTTCTCTCATGTCATTGCATGGGAAGCTGGAGCTGACACATGGGAGCTCACCCTGCTCCCTAGTTTCGAACTGCCAACCTTTCGGTCAGCAGTCCTGTTGGCACAAGGTCTAACTCATTTCGCCATCCATTGTATAACATAGTGTAATGGATGTTTGAGATGTGAATATTTTGTTGCAAAGAATAGGAAGATGTATTGGATCATCACAATGCAAAATATAAGAGTTGCCAACACAGTGTGCAATACACAACTCACAAAGACAAGGAAGAAATTGATTTTGGGTGAATTAGTGCCTGTCACTGGGTTTTTGGAGGCTGAGAGAGTGTGACCCACCCAAGACCACCCAATGGGTTTCCATAACTGAGCAGGGATTCAAATATCCTCGTCTCTGGAGTTGTACCCAAAAGCTCCAACTACCACCTCGTGCTGACTTTGAAGCATGTCTTACCTGTGCATATTATTGTATGGTTGTTTTGCATTGCATCAATTGTTCCAATGACAATATTTAATGTATGCAGCAATACTCCTTGGTTGTCATTTTTAGGGACATCCAGTGCTGAGATCCTCTGGGATCCTACAGGCATCTCCGAGCTGCTGTAGTCATAGAATCACAGAATTCTAGAATTGGAAGGGACCTCCAAAGGCCATCCAGTCCAACCCTATTCTGTAATGAAACAACACACAGGGATGGCTATCTGTCAGGACAACTTGGATTGTGAGTTTCTTGCATTGAAGGAGGAAGTTGGACTGGTTTGGCCAAGGAGTTCCTTCCATCTCTTGTGGAATTGGAGTCTCCTTCTCTGGAGGTCTAGATGGCCATCTGTCAAGATAACTTGGATTGTGTGTTCCTGCAGGGCAGAAGCGGGGATGGGACTAAATGGCCATTGGGGTTCCCTCCAATATGATTATATTTCTTTCCATTAATTGGTATCTGTGGTTATGTCAGTACTCATTTATTTGGTCATGAAGGCGATGTCCAAAGTATTATGAAGCATGTAGCTTAATTTGATTAAAGGAATGGATTATATTAAAACAAAATAGATTATTAACCTTGGAAGGCCGTGAGCTTAGATTGGGATGGCACGATTATATTTGGTACAATAAAAGGAAAACTGAATATATATATTTTTTGTAATCATTATGTAAGAGCTTCATTGATAAAAGTTTGGGAGAAATACAAAGATAGATTTTATAATAAAACGCCACTATGGATTTTACCAATAGAATCAAAACATTAGAGGGAACTAAGCACCGAAAATTGGCTAACATATCAACAAATATTAAAAAAGACAACAGAGAATTAATAATCAAAACACACGCAGAAATCAAACATAAAGACATAACTTGGTATCAATATTACCAAAGAATTTGTTTAAAAAAAGGAATGGACTTTATGACAGATCTGTCTTTTCTATAAAAATTACTATTAAAAATAGAGAGCTGGAAGAACAAAAAACAACAAAGAAACCAACAAAAAAGATTGGGAAGTCAACCAATTTATTATATATTTTTTTCATTTTTCATTTTTTTCCGTCTTTTTTCTTGTTTTCTCTTCTTTCTCTCTCTTTTTTTTTTTGCTCTTTTCTTTCTATAAGAATAATTGTTCTCCCACTTCCGATGTACAACAGCAAAACAAATAAAAATTATTTACAAAAAACAAAACAAAAACAAAGTTGGGAATCCCGAAGTGCCCTCACCTTCTCAGGATGAATAGATTTGCCAAACAACCGTGGTCCCTGTGATAATCTAGAGAGATTTTCTTCTCTTGTGTTCTTCATGTTCCAGGTTCACGGCCAAAGCGGAGTCCGGTTCCAGAACTGGGCCAAGACCTATGGCTGCTCTCCAGAATTATATTTCCAGCCGACAACCGTCGACGAGATCAAAGAGGTCAGTTTCCAATTAGTGTGGTCTTTCTTGTTGGGCAAGTATAATAATAATAAATTTATTACTATTATTATTATTTTATTGTATGACACAGCAAACAAGATAGACATGCTGGATTTTGTATCACAAAATCACAAGTCGAACTCTTCCCAAGTGTCTAGGACTGTGTGATGTATTTTCGGATGATGCGTGCAGATCCCAGCAGGGTGGCCTTTTGCAGTTGTCAGATCGTAATTTTGTCAATGTCTACTGTTTCCAAATGCCGGCTGAGATCTTTTGGCACGGCACCCAATGTGCCCATCACCACCGGGACCACCTGCACTGGTTTCTCCCAGAGTCTTTGAAGTTCAATCTTGAGGTCCTGATAGCGGCTGAGTTTTTCCTGTTGTTTTTCGTCAATGCGACTGTCACCTGGGATGTCGACATCAATGATCCAAACCTTTTTCTTTTCCACAACTGTGATGTCTGGTGTGTTGTGTTCCAGAACTTTGTCAGTCTGGATTCGGAAGTCTCACAGTATTTTTGCGTGTTCATTTTCCAATACTTTTGCAGGTTTGTGATCCCACCAGTTCTTTCCTGCTGTGAGGTGGTACTTGAGGCATAAGTTCCAATGAATCATTTGGGCCACACAGTTGTGCCTCTGTTTGCAGTCTGTCTGTGCGATTTTCTTACAGCAGCTGAGGATATGATCAATGGTTTTGTCGGTTTCCTTGCACAGTTTGCATTTTGGGTCATCAGTTGATTTTTCGATCTTGGCCTTGATTGCCTTTGTCCTGATGTCTTGCTCCTGGGCTGCAAGGATCAGGCCTTCTGTCTCCTTCTTCAGGGTCCCATTCGTGAGCCAGAGCCAGGTCTTCTCCTTGTCAGCTTTTCCTTCAATTTTGTCAAGGAACTTTATATGCAATGTTTTGTTGTGCCAGTTGTCAGCTCTAGTTTGTAGTGTGGTTTTCTTGTACTGATTTTTTGTCTGCTGTGCTTTGAGGAGTTTCTGATTTTTGACTTCAATCAAAGCAGGTTTATTATTATTATTATTATTATTATTATTATTATTATTATTATTATTATTATTTACCCACTTCTCTGCTCGAGGTGGTTTACAACATAGCTAAAAGCATAGAATCATAAGCATTATACAGAATACACATCTTAAAATGTATTCCTACGAAATATACACATTAAAATGAACAGAATAAAGATTAAAATATATTGAACACAAGACATGAGTTTACAATTCCTAGTTAAAACTGACTGGGCAGGCCTGCTGGTGGAGATAGGTATTCAGATGTGTTTTAACTGGCATCACTGTGGGCTCCACCAACTCCAAGAAAATCAGAAATTTGTTGCTTTCTAAAAGTTTTAAAGGAAATTTGCACTTCCCAGATGTTTCCACAAACATGCATACACGCCAACCATTCACAGATAAAAATCGGGACACAGGTGACCAAGCAGTCTCACAAAAGTAATGGCAAAAGTAATTAATGAGGAAAAAATGCAAACCATGAGAGGCTACAACAAGGATTTGTTTTTGCCAGGAAAGAGCAAGATTCTTCTTTCTCCTTTCTTCCTTGGCAAATTTGCACTTACAACTCCGGCCCCATCTACACTGCCATATGATGGAATTTGAAACTGCACTGTATGGTCAGAGTAGATTAGTATAATGCCATTAATGCGGTTAAGCTGCGAGATACAAGTCTATGCTGATCATATAATGTACTTTCAAACTGCATTATATGGCAGTGTAGATGGGGCCTGAGTTTGCTGAAACGGCAGTCTGGGGACAGAAGGAGGAATATAGGAGGAGGAGAGGTGATAGCAGATTGACTAGAATTGTCCCTACCCAATGTGGATTGCTCCTGAAATGGGGTGTTTGGGAAAGGGTTCAAGGAGTGCCAAAAACATCCCTGAAAGTATGCAGACCCCAGATTGCCCTTTGCGTGCTCTGATCTCAGCTTTGTCCAAATCCGTGTGATTGCAGATCTTGGCCCTGGCCCGCCAGAGGAGCAAGAGGGTGAAAGTGGTGGGAGGCGGACACTCTCCTTCGGACGTGGCCTGCACAGAAGACTTCATGGTCCACCTGGGAAGGATGAACAAGGTCCTCAAGGTACCAAGAGCAAACGTCTTGGGTGCGAAAAGCACCGTAGTTCAGAGTAAGAACCTGTTAGTGATGAAGGTGTATTGGTAAAATATAATACTTGTATTGGAAACTATATATTGAATGTAATCATGTTAAGAAATAGAAATAGGAAAATATGTAATCACCAGCAGATTGTGTGCCTATAACCAAAAATACACTCTGCTCAGCAAAACAGATCTCTCCCCATAAGAAAGACCAAAGTTCACTCTGAGTGCCAGGGACATATGTTAAGTGTCAACAAGAATAGATAAGCTAATGGACAAAAGACAAATTAAGGCTTTTTGGGATGTCAAGATAAGACCTGGCGCCATGAGGGGAGTGCTAATGGCCCTCTGATAGCTAAGAGAAGGGGGAATTCCTTAATTAATGAGAACCCCTAAAAGCTGAGATGAGAATTCCAGAGATAAGGCTAATGGAGGGTCAGGGGTCTTGAAGTAGTCTATATTTTAGGAAAATGCAAAGATAGCTTTGTAGTTAAGTGCTGAGTAAGACTTTTTTGACACTAATTGGTGATGGATAATACCTGTATGACGTAGATAGAGGCAGACCAAAATAGTATATAAGGATCTGTGTTCCTTTGTCTGGGTACCTTCGCTTTCCTGATTACAGGGGAAGGCATTTTCTATATTGCTTATTCTCACTGGCCACTGAGATTAAACGTCATTTTTTCTACAGCCACCGGAACTCTCTTTGTCTCATTGCCTCAAACCTTTGTCTGCCATTTCATTAGCACTCACTATCCAGTTTTGGAAGATGTATCACTTGAGAATTGATTCATAGAATCGTAGAACTGGAAGAGACTGCTACGGTTTTTGTGTTATGTAGTGAAATGTTTAATTCATTGTTGCTGTGTAAGTGTGTGTATTCGCTCCGGTAAGCATTCCAGCAGTCAAGAGGTTAATTGCAGAGAGCCCTGATTTATGGCTAGAAGGGCAAAGGATCAAGACTCGCTTCATCTGAGTGGATGTTCCTGCTTCATGCCTAAGAGAAGATTACTGTTCCTGGATCTTTGAAATCTTTTGGCCTTTGTTCTTTGGGATCTCTCGTCTACTATTTTGGCTTATGGAGTTGTGGATTCTTATGGCTTATGAACTATTGGATTTCTATTAACTTCTTTACCGCCTACTTTGATTTATATCTGCTTTTGCTCAATAAAACTACAAAAGACTTTCTCCTGTATGTGACTGGGTGTCTATAGCAAGGTGAACTATTCTGAGGTGCTACAGGTTGCTTGCTACCTAGGGGAATCTTTGGTTGGTCAGCTTCAAAGCCTGGCCGCCTTCTACTGAAGGGACCATAATTGTCTTACACTACCAAGGTAAATCCTTTGTTGGTCTGGTTGAATTGCACTGAACAGTCTTGCAGCTTCAGTGCCTAGCTGTGCTATATCTGGGGGAATTCTTGTGTGGTGAGCTGGAGTATCACCTTCAATCAAAGAGCCCCTTTGAAGCCTGGCTATTTCCTTTGTAGAGGAATCCTTGTTTGGCCAGCTTGAATTACACTGAATAGTCTTGCCGCTTAAAAGCCTGGCCACTTTCTGCATATGGGCTTGTTTCTTTTCTTTTTTGATGGTTACTCCTTGGACAGTGATTAGTTTTGTGGCCAAATTTGGTGTGATTTCACCCAGTGATTTTGTTGTTTACTCGGTCCTAATTATGCACCTTACATTTATATATATATACTAGCTGTGCCCGGCCACGCGTTGCTGTGGCGAAGTCTGGTGGTATGGGAAATAAAGTATTGAGGAATTGGTGGTAGTTAAGGTCAAGGGTAAAGGTTTTCCCCTGATGTTAAGTCCAGTCGTGTCTGACTCTGGAGGTTGGTGCTCATCTCCATTTCTAAGCCGAAGAGCCGGCGTTGTCCGCAGACTCCTCCAAGGTCATGTGGGATGACTACATGGAGCGGCGTTACCTTCCCGCCGGAGCAGTACCTATTGATGCACTCACATTTGCATGTTTTCAAACTTCTGGGTTGGCAGAAGCTGGGGCTAACAGTGGGGGCTCTCTCCGCTCCCCCAATTCAAACCTGTGGCCTTTCGGTCCAGAAGTTCAGCAGCTCAGCGCTTTAACACGCTGCGCCATCAGGGGATATTATTTCCTAAAGGTTGTGAATATACAATATTTCTGATTGGTTGTTGTATAATATGATGTTTTGTTGCTTAATTTGTATAACGATTACCTAATTTGATGTTTAATTGGCTTTTCCTGAATCCCTTCTTATTATCCAACATATTCACTTATCCTGCCGGCCAGTTTACGTTGTATAAGTGAGACTCTACTGTATATTTCTAATCTTAAATTATCTGCTTAGAACTGGATTATATGAGGCTCCTTCTTCACAGCTGTATAAAATGCACACTGAAGTGGATTATATGGTAGTGTGGAGTCAAGATAATCCAGAGCAAAGCAGATAATATAAGATTATAAATGGGTTATATAGCTGTGTGGAAGGGCCTTGAGTCTACACTGCCATATAATCCAGTGCAAATTAGATAATCTGTGGAAGAAGTATAAGTGAGGCCTAAATCTGCCTGTCCCCTAACTGAAATCTGGCTGTCCCTTGGTTGCTAGGCAACCAAGTGGGCAGAGATTAGCCCTCTAAACTGGCAGCAATTGGATAAAAAAAATTATTGCTCTCCCTCTAATTAGGACTTTATTTTTCTTTTCTTTTTGTTGTATCAACCTTGAGGCGTGGATGATGGGTTGTGTTGTCAAATTTTGAGGTTGGGGGGCCTGTACTTTTGTTGTTTTGTGAATTGCCGTGATGCCATCACTCTTTTATATATATAGATATATATATATATATATATATGGCTGGAGTTGCACTTAATGTACTTGTTCTGACTTAGAAACAAATCCAACTTAAGAGCAAACCTACAGAACTTCTCTTGTTCATAACTTAGCTGCTGCCTGTATAAAGAATTGCAAAGAATTTGCAGGTTGTCCTTGATGAGGATGGTGGTTTACAACAGTCCGTGTCCTCTAAGGGCCATCTAAACTATCCTTTGTCTCTTCCAGGTGGACAAAGAGAAGAAGCAGGTGACGGTGGAGGCAGGGATTCTGCTCTCGGATCTGAATGTGGAGCTGAGCAACCATGGCTTGGCGTTGCCCATGTGAGTACAATGCAAGATCTCTGGATGTAGTCAAGTTCTGAGGATGCATCTACACCAGGTTTGAGCAAACTTGGGCCCTCCAGGTGTTTTGGACTCCAACTCCCACCATTCCTAACAGCCGGTAGGCTGTTAGGAATGGTGGGAGTTGGAGTCCAAAACACCTGGAGGGCCCAAGTTAGCCCAAGTTTGCCCCAGACCCATATATCTCCCCATAAAATGCAGATTGAATCCTTCACCTGGATTGCACTCTTCTTCTTTTTTTTTTTGTAGCTGTGGCTGCAAATGAGTCTTTTTTTAGAATCGAATGCAAATTCCTCTAAGGGCCTGACACGGAGATAAAAGGAGATATTTAATCACAGAAAGACTTAATAAGATTGACTTTTAGCTTAGAATATTTTTTGGGTTCAGGCTGAGGTTATCCTCAAACAATTACAAGCCTCCGAGCGAACACCGGACCTGCCTTTTCAATGGGATTGGGGCTGAAATTGGGGAGAGGAAGCACCATGGAGTCTAGCGGAGTCTCCTTCTCTGGAAGTTTTTAAACAAAGACTAGATGGGCATCTGTCGGGAGGGCTTTGATTGTGTCTTCCCTTGTGGCAAAAGGAGGTTGGACTAGATGGCCTTTGGGGATCCCTTCTATTTTTGGTGCTATTTAGACTTCTTGGGAGTCCAGTGTCATATCCTTCTACGAAAGTTTTTAAAAGGAGTTTGGAGTTCACCAGGCATGGGCAAACTGTTAATGTGGGATTTGTGTATTAGTAGTGTTTAAATGAAATTTGTGTCTGGCATGTATTGCATATAGGTTGCATCATCCAGAGTATGCTATAGTCTGTAAAGAGTTAATGACTGAGAAGCTGTGTTGACCTTGATGAGTGGCTGAAACCTGGGGAGTATCCAGACTCAAGTGTGTTTGTACATTACTGATTGAGTCAGTTGAGATCTTGCTCTGTTCTGAGTTTGTGTCTGCCTAGAGTGAAAGCCAAGCCTGTGTTCGTCTGCAATTCTGTTTTGTCTTGTACAGTAAAGCTTTGTATATATTTTTTAACATCGTTTCTGACGTCTCTTCGTTCTGCGCTCCATTGACAACATACAACTGCTGCTACGCTGCGAATTACTCTGACACAAACTTCGGCCCTCCAGGTGTTTTGATAATGTTTGATAAGATACAAGGCAGTAGGGAAAGCGTAAGACCCTATAACACAGGCATGGGCGCCTTCAGAAACCACATAGTTTGCCTACCGGTTGAACCGCTCCTGGCATCAGGCATGGGCAAACTTGGGCTCTCCGGGTGTTTTGGACCTCAATTCCTAACAGCCTACCAGCTGTTAGGTATGGTTGGAGTTGAAGTCCAAAACACCTGGAGGGCCGAAGTTTGCCCATGCCTGACTTAGGTTATGACTTCCACACCAAGAAGCCTGTTGATCGAACTGCCGGCATGTTTTTCAAGGGCACCTTTTACCTCCCCGCTAGAGCAGTACCCATTTATATACTCATGTTGCAATTTTCGAACTGCTAGGTAGGCAGAAGCTAGGTTGATGGCAGGAGCTCACCCCGCCCGCAGCTTGAACTGTCAGCCTTCTGGTCGGCAAAATATTTAGCTGACAATTAACCTGCTGTGCTAGCCACGGTCCCAGGTGGATGTTAGTTACGTTTTATTTTATCTGACCATCTCATTCATTAATTTCACATTGTTTTAAATTTTATTATGCTTAAGCTGTTGTTTTATTATTAGACTGTTGTATGCTGTCTGTTGGTATTGAATGTTTACCATGTGTAAACCACACTGATTCCCCATGGGAGATAGAGCGGTATATAAATAAAGTTTTTTTGTTGTTGTTGTTGTCGCCTTCATAATAGCAACCCTTATTGATCAGCATCTGTTTTATTGGGTTCAGCCTAGGAGCCGTTTCGGACGTCGCGGCTGCCGGGGTCATTGGAACGGGCACACACAACACCGGCATCCGCCATGGCATCTTCTCTACTCAGGTTATTATTATTATTATTATTATTATTATGTTTATGTTTATGTTTATGTTTATTATTATGTTTATTTATACTCCGCTTTTTCTCTCCACAAGGAGACTCAAAGCAGCTTGTTGTAAGACTCCGAATGGTCCCAAATCATAGGAGAATTCGAGGCACAACAGCTACTAGTTATAGGCTGAACATACTTTTCAATTATTTATTTTATTATTTATTTTATTTTGTAATTAATTTGAGACAAATACAAAACCTGCATACAAACGTACAAATGAACAAAGTTAGAAATACTTTTTCACAAATAAAAAAAATATTATTCGAAACATAAAAAAACAAGAACTACAAAGCATAATCTATGTTACTTAATCTAAGGTCTTTACATTATCTATTTGATGGTTATATTCTCTCAGTTTTCTATTCTCATTACATGAAAAATATATTCTCTCAGTTCTCTATTCTCACTACATGAAAAAGAACCATTGATACATCGGGTTGCTGTGAGTTTTCTGGGCTGTATGGCCATGTTCCAGAGGCATTGTCTCCTGACGTTTCACCCTCATCTATGGCAGGCATTTTCAGAGGTTGTGAGGTTCTGCAAGTACGCTCATTTTCATAAGCAAATCTCCTTGTGTTGAGTCTTTCCATCTTTGGGCAGAGATCATTCTAAGACTCCTCATTGTATTGCTAGGGAACCCAAGGACCATTTAGTGCAATGCCTTGCAGGAAGGCACAATCCAAGCCCTCCCAACAGATGACCATCCATCCAGTCTAAAGACCCCCAGAGAGGGAGGCTCCACTACCATCCATTCTATTGTGATGGAAAGTTCATAGATTTCTAAAATCAAAAGAAACTCCCAATCAAGTACCCTTCTTCCATGGAAGAATCCACAATCCAAGCCTTCCTGACAGATGGCCACCCAGCCTCTGCTTAAAATCCCCCAGAGAAGGAGGCTCTAGCATATTCCAAGGCATGATATTCCTTTGCCAAACACCTCTTGCCATCAGGAAGTTCTTCCAAATGTTTTGTTGGAATCTCTTTTCATCCAGTTTGAATCCAGTAAGAGCTGCTGGACGATTAAAATGACTTATTTGGAGGTGGGTCATCTCTTCTTCTTCACAGAAGTTGGATGGACCTCTTTCAGGAGTGGTTTAGTTGTGCCTTCCTGAAAGCTGGACTGGGTGGCTTTTAAGGTCCGTACAGTTCATAAGATTCTGCCAATCCTCAAGATCTATAACCTCAAGATCTATAAGAGTCTATGAATCTTGGTGATTGAAGGGACCCCCAAAGGCTATCCAGTCCAACCCTATTCTGCCATAAATATAGTCTAGCGATTAAGTCCCAAAATCTAGCTATCAAGAAACTCTTCCAGATGAAACTGAGAAGATAGTGGGACAGAGGGAAGATCTTGACAGCAGGGTGCGAGTGTGGGTGGGTTTCTTCAAAACCATCGATCAACAGCTCCGGATCAGCACCCTGATGAATTGGTGAACTTCTGCCCTCACCAATTCCTCTCCAATGTCGGACTGCTGCTCTCGTTCTGAGTAGCAGTACAGACTCACAGACATCTGCAGTCTGAAGTTCAAACACTTATTTAATATTTACAAAGCATATTTACAAACAGCAAAAGCCATCGCTGGAAGCAGGCATTCTTCGTTTGCCTCTCGGCTCGGCACACACAATCCAACTGATAAGAAACACATTCCTCAGTTCATGAGTTCCGGCCAGACAGTTCAAAACAGACACTGGGCCAGGCTGTGGTGCAGGCTGTTGAGCAGCTGCAATAAATCACTCTGACCATGAGGTCATGAGTTCGAGGCCAGCCCGTGGCGGGGTGAGCACCCATCAATTAAAAAAAAAATAGCCCCTGCTCGTTGCTGACCTGGCAACCCGAAAGATAGTTACATCTATCAAGTAGGAAATAAGGTACCACTTATAAAAAAAGTGGGGAGGCAAGTTTAACTAATTTACGACCTGGAATGAGGGAGTGCCATCAGAGTGGATGATGAAGCAGCTGCTCCCCCCTGTGGCCAGAATCGAACATCCCCTCAGGAGAAGGTTAAATTGCCTCTGCGTCTGTCTGTCTCTGTCTCTGTTTGATGTGTTGATGGGCATTGAATGTTTGCCCTGTGTGTGTATAATGTGATCCGCCCTGAGTCCCGTTCGGGGTGAGAAAGAAGGGTGGAATATAAATACTGTAAATAAAAATAAATAAATAAACTGTACCCCATATTTTGTGGGCAATCACTCAAGCAGTCTAGCGATTAACTCCTGCACTGCTGAAATGCTTTGCTGGAAGCACAGTTGCAAAACACCAAACAGTTTAACTTGATATAACATTTCAACCTCAAAACATAAACACACACTAACAGATCTAACAGGGTGATAAACATACGTTTCACCCTTGGTTTCTAAATCCTTGGCTAATGTTTGCTTTCCAAGCAAGAAGGAACCTTTCTCCACTTGTTGCCGATGCAACTTTGATTTAGCGGAGAGAGAGAGAATTACTGTTGTCCTTCATAGTACAGAGTTAGCTTGAGGCAGGACTTTTAAAATGCACGGCTCACGCTTCCCGATCCCAAAAGGAGTAATTCCCTAAAAAATATTTTCAAAAGAAGGAATGAAAACAGATTTGTCGCCTGAGCGAAGTTGATGGCGAGGGAAGAAGGAAAAGAACGACCCAGATGGCAATTTGACAGAGAGCAGGACTGTTGGAAGCCGTGCCTAGATTGAATGTGACAAGGAAAGCATTTTTTTGAAAAATATAAGCATAAATATTTGTCTTGCTCAAAGCATTCAGAGGGAATATGTGTCCCTAAATATGGGGGGAAATATAGTCTTTTATATCACTAGTTTGATCTCTGAACTTCTTGGTAGCCCTGGTTTGCATTAAAAATAGTTCAAAAAAATGAAAGTTTAAGGCTTGCAGCAACACCATAATTAAAATTCTAAAAGATATATTGTCATGAATACTTTTTAAAACAGAGGTTCTTTTTACTGCAATTTCAGTGTGAGAGGGTATATCTGAACTTTTACACTTTTAACATCTGGACAGTAAATAAAGAACAACACTCTGAAAATAAGGGTATTCCAGACAGGACATGGAGCCCTCGGTGGCGCAGTGTGTTAAAGCGCTGAGCTGCTGAACTTGCAGACCGAAAGGTCCCAGGTTCAAACCCAGGGAGCGGAGTGAGCTCCCGCTGTTAGCTCCAGCTTCTGCCAACCTAGCAGTTCGAAAACATGCAAATGTGAGTAGATCAATATGTACCGCTCTGGTGGGAAGATAACAGCATTCCATGCAGTCATGATGCCAGCCACATGACCTTGGAGGTGTCTATGGACAACACCGGCTCTTTGGCTTTGAAATGGAGATGAGCACCAACCCCCAGAGTCAGACATGACTGGACTTAACGTCAGTGGAAACCTTCACCTTTACCTTAATAGACAGGAAACAACCAGAGCCAGCTAACACCTCCCAACAAAGGATTCCCCCAGGGAGGAAACAACCACGCTTTGAAGCTATAAGCCCATTCAGTGCTAATCAAGGTGACTAATTCTCCTGGGGGAGAAGAGCAGTATATAAATTAAATAAATAAATAAATACAACATTCATACTTGCCTCCACAAACAAAAACTCACTTAGGATGATACCACAGCAACACGTGGCCGGACACAGCTAGTACATCAGATATTTCATTAGAGTATCTCGGTTTTTAAAAGATGTCCAAAGACTCCAGAGAAGGAGATTCCATTGGACTTCCAAGTATTCTACTAGAATCGGAAGGGACCCCCAAAGGCCATCCATTCCAACCTTTTTCCGTGCAGAAAGACATAATCCAAACCATCCGGACAGATGCCTATCCAACTTTTGCATAAACATTTCCAGAGAAATAGACTGCGCCAGACTCCCAGGGAGCATATTCCCTTTTGAATAGTTCTTACCATTGGGGAATCTTTCCTAAGGTTTAGGTCAAATCTCTTTCCTGCAATGTGAACCTATCCAGAGCACATCCTGAGAACATCATCACATGTTTGAAAGTCTATTGAGGAACAATAGGGTTGACCATTTCCGCTCCCTTGGCAGCCATCTCTCCACAAAAGTCAACATCGACACTGAAATACAACACCGCCTGAGCTCTGCGAGTGCAGCATTTTTCCAAATGAAACAGAGTGTTTGATGATTGGGACATCCTGTCAGGACCCAGGCTGCAGAGCACCAATAACCATACGCAGAGGCCAGAATCTATCTAATATCTTTATTAAAGAAATATATAAAGTCAATAAAAACAAGTGTGGGATATAGTTCAGAAGTAGACCTTTCAGGAAAGGTCAAATATAGTCCAGAAAAACAATGTCCAATATATGATATTAAAGTCCAAAGTTATAATCCACTTCACCGAAACACACACTATTTGGCAAGCAATAGTGTGGGGAACTGTCCATAGTCTTTGAGGCTTAAGGTAAATCCGAATCAAGGGAAACAAGGCTGGAATCCGAGAAGCAGGGTCCGTGGTTTAAAACGCAAGGCAAGGCAAAACTTGAGACTTGGCAAGGTCCAACTTGAAACAAGGCAATCGTGGAACAAGAACTGAGTCCATAGAAATCCGTGGAACAAGGCAGGGCTGGGAACTTGATTCAGGAGCTGGGAACTGGAGTACGTAGTCTACACACGATCTCACTCCTCGAGCTGACGAATTGACTCCGCAAGGAATCCTTTGTGGCCAACATCTATATAGGATCTTGTTTTCCCGCCAAAGCACACTTTCTCTGGGGAACAAGAACCGAAACCTATACTGTCCAGATGCAGGACTCCTTAAACTTTCCCAAGGGAAACAGACTTAATCATCTAATTGTCTGGCAGCTATCCTGGCACTCCTGCGAGTCGCCTCGCGATTGCTTCTATCTTGATTATAATAAAGGCGGCGAGAAAATGGGGGAGATTTCGGCTCAAGGCTTGTTTGGCTGTCTTCTTGTGGGCAAACATCTTGCAGCTGCAAGGGCTCCAAATCTGGCAGAAACGGTGGGAAACCCAAGCTTTCCTCTTCATCTGTCACAACAGTACTAGGAACGGGACTACATGGCCCATGAGACATCACACATCCGTAGAGAGACCAAGGTGCTTGTTTATAAAGCCATTGTCCTCCCAACCCTGCTCTACGCCTGCGAAACGTGGACGGTCCACAGATATCACACCAAACTCCTGGAGCATTTCCATCAGCATTGCCTCAGGAAAATCCTGCAAATCTCTTGGGAAGACAGGCAGACAAATGTCAGCATGCTTGAGGAAGCAAAGACCACCAGCATTGAAGCGATGCTCCTACGCCATCAACTCCGCTGGATTGAATGCCACGTTGTCCGAATGCCCAAAAATCACCGTCTCCCAAAGCAGTTGCTCTACTCCGAACTCAAGAACGGGAAACATAATGTTGGTGGGCAGGAAAAGAGATGGAAAGATGGGCTTAAAGCCAACCTTAAAAACTGTGGCAGAGACACCGAGAACTGGGAAGCCCTGGCCCTTGAGCGCTCTAATTGGAGGTCAGCTGTGATCAGCAGTGCTGCGGAGTTCGAAGAGGCACGAACGGAGGGCTTAAGGGAGAAACGTGCCAAGAGGAAGGAGCGTCAAGCTAACCCTGACTGGGACCGCCTTCCACCTGGAAACCGATGTCCTCACTGCGGGAGAATATGCGGGTCAAGAATAGGTCTCTCCAGCCACCTGCGGACACACCTCCAAGACAATAGAGATGGAAGACAATTGTCCTCAAACTACGAGGGATCGCTATGTTCAGCTTGGAAAAGAGAAGACTAATATAGATCTACCTTTAAATATTTCAAAGCCTTCCTTTCATGAAGAAGATGGGAAAAGCTTGTTTTCTGCAGCTCTAGAGACTCGGACACACTGGAGCAATGGATTTGCATTAGACGATATTCCACCTAAACATAAGGGAAGAACATTTTGATTGTAAGAGTTAATGGGTTTTCGTAGAAGTGAGTGGAGACTCCTTCTCTGGAGCCTTTGAAACAGAGGCTGGGTGGCCATCTCTGCCACTGTCACTGTGTTGTTGTATGTTTTCCGGGCTGTATGGCCATGTTCCAGAAGTATTCTCTCCTGACGTTTCACCCACATCTATGGCAGGCATCCTCAAAGGTTGTGAAGTATGGAGAAACTAAGCAAGGAAGGTTTATATAGATCTGTGGAAAGTCCAGGGTGAGAGAAGAACTTAGAGCATAATATACATAATAATGTTAACAATAATACAAATACAGTAAAGTCTCACTTATCCAACATAAACGGGCTGGCAGAATGTTGGATAAGCGAATATGTTGGATGATAAGGAGGCATTAAGGAAAAGCCTATTAAACATCAAATTAGGTTATGATTTTACAAATGAAGCACCAAAACATCATGTTAGACAACAAATTTGGCAGAAAAAGTAGTTCAATACGCAGTAATGCTATGTAGTAATTACTGTATTTATGAATTTAGCACCAAAATATCACGATATATTGAAAACCTTGACTACAAAAATGTGTTGGATAATACAGAACGTTGGATAAGCGAGTGTTGGATAAGTGAGACTCTACTGTAATAATACAACTGATGACCAAATTCAGTCAGCTGTAGTGGCACACAGTCATAACTTACAGAGTAATAACTTACAGAGTAGTAACTTACAGAGTATAAAGATTTATAGACTGCAATCATCCGGATTTAAATGCTACACAGAGCAGTTTTCAGTATAAAACATATATCAGACATATATCAACCAGACTCCAACTAAAATTTGTTAGCGACACAGTATGTGTACATTCAGTCTCTCCAAAATGGTATGTAATATGCTGTGAAACTAAATATATCAGTGTACAAATCAATTGGCTCAAACCTGGCTTAAAGTCAAAACAAATCAAAGTCTCTGTAGTCTTGGAGCAATTCTATAGGACTCCTCAGGATGTAAATGCAGTCAATTAGCCGTAGCTTCAGTTTGTTGACAATAAATTCAGTTTTTCAGAGATAAGCTTCCAAATAGGTGTTGCAGTCGTTTGCAGTTCCCAGCCAGGAAGCCCGGTCAAATAGATGTTATTTTAGAGTGGCTGGCTGTGAGCCGAAGTAAGTCGTTTACATAAGCTGTTTACTACTGGTTTCCAGGTTTACTCCAGTTTCAGTTAACTCTTCAACCCTTTATTTGAGCCAATTGATTTGTACACTGATATATTTAGTTTCACAGCATATTACATACCATTTTGGAGAGACTGAATGTACACATACTGTGTCACTAACAAATTTTAGTTGGAGTCTTGTTGATATATGTCTGATATATGTTTTATACTGAAAACTGCTCTGTGTAGCATTTACATCCGGATGTTTGCAGTCTATAAATCTTTATACTCTGTAAGTTACTACTCTGTAAGTTATGACTGTGTGCCACTAAAGCTGACTGAATTTGGTCATCAGTTGTATTATTATTTGTATTATTGTTAACATTATTATGTATATGATGCTCTAATATACATATTGTGTTCTATGCTTTGAATCATATTTCTCAGATATTGTTTAGAATAGACAGCTGTGTTTAGTTATTATTATATAATGCCTGGTTGATTCATGTCTGGAACACTCTGAACAAAGGATGCCCCCAGGCAGGAAGAAGCCGGGAGATGAAGCTATTCAATGCTAATTAAGGCATCTGAGGATGCCTGCCATAGATGTGGGTGAAACATCAAGAGAGATTCTTTTGGAACATGGCAATACAGCCCGGAAAACATACAACAACCCTGTGATCCTGGCCATGAAAGCCTTCGACAACACATTGCTGTCACTGTGTCTTTCTGCATGGCAGAAGGGGCTTGGACTAGATGGCCTTTGGAGCCCCTTCCAACTCTGGGATTCTGTCTATTCGTGATGTAGGTCTTTAAGCAGAGGCTGGATGGATACCTGTTGGGAGGGCTTAGATTGTGTCTTTCTGCATGGCAGAAGAGGGTTGGACTGGATGGCCCTTGGAGTTCCTTCCAACTTTCTAATACTATTTATTTATTTATTTATTTATTTATTTTCCAATATTTATATCCCACCCTTCTCACCCGAAGGGACTCAGGGCGGCTTACAACACTGGCACAATTAGGTGCCTATACAAAATCAATCAACAATACATAAAATCTGTTAAAAACTATTAAATACAGTTGGGCCGGGCTGTGGCGCAGTTGGCTAGTAACTAGCTGCAATAAATCACTACTGACCGAGAGGTCATGAGTTCGAAGCCTGGATCGGGTTAAGCCTCCGACCATTAAATAGCCTGGCTTGCTGTTGACCTATGCAGTCCTGAAAGACAGTTGCATCTGTCAAGTAGGGAAATTTAGGTACGCTTTATGCGGGAGGCTAATTTAACTAATTTACAACACCATAAAAACTGCCAGCAAAACACGAGGAAAGGAATGAGGAAGTACAGCCACTAGTGGACAGTGAAGCAACAGCTCCCCCTGTGGCCAGAATCGTGAAGCTGGAAAAAAATGTTAAATGCCTCTGTGTCTGTCTATATATGTTGTTTGTCTGTTGGCACTGAATGTTTGCCATATATGTGTTCATTGTAATCCGCCCTGAGTCGGATTACAGGTGGAATGTAAATACTTTAAATAAATAAATTAATTAAATGCAGTATAAAATTACAGAATCTAAATTTTAAAAATACGTATGCTCAGATCCATTCGTCTGAAAACCTCATGCTTTATCTATAAGTCAGTCTGTATTATAGTTATATTGTTCCATGGATCAGGAGGCATCTGCCCTTGAAAACTACAGTTTATATGGAAAATTACCAGTCTGGCTCCTCCACAGAAGTGGGAATCATGTGGAAGTGTATTTAGTCACACAATTGATGATAAGATGATAAAACTGCTGTCACATTAGCAGTCATAACTTCACAGCTATGGCACAAACAAGAGTTTTACATACTTTCTATGATGTGTTGACAGGAATGCGAGACAGTTTTGTTCTGGGACCCACACGGAATACATCACGTTAACCTAGATCAATGATGGGCAACCTTTTGCGCTTGGTGTGTCATAATTCACCAAAAAACCTAGCATAACTTGGGTGGTGTGTCACTTCGAGAAAAAAACCCCATAATTTCGCAATATATATAGTTTAAATAACAAAAATATATAATTGTAATATATAACTGTATTCAATAAATCAAAAACTATTTACTGCCATTATTTCCATGTACAACAATCTATGGTACCTCTTGCAGTTTCCACACTGATTTCTCTCTATTCTAGTTTCAATGTAGTCATGAGCAAGGAATATAATAATAATAATAATATAATAGTAATAATATGATAATATACTACAATAATAATAGAATTATATATATATATATATATATATATATATATATATATATATAAATGAGTGATGGCATCACAGCGACCCACAAAACAACAAAACTACAGGCCCCCCAACCGCGAAATTTGACAACACAACCCATCATCCATGCCTCTAGGTTGATACAACAAAAAGAAAAGAAAAATAAAGTCCTACTTAGAGGGAGAGCAATAATTGTTTTTATCCAATTGCTGCCACTTAGAAGGCTAAGCTCCGCCCACTTGGTCTCCTAGCAACCCACTCAGCCCAGTGTTAATAAAAGAATAAACAATAAAATAAATACAAATAATACAATAAAAATAATTAAAGCACTAAAAAATTAATACAATAAAATACTATAACAAAATAACTAAAAATAATACAACAAAATAATAAAATATAATAAATAAAAAAGATAAGTTACAATAAAATTAATAAAAAATACAAATAACATCAAATAAAAATTCCACAACAACTTTTAACCAATACCACCACCACTTTGCCACAGCAATGCATGGCTGGGCACAGCTAGTATATATATAAATGTAATGTGCATAATTCCCATGGAGTAAACTACAAAACTACTGGACCAAATCACACCAAATTTGGCCACAAAAGACATAGTCATCCAATCAATCTGCATGCGGCAGCGTGTCAGCAAAAATGGCTAGGCGTGTCAGTGCTGACACGCGTGTCATAGGTTGGCCATCACTGACCTAGATTAAGGTTACATCTACACTATAGAAGTAATGCAGTTTGACAAAACTTAAACAATTATGGCTCAATGCTATGGAATCCTGGAAGTTGTAGTTTCCCTTCTCTTTGAGTTTCTTTGAGTCTCCTTTGTAGAGAGGAAAGGAAGGTTGTTGTGTGTTTTCTGGGCTGTATGGCCATGTTCCGGAAGCATTCTCTCCTGACATTTCGCCCACATCTATGGCAGGCACCTCTGAGGTTGTGAGGTATATGGAGAAACTAAGCAAGGAAGGTTTATATAGATCTGTGTAAAGTCCAGTGTGAGAGAAGAACTCTTTTTCAGTTGTAGGCCAGTATGAATATTGTAGTTAATCACCTTAATTAGCATTGTGTAGCTTCGCCTCCTGGCTTCTTCCTGACTGGGGGCATCCTTTGTTCAGAGTCGTTAGCTGCCCCTGGTTGATTCATTTCTGGAACACTCTGAATAAAGGATGCCCCCAGGCAGGAAGAAGCCAGGAGGTGAAGCTATTCAATGCTAATTGAGGTGATTAACTACAGCATTCACACTGGCCTCCAACTGACAAGAGTTCTCCTTTCACCCTGGACTTTCCAAAGATATATGTAAACCTCACTTGCTTAGTTTCCAACAAACCTCACAACTTCTGAGGATGCCTGCCATAGATGTGGGTGAAACGTCAGGAGAGAATGCTTCTGGAACATGGCTATACAGCCGGAAAACACCCAACAACCCTGTGATCCCGGCCATGAAAGCCTACGACAACACAAAAGGTAGATTATAAACAAATATCATTATAATAATTATTTGCAAAAGTGTGATTGTGCCCCATTAAACTACAACTCCCAATTTCCCATAGGATTGAACAACAACAGTTAAAAGTGTTGTTGTATGTCTTTCGGGCTGTGTGGCCATGTTCCAGAAGCATTCTCTCCTGACGTTTCGCCCACATCTATGGCAGGCATCCTCAGAGGTTGTGAGGTATGGAGAAAACTAAGCAAAGAGGTTAATATATATCTGTGGAAAGTCTAGGGTGAGAGAGGTCAGTATGAATGTTGTGTAGTTAATCACTTAAATTAGCATTGAAAAGCTTATCTGCTGTCTTCTTCCTGCCTCTGGGGCATCCTTTGTTTAGAGTCGTTAACTGCCCTTGGTTGATTCATGTCTGGAAATCCTCTGTTTTCAGAGTATTGCTTTTTATTTACTGTTCTGATTTTTGAGTTTTGTAATACTGGTAGCCAGATTTTGTTCATTTTCATGGTTTCTTCCTTTCTGTTGAAGTTGTCCACATGCTTGTGGATTTCAATGGCTTCTCTGTGTAGTCTGACATGATAGTTGTTAGAATGGTCCAGCATTTTTGTGTTCTCAAATAGTATTCTGTGTCCAGGCTGGTTCATCAAATGCTCTGCTCTGGTTGAATTAGTCTGCAGTGCCTTTCATGTTCTTTGACTCTTGTTTGGGCAATGCTGCGTTTGGTGGTCCCTATGTAGACTTGTCCACAGCTGCATGGTATCTGGTAGACTCCTGCAGAAGAGAGAGGATCCCTCTTGTCCTTCGCTGACCGTAGCATTTGTTGGATTTTCTTTGTGGGTCTGTAGATAGTTTGTAGGTTGTGCTTCTTCATCAGCTTCCCTATGCGGTCAGTAGTTCCCTTGATGTATGGTAAGGACACCTTTCCTCTGGGTGGATCTTTGTCTTGACTCTCCTGGCTTGTTCTTGGCCTTGCAGCTCTTCTGATGTCTGTGGTGGAGTATCCAGTTAAAAGTGCTGTCAAACCATCTCCGCTGTAGAGTTAATGCAGTTTGACATCATATTAGACACAATATTATCCCAAGTGAGGTCTGGCCAATGCAGAATGGAGTTGGACTATGACTTTCCTCAATGGAAAGGAACTACCACATCAGATGGTTCCTTTAAAGTTCAGATTAAAAACCAGAGCGGACAGTCCGAACCAATTGGGGTTCAGAAGCGACTGGTGCATCCCTTTGATTCCTAGGCACTTTCGGTGGCCCAGGCTGGCCTTTTCTATCCTCAACGCTCTGGATTGATTCTCTTTCATTTAGGTATTTTATGGACTTGATTTTGACAGCGGCTCATGCATTTCGAGCCATTCGGGATGGGCATCCAAGCTGCCTTCTTCCTCTTTTGTCTGGCTATTGATCCCCTGCTCCTTTTGATTAGCTTTCTCTCTCTTTCTCTTGCAGTTCCCTCTCTTTTACTGCCTTCCTTTGTCATTTCTGATCATTCTCCCATTCCTTTGTGCCTCGAAGAGGATCCATCCCTCACCTTGAAAGGCAGCTAATCCATCCCACCAGCCAAGGCGGAGATGATATTAATCACATCGTAAATAATTACCGGATTGTCCCATCTAAGTACACCCACCACAGATCCAATATACAAAAACCTCACATTTCGACGTTGACGAGATCTTAGACAGATAACGCTAAAGACCTTGCAAAACTATAATTCCCAGGATTGGATAGCATTAGGCCACGTTAGTGGAAGTGAAGTCAAACCTAAGTATTTTCCCAATGCAGTTGCATCCATATCCTATGTTTGGATATGCATATTATAAATTATTATGCTTTATTTTATTTAATAAAAGAACATTCCTAAAATAAAAAGTGATACAACAGAGCATAGGATAATTCTGCCTGAAATGCAGGCATTTATATTCTACCATCTAAGGAAATACATTAAAAAAGTATTCTTAATGTACTAAAAAGCAAAAATATACTATTCTAGGAGTAAGAACATGATTTATTACTAGCCTTAATGAAATATAGACTTATCATAAATGCACGTTATATTATTCTTCTATATCTCTCTGCTAACCAAATGATGACATACTGCTTGGAAATCCTGACTATTTGTAGTATTATTATTATTATTATTATTATTATTATTATTATTATTATTATTATATTTTCCAACTGTTGTACTGGAACAACAATGATTGTTTAGTTTAACTTTAACAGTTTTTGGCAGTTCTTTGTTGGAATATTACTAATGTCAGCTGCTTCTAACCTAGCGATTTTACTCGAAGTGTTTCATGCCAGTGCTAATGCTTTTTTGCTTTTGCTTTTTGGTGTGTTTCTTTGCCAAGTACTTTTGCATTTTTATATCGCCATTTGTTCAGATTTATTTATTTTATTTTTTATATAAATATGGACACTTTAGCTTTGTTTTTGGTTTTTGGTTTTTTCTCTCTCCCTTTTTTGATCCTTTTTTAATTGCAGTTTTCCTACTTTCTATGCAATCAAATGTTCTCACTCTTTTGATGTTAATTTACTCTATCTTATAAGGTAAAACTTTGATTAAAATATTTTAAAAAATGACATAAAATTAAATCTGATGAAAAATTCATGTTGGGTTGTGTTACACGAATATGATGCAAAATGTGTAGACTATACAGTAGTCCTCTGTAATGTAATCTTCGTCATATTTTTAAAAGTTGACGTGATGGAAAAAAATAATACATATTTAAAATAAAAAAGAAGATAAAATAAATAAATAAATATCCTATGTTTGGGTGTCAGTACAGTTGTGTGCCTTTCAGAACACCATTGTGTACATTGCAGCTTGGTGGATTATTTCAAAAAGGAAAAAAATCATTTCAAAATGTAAATCAGTAACAACAACAGCATCAGTTTAGCAGACCAGAAGCTTCTTGAGCACAGCGATAGAGCAAATGAGCTTCAGCAATTACAGGAGCAGAAGAGTCAAGCTTTAAAGGTTACAAAAGACTTGACTCAAAAGAACTACATTTATATAGAGGAAGGTTAGGGTCTAGCTATCTAGCTATTAGGCATGTCCTATCGATGAAAAAAATGTTTCAATTGTCATTTCTAAAGTAGGGGGTGCTTTGATATAGAAAGTATTTCCGATCTTTTCACTCCGAAATTTCAGATATTTCCAAAAATTCGTAATGATTCTAAATGTTTCTAAAATGGTGGATGCGCATGCGCAATTGCCAAAAAAAAAAAAGGAACCTGGGGGGGGGGACTTTTACAGGGCTCTCCTGCCCTCATTTCTTGAGCTATCCTCATCAAATTTGCAATGCCCTTGCAAGTTGTGCAAAGATACTTTGAAAACTAGAAATTCCCTTGCTATATTTGTAAGCAAGAAAGACACTGGAAATCAATGGTGTCTCTGGCTATGTGATCCCACAAGCCTCAACCCAATGCCTTCAATTAGAAATGGACCAGTGACCACCACGCCAAGCAATGCCCTGGCAAGGAGTGCAAAGATACTTTGAAAACTAGAAATTCCCTTGCTAAGAGAAAGAACCAGCAACAAAACCCTAACCCTTTCTCCAAACCCCTCTGTGGGAACAGCCAGACCGGGCCCCTTCACCCTCTCTCTCCCTCCAGACACGAGGCTTGCTTGCTCTCCGTTTGCAGACCACCACCCTCTCCACGCAAAGCCCAGCCCACAATGGCTCGCCCGGGCTACACAACGGGCTTTCATGGCAATCGTCCTCGTGGACGCAGAGGACCCTAGCCCCCACCTTTGCATCCATCGTGGAAGCTTCTGATTGGCCCTGGAGTGGCAGCCATGTTAGGCTGCGCTAAGCTCCCATTCAAGGTAGATTGCAGAAACAAAAATATTTTTTAAAAATATATTTTTAAAAAATTGGGGGGGGGGGGGGGGGGGGAATTAACGAAACATTAAGAGACAATTAGAGAATGGGCCAATGATGGTTCAAAATATATTGCCGGTTGCGCCATGAGACAACATATCAGAATGCGTCTCAAAAAGCGAGAACAATCTGATATCAATCCGATATAAGATTCAAAACGATTTTTTGGACATACCTACTAGCTATCTTTCTCTCTCTCTAGAGACGTCTTGTCTGAGACACTTGGAAAGTGTCTGATGTGTGATGCAATACAAAAGCCAGCACAGTGATCTTGTTTGTTGTGTATCAAATAATAATACTAATAAATAAAAAAATAAAACTACATCACACAGTCCTAAACACTTGGGAAGTGTTTGACTTGTGATTTTGTGATACAAAATCCAGCATATACATCTCGTTTGCTGTGTCATACTGTGTTTTTATGTCATAATAATAATAATAATAATAATCATAATAATCCCTTCTTTCTCACTCATTCCTTCTCTTTCTTTCTCTCTGTCTCTTTCCCTCTCTGTGTATGTCTCTTCTTTCTCTCTGATTCCTTCTCTCCCTCTTGCTTCCTTCCTTCCTTCCTTCCTTCCTTCCTTCCTTCCTTCCTTCCTTCCTTCCTTCCTTCCTTCCTTCCTTCCTTCTCTGAATCTCCGTCAGTACTCTCTCACACACACACTCATTCTCTCTCTTTCTCTTCTGCTCTCTGTTTCTTTTTCTTTCTTTCTCTGAATCTCTTTCATTTTCTCTCACCCCCCCCCTTCTCTCTATCTCTTTCTCTTTGACTTTTTCTCTCTGTGTCTCTTTTTCCCTCTCTGTGTATCTCATTCTTTCTCTCTGGCTCCTTCTCTCTCTCTTTCTTTCTTGCTTTCTCTGAATCTCTTTTGTTCTCTCTTATTCCTTCTCTCTCTTTTTCTTTCACTCTTCTTAATACTTCTCTGTGTCACTTCTTCTCTTTCTATTCCACTCTTTCTATCTCTCTCTGCCTCTTTCTTTCTTTCTTTCTTTCTTTCTTTCTTTCTTTCTTTCTTTCTTTCTTTCTTTCTTTCTTTCTGTATCTCTATTTTTTTCTCTCACTCCTCTCTTTCTTTCTCTGTTATCATGCTCTCACCCTTTATCTCCCCCTCTCACTTTCTCTCAATAACTCCTCTCTCTTTGTTCTTCCTCCTTCTCTCTATTTCTTTCTTTCTTTCTTTCTTTCTTTCTTTCTTTCTTTCTTTCTTTCTTTCTTCTCTCTGTCTCTTTCTCTCTCATTCCTTTTCTCTCTTTGTCTTTTGTTCTTTCCCTTTATTTCTTTCTCTTCCTTCCTTCCTTTCTTTCTTTCTTTCTTTCTTTCTTTCTTTCTTCTCTCTGTCTCTTTCTCTCTCATTCCTTCTCTCTCTTTGTCTTTTGTTCTTTCCCTCTATTTCTTTCTCTCACTCTTGTTTTCTTCTCTTCTTTCTTCCTTCCTTCCTTCCTTCCTTCCTTCCTTCCTTCCTTCCTTCCTTCCTTCCTTCCTTCCTTCCTTCCTTTCCCAGAATGAGAAAAAGACTCCCAGTTCTGTCCATTGCAATGTAGGGAAAAAACAAAAACTGCCTCTCTCTTTCAGTTTCTTTCTTTCTTTCTTTCTTTCTTTCTTTCTTTTCTTTTCTTTTCTTTTCTTTTCCCACAATGGAAAAAAGAGTCTTGGGTCTGTCTGTTGCAATGTAAATAGACAGACAGGTAATGGCAAACTTTGGATGCTTGATTTTCTTGCTGTCATCCTTCTTTCCTCCCTTCCTCCCTTCCTCCCTCCCTCCCTCCCTTCCTCCCTTCCTTCCTTCCTTCCTTCCTTCCTTCCTTCCTTTCCCAGAATGAAAAAGGAGTCTCACTTCTATCCCTTGCAATGTCCATAAGTGTGCAGGGAAAGGACAAATGCTCTGCTGCAATTTTTCTCCCTTTCCAGTGTGATTTCCCCAGAGCTTGCCTTCTCCTCCAGACCTCTTTGACCCAAGGAAATTATCTATTTGGAGAACATGTTCCAAAGCCGCAACCCTTTGAAGAAGAAAAAGGCCTTGGAGCTCGTCATTCTCCCTTGTCTTCTCTTTCCCAGGCGAGAAAGGAAATACAATGGGAGTTATTATTGTTATATTTATTTAGACCCTACTTTATCTCTCCCGAATGGGACTCAAAGTTATGGCAGCTCTTAAGGCAACTCTCTCTGGCTTTTTTTTAATCATTGAGCAAATTTAATATATTGTGTTGTCAAAGGCTTTCATATATGGGTTGTTGTGAGTTTTTCAGGCTGTATGGCCATGTTCCAGAAGCACTCTCTCCTGACGTTTCACCCACATCTATGGCAAGCATCCTCAGAGGTTGAGGGATCTGTTGAAAACTAGGCAAGTGGGGTTTATATACCTGTGGAATAATGTCCAGGGTTGGAGGAAGAACTCTTGTCTGTTGGAGGCAAGTATGAATGTTGTTGTTGTTGTTGTTGTTGTTGTTGTTGTTGTTATTATCAATTTTATTGGGAATAAAAGAAAGAAAGGAAGGAAGGAAGGAAGGAAGGAAGGAAGGAAGGAAGGAAGGAAGGAAGGAAGGAAGAGGAAAGTAGGGAAAAAGATAAAGAGAAGAAAGAAAAAAGAAAGAAAAATTTAAAAATACAAAAAATGCAAAAATAAAAAATTGGAGAATAATAATAATAATAATGTTGTTGTTGTTGTTGTTGTTGTTGTTGTTACTTCCTTCTTAGTAATGGTAATTAAATTTTTGTTCTAATGAAAACACTTCAACCTTTCATCTGTTTATCATTTTAAAGTCCCTTTCTTGATCTCGCAGGTGGTCTTTGTTGTCTTTTCCATTTTTCAAATTAAAATCTTTGTTTTATTTTCTTTTAGCCAGTCCTTGAAGAGAGTCCAATCTGTCATTATGATAGTCTTTCCTTGAGATTTATATACTAATGTTATTCATAATATCCACCATTTTCTCTATCCAATCCTCTTTTATTATTATCATTAGCGACATTTATATTCCACCCAAAGGGGACTCAGGGCGGCTTACAAGTTATATGTATATACAATATATTATACTATTAGCATGCTACAGTATAAGCATTAAACATGTACTATACGACTATATTGCAATATTATTAGTAACATTACATGTAATATATAATATATAATATATAATTAGAATCATAGAATCATAGAATAGTAGAGTTGGAAGAGACCACATGGGCCATCCAGTCCAACCCCTTGCTAAGAAGCAGGAAATCGCATTCAAAGCACCCCCGACAGATGGCCATCCAGCCTCTGCTTAAAAGCCTCCAAAGAAGGAGCCTCCACCACAGCCCGGGGGAGAGAGTTCCACTGTCGAACAGCCCTTCTCACAGTGAGGAAGTTCTTCCTGATGTTCAGGTGGAATCTCCTTTCCTGTAGTTTGAAGCCATTGTTCCGTGTCCTAGTCTGCAGGGCAGCAGAAAACAAGCTTGCTCCCTCTTCCCTATGACTTCCCTTCACGTATTTGTACATGGCTATCATGTCTCCTCTCAGCCTTCTCTTCTGCAGGCTAAACATGCCCAGCTCTTTAAGCCGCTCCTCATAGGGCTTGTTCTCCAGACCCTTCATCATTTTAGTCGCCCTCCTCTGGACGCTTTCCAGCTTGTCAACATCTCCCTTCAACTGTGGTGCCCAGAATTGGACACAGTGTGATTCCAGGTGTGGTCTGACCAAGGCAGAATAGAAAGAGGGGGAGCATAACTTCCCTGGATCTAGACGCTATTCCCCTATTGATGCAGGCCACAATCCCATTGGCTTCTTTAGCTGCCGCATCACATTGTTGGCTCATGTTTAACTTGTTGTCCACGAGGACTCCAAGGTCTTTTTCGCACACACTGCTGTCAAGCCAGGCATCGTCCCCCATTCTGTATCTTTGATTTCCATTTTTTCTGCCGAAGTGAAGTATCTTGCATTTGTCCCTGTTGAACTTCATTTTGTTAGTTTTGGCCCATCTCTCTAGTCTGTCAAGATCGTTTTGAATTCTGCTCCTGTCTTCTGGAGTGTTAGCTATCCCTCCCAGTTTGGTGTCGTCTGCAAACTTGATGATCGTGCCTTCTAACCCTTCGTCTAAGTCGTTAATAAAGATGTTGAACAGAACCGGGCCCAGGACGGAGCCCTGCGGCACTCCACTTGTCACTTCTTTCCATGATGAAGACGACGCATTGGTGAGCACCCTTTGGGTTCGTTCGCTTAGCCAATTACAGATCCACCTAACCGTAGTTTTGTCTAGCCCACATTTTACTAGTTTGTTTGCCAGAAGGTCGTGGGGGACTTTGTCGAAGGCCTTACTGAAATCCAGGTATGCTACATCCACAGCATTCCCTGTATCGACCCAACTCGTAACTCTATCGAAAAAAGAGATCAGATTAGTCTGGCATGACTTGTTTTTGGTAAATCCGTGTTGACTATTAGCAATGACCGCATTTGTTTCTAAGTGTTCGCAGACCACTTCCTTAATGATCTTTTCCAGAATTTTGCCTGGTATTGATGTGAGGCTGACCGGACGGTAATTGTTTGGGTCGTTCTTTTTTCCCTTCTTGAAGATAGGGACCACATTCGCCCTCCTCCAATCTGCTGGGACTTCTCCCGTTCTCCAAGAACTCTCGAAGATAATTGCCAGTGGTTCTGAAATAACTTCCGCTAGTTCCTTCAGTACTCTTGGGTGTAGCTGATCTGGCCCTGGGGACTTGAATTCGTTTAGAGAGGCCAGGTGTTCCTGGACAACTTGTTTCCCTATTTGGGGTTGGATTTCCCCCAATCCTTCGTCCATTCCATGTTGCTGAGGTTGAAGATGGCTTTCTTTTTCTGAGAAGACCGAGGCAAAGAAGGCATTAAGTAGTTCTGCCTTTTCCCTGTCCCCTGTCGCCATCACCCCATCTTCTCCTTGCAATGGCCCTATCGCCTCCTTTTTCTTCCTTTTTCTACCAACGTAAGCAAAAAAGCCTTTTTTGTTGTTTTTTATGTCCCTGGCAAGCCTGAGCTCATTTTGCGGTTTAGCCTTGCGAACCTTTTCCCTACAGGTGTTGGCTATATGTTTGAATTCTTCTTTGGTGATTTCTCCCCTTTTCCACTTCTTGTGCATGTCACTTTTGAACTTTAGCTCAGTTAGAAGTTCTTTGGACATCCATTCTGGCTTCTTTGCACTTGTCTTATTTTTCTTCTTTGTTGGCACTGTTTGCATTTGCGCCTTGAGTATTTCACTTTTGAAAAACTCCCATCCATCCTTAACTCCCTTGTTTTTTAATATCGGCGTCCATGGAATGCCGCTCAGTAATTCCTTCATTTTTTGGAAGTCAGCTCTCTTAAAGTCCAGAATGCGTGTTTGACTTGTCTTAGTTTCAGCATTCCTTTGTATCACAAACTGCAGGAGCACATGGTCACTTGCCCCTAAGGATCCAACCACTTCAACTGTATTGATCAGGTCTTCCACATTTGTTAAGATTAGATCAAGAGTTGCTGATCCCCTTGTTGCCTCTTCTACCTTCTGGACCATAAAATTATCTGCAAGGCAAGTGAGGAATTTGTTGGACTTTGTACTCTTGGCTGAGTTTGTTTTCCAGCAGATATCGGGATAATTGAAATCGCCCATGACTACTATATCTCTTCTTTGTGCCTGTTTGGTCAGCTGTTGACAGAAGGCTTCATCAAGTCCTTCATCCTGACTCGGAGGTCTGTAGTAGACACCCACAACAAGATCTTTTTGAGTCCCGGTTCCCTTGATTCTTATCCAGATGCTTTCAAGCTGGTTTCCCGGATTACAGTCTTGCATTTCTTCTGCAACGTAACTTTTTTTGACATATAAAGCTACTCCCCCTCCTCTCCCCTTTGTTCTATTTCTGTGAAAGAGGTTATAGCCCTCAATGGTTAAATTCCAGTGATGGGAGTCATCCCACCAGGTTTCAGTGATGCCTATGACATCGTAATTATAAAGTGTATTATTATTATATTTTATTACATTATAATATTATCAATATTATATGTACATACAATCTCAATATATGAAAATGTAATATGCATAATTAGGACTGAGTTAACAACAAAACCACTGGGCCAAATCACACCAAATTTGGCCAGAATACTCATCACTTTCCAAGCAGTAACCTTTCACCTTCAAAGCCTGGCTGCTTCATACCCAGGGGATTCCATTGTTACCCAACTTGATTACCATTGAATAGCCTTGCAGCTTCAAAGCCTGGCTGCTTCATACCTAGGGGACTCCATTGTTGGCCAATTTGATTACCATTGAATAGCCTTGCAGCTTCAAAGCCTGGCTGCTTTATACCTAAGGGAATTTTTTCTAGGCTACAAAGAAAACCCCACTTAGAACTACACCACAGCAACACATGGCCGGGCACAGCTAGTATATTATATAATTAGTATAACATAATATTAGTATGTTATTGGCCACCCTGATTAGCACTAAATGGCCTTGCAGATTCAAAGCCTCAGGTAGACAAGAGTTCTTTCTTTTTCCCATCCTGGACATCATTCCACAGATGTATAAACCTCACTTACCTAGTTTCCAACAGACCTCACAACCTCTGAGGATGCCTGCCGTAGATGTGGGAGAAATGTCAGGAGAGAATGCTTCTGGGACATGGCCAGACAGCCTTGGAAAACTCACAGCAACCCAAATTTAATATATTATTTTTAATGTTGCGTATTTTAATAGATTTTTTAAGAACATATTCTAAACCAAACAGAAAACCAAAAAATGTATTGATGAGAGAACAGGTATGGGCAAATTTGGGCCCTCCTTCTATGTGTTTTGGACTTCAACTCCCACCATTCCTGGCCTCAGGCCCCTTCCTTTTCCCCCTCAGCCGCTTAAGCGGCTGAGGGGGAAAAGGAAAGGGCCTGAGGCCAGGAATGGTGGGAGTTGAAGTCCAAAACACCTGGAAGGAGGGCCTAAGTTTGCCCATGCCTCCATAAGAATGAATGGTAGAGTGAAAGGTGGCTCTCTGGTGACACCTGCTGGACAGAAGCATGTGAGCAGGGGAAATATGAGCATTGTTTTCAAAGAACTGTGTCTCTGTGTTGCACATGATTTGCATTTTTGGGTTTTTTAATTGCAAATTTGGTAACCAACAAATACATGAAAAAGAACTCCAATATTATTAGAGTCATAGAATTGGAAGTCCCATCTGTCCAATCTGCTTCTGCCATTCAGAAAGATGCAATCAAAGCCCTCCCAAGAGATGGCCATCCCGCCTCAAGGACACGATTGGACTCTGAACCAGACAGGTGTCACCTTTCCTATATCTGAGCATTTCTTGTTTCCTTCCGTGATGTCTTTGCATCGTAATAGGTTGTATCCTTGACCCTCTTGACGGCTTCTGGGGAAATCCTGGAGTGCTCGGAAACTACGAATCCCGAGCTCTACCAGGCCGCCTGCGTCCACCTGGGCTGTTTGGGCATCCTCCTCACCATCACCTTCCAGTGCGTCCCGGAGTTTTACCTGCAAGAGACCACCTTCCCGTCGACGCTGAAGGAGGTAGGCTTCCAACACCAGCATCCACACTGGTGAATTAATGCAGTTTTATCCCAGTTTAACTGACATAGATATTGAACAGCATTTGGAATGGCACACACTTTAGCACTCTGTGCACATATGTAGTTCTGAACTTAATATGTCCCTTGTATAATGACTAAATGTATTGTTATGCAATTGATTCCGGTCACAGGGGGAGCTGCCGCTTCATCATCCACTTTGACGCCGAGTCCTTGATAGATGCTTCCTCATTCCAAACGCTGCTGGATGATTTTTATGGCGTCGTAAATTAGTTAAATTAGCCTCCCCGCATAAGTGGTCCCTAAATTTTCCTACTTGACAGATGCAACTATCTTTCAGGTTGCTTAGGTCAACAACGAGCAGGGCTATTTTTTATTTTTATTTTTTTATTTATTATTTAAACTTATATGCCGCCACTCCCCTAGGGCTCGGGGCGGCTTACAAGAAAGGCTAAAATCTAACAATTTAAAAACATCTTTAAAATATCTTTAAAAATAATAATACAGTAGAGTCTCACTTATCCAACATTCACTTATCCAACGTTCTGTATTATCCAACGCATTTTTGTAGTCAATGTTTTCAATATATCATGATATTTTGGTACGAAATTCGTAAATACAGTAATTACTATGTAGCATTACTGCATATTGAACTACTTTTTCTGCCAAATTTGTTGTATAACATGATGTTTTGGTGCTTAATTTGTAAAATCATAACCTAATTTGATGTTTAATAGACTTGTCCTTAATCTCTCCTTATTATCCAACATATTTGCTTATCCAACATTCTGCCGGCCTGTTTATGTTGGATAAGTGAGACTCTACTGTAATTTTAAAAAATCTTAAAAACACTCCCCCAGGGCTCGGAGTGGCTTATAAAAACACCTAAAATTGAAGCAATTTAAAAACAGCAATAGCGGAGATCAAAAGCCTGCCATTTTAATGGTCGGATGCTCACTCCGGCACGGGCTGGCCTCGAACTTGTGACCTCTTGGTCAGAGTGATTTATTGCTGCTGGCTACTAACCAGCCTGCGCCACAGCCTGGCCCTATGTGTTGTCGAGAGCTTTCATGGCCAGAATCACTGGGTTGCTATGGGTTTTTCGGGCTGTCTGGCTATGTTCCAGCAGCATTCCTCCCTGAAGTTTCACCTGCATCTGTGGCTAATTGCATCTTCATAGGTTCTATTGCTTGTGAGACCAATGGAATGTTTATATATCTGTGGAATATTGTCCATGGTGGGAGAAAGCACCCTTGTCTGTTTAAAGCAAATGTGAATGTTGCAATTGGCAAGCTTGATTAGCATTGAGTAGCTTTACAGCTGCAAAGTCAATCAGTAAGGGTATCCGCATAGAGGTAACCTGGCGGTTGTTGTCTGGAGGCATCCTCTGTTTGGGAGGTGTGAACTGGCACTTGCTGTCTGGAATTCTGTTTCTGAGTGGTGTTCATTACTTACTGTCTTGATTTTGGTGTTTTTTAAATACTGGTAACCAGATCTTGTTCAAAGGAGAAAACCAAGAAAATGAACAAAATCTGGTTACCAGTATCAACACCAGAATCAAGAGAGTAAATAATGAACATCATTCAGAAACAGGAGAACTCCAGACAACAAAGAATCAGGCTAGTTAACACCTGGATAAATAGATGGATAAACTTAGAGAGATTAGATAAATAGATAGATGATATAGAGATTATACACACACAGAGGAAGGATAAATGAATGGATAGATAGATGATGATAGAGATATATACATGCATGGATAGATAGATAGATAGATAGATAGATAGATAGATAGATAGATAGATGATACATGGAGAGAGAAGGATGAATGGACAGATAGATATACACTTATAGATACCTAGATCTATACACTTATAGATACTTCATCTTGTTGATGGGAAGCTTCCTATCAGAGTGGAAATCATCTATTGGACGGACGGCAAGCTATTTAACCTCAGCAGACTGAAAGCCAAAACCAAGGTCACCACAACATCTGTTATAGAACTTCAATATGCTGGTGACAACGTAGTCTGTGCACATTCAGAAGAAGACCTACAAGCCACTCTAAACACCTTTGCAGAAGCATACGAGAAGCTCGGCTTCTCACTGAACATCGAGAAAACCAAAGTGTTCTTCCAACAGGCACCAGCCAATCCCTCTGCAAGGCCAGGAATACAATTTAACGGTGTAACATTAGAAAACGTTGACCATTTCCGCTCCCTTGGCAGCCACCTCTCCACAAAAGTCAACATCGACACTGAAATACAACACCGCCTGAGCTCTGCGAGTGCAGCATTTTTCCGTATGAAGCAGAGAGTGTTTGATGACCGGGACATCTGTAGAGAGACCAAGGTGCTTGTTTATGAATCTATTCCCCTCCCAACCCTGCTCTACGCCTGCGAAACGTGGACGATCTACAGACGTCACACCCAACATCCTGGAGCATTTCCATCAGAGTTGCCTCAGAAAAATCCTGCAAATCTCTCGGGAAGACAGGCGGACAAATGCCAGCGTGCTGGAAGAAGCAAAGACCACCAGCATTGAAGCGATGCTCCTACACCATCAACTTTGCTGGACTGGCCACGTTGTCCGAATGCCTGATCACCGTCTCCCAAAGCAGTTACTATATTCCCAACTCAAGAACGGGAAACGTAATGTTGGTGGGCAGGAAAAGAGGTGGAAAAATGGGCTTAAAGCCAACCTTAAAAACTGTGGCATAGACACTGAGAACTGGGAAGCCCTGGCCCTTGAGCGCTCTTACTGGAGGTCAGCTGTGACCAGCAGTGCTGCGGAGTTCGAAGAGGCACGAACGGGAGAAACGTGCCAAGAGGAAGGCGTGTCAAACCAACCCTGACTGGGACCGCCTTCCACCCGGAAACCGATGTCCTCACTGCAGGAGAACATGCAGATCAAGAATAGGTTGTTAGGATGAGAGTATAGCGGAACCAGCAGCGTCCAGTTAACACCATGTGTAAAGAAACTCACACCAGGCAGAGGAATTGAAAGAACAAGGGAACTTTACTCTTGCGTGTTGAGTTGAAATATAAAACAGTTCTGTAATCGTACGATGTTCATGTAGTTGCATAAGATCAATAACTAGTCAATCAGCATTCAATATATCCAGCATAGCATATTCAAACTGCTACTTGACCGTAGCTAGAGAGCCTGTCTTTTCTGTGCTCTCCCTGGAAGCCCAGATTCTCAACTGAACAAAAAACCAAGCCATCTGCCAGCAAACCGATACATTGTTTGAGGCGTGGCTTGCCTCTGCAAAAGCTTAGCTCCCTTTTTAAAGAGATCTTTTGCAAACAACTTTGCAAGGATTTCTTTACACACACACACATAGCAATTTGGTGCAATATAGGTCTCTTCAGCCACCTACACATCCACCACAAGAAACTAGGATCGCCTAAGTAAGTAAGTAAGTAGATAGATAGAGATATAGGTGTAAAAAGAGAGAAATGATAGATACATATAGAGATACAAATAAGGAGCTAGAAGGATAGATGGTGCATGTATGTATAATTACATACATACATATGAATTCCACTTGACTTGACCTTGTTGGGGGAGATGTGTGCCTTGTGTATAACGCAGCGGTATTTGTATTTTCCTTGTCTTGGCATCTCTGTTCTATCAGCGCTCGTTTTGAGAGCATCTCTTGGCAGGACAGAAGAGGCTCCTGGACCCCTTCAGCCAGAATGAAATTGCAATTACTTAATGAGTCTTCTTCCCCACACAATGACGGAGACACACACACACACCCTCTTGTGCATCTCATTTGCTAGGAAATCTTTTAAGCTGAAGAGTTTAACTAGGAAGATTAAGCTGCTCGCAGGGAGCCTCTGTGCTTTGGAAACAGATTCTTCTGTCCCTACTGTATGCATATGGAGGTTTTTTTTTTGGCTCTCTCTGCCCTGGAATTTTTAAGCTATTGATTCATCAAGCAGAAAGTTGGATTTTCCAAACTGTCGATAAAGGGAGTCTCATATTTGGAACAGAATATCCAAGTGTAAAAACAGAGTTTTAATCCTTGCTGTTGGAGCCATGGATTCAAACTAAAAGAAAAGAGATTCCACGTAAATAATTATGGGGAAAACCTTCCTGATACTACAGTGGTTCTCAATCTTCCCAATGCCGTGACTCCTTAATACAATTCCTCATGTTGTGGTGATGGACCTCCAACCATAAAATTATTTTTGTTTCTTCTTCCTAACTGTAATTTTGCTACTGTTATGAATCGTAATGTAAATATCTGGTATGCAGGATGTATTTTTATTCACTGGACCACATTTGGCACAAATACCCAATACGCCCAAATTTGAATACTAGTGGGTTGGGGGGGGGGGATTGATTTTGTTATTTGGGAGTTGTAGTTACTGGAATGTATAGTTCACTTACAATCAGAGAGCATTCTGAACTCAACCAATGATGGAACTGAACCAAACTTGGCACACAAAACTCCCACGACCAACAGAAAATACTGGAAGGGTTTGGTGGGTTTGGGAGTTATAGTTCACCTACAACCAGAGAGCACAGTGGACTCCAAACAATGATCTGGACCAAACTTGGTACGAATACTCAATATGTCCAAATGTGAACACTGATGGAATTTGGGGGAAATAGGACTTCACATATGGAGTTGTATTTGCTGGGATTTATAGTTCACCTACAATCAAAGGGCCCCTTGAACTCCATCAATGATAGAATTGGGCCAAACTTCCCACACAGAACCCCCATGACCATCAAAAATACTGGAGGGATTTGGGGTCTAAGACCATCAGAAATATGTGTTTTCTGTTGGTCTTTGCTGACCCCTCTGAAACCCCCCTCGTGACCCCCCCCCCCCCCCGCCCCGGGGGTCCCGACCCCCTGGTTGAGAAACACTGTGATCATAAGAGCAATTCAATAGTGGCATTGGCTGCTAATTGTGGATCCCTGCCTGGCAAAAGGAGGATGGATTGGATGCCCTCTGGAGACCCCTTCTAAATATGCTTCTATATAGACTTCTTGGGAGTACAATGGCATCTCCTTCTTTTGAGATTTTTGAAAGGATTTGGGATGGCCATCTGTTGGGAAGGCTTGGATTGTGGATAGAAATGGCAGAGGGGTGAACTAGATGGCCTTTGGGAATCCCTTCTGACTGGTGCTATATAGATTCTTGGGTGTCCAGTGGCACTTCTTTTTCTGAACATTTTGAAACAGAAGCTGGATGGCCATTTTATTTGTTTACAGTATTTCTATTCCGCCCTTCTTTCTCACCCTGAAGGGGACTCAGGGCGGATTACAATGCACATATATCATCATATAAACAACATACAGTATAGACACACACAGAGGCAATTTAACATTTCCAGCTTCATGAGGGTATGCTCGATTCCGGCCACAGGGGGAGCTGTTGCTTCACCGTCCACGAGTGACACCGAGTGCAGTACTTCCTCATTCCTCTTTGTGTGCTGCTGGCAGTTTTATAGTGCTGTAAATTAGTTAAATTAACCTCCTGCATAAAGCGTATCTAAATATCCTAGTTAACTGTCTTTTGGGCTGCTTAGGTAAACAGCAAGCCGGGCTATTTAATGGTTGGGGGCTTAACCCAACCCAGGTTTCAAACTCATGACCTCTTGGTCAGTAGTGATTTATTGCAGCTGGCTACTAACCAGCTGCGCCACAGCCCAGCCATCTGTTAGGAGGGCTTGGATTGTGTCTTCTTGTGTGGTACAGGTGGATCAGACTGGATGGCCTTTGGGGGTCCCTTCCCAACCTAGTATTCTATGATTCTGGGACAAGTTTGAAACATCCATTCTGTGGATGAACATTACTCCTAATCAGAGTAGAATCACTGGATGAATTGGCTTAAATGACATGTTGTAACACCTCTAGGCTGCGCGAACACTGGAAATCAACTCGAAGGCCAATAAACCATCTTATATCTTTATTAAAGAAATAAAAGAAACAAACAAAATTAAGCAGAGTATATAGTCCAGCTATTGTCCTTTGAGAAAAGGTGAAATATAATCCAATAAGATGAAATTCAATGTCCAGTATTAGAGTTCAAAGTTTTAAATCCATTAACCGAAACACACTCAAACTCTCAGGCAGTTTGAGTGGGGAAATGAGCAAAGTCTTCCAGGGAAGTTCTTGGAATAAATGTCCAAAGCAAGGTTTCAAGGCAAGGCAAGGTTGTTCGTGGTAGATCTACGTCCACACTTGGCAAAGAAAGAACTCCCGTTCTTCTCAAGAGTAAGCGCGCCGGCAGGCCGCTGGGAAGCTCAGGAACAAGAGTCGAAGTATGCTATCCAACAGTCACGTTGACTCCGCGACGGGTAACCTGTGCACAGAACTTTTATGGAAGTTCAAGAGCTCCCCGAAACAGGTGCTTGACTCCCCATTTTCCCAAGAGAATGAACTGGTAACAACAACCTGCCAGATGTCAGCCTCCCTTAATCTTCCCAAGGGAATAGGCTCAGTTTGTGGATTCAAACACAATCACTCCAGCCTCCCTTAATCTTCCCAAGAGAACAGGCTCAGTTTGTAGATTCAAACACAATCACTCCATTCTGCTAATCTAGCACTCCTGCAGAGATTCTGCCTCCGAGACCTATCTGTTTGAAAAGCAAGTCTCCTATCAAACACTGAGTTCTTCGGAGAATCTGGGAGAGTTGCCTCTGGCTCAAGGCCGGTCTTAATTGGATTTGGCACAAAATCAACCTACGGCATCTGGAAAGGGAGAGAGACTTGCTGGGCTGGGAAAAACTCCTCAGCCGCTTGATCCGTAATGGCTGTGGGGTCAGGGGCCGAAGGTACCTGAGACATCACACATGTTGACTCACCATTTGATGGTTGTTTCAATGCATCTACTTTAAGGATAGCATTCCACTATTGGAGAAAGATGTAAGCCTATTGAAAGATTTACAATCCATATAGATTTACAGTCTGGAAACGTATTGAAAGATCTCAACATATGCATTCATAGCAATGAGCTGATGAATATGCCCCGTGCATATGTTCCAACTTTAAAAGAAATGCAAATGGTGCTTGTGTCAATCTCTGAAATTGATCCTGCATTTTGCATGGCTTCCTTTACAGTTTGGAGTAGAACCCAGAACAAATTCACTATCTTTCTTCCCTTTGTCTGTAAAAATCATAGCAAAAAAAGGTTCAAAATTAAAAGATGAAATCCCTCCATCGGCAGGAAAGTCAGGATCTTCTGAACAAAGTGCAACGGCCTCCTTGTCAGATGGCTCTCTTTGCTCAATTACCTCCAGCCTTGTTCTTTGCTGCGCCAGGAAAACACGGAACACGCCGTAACATCCTCGCTCGGCTGGAGATAATTTTGGAAGCTTTTTTTTTGACACAGGAACCTTTTGTCGGTCGGACAGATGCTATTGTCAGTGTACACACTCCCTGCAGCAAAGCCAAAGGCAGCCATTCGTCCCAATGACAGTGATGAATTGAGTCTGCCTTGCAACCGACCTCAAGGGTTACTTTAAAAAGTATTTTATTGCATTTATTAAAGTCTAATTACAAAGGAAACAGCACCGTGTGGCAGTTTGAATGTTAGAGCAGGATGGTGGTGAATCTCAAATTCCTGACAAACTTTCCTCATGGCACATTTCTCCCTTTCACCCTCCATTCATGTCTATTCGAATTCCACAGCACTGCTGGTCACAGCTGACCTCCAGTTAGAGTGCTCAAGGGCCAGGGCTTCCCAATTCTCTCGTTTTTAAGATTGGCTTTAAGCCCATCTTTAAATCTCTGTTTTCATATGTGGAGTCTTGTTGGGATTTTATGCCAATATTTATCCGTTTTATGAAGGCATTGAATATATGCTGTTGTTTGTTGGAATCCGCCCTGAGTCTGTTCGGGGAGATAGGGCAGAAGTTTATTGTTACTATTATTATTATTATTATTATTATTATTATTATTATTAAGAGAAAGACATAGTAGGAAACAGCAAACGAGATATATATTCTGGATTTTGTATAAAAAAAAAGACATAGTATGACACATCAAATGAGATATATATGCTGGAATTCATATCACAACATCACAAGTCAAAAACTTCCCTAGTGTTTAGGACTGTGTGATGTATTATTATTATTATTTTATTATGACACAGCAGACAAGATAGATATGCTGGATTTCGTTTCACAAAACCACAAGTCGAACACTTCCCAAGTGTCTAGGACTGTGTGATGTTTTTTCGGATGATGCATACAGATCCCAGCAGGGTGGCCTTTTGCAGTTGGCAGATCGTAATTTTGTCAGTGTCTATTGTTTCCAAATGCCAGCTGAGATCTTTTGGCACGGCACCCAGTGTGCCCATCACCACCGGGACCACCTGCACTGGTTTCTGCCAGAGTCTTTGAAGTTCAGTCTTGAGGTCCTGATAGCGGCTGAGTGTTTCCTGTTGTTTTTCGTCAATGCGACTGTCACCTGGGATGGCAACATCAATGATCCAAACCTTTTTATTTTCCACAACTGTGATGTCTGTGATGTATTCCAGAACTTTGTCAGCCTGGATTCGGAAGTCCCACAGTATCTTTGTGTGCTCATTTTCCAATACTTTTGCAGGTTTGTAATCCCACCAGTTCTTTGCTGCTGGCAGGTGGTACTTGAGGCATAAGTTCCAATGGATCATTTGGGACACATAGTTGTGCCTCTGTTTGTAGTCTGTCTGTACGATTTTCTTACAGCAGCTGAGGATATGATCAATGGTTTCGTCAGCTTCCTTGCACACTCTGCATTTTGGGTCACAGGCTGATTTTTTGATTTTGGCCTTAATTGCCTTTGTCCTGATGTCTTGTTCCTGGGCTGCAAGGATCAGGCCTTCCGTCTCCTTCTTCAGGGTCCCATTCGTGAGCCATAGCCAGGTCTTCTCCTTTATCAGCTTTTCCTTCAATTTTGTCAAGGAACTTTCCATGCAATGTTTTGTTGTGCCAGCTGACAGCTCTAGTTTGTAGTGCGGTTTTCTTGTACTGGTTTTTTGTCCGCTGTGCTTTGAGAAGTTTCTGATTTTTTACTTCAATCAAAGCAGGTTCTTCACTGTGCTTTACATATTCTGCCAGGGCATGTTCTTCTTCTTCGACTGCTTGTTTTACTTGTAAGAGTCCTCTGCCCCCTGATCTTCTAGGCAGATATAGCCGGTCAACATCACTGTGAGGATGAAGTCGAACACTTCCCAAGTGTTTAGGACTGTGTGATTTATTATTATTATTATTATTATTATTATTATTATTATTATTATTATTCTATCAGTATACAAAGATACTCATGACCATAGTAAGACCAGATGCACAGAGATCATGGCAAGATATCTAAGACGGCAGAGAGCAAAGACATAGCAAAGAGGAAGTTCACACGCAAGCCACTCACATTCATCCCTCCAGGGATCACAGGATATTTACTTATTTATTTATTTGCGCCACTATTACCCCGCCTTTCTCAACCCCGAAGGGGACTCAAGGCGGCTTTACAACATAGGCAACAACTCAATGCCTTTCAAAAACAGTGTACAACAAAACCATTTAAAATGAGAGTTATAAAATACAATTAAAACCATTAAAAGCATTTAACACAATACAAACATAATAATTCATGAGCTCCAAAAGCAGAGTCCGGGGCGTTCCGGTAGTCAGTTGCACATCTTTCATATCTGTTATTGCACCGGATTTCCAAAGGCTTGGTCACAAAGCCACGTCTTCACTTTTTTATGAAAAGTCAAGAGGGAGTGGGCTGATCTGATCTCCCTGGGGAGGGGGTTCCACACTACTGAGAAGGCCCTGTCTCTCGTCCCTGTCAATCACACCTGCAAAGAAGGCGGGAGTAAGAGCAGGGCCTCCCTGGACAATCTTAGACTCCGAGATGGTTCATAGAGTGAGATACATTCGGACAGGTAATGACTCAGCTGTTCTTCTAGGATCACATCTCTACTTTCTTAACCCTTTCAGTGGACTGTGCTGTGAACACATGTCTATTAGAACTGTATTTTTCCACACTGGAGGTACGAGGGTTGAATGAAAAGTAATGCCTCCACCTTCGTAACTCCTCAACAGATGACAGTCCTGGTCTGCGGCAGGTCCTGGCTTGTTCAGTAGACTCTCCTCTGCAGTTCCATTTGGCAGGAAGCCTTAGCATTGAACAGTTGTGTTGTTAAAGTGCCAAGTATGGAACCCTGCGCAGATGGTCTGTCAATGCGACTTAAGCAACGTGAAGTCATTGAATTCTTGACAGCAGAAGGTGTCACCCCAAAGGAGATTCATCAGAGAATGCAAGCTATTTATGGGGATTGTGTTGATGTGAGTCCTGTGCGTCATTGGATGAATAAGTTTAAAGATGTTGAGGTGGGAACATCTGACTTGCATGACAAAAAAAGAGTTGGACGTCCTGTGACAGCAACCACCGAGTTTCACAAGCAAAAGGTTGACAGATTGATTCAGGATGATCATCTTATTACTCAGAGATAAATTTCAAGTATCGTTGGCATTTCACAAGAACGTGTGGGTCACATTATTGCTTTGCTTGACTATCGGAAGATCTGTGCACGATGGGTCCTGTGAGACGCCGGTTGCAGAAACAGAGTGTCGACTTCTTCCGTGACGGCTTCAGAAAACTTGTTGATCATTGGCAGAAATCTATCCAATTGTCTGGTGATTATGTGGAAAAGTGAATAGTGGTAGTTAAAGAGCACATTCTAAGGATTATTTCTGCGTTTGATTTATTAAAATTTTCCCATCCAAACCCAAGTAACGAAGGTGGAGGCATTACTTTTCATTCAACCCTCATGCATGCAGTGCATTTCTATTTAATACAGCATTTTTCTACTGGGCAAAGCATTGATGATGCGGCGGCTGAAAAAACCCAATGTGATTCTAGGCGGCATCCTTAGGAATAGAGTGTCCAGATGGAGGGAAGTCCTATTCTCACTCTCTTCTGCTGTGGTCAGACTGGAATGACCCCGTGTCCGGTCACCCATTTTCAGAAGGTGACCAAAATGGTCAAAGGCCTAGAAGCCAAGCCCCATTGTTCTGTGTTTTCACTTTTCCCTTTGGCCCCTTCCTGCCGGGTGCGCAATTCCCTTGATCGCATTATGCGTCTCATTGCTCCTGGTTATGCACATGAATTCTAGGAACGGTTTATTCAAACCGATGTTCCTTTCTCAGCTGAGCTCCACTGGCCGCTTGCTCTCTCAGTTGCCTCTCTGCGGACTTACATATTTTCCTTCTTCTCCATTTGCTATGCCCAATTTGGGCTTGTTAGTGCTCCTCTCCCTTTCGCCTGGAGCGCATCACGACGAGGATAACAATGAGAAGCGTTTTGGCTTCATTCTTCACTTGATACAAGCGTCCTCTGTCCTGCGATGGAAAAAGAATGAAAGAAAGCAGCAATCAGCTCGCTATGAAAACCAAACAGATTCACTGAGATATTAATGGGTTTCACTTCCCATAGCAGAGAAGACGAAACTTTCTTGGGTTCTTTCTGTGCCAAACACATTATTGCTATGCAGGCATGGGCAAACTTGGGCCCTCCAGGTGTTTTGGACTTCAACTCCCACAATTCCTAACAGGCGGTAGGCTGTTAGGAATTGTGGGAGTTGAAGTCCAAAACACCTGGAGGGCCCAAGTTTGCCCATGTCTGGTGCCAGGGGCGGTTCAACCGGTAGGCAAACTACGCGGTTGCTGAAAGCGCCCATGCCTGCGTTATAGGTTCTTCCGCTTTCCCTGCTGCCTTGTATCTTATCAAACATTGTTGTTCTTTTGCTTGAGTCACATTGTCTTATGATATGGCCATGGTATGACAGCCTCCATTCTGAATTTTGGCTTCTGGAGAGAATTCAGGCTTGCTTTGCTCTATTGATATGCATTTTGGCAGCCCAGGGCAGGGTGTTGTCGAAGGCTTTCATGGCTGGGATCACAGGCTTGTTATGTGTTTTCCAGGCTGTATTTATTTATTTATTTAGTTACAGCATTTATATTCCGTCCCTCTCACCCCGAAGGGGACTCAGGGTGGATCACATTACACACATCAGGCAAACATTCAATGCCTTTTTAACATAGGACAAAGACAAACAACTAACATAGCTCCGAGCGGGCCTCGAACTTATGACCTCCTGGTCAGTGATTCATTGCTCTCCCGTCTGCGCCACAGCCTCGGGCTGTGTATGGCCATGTATGGCCATGTTCCAGAAGCATTCTCTCCTGACGTTTTGCCCACATCTATGGCAGGAATTCTCAGAGGCTGTGAGGCTCAATGCCAGTGTTGGCCCCATTTTAGGAGGCAACCCCTGGCAGTGAGACCAGGGAGAAACCTGTTGGCAGAAACCCAGGCAAATAATCCACCTGAGCTGCCCATTGTGAGTGAGTCCCTGCTATGGCGAGCATTCAGATTAGGCCCAATTGAAATCAGCCAGAAAGCAAGGAGAGAAGGTGATTTTCAGCCAAGGAAGATTTTATTATCTTCAGATAAGATGCTAGCTAGTGATACATTCACAAAGTAGATACCATACAGAATACAGTTTCATAGCCCTTATAATACATAGGCTGCAGCCAAGCTTTTAATTCTGACCAGTCACAGCCACTGGCCAGCGTGGGCTGGGAACAAAGGATGATTAAGTGTCGATAAATGGGGTTGCTTTTACTGAACAGGAAAAATAACAAAGTGATTGAGGGCGTCTCTGGCCCTACCCAGGAATGCTATTGTCTTATGAGATGAACATGGCATGGCCTCTTAATAGGGCTGGGCCTGCGATTCCAGACCCCAGAGAAACAAAACATCATATATTAATACAATCATGCAAAAATGACAGAGGATGGGTTTGGCTGTAGACATGCAGATTTCCTTCCGATGCAAGAGGTCCCGTTCATCAAAGGCGCAGGTAGTGAAATTGATTCTTCCCCAGAGGGCAGGGAGAGGTGATTGTCCTGCCCGGGTAAGCTATTGTGTTACAATGTCCAGATGAAGTCCAAGAGATGGGTGAGGCTGGAAATTGATGAGGAAATTCCAAGCTTGGTTTCTTTCCCTCAGGCTATGCAATTGTGTGGGATGCAAGACATCTTTGGGTTCAGGAACAAGGTTTCCCCCAAAGGGAAGGAATGGGGATCTCAGGAGCATAAAACATTAGGTTAACACAACATATAGACAAAATAGGAACACATAGGAAAAAACATGGAGCATTTAGGGCAAATTATATACATGAGAGACATAGTTTTCCAAAGTACCTTTAACAAGCCAGGCTTCCCAGAGGAAAAAGGGGAGGGAAGGCAGGCAGATGGGAAGAAAAGGAGAAAAGGAAAAAAAGTGAGGAAGAAAAAGGGAAAGGAAGGAAAAGAGAAAGAAAGGAAGGAAAGGAGGGGGAAGGAGGAAGGAAAAAAGAGAAAAAAAGGAGACTTCAGTGAGTGGGGACCTGGCCCAGGTAAAGTGGGGACCTGGCCCAGGTAAACTAGACATCCCAAGTGTCAGCTTATGTTGGAAACAACAACCTTCTTCAAGCCTCCACTAGTTAATTGTTCTGTATATAATTCAGATTGCTTACTGTAGTGTATATGTGTGTATTGGTATGCGGTTTTCCTTAACTCTATGTTATGGGAGGGGCTGTAGACCATGTGATCAGATCTGGGATTCTTCAGGACTCAGACTGCATTTTAGAAACTGTATGCTTTCAGACGTCAGTAGAAACAGTACAGTTTAGAAATCAGTAGAAACTGAATGCTTTAGAGAACAGAGACTCTATTAAACTCTCAGAACAGAGAGATGCTTTGGACTTTGGACTGTTGATTATAAGAAAGATGTCCTGTGTTATCTGCACAGAGAAACTACTTCAAATCCTATCTGTAACTGGACTGATGAGCAAAGTCCCCGTATGCTGAATACATGAAGTTTGTGAGTAAACCAACCATGGGCCCTTCCCACACAGCCCTATATCCCAGAATATCAAGGCGGAAAATCCCACATTATCCGAGTGTAGACTGAAGTTTGGAAGGCCATTTAATGCTAATGAAGGTGACTAATTGCAACATTCACACTGGCCTCCAACAGACAAGAGTTCTTCCCCCCACCCAGGAACCTCCACAGATATATAAACCTTCCTTGCTTAGTTTTCTCCATACCTCACAACCTCTGAGGATGCCTGCCATAGATGTGGGTGAAACGTCAGGAGAGAATGCTTCTGGAACATGGCCAGACAGCCCGGAAAACATACAACAACCCATTCTGCAGAGATTTCTTCCAGTGCCACATTTCAATAACTTTGCTCTCTACTTTCTTCACTCTCCAACTTTCCCAAACATTGATATTTCTCACTTTTCTATGTAATGGTACACTTGAGGACTTAGTTTTCATAGCAAACTTCCCAAGTCTTAGCTTGACCGTAGTTCCCAATTTAATGAGTTATTTTTGACGTTGTTTGTGGACTGAGCCAAGGCATTCATGGCTGGATGGACTCCATTAAGGAAGCCGCAATTGTCCGAAGTCAATCTGTCTAATGGCGACAATATGAAGGAGAAACCCCAAAGTCCCCTGCAGTTCTGCTCAGATCTTGCAGATCCTGTCATTGTGCATAGATGTTTTAAATATTATTCCCTACACATTCAGATATTTTTGACAAACGGACTCGCTAAAACAGATGCTGTTGTATAACCGTCACTTATTTCCAGAGTATACGCTTTTGGAGAATTACGATCTTTGGAAAGGCATCACCTTGTTAGAAAGGATAATCTATTGGAAAAAATGATGCCATAACCTTTTGGGAAATGGAAATCACACAACTTTGGGAAAATTAGGAATCTCCCTGAGAACAGTCAAAAACTCGCTTAAGTCAACCTTCTCCTTTAGTGGTAAATATTCACTAGTGTTCATGCAAGGCAATTATTTATTATTTATTTCTATTTATTTACAGTATTTACATTCTGTCCTTCTCTCTCACCCTGAAGGAGACTCAGGACAGATTACAATGCACATATACATGGCAAACATTCAGTGCCATTATTAGACATACAACATACAGACAGGCAATAGAGGCAATTTAACATTTTCCAGCTTCTGGCTTCACGAGGGTGTGCTCAGTACCTCCTCTTTGCTCTTCGCACGTTGGGATTTTTATAGTGTCGTAAATTAAGTTAAATTAGCCTCCCCTCATTAAGTAGTACCTAGAATTCTCTACTCGCAGCTGCAACTGTTTTCGAGCTGCTTAGGTGGGCAGCAAGCTAGGCTATTAAGGGTTGGGAGCTTAATCCCAACCCGGGCTTCGAACCAATGACCTTTTGGTCAGTAGTGATTTATTGCTGCTGGCTACTAACCAGCTGCACCACAGCCCGGCCTTCAGGTTTCTCAGCTGTTAAACTGATATACCTAGATATCTCTTTGTTAGGAACAAAGATATGCCAATGCACAAAACATATATACATATACATGCAGAGTTTCAGAATTGTTCTTTCAGTTGCCGAAAGACATCTCCTCTTCCTTAAAACATCTTGATTTCAATCATGCTGTCAAGAGACCAAAAATAAGTCGACTTCTTTAAAAATAACATAGTTGGTTTACTTACAAACTTCATATATTCAGCAGAAAAGTACTTTGCAGATCATTCCAGTTACAGATAGGATTTAAAGTAGTTTCTCTGTGCAGATAGCACAGGGCATCTTTCTTATAATCAACAGTCCAAATCCAAAGCATCTATCCGGTCTTAGAGTCTAATAGAGTCTCTGTTCTCTAAAGCATGACTTCTAAAAGCATACTGTTTCTAAAGTGGAGTCTGAGTCCTGAACAATCCCAGATCTGATCACATGGTCTGTAGCCCTTCCCACAACATAGAGTTAAGGAAAACTACATACCAATAGACACATATACAATACAGTAAGCACAGCTGGTTAGTAACCAGCTGGTTAGTAACCAACTGCAATAAATCAATACTGATCAAGAGATGATGAGTTCGAAACCAGTCCGGGTCAGAGTGAGCTCCCGACCATTAAAATAATCTAGCTTGCTGTTGACCTATGCAGCCCGAAAGACAGTTGCATCTGTCGAGTAGGAAATTTAGGTACCGCTTTATGCGGGGAAGCTAATTTAACTAATTTACGACACCATAAAACCTTCCAGCAGCGTGCAGAAGAAGGAGGAAGTATCAAGGACTCGGTGTCACAAGTGGACGGTAAAGCAGCAGCTCTCCCTGTGGCTGGAATCTAGAATACCCTAATAAAGCTGTAAGCTGGAATATTAATGTTGCACCCCAAAGGTACAAGAGCACTCTGAAAACCACACTGAGGCCAGATGTTCAAGCAAAGCAGTTTATTGAGGGTTATATATGTGTGTATATGTGTGTAAGCAAACAGCGGAAAGAGTCAATAGAGCAAGTAGTCCATAATATAATGTCCACAATAGTTCAAAAGACAGTTCTTCAAAGTCTTTCAAAGTTGTAATCCACAAACGGAATGACAACTGTAATCAACCTGGAGGGTATTCCTTGAAAACCAGGGAAACAAGAGTAACAAGACGAGGTATACTCAAGAGTCACAAGGCACGAACTCCAACAGGGTATTCTGGAAACGGCACGGGAACAAGGCAAGGATCAAGAGATAGGAACGGAGATGCTTTTCCCAAGAATGGCAATGTTGACACCGCAGCGAAAACAAGGAGCGAGGTTCCTTTAAGGAAACCTCAAGGCTACCGCTCAATGAGATCCAGGACAATCATAGCTTCACATGGGAAAGTTTATTAATTACAGCTCTTGAGAGCCAAACGTTTACTTCTTCTCAGCACTTCTCTTTGACTCCTATCCTGTGAGATAGCTTGTCTCCGATCAAAAGACACATCCTCCCCTACATCAACTCCACCTGGTGAATCCAGCCTTGAGTTAACATCGGAATGTTCCCCAATTAGCGGTTCCTCTGGAAGCACAACTTCAGGCACCTGCAAAGTCATTGGGCTCTGATCCAAACCCTGGAGAGGCTCAAAATCCAAATCAGCCTCTGAGTCCCACTCGGTCTCCTGTGGAGGGCCAGATCCTGATGGCTGAGCTATAACAGTTAAATTGCCTCTATGTCTGTCTATATTTCGTATGTCTAATGGCATTGCATGTTTGCCATGTATATGTCCTTATTATCCGCCCTGAGTCCCCTTCGGGGTGAGAAGGGCAGAATATAAATACTGTAAATAACAAATATGAATTATATACATAACAAATAACTAGTGGAGGCTTGAAGAAGGTTTCTATTTCCAACAGAAGCTGACATTCCATCTTCTCAAGGGAAGATCTCATCCTCAACATTGCACTTCTCTTCCTGGCACTGAGCTTCTCTTTTCCTCTAAATCTAGAGGTTATGGACCATGGTGCTTGATAATAAAAAAAATCTTGGGACGGAGAAAGCCATTAGACTTGAAGCCTTGGCCAAATTGCCACTTTAATTCACACTCCAGGATCCTGGACCAGTCTTTTTGCATTTCGAGGTTGGATCCAGAAAATGGAAAAGAAGCCAAAGTGGTTCAATGACTCACCTTTCCCTTAAGAGAGCATTGTCAGGGAGGGGAGGGGGCGGCCAGAAACCTCTTTTAAAACTTATCCACAGCTTTGACTTTCACCTTCAAAGAAAGAAAGGAGCTGCGCCCCATTACACTATATAACACAATATTTGTTCCTGGATTATAAATGTCATTTCTTAATTGGTTCTATCATAAAAAAACATGGGGAAAGTTTATTAAACTGCCCTGAAGCACATTTTGCTATAGTTTTTTTCAAGGAATCTCAACCCATTCAACCTTGTTTGGGATAGCCACCAAAACAAAGTTTCTTGAGTAAAACAACTACAGTAGAGTCTCACTTATCCAACACTCGCTTATCCAAGGTTCTGGGTTATCTAAGCCATTTTTGTAGTCAATATTTTCAATATATCGTGATATTTTGGTGCTAAATTCGTAAATACAGTAATTACTACATAGCATTACTGCGTATTGAACTACTTTTTTCTGTCAAATGTGTTGTATAACATGATGTTTTGGTGCTTAATCTGTAAAATCATAACCTAATTTGATGTTTAATAGGCTTTTCCTTAATCCCTCCTTATTATCCAACATATTCGCTTATCCTAGCTTCTGCCGGCCCGTTTAGCTTGGATACGTGAGACTCTACTGTACTTTCAATGTCAGTACTGCACAGTTAAGCAGAAAGTAACATTTCAAAACCAGGAACAGATTCTTTAAAATTTTGTTACATAGTGTATGTTAAATTTGTTACATAGCCCCCAGTGGTGCAGTGGGTTAAACCGCTGAGCTGCTGAACTTGCTGACCAAAAGGTCAGTGGTTCGAATTTGAAGAGCGGGGTGAGCTCCCGCTGTTAGCCCCAGCTTCTGCCAACCTAGCAGTTCAAAAACATGCAAGTGTGAGTAGATCAATAGGTACCGCTCTGGCAGGAAGGTAACAGTACTCCATGCAGTCATGCCGGCCACATGACCTTGGAGGTGTCTATGGACAACGCCGGCTCTTCGGCTTAGAAATGGAGATGAACACCAACCCCCAGAGTCAGACAGGACTGGACTTAATCTCAGGGGGAAACCTTTACCTTTACCTAGTGTTATTACAGAGAGCCTCTGCCTTGATTCTTCCATTTATTCTCTTTAGGAAGCTTCTTACCTCTCAAGTGTTCCACCTTTTAAAAGCACATTACCTTTGCAATAGAAGAATCTAGGGTTGTTGTATGTGTTCTGGGCTGTATGGCCATGTTCCAGAAGCATTCTCTCCTGACGTTTTGCCCACATCTATGGCAGGCATCCTCAGAGGTTGTGAGGTATCTGGAGAAACTAAGCAAGGAAGGTTTATATATCTGTGGAAGGTCCTGGGTGGCAAAAAGAACTCTTGTCTGTTGGAGGCCAGTGTGAATGTTGTAATTAATCACCGTGATTAGCATTGAATAGCCTTCCAAGCTTCACCTCCCGGCCTGGGGGAATCCTTTGTTCAGAAGAATTCCAGACATGAGTCAATCAGGGGCAGCTAACGACTCTGAACAAAGGATTCCCATCGAAGTATCTAGCATTTTCCACTCTTCCAGTTGGATTGGGACAGTCACCCTTTCGATCTGAACAAAGGCTAGACCTGTGGTAGAGGTCAATCAACACCAACGTGAGTCAAGAGTGTGATGTGGAAGCTTAAAAGGCCAATGTAATTCTATATGAATTATGAGCCTAGTGCTTAGATCTAGGGAGGTCATAGTCCCACTCTCTTCTGCTTTGGTCAGACCTCACCTGGAATAACAACACTATGTTCAGCTCTGGACAATGGAGCCATGGATTCAGATTGCAGGGAAAGAGATTCCACCTCAACATTAGGAAGAACTTCTTGAAAGTTAGAGCTGTTTGATGGTGGAATATCCCTCATCAGAGTCCGGTGGAGTCTCCTTCCCTGGAGGTTTTTAAGCAGAGGTTGGATGGCCATCTGTTGGGAGGGCTCAGATTGTGTCTTCCTGCCTGGCAGAAGGAGGTTGGACTGGATAGCCTTTGGGGAGCCCTTTCAACTCTAGTATTCTATGATGCTAAGAAGGAGCAAGACTCAAAGATTAAGACCTGTGACAAGCTGTTGAAGTTATTTTGGAGAGTTTCAAGTTCTGTAAGAGATAGGGCTGTAAACAGATCCATTTTTCAAAACGGGCTCCAGCAGTTTTGGTGTTACGGTCGGCTGTGATGGCACAGGCTCCACCACTATTTTTTCCCTGGCCACAACAGACAAAGTGGCTGCCGAAAACGGTTGCTTTTGGTTTCTTTCAGCTACACGTGGCGCGCCGAGAGGCTTCACAATAGTCCTGTCTGTTGAGCCAATCAGAACAGAAAAAGCCCATGATTTGGTTTTAGCCAAGCTGGGCTTCCATGTTTCTGTTGTGAGCTGGCTTCTGAAAGAGACAGATTGGTGATCTAAATTCAACATCACTGCTCACAGATCTGCATGGCTTGGCTTACTTTTTGACTCAAATAGCAATAAATAAACAGTTTACTTTCTACACACTTAAGAAACTGCCACGGATGGTGCCCTTCACACGAGGTTGTTGATGGCAAATGAATCCAGAAAGAGTGGTTTCTTAAGCCTGATGCCTTTAACCCTGGTCTTATTGAAGGATATAAGGAGAAAGGATGCCAGAAAGGGTGGTTTCTTAAGCCTGATGCCTTTAACCCAGGTCTTATTAAAAGCTATAAGGAGAAAGGATCCCAGAAAGAATGGTTTCTTAAGCCTCATGCCTTTAACCCAGTTCTTTGGCACCAGAGGAAGACTGTGCCTTCAAACATAGGCCATTTGGACTGGGGCTGAGGATTGCTCCGGCATTCACAGCCATTGAGAAAGAGGGACCTGGAAAAGCTTGTCAGCTGCAAAGCTCCTTGGACTCAAGACAACCATGCCTTGAGATGCTTTTGAATACTGCAGCTCAGATATGACACCCGTTTCTCTTTGAAGAAGGGAAATGCCTTGTCGGTTGATCCTGAGTGTCGGTGGGCCCTTTCCCCGTCTCCAGCCGTTGTGTTGCCAGACCCAGCAAAGCGGAAAGCAACGAGCCAGCAAGGAGGCCCTTGAAATATTCATGAAGAGCAATCCCATTTCCGCAGCTGCGGTGGGGAAGTGGCATTAGAGAGGAGGCCTGGTCCTTGTCTTTGGCTGTGATTCATCTTTATCTTGCTCTCCTCTCTCTCTTTGGAGGAAAGAGGATGGAGGAAACGTCCCTCTCGGGTGCTCTTGCTGTTGCTGTCGCCCTTCCTTAAATCCACAATGAGGTGCCGTTGCCTGTTTCGTGGAAGCTCCAGGAGCAATTCCCCGCATGAGCAGAAATGTTTTATTCCTAAAAGCCTTTTCTTTTAAATGCCATTATATATCACAAGAGGGGAAAACCACCTGCAGACAGATGTGTAGCCTAAGTTTGCAGGGAAATTGTAAGGAAAGCTAAAGCTCCGACTGAGCTGGCTAAGCAAGCATGGAGAGACATCAGTATACATCAAAAGAGAGTGTTAGTCTACTCTGTATTCAACAAAAGAGACTGAAACAGAATGCTTAAAAAACAGACTGTTTGAACTTACCTGTATCTAAACACATGAAGTTTTGCAAGTACTGTAGAGTCTCACTTATCCAACATAAACGGGCCGGCAGAACGTTGGATAAGCGAATATGTTGGATAATAAGGAGGGATTAAGGAAACACCTATTAAACATCAAATTAGGTTATGATTTTACAAATTAAGCAGCAAAACATCATGTTATACAACAAATTTGACAGAAAAAGTAGTTCAATACACAGTAATGCTATGTAGTAATTACTGCATTTACGAATTTAGCACCAAAATATCACGATGTATTGAAAACATTGACTACAAAAATGCGTTGGATAATCTAGAACGTTGGAGAAGTGAGTGTTGGATAAGTGAGACTCTACTGTAAATCAACTATGTTAACTTTTAACTAAGACTACTTTTTTTGTCTCTTGAGAGCATGATTTAAAAGCAATATACTTTATGGGAAAGTAGATGTTTATTTTTGGGCAACTGAAATAACGCTTCTGAAGATCTGCTATATATTTTATGCGTTGGCATATTTTTGTTCCTAACAGTTCAAAGAGAAAGCCATGGATATCAGTCTAACAACTGAGAAACCTAAATGGCCTTGCATAAATACTAGTGGATATTTTATTTACCACCAAGGAGAAGGTTGACTCAAGTGAGTTTTTAACTCTTCTCAGAAAGATCATATTTTACAAAAAGTTTATGATTATTCCAAACCATGTGAATGCCAACTGATCTCTAAAAGGGTCATGCTTCCAAATGGCTATGGAGATTCTGGTTTTCCAAAAGGTTATGGCCTCTAAAAAGTCATGCCTTTCCAAAACAAATGAAGTTTTGCACAGCCCTAGTGGTTAGCAATAACAATGCTGATGGAGCCATTTGGGCACCTGTCATATCCAAAATGGCTCAACTTCGGTTGTTGTATTTTGGCCTTATTATGAAAAGACAAAACTCACTAGAAAGCATAATACAATACTTGGGAAGAACAGTTGAGGATGGCACCAGAGGAAGACTCTGTGTCTTCAAACATAGGCCATTTGGACTGAGGCTGAGGATTGCTCTGGCATTCACAGCCATTGAGAAAGAGGGACCTGGAAAAGCTTCTCAGCTGCAAAGCTCCTTGGACTCAAGACAACCAGAGACTGTAATGTATATTTTCCTTTACCCCTTTGAAACTTCCAGCTTATTGCCTTAAAGGGATAACCTTTTGAAACAATAAAACCAGTTTTGAGTTATCTACAGTGTTTTGATCCTTGGGAGTTCCAGCTTCCCTAAAGGAGGGCAAAAAGCAGAACAGTTGAGGATGATGAGACTTGAAGGTCTCTCATTCCTGGGTTGTCACAAGTCAACTTGATCTCAGTAAACAAACAACTCTGCACTTGGTAAGGACAAACCACAGATAATTTCACAATCCAAGAGACATTCAAATATTATAGGACCCATCCCTTGTTCAAGATTTATAGCCATTTCTGCAGTGATATCCTCTTTTCAATTATTCTTCCCTGAATATTCATAAGCATGGGTTCCCTTTAAATCATCCGTAGTGGATAAATGCACCATAAATTTCGAACGGACGGGCTGTTTTATTAGATCCCTTCACAATTAATCCTGCGTAGTGACTTCATCTTTCTCTCGGAAGTCTGTAAGACTTTGTCGCTCTCTTTTCTCTGCTCTTTCCGAGTGGCTCAGCCATTTGTAACCCTAATCCAGTTTCTGTTGAACAAGGGCCATCCGTTAGCTCTGATTGAACCAAGCGCCATTATTCTTGGCATCTTTAAACATTGTTCTATGAGGACATAGAACGTGGCTGGTTTTATAAATAAGCCTTGTAAATAAGGGATGTCAGCAGTGAGGACGGCAGACTGCTTTGTTTTCATTTCACATGACTTCAGGAACTTGCAATTCCTACAGGCAGTACAATTCAGATCAAATCAGATAATTTGCATTCAGAAACTGGATTATATGGAAATGTAGATCGAGCGTAAGAGTGTAGGGAAGTCAACAGGGATTGCAAAACTCCAGTTTCTAGGTTTTACTAGGCTGTTGCAAGCAACGGGAGTCTGTTTTCCTGTCAACCAGGATGCAGCAGACTGACATTTCCATCCCTGATTTCCCTAATTTTAGACTACTCAGACATTTTTATTGACTTCTTTAGGACAAAAATAACCCCTAAGTCAATGATGGGCAACCTTTTGCATTTGGTGTGTCAAAATTCACCAAAAAATCTAGCATGACTTGGGTGGTGTGTCACTTTGAGAAAAAAACCATAATTTCTCAATATGTATAGTTTAAATAACAAAAATATATAATTGTAATATATAACTGTATTCAATAAATAAAAAACTATTTACTACCATTATTTACATGTACAACAATCTGTAGTACCTCTTGCAGTTTCCACGCTGATTTATTTCTATTGTAGTTTCAATGTAGTCATGAATAATGAATAATATAATAATAATATAATAGTAATAATATAATAATAATACACTACAATAATAATAGAATAATAATAGAATGATTATATATATATACACAGTATTTATATTCTGCCCTTCTCACCCCGAAGGGGACTCAGGGCGGATTACAATGAACACATATATGGCAAACATTCAATGCCAACAGACAAACAACATACATTAGACAGACTCAGAGGCATTTTTAACATTTTTCCAGCTTCACGATTCCGGCCACAGGGGGAGCTGTTGCTTCACCGTCCAGTAGTGGCTGTACTTCCTCATTCCTTTCCTCGTGTTTTGCTGGCAGTTTTATGATGTTGTAAATTAGCCTCCTGCATAAAATGTCCCTAAATTTCCCTAATTGACAGATGCAACTGTTTTTCGGGGCTGCATAGGTCAACAGCAAGCCGGGGCTATTAATGGTCAGAGGCTTAACCCGACCCGGGCTTCGAACTCATGACCTCTCAGACAGTAGTGATTTATAGCAGCTGGTTACTAGCCAGCTGCGCCACAGCTGGCTATATATATATATATATATATATATATATATAAATGTAATGTGCATAATTCCCATGGAGTAAACAACAAAACCACTGGACCAAATCACACCAAATTTGGCCATAGACATAGTCATCCAATCAATCTGCATGCGGCAGCGTGTCAACAAAAATGGCTAGGCGTGTCAGTGCTGACACGTGTGTCATAGGTTGGCCATCACTGCCCTAAGTAGTGGTTCAGAATCAGAGACTGGAAAGTCACGTTTAAAATCTGTTCACCACCACTGTTTATTATAGAGCATGAAATGTAGTCCATTGCCATTGCTCTTTCTACTGTGGATTGCAACCTTATTGTTCTCCAGATATTGCTGATCTATAACTCCAACAAGGAATTGTTAGATAGAAATGGGACAGCATTGTACACATATAAGGCAAACATTCAATGCCATAGACACATAGAACAAAGACAGAGACAGACGCAGAGGCAATTCAACCTTCTCCTGAGGGGATGTTCGATTCTGGCCACAGGGGGGAGCAGCTGCTTCATCATCCACTCTGACGGCACTTCCTCATTCCAACATCGTAAATTAGTTAAATTTGCCTCCCCACTTTATAAGTGGTACCTTATTTCCTACTTGATAGATGCAACTATCTTTTGGGCTGCTAGGTCAGCAACGAGCAGGGGCTATTTTTTATTTTTAATTGACGAGTGCTCACCCCGCCACGGGCTGGCCTCGAACTCATGACCTCATGGTCAGAGTGATTTATTGCAACAGGCTGCTCACCAGCCTGTGCCACAGCCCGGAACTAGGATTCCAGTTCTGCTCTCTTCTGAAATGGACCGGGCTAACCTAATATTTCCAGCTCTGAGTGGAAGCCATAGTAGCCTCCAAAGTTTATATAGAGACCCCGATCTCACTTTACATGTGTATCTATGTGAGAGATATCTCCTATCCAAAACCTAACAGCACCGAGCAAAGCTTCTGCAATTATTATTATTAATTATTATTATTATTATTATTATTATTATTTTATTTTTGTACCCCGCCTCCATCCCCCGCAGGGACTCGGCGCAGCTAACATGGGGCCAAGCCCAAATTACCACAATAAAGCAAGATAAAATGCATTCAGAGCAAAAAAACAAGCATAGTCAACATTACAATTACACAAAATTACACCATTTTAGACCAAAAAGCATGCACTCTGGCCATTTAGATTCTTCTTGTGTTGTTCTGGGGGTTTGTTTCCAAACCGCAAAAAGCGATCCCTGCTCCAAGTCTGTCTCCAAGTCTGACAAGGAGCGAAAGAAGAAGAGAAATCTTCTGAGCTCATTAGGAGATAAAGCAGCCTACCTGGCGCGTGGGAGAGGGAACAGAAGGGAAGATTTCCTTTTAATCATCCTTATTACCAGACCTCTTCTTGGCAGCCAACATTTGTCGTACTAATAGTCCTCAGTGACACAAAGCATTCAATACGGATTCCTTTGTTCTCCCACGCTGTTTTTTATTTCCGTCTCAAAGTGACCTCCCTTTCCTCCATCAGCGGCTTAGCTTACTTTTTCCTCCTAAAAATTAGAAACTATTTAGCAGGGCCCCAAATGTTGGATATGTGTTGATACTGGGTTATCAAATCCACGCTCCCATCTGTCTTCTCCAAAGCAAACCAGAAAGATAGTTGTGTTAAAAGGGGAAAGGCAATGGAGGTATTCCAGGCTCACTGGGCATCACTTACACCTTTGTAAGTGATGCCCAACTTTGTTTTTGTGGCTTCCACAAACTAGGTTGAATTGGTTGAGATTCGATGAGACATTCATAGACAAACTATAGCAAAATGTGCTGCAAGATGTCCCACAAAAACCAAGTTTTTGCAGTTTAATAAACTTTCCCCATATTTTTATGATACACCCAATTAGGAAATGACATTTATTAAACTGCAAAAACTTGGACATCTTGCAGCACATTTTGCTATAGCTTGTCAATGAATGTCTCATCGAGTCTCAACCAATTCAACCTAGTTTGTGGAAGCCACAAAAACAAAGTTTCTGGAGGATACCAACTTACTTACTTAGGCGATCCCTCGTAGTTCGAGGATGATGGTCTTCCAGTTGTGGGGTCCTGTGGGTGGGTTCTTAGGTGGCTGAAGAGACCTATTCTTGATCTGCATGTTCTCCCACAGTGAGGACGTCGGTTTCCAGGTGGAAGGCGGTCCCGGTCAGGGTTGGCTTGACGGGCCTTCCTCTTGGCACGTTTCTCCTTTAAGCTCTCCATTCGTGCCTCTTTGAACTCCACAGCACTGCTGGTCACAGCTGACCTCCAATTAGAGCGCTCAAGGGCCAGAGCTTCCCAGTTCTCAGTGTCTATGCCACAGTTTTTAAGGTTGGCTTTGAGCCCATCTTTCAATCTCTTTTCCTGCCCACCAACATTTCGTTTCCCGTTCTTGTGTTCGGAGTAGAGGAGCTGCTTTGGGAGACGGTGATCGGGCATTCGGACAACGTGGCCAGTCCAGCAGAGTTGATGGCAAAGGAGCATCACTTCAATGCTGGTGGTCTTTGCTTCCTCAAGCACGCTGACATTTGTCCGCCTGTCTTCCCAAGAGATTTGCAGGATTTTCCTGAGGCAACACTGATGGAAATGCTCCAGGAGTTTGGTGTGATGTCTGTAGACAGTCCACGTTTCGCAGGTGTAGAGCAGGGTTGGGAGGGCAATGGCTTTGTAAACAAGCACCTTGGTCTCTCTACGGATGTCCCGATCATCAAACACTCTGCTTCATTTGGAAAAATGCTGCACTTGCAGAGCTCAGGCGGTGTTGTATTTCAGTTTCAATGTTGACTTTTGTGGAGAGGTGGCTGCCAAGGTAGCAGAAATGGTCAACATTTTCTAACGTTACACCATTAAGCTGTATTCCTGGCCTTGCAGACGGATTAGCTGGTGACTGCTGGAAGAGCACTTTGGTTTTCTCGATGTTCAATGAGAGGCCGAGCTTCTTGTATGCTTCTGCAAAGGTGTTTAGAGTATACCAACTACTTTCAAAGGAAGGACCTGTTGTACCTCAGTGCTGGTCCACCTTGCTCTTAACACGCACTCCACCAAAGCAGACTTGATTTAAACAGTTTATTGGTAAAAGGTAGCGAAATCTGACTAAAAGGCAATAAAAGAAAGCAATAATCCAAATGCAAAAGCAGTCAGTAAAATAGAATTCAAAGTCTCAAATATAGCAAATCAGTCCTGAAAACAAGGCAGCATAATCTTCAAAACATAATCCAAAATACAAGATCCAGGCATGAACAAAGGCAAGAATATTTTTCCATGAGCATAACAAGACAGGAACTCTTCCTCCAAAGCCAACGTTGCTTCGTCTGAAATGTTTCCCTACTTTTCCCCTATTTAACCGTTCATACAAGACATAAAAGCATTCCTTTGTCCTTGGGTTCCCACACATTTACCACCTATCCTAAGAGAACATTTGAGACAAACTTTTAACCTTAACCTTGTATCCCTATCTAAAAAAGACTCCTCTGAATCACTGCCAGAAGCACCTGGCAATTGTTGATTTTCTGAATCCAGTTGATGTTCTGAATCCTGTGAAAAGTCACCATTATCACAGGCTTCTGCTTCACTGCTAGTCTGCGGCCTCTCTAACAATTCAGACTCAAAGCCTTTCACATTTCCATCTTCAGCATTTCCATGGTCAGCCTGCATAAACCCAAATCCCGCTTCATCATCAGACTGAACCACAACAGGACCACACAATTAAACAGGAAATAACACTTTCAAACCAGGAACAGAAAATGTTTCAAATTTTGTTACATAGTTCTACTCTCCAGCTCCTTCCATGCGAGATGCCTCTTTGTAAGCGTTTTGGACCCTTCTTCTGGGGTTAAACCCAGGACGTTTGCAAGAAGATTCAGCCAAAGAAGGACAGAGAAATGGCTCAGGGACCCAATGAGATATGTTGTTGTATTATCCAGAAGGCTGCAAGGTTGATAAATAGCCAAGAGAGCAGACATGATTTAAACAGCTCCGTCTTATTAATGAGTCCATCTTAGGCCGAGGAAGTCAACAACAATATCAGCCACATAAAGAATGACAACATCTCGGAATGAAATAACTCAGCGGCCTCTGTCCGTGCTCTTCCACCCAATAAATGGAGTTGGGGAGCCAGAACATTACGGTCATTATTTTGTAAAAGTGAGTATTGCCGAACTTTGAGTCTCAGCACGAAGTCCATGCTTGGTGATAGAACCAGGATCCCGTTTCATCAAGATGAAGCTCATTCACCCCATTGATTCCTGTCTGTGACCTATTGGAGCTGGGATTATGGTGCTAGAGAATTCATGGCTGTGTTAGTGAATGGTCAGTATGTTTTGGACAGCACTAACGGAGCAGAATCCTATTTAATGTCTTGTGGACTGATAGATCTATTTAAATATTTGAAACAATGTCCCGTTGAGGAAAGGAGAAAAAGGAGTCTTCCTTAGATAGAGACACAAGGTTAAGGTTAAGGGTTCGTCCCAGGCGTTCTATGAGAATCGCTAGTAAACGTGTGGGAACCCAAGGTCAGAGGAATGCTTTCTTAGCTTGTAAGCATGGTTAAATAGGGTGAAACAGGGAAAGATTTCAGACAAAGCAACGTTGATTTTGAGTAGCTTAATTCCCGTCTTGTCTCTGCTCATGGAAATGGATTCTTGTTTTGTTCATGCCTAGATTCTGTGTTTGGATTGTATTTTGGAGTTCACGCTGCCTTGTTTTTCAGGACTGATTTGCTATATTAGAGACTTTGAACTATTTTCTATATTCTGCAGATTGCCTTTGCAATTGGATTACTGCTTTCTTTACTGCTTTTTATTAAGACTTTGCTATCTTTTATCAATAAACTGTAAAAACCAAGTTTGTAGTGGTAGGGTGTGTGTTAAGAGCAAGGTGAACCAGCGCTGAGGTGCAACAGATCTGTCAATTCAAACTGCAAGAGAAAAGATTTATGTTTCAACGTTAGGAAGAATTTTTTTGACTGCAAGACCTGCTTTGGCTGGTGGTTTGCTCTCCTTCTTTTAAACTTTGAAACAGACACTGAATCTGGAGGGCTTGGATTGTGTCTTCCTGGCAAAAGGGGGTTGGACTGGATGGCCTTTGGGGTCCCTTCTAACCCAAACACTCTCTGATTCTCATCACCTGAACTGCAAGTGTTCTCAACACACATCCGGCCAACTTTGCCCCAGGAACAGAAATGTGAGAAACTGCCTTATAACTATGAAAACTCTTTTTCTCTCTCTCTTGGTTGTTGTTCTTCCCAGGTCCTGGACAATTTGGAGAGCCACCTGCAGAAGTCAGAATACTTCCGCTTCCTTTGGTTCCCTCACAGTGAGAATGTCAGTGTCATCTACCAAGATCATACCAACAAGGTGAATCCACGACTTCGCAGCCAAGGAAAGGAAGTCTGTTGGCAGAGCCAGAGGGAGGCAGGCTATAACCCTGCGTCAATTGAAATAACTGTTCGATTTATTAATTTTACAAGTTAAGAACTGAGGCTGGTGGAGTGGCTTCAACAAGCACTGCCACCGATTCACTTTGGGTTCTGCAAAATGTAGGGAATTTGGAGGCAGAAGACTTGTTTTTGTTCTTGTTATTGGGCGCATCCACACTGAATGCATGCCATGGCTCAGTGCTATGGAAACTTGAGTGTTGTAGCTTTGCAAGGTCTTGATCCTTTTCTGTGCAAGGGTGCACTGAAAGCACATTGAAAGCATGCTATGACTCAGTATATGAAAACTTGGGAGTTGTAGTTTTGCAAGGTCTTGATCCTTTTCTGCGCACAGGTGCACAGATTGCATGCTGAGTGCACATTTAATGCATGTCATGGCTCAATATTATGGAAACTTGGGTGTTATAGTTTTGCAAGGTCTTGATCCTTTTCTGCGCACAGGTGCACAGATTGCATGCTGAATGCATGCCGTGGCTCAATGCTATGGAAACTTGGGAGTTGTAGTTTTGCAAGGCCTCAATCTTCTTCTGTGCAAGGATGCACAGATTGCATGCTGAATGCACATTGAATGCATACCGTGCCTCAATGCTATGGAAACATGGGAGTTATAGTTTTGCAAGGTCTCAATTCTTTTCTGTGCTAGTGTACTGGTGTTGTTGCCTTCCCCAAACCACAAAGAGTGGTGGGTAATAAATGAAGTGTTGTTGTTGTTGTTGTTGTTATAGACAAACTACAGCTCTCAGGATCCCGAAGCATTGAGCTATGGCAGTTCAAGTGGCATCAAACTGCATTCATTCAACAGTGGAGATGCAACTGTTGTTATCTTTATCTCTATACTGCCTTCCTCCCAGGTTGGGATGAAGGAGGCTTAGAAAATTAAAATGATCATAATGCAGTGCCAAGCAATGCACAAAGGCAACTCCAAAATAGAATTAAACTATTACCAATTGAAAATATTGAAAAAACTCCCATTGGAGATGATGGACTTTGTTGAGCCTGGAAGACCCCTAAATCTGCTCAGAGGTTGGGGGGTTAATATCTGACCTGTATCTCTTTGGTGTCTCTTTCCAGCCGCCCTGCTCTTCTGCAAATTGGTTTTGGGACTATGCCATTGGGTATTACCTGTTGGAGTTCCTTCTGTGGATCAGGTGAGTTTGTGTGTATTTATCTTCTCCCAACATTGAGACTTTGGGTGGCTTGCCATGCGAAAAAGACAAATACATGCAAAAACCTGCAATGGTTTGAGTGTACAGTACTTGAAATTCTGTCCCACACTATAAATGTATTATTATTATTATTATTATTATTATTATTATTATTATTATTATTATCCCATCTTTCTCCCAAAATTGAGAATTCAGGTGGCTAAAAATGCAGAAAAGAACAATACATACAAAAACAAGCGAAGGTGCACTTCATACCCGAGATATCAAATTTATTCTGTAATATTAGTAGGCCCCATCTCATATTATTATTACTATTATTGTAATTATTATTATTATTATTAGTCATCATCATATTTTGTATCCTATCCTTCCCCCAAAATTGAGGTTTCAGGTGACATATCATGCGAAAAAGTCAATACGTGCAAAAACATGCATTGGTTTGAATGCATTTGATATCCCTTTCAAACTATAACCATATTGTTGTTGTTGATGATGATGTTGTTATCTTATCTTTCTTCCAAAATTGAGAATTCAGATAGCTTGCAATTTGGAAAAAAAATCCAATAAGTGGAACAGTGTGATGGCACGAAACAATTCACGTTAAAAAAATTTAAACTCAAGATTAAAAGCTATAGTTTGGAATACAGTAGAGTCTCACTTATCCAACATTCGCTTATCCAATGTTCTGGATTAACCAACGCATTTTTGTAGTCAATGTTTTCAATACATTGTGATATTTTGGTGCTAAATTCATAAATACAGTCATTACTACATAGCATTAGTGCATATTGAACTACTTTTTCTGTCAAATTTGTTGTATAACATGATGTTTTGGTGCTTAATTTGTAAAATCATAACCTAACTTGATGTTTAATAGGCATCTCCTTAATCTCTCCTTATTATCCAACATATTTGCTTAGCCAACATTCTGCCGGCCTGTTTATGTTGGATAAGTGAGACTCTACTGTATATAGCTCTCCAGGTCTTAATGGACTGCAATACCCATCATGCATAAGCATTGACTATTCTTGCTAGGGCTGATGGGAGTTGCAGCTCAATAACTTCTGAAAAGCTGGATAATTTTCTACCCATACTTTTGAACCACATTTGAACACACATTTCCTTCCAATATAAAACCAAGATCAGAATAGATATCTGGTCCTGTGCTGCTATCTAGTGGACAGTGAGTGAATAGAACCACTGGGAGTTGTGTTGTGTTGTTTGTATAAAAGGGCATGCAAGTCTGCTAGTTGTTTGTGTCAGATTGTAATAGGTTTCTGATCCAGAATCCAAAATCTTCCAGTTTTGTTTAATGTCACTGGATTTCTATGGCTGAAATGGTATTGAAATACTAATCTCTGATAGTAGTTTGTGTCAGATTGTAATAAATTTCTGATCCAGAATGCAGAATCTTACTTATTTATTTACAACATTTATATTCCGCCCTTCTCTTCCTGAAGGGGACTCAGGGTGGATCACAATGCACATATACATGGCAAACATTCAACGCATTTAGACATACGATATATATAGACAGACTCAGAGGCAATTGAATATTTTCCAGCTTCCTGCTTCATGAGGGTATTCTCGATTCCGGCCACAGTGGGAGCTGCCACTTCATCCACTTGTGACACCGAGTCCTTGATGGAGTACTTCCTCATACTTTCCACACGCTGCTGGAGGTTTTTATGGTGTCGTAAATTAGTTAAATTAGCCTCCCCGCATAAAGCGGCACCTAAATTTTCTACTCGACAGATGCAACTGTCTTTCTAGCTGCTTAGGTCAACATCGAGCTATGTTATTAATGGTTGGGAGCTCAATTCTGTTGGTGTACTTTTGGTGTAAGGGTGAAATGATGAATCAAGTGTTTTTTTACTGTTTGCAACTGTGTATACTGGACATGTTTTTCCAGCAATTTAAGTGTTAATAGCAGGCCAGTTTTGAGTGATAGCCTGCAAGAGCCAATAGGTCGTGACTTCCAGTCTGAGAGGATGTTTTGTCATTCTGCTGTGGAATGTGCTGTTATCGGCAGAGTGTGTGCTTCACTGATCAGCAAGGAGAGAGCATATCTCCTATGAGCGATGGACTTTACAACTTGTAAATAACTTTTGTATATAAAGTCTAAGAACCGCTGCGTTCAGCTGATTAACAACTGTGGTGTCATTTGTCGGTGCTGCTTATCAGGATGGGCAAGCAGTCTGACTGAGGATGTATTGGTGAGAGGTCTGGATCACCAATAAATCAAAGTTGTGCGGAGCTGATGATTTTTTAAAACCCACCCTGACAAATCCGATCGGGCTGCTTTCGAACTCATGACCTCTTAACCAGTAGTGATTTATTGCAGCTGGCTACTAACCAGCTGCGCCACAGCCTGGCCCAGCTTTGTGTATTGTCACTTGATTGCTATGGCTGAACAGGTATTGACACTCTTATCTCAGAAAATCCTGGTACAAGCTCAAATCATTGCACCATACTGGCTTCATCGGTTTGCGTTAGTAATTTGCAAAAAAGGGGTTCTGAAGTCTAGAAAACACAAAATAATCCTGTTTGCTAGCATTCTTCCCAGGATCTCAGTTTCCCACCTCACCCTGTTTTCCTCCTTTTCCTTTAGCACATTCCTCCCATGCCTGGTCGGCTGGCTCAACCGCTTCTTCTTCTGGCTCCTCTTCACTGGCAAAGTGGAAAACGTCAACCTGAGCTACAAGATCTTCAACTACGAGTGCCGTTTCAAGCAGCATGTCCAAGACTGGGCTATTCCCATGTAAGACGCCAAGAGCAGAGCAGAATGCAAGGCAGGCATGGGCCAACTTTGGCCCTCCTCCAGGTGTTTTGGACTCCAACTCCCACAATTCCTAACAGCCTACCGGCTGTTAGGAATTGTGGGAGTTGGAGTCCAAAACACCTGGAGGAAAGCCAAAGTTGGCCCATGCCTGGTGTAGATACACTCCACCATTGCCTCTGTTTGATAGTATCTTTATGGCTCAAACGGCTAAATCTTTCGCAGCGAGAAAACAAAGGAGGCCCTTCTGGAGCTGAAGGAGGTCCTGGAGAGCAACCCCAAAATCGTGGCCCATTACCCAGTGGAAGTACGCTTCACCCGGGGTGACAACATCCTGCTGAGCCCTTGCTTCCAGAGAGACAGCTGCTACATGAACATCATCATGTATAGGTATTTATTTATTTATTTGCAGTATTTATATTCCGCCCTTCTTTCTCACCCCAAAGGGGACTCAGGGTGGATTACAATGCACATAGATATGGCAAACATGTCAGTGTTTTTTGGTGTTAGTGTGTGAAATGTTAAATCAAATTGTTGCTGTTGGATTGTGCCTATGTGTTCCGGCAAGCTTTCCAGCAGCACAGGAGTTAATTACATGCCAGCCCTGATTGATTGCCTGCAGGGCCAATGGGTCAAGACTTCTGTTTCAACTGCCATGAACTGTGGAATGTTGGGAGTTGCCTTGCTAGCACTGATAGGAGACTCGGCTTGCTGAGAGGACACGCCATGCTTTGCCCTTGCCGGGGAACATGTGTCCTGATAGCGATGGTGTTTAGAGTTGTATATAGTCTGTAAATAAAAGTATAGTACCACTGGGATCAGCAGATAATTTACGACTGAGGTGTCGTTTTGTTGGTGCCACTTTGCTGATGTTTAAGTGGTCTGACTGGTGAGAAGAAGGTGAGAAACCTGACCCATAAATTAAGTCAGGGTGGCGATTAACACCTGACAAAACATTCAATGCCACCAGACAAACAACATACAGTATAGACACACACAGAGGCAATTTAACATTTCCAGCTCAATTCCAGTCACAGCGGAAGCTGTTGCTTTACCATCCACTAGTGACATCGAGTATTGTACTTCCTCATTCCTTTCCACGTGCTGCTGGCAGTTTTATGGTGCTGTAAATTAGTTAAATTAGCCTCCGCATAAAGCACACCTAAATTTCCTACTTGACAGATGCAGCTGTCTTTCGGGCTGCTTAGGTAAACAGCAAGCTGGGCTATTTAATGGTCAGGGGCTTAACCCGACCCGGGCTTCAAACTCATGACCTCTCAGTCAGTAGTGATTTATTGCAGCTGGTTACTAGCCAGCTGCACCACAGCCTGGCCCTAGGTATGGATCAGGTGGCCCAGAGGGAGGTGTTTATACAATCCTAGAGTTGGAAAGGACCCCCAAAGGTCACCCAGTCCACCCTCTTCTGTGACGCAGGAGTGGAAAAGCCTGACTGATGGGTATCCAGTTCAATACACTGGACTCCTAGCAGCATCTGACACTATCAAGAAGTTCTTCTTAATGTTTAAGTAGAACTTCATTTCCTCTTCTTGTCCTTCAAATGTCCCTCACGTGCTCTCAGTAGTGTTATGCAAGGGACAGAAGTTATTTATCCATCTCAATGTGTCTTCTTTGTCCTCCTTTAGACCCTATGGGAAAGATGTGCCTCGCCTCGACTACTGGTTGGCCTATGAGGGCATCATGAAGAAGGTTGGAGGCAGGCCACACTGGGCAAAGGCAAGTCCTTCAAATAGAAATCAATGTTTTTATTTAGATGTTGTTGCTGTTGTTAGTTGGTGTGGTGTAGTGCAATGCTCAAACCACCATGCTGCACTGTTTGTTTGCTTTAGGACCTGTATTTAGTAAGGCACTAAAGATCCCTGGTTCAGAACTATAAATCTCCCTCCCTAGACTGCAAATCCCAGATTCCACAGTATTCCTGTGTCACTTCAAGTGGAATCTACAGATGTAGAACTAATGTTTCCTGAGAATTTGATCTTGTGGTGAATGATATTAATCCATGATAGTACAGTAGAGTCTCACTTATCCAAGCCTCTGGATAATCCAAGCCATTTTTGTAGTCAATGTTTTCAATATATTGTGCTATTTTGGTGCTAAATTCGTAAATACAGTAATTACAACATAACACTACTGCGTATTGAACTACTTTTTCTGTCAAATTTGTTGTATAACATGATGTTTTGGTGCTTAATTTGTAAAATCATGACCTAATTTGATGTTTAATAGGCTTTTCCTTAATCCCTCCTTATTATCCAAGATATTCGCTTATCCAAGCTTCTGCTGGCCCGTTTAGCTTGGATAAGTGAGACTCTACTGTAGTTGTTCCGCAGCCTGATGGGATTTAATGATGATAAAAATATCACCTATGAATCTGCAGTATTTAATTACACTGTCTGCAATGTCTGATTAAGGATGAAGTTGCATTCTAAATTATCCATGAATAGATGGGCTCCCCGTCTATTTTATTTACTTGGAAGTAACATTTCTGATGAAATTTGAAATAATTTTTCTCTATCACAATATCAATTAGGTCTATCAAAAATGTATAGGAGGGTGATAACTTTTTTATTCAAAGTGAGGAGAGGAAGAAGGGGAAAGAGAAAGAGAGGAAGGAAATCTAAATGACATATTCAAGAAATGGATCAAAAAATTAAGAGAGCATGTTTTTCCAGAAATTTACATTTGACTTCAGAGGACAAATAACATCAAGCTGTCATTTTGATCTGTTTTCAAACCTTTTAGCGTGAGCTGTCACTTTCTTCTCCATAGGACAAAGTTCCCCATCTGCCTCTCCAGCTTTCCAAAGATAGATGAGAAACCTTCTTCCTATGTGCAGTTGTTCTAAACATGTTTCTGCATGCGTAAAACTAATTAGTTTTTTAACACAGCACCTGGGAACCTTCATTGATGAGCAAGGAGAGGAACGCAACCAATGGTGATGCTTGCACCATTTGCCCATTAATTAAGATTGTTCAGGGCAGCTTCGTTTGCCCTGCAGCTGCATGAGATCTTCCTCCCTCTCTTTCACACATGTGCGTTCCAGAGACACATATGAGGAACCCTTTCTTATCTCAAAAAGAAATCCTATGGAACTTCTGCTATTGCAAATCAGTGTCGTGTAGTGATGTGGACTAGGACTCTGGAAATCAGAGTTCAAATCCAAGTTGTCTCTGATTTATGCCAACTCTAAAGTGAACCTATCACTAGGTTTTCTGGAGATGAGAGAGTTTGACTTGCTCAAAATCACCCAGTGGGTTTCTGTGGCTAACGGGGAAACCAAAGCCTTGTCCCCAGAGCCACAGTACTATGTGACACGATTTGTTTTCCTGGGTTATAAATATCATTTCCTATCATAAAAACATGGAAAAGGTTATTAAACTGCAAAAACTTTGTTCTTGCAGGGCATCTTGTAGCACACTTTGCAATAGTTTTTCAATGAGTATTTCAGAATCTCAACCAATTCAATATAGTTTGTGCCAGCCACAAAAACAAAATTCCTGGAGTAGAATAATTACTTCAAATTAAGGAATGCACAATTAAACAAGAAATAACACTTTCAAACCAGGGACAGGAACATTTTTCAAATTTTGTTACATAGTGTAGTGCTGCCTTTTTAATGATTTTGACCTATATATATTAGAGGCTGCTGGAGAGTACTATAAAGATACTAGCTGTGCCCGGCCACGTGTTGCTGTGGCGAAGTATGGTGGTATGGGAAATAAAGTATTGAGGAATTGGTGGTAGTTAAGGTAAAGGGTAAAAGTTTTTCCCTGACATTAAGTCCCCTTCTATGAGTCCCCTTCTACACAACTGGATAAAATGCACACTGAAGTGGATTATACGGCAGTGTGGAGTCAAGATAATCCAGTTGAAAGCAGATAATATAAAATTATAAATGGGTTACATAGCTGTGTGGAAGAGTCTTGAGTCTACACTGCCATATAATCCAGTTAAAATCAGATAATCTGTATTTTACAGGCAGTGTGGAAGAGGCTTAAGTGGGGCCTAACTCTGCCTGTCCCCTGGGGTGAGTGGGTTGCTAGGAGACCAAGCTTAGCCTTCTAACTGGCAGCAATTGGATAAAAACAATTATTCCTCTCCCTCTAATTAGGACTTTATTTTTCTTTACTTTTTGTTGTATGAACCTAGAGGCATGGATGAGGGGTTGTGCTGCCAAGTTTAGTGTTTCTGGGATGTGTAGTTTTGTTGTTTTGTCCTAGGCCGAAATTTTATTATTCTTTTATATATATAGATGTGGCCTTTCAAGATATTAACATACTGCAATTTCCATTAACCCCAGTCGATAATAAGAATGAATAAAATTTCACAGTTCCACATCCTAAGGGTCGTACATTCCCGAAACCTGGTCTTTGTTAAGTTGTGAGTCCCAATAGATCTACTGAATAATTGAAACTATTTTGAGTCTGGTTTAAGAGGGAAATAATAATAATAATAATAATAATAATAATAATAATAATAATAATAATAATAATGTCATCAACATCATCATCAGGATTTATTTTCACGTCCACTTACCATCCAACAATAGATTTGGTACTTAAGCAAAGTCTATTTCCACTTTCTGACCATTGATTGAGGGTATATCAAGACCAGGCGTAGGTCAACTTCAGTTCTCAAGGTGTTTTGGACTTCCTAACAGCCTGCTGTTGACATCCAAAACATCTGGAGAGCTGAGGTTGGCCCATGTCTGGTCTACATGCATCCACCGTGGTTCTTTTTTTGGTAGGACATGGTCTGTGGATGGATGATTCAGGGAGATAGAAGGTAACCACCCTAACATTGTGTCTTTTGCCGCCAGGCCCACACATGTGTCCGGAGAGACTTTGAGCAGATGTACCCCAGCTTCCCGAAGTTCTGCGCCATCCGGGAGAAGCTCGACCCCAGAGGGATGTTCTTGAACACCTATCTGGAGAAGGTCTTCTACTGAGTGATGGGAAGAAGAAAGCAGCCAAGGAATGGAGACATCTGTCACATGGAAGACTCCAATGGTTATTTAGATATCACTTGGAGGAATGGAAACAAGTACTGGCCAGTTTACCTCCTCATTCACTTGTGTAAACCCAAATTATAGAACTGAGGTGGGTCTGAAAACCAATGAAAGACTTCGTGAAAAACTAGAACGTGTTTATGGAGGCAATTGTTTGGGCTGTGGTTCTTAGGAATTCTAATAGGTCTATTGAGTCAGATCTGTGATGGTAAAATAGTATAGATGACTTTTCATATCCATGGATCCGACCCACCACAGGTCAAAAATATTTGGGGAAAAACGTCAAAAAGCAAATCTAGGTTTTGCCTATACTATAGTGTTATAGTGTTATAGTTAGTGTTTGCTGTTTTAGCTAGGGTTTTAATATTGTGTTTTAATTTTAGTTCAGTTTTAATCATATATATTGTACCTTCCTATATGTGTATCTCTTCCCTTTTCTCTGTCGCTTCCTGTTTTTCTCTGCTGTAGTTGAGAATGATATTGCGTTAAAATCAATCAATCAATAAACTTTTTCCAATCCAGAAATTCTCTGCAGACTGGCAGCCAATGGCTTGGTGACCGACCCTGATGCAGGAACCACTCCTTTGGATTGCATTGCAATAGAATGTGTATCAATAGACTCCTTCCATCACTTCTACTTTCCTAGACACAAAGACCTGCTGTGCATTAATGCAGGGATGCATTGAAGGCATCTGGCCACATGGAGGCACACAACTCCCAACACACACACGTGTACAATACCCCAACCCATCCAAAAGCAAGTCTATGCAGCAGAATAATGCAACTTTAAAAAGAGAGTTTTGGAAAGCATTCAGCATATTGTCATTTCTGAACTGCTCGGAAGGCACAAAGCTGCCCAATGTCCTGAAGTAGAAGGCACTGTTTTATATAGAGGAGCAGAATCACAAAATTCGTGGAAAAACAATTCATATAGGTTAAAGGTTTTCCCCTGCCATTAAGTCAAGTCGTGTCCAACTCTGGGGGTTGGTGCTTATCTCCATTTCTAAGCAAAAGAGCCGGCGTTGTCCGTAGACATTCCCAAGGTCATGTGGCCACTGGCATGACTGCATGGAGTTCCGTTATCTTCCCGCTGGAGTGGTACCTATTGATCTACTTGCATTTGCATGTTTTCGAACTGCTCGGTTGGCAGAAGCTGGGGCTAACAGCATGCGCTCACTCTGCTCCCCGGATTCGAACCTGCGACCTTTCGGTCTGCAAGTTCAGCGGCTCAGTGCTTTAACACGCTGCACCACCAGGGGCTCCAATTCCTATATAAATAAAATGCAAATATTTAAACACAGGTTGTGGTGATGGACTATATGGCATTGAGGTCCCTTCCGACAATAATCAGCCTCCCAATTTACGGTTTTGATTTTTGCAGATCTGACTGTTAATGGATTTGATTGAAAATGTTTTTTCTGGCTCTTTCAGTATGACTGGAGGACTCAAGATATCTAGAGAGAATACATCTCTGGGAATGTCTAGGTTTTCTAAGATTGTCTTCAGATGGCATGGATTTCGTCTCTAGACTTGGGTCCCATCCCCATGATACTCGTTATTTGAGCTGTACAGTCACCCTTTGGTATCCACAGATTAGAGACAAGGAAGGGAAAGGTGACTGACCAAATATAGGAAAGAGCCAGAGAATTGTAAGGGGGAGATGTAAAACCCATCAGTGTGATCCTGACTCAGGCAAATTTGGAAAGACAATTGTGTTTATTCATGTCGTATGAAATGTTCTTGTTTACCATATACCCAAAATGAAAAAAAGCATTTCCCTGCTCTTCTTATTCCACATTCAAACTAGATCCCTCCAATAACAAACTATTGTTCTTCTGTGCCTTCCTGTGTTTCTGATTTATGACAATTCTATAAGGTAAACGGGGTTTTCTTAGGTTTGTTCAGAGGCAAGTTGCCTTTGTCTTCCTCTGAGACCGAGGCTCCTTCTACACTGCTGAAGTGAAATGGATTATATGGGAAGTAGACTGATATAATCATAATAATGTGGATTATTTGATAATCTGGGTTATATATGACAGTGTAGAAGGGGCCTAAGAGGGTTTTCACAGCTAAGAAGGGACTCAAACCCGGAATCATAGTCCAATGCTCAAACCACTACACCAGGCTGACTCCTATATCATACTCATAAGTTTGGGTTCCAAATCCTACAATCACTAAACAGCCCTATTGGCCACAGGGAGACTTACTTTGGAGTAGACATTGATAGCATCACATTATGAGAATCTTTGTAAGTTTCACAACAATCCTGTGAGGCTGGGGCCACCTCTTGCAATTTACATCTGAAAGCTTGTGACTTGTCCAAGGCCAAGTGGTAATAAGTTCTTAAGTGAGCAAAGGTTTAAGTCCAGGCTGTCCTTTTCGTCCGTCGTACTGGAAACAAAGACATGATCAATGTGTGGTGTCCATGGTTAATTTGACTTACGGCGGTCCTATGAATGAGAGGCCTCCAAGTCATCAATTCTTAACAGGAGAAGCTGCCTTTCGGCCACAAACATTGCATGATCCTTTTCTTTTGGGAGTTCTTTCAACGGTGATGCTGAGAAGATGGAGGAAGCCTTTCTCTGTTGTCTTGTTCCACATCAGACCCATGTCCGGACAGCGGGATCTCCCAGGGCTGGCTCTCAAAGAGGGGCGAGGCTGGAACAGGGTAAAAGATAGAACACTTAGACCCCATCTTTTGGAAAACCAGAATCTCTATAACCTTTTTGGAGAAAAAATGGCATTCACAATCATTTGAAAATCATAACCTTTTGCAAAGGTATGATTTTTCAGAGAAGAACCAAAAAACTTGTTCATGTTAAATCTTCTCTTCAGTGGCATATATGTACTTCTGCAAGGCAATTTGGTTTCCAGTTGTTAGACTGATAACCTAGTTGTCTCTGATCTGCTAGGAATAGAGATTATGCCAATACACAAAATAGAACAGTTCTTCAGAAGTGTTTTTTCAGTTGCCCAAAAACATATCTACTCTCCCATAAAAATAAAGTAGACTTCATTAAAAGTAACACATTTGGTTTACTCACAACCTTCACGTGTTCAGCATACAGGTACATAACCTGTCAATCCAGTTACAGATAGGTTTGAAGTAATCTCTGTGCAAATACCACAGGCACCTTTCTTACAATCAACAGCAACATGAGTTGCTCTTAATAGTCCAATGTCTCATGGCAACTCTGCCTTCTAAAATGGAGTCTGAGCTCTGAGCAGTCCCAGATCTGATCATGTGGTCTGCAGCCCCTCCCACAACCTCAAGAAACATAGAGTAAAGGGAAAGCTGCATACTAAAACATACATATACAATACAGTAAGCAAACAGAATCATATACAAAACAAATTACTAATGAGGTCTTGAAGAAGGTTGCTATTTCAAACACCATCTATACCACTGTTATAATGCAGATTGAACAGCATTATATGGTCAGTGTAGAGCAGGCATGGATGAACTTTGGCTCTCCAGGAGTTTTGGACTTCAACTCCCACAATCCCTAACAGCCTACCGGCTGTTAGGAATTGTGGGAGTTGAAGTCCAAAACCCCTGGAGAGCCAAAGTTAGACCACGCCTGTATTAGAGAATGCATGAAGTAACTCTTCCACTGATCATTACACTGAAATGATGTTGGATTTGGGCAGTGGGCCGTCTACTAACTCGGTGAGCTCCGGCTGGTCCGGACAAAGGCCTTCTTTCCTCTCTCGCTCAGCTTTGGGACTGGTCCCCAAACCGGCCCCGGCCGTATCCCAGCATTCCACTGGGCGCTCCGGGCGAGGGCCTTGGCCGTTGCTTTGGCCAAAGGGTAGCCGGTTGGCTCAAAGGTGGCCCAGGTGGGGCGGGAGGGAGTTTTCGGCTGCGATCTGAGATCAACAGAGAGGGACATCTAGGAAGGAAGACAGGAGAGCATAAATCCAAAGAAACCAAAGTAACATACAACTGCACTTTTGTGTTATGGCATTACATGACAGCATGCTATAAATGCTCTTCCACCATTAAGAAAACCAGACATACGAGTATCCCTGGCTAGAACTGTATTGGTTAACTCTATTAGGTGTATCTCTGCAAGGTGGGCTCTTTGAGCCCAGGGAAGTCTTGTAACTGTGCTATAATGCAAATCCCATCAGCCACAGCTAAATCTGGGATAATGGGAGTTGTAGTACAGCAGGTTTAGAAAGCTCAAGATTGGAAAAATGAATGGGTGCATACTGATAGGGAAGGATTTGGCTTCTTCATGTTGGAGGCTTGTTCAGTCCCAGTTGTATCTGGAAATAAGTAAAGCTGGACCAAAACTATACTGCCATATAATGTGGTTTGAAATGGCCTTATATGGCCAGTGCTGACTCTTAAAACGCAATTTAACTGCATTGAACTACACAATAAAAGTTTACACTGATCATCCAGCTTCAATCAGTCCCACCATCTACTAAATAAAGTTGCAATGGAAGACCTTGGCCTCCACCACACTGTCATATAAAATCCAGATAATCTGCTTTGGACTGGATTATATGGCTGAGTGGACTCATATAATTCAGTTCAAAGTAGATAATGTGGATTACTGTCTATGTTTTTAAGTTTTTTTTAACTTTTGTAAGGTGTGCATATTGTGATTTTATTGTGTTACTGTTTTTATGGATGTAATACTGTTTTGGTCTTGTCCCAGTGTAAGCTGCCCTGAGTCTTTCGGGAGATGGAGTGGGGTATAAATAAAGTATTATTATTATTTTATTGACACAAAGTCAGAGTATGACACAGCAAACGAGATATATATCCTGGATTTTGTATCACAAAATCACAGGTCAAACACTTCCCAAGTGTTTAGGACTGTGTGATGTATTTTTGGACGATGCGTGCAGATCCCAGTAAGGTGGCCTTTTGCAGTTTTTTTTTTCCGAGTCAGGAGCAACCGGAGTTGCTTCTGGAATGAGAGAATTGGCCGTCTGCAAGGACGTTGCCCAGGGGACGCCCGGATGTTTTGATGTTTTGCCATCCTTATGGGAGGCTTCTCTCATGTCCCCGCATGGAGCTGGAGCTCATCCGCGCTCTCCCCGGGTGGGATTCGAACCTGGCAGCCTTCAGGTCAGCAGCCCAACCTTCAAGTCACAAGGCTTTTATCCTCTAGACCACCGGAGGCTCCTGCCTTTTGCAGTTGACCGATCATAATTTTGTCAATGTGTATTGTTTCCAAATGCTGGCAGAGATTTATTATAAATACTGTATATAAATAATAATAATAATAATTATTATTATTATTATTATTATTATTATTATTATTATTATTATTTGCTTCGATAATCTGGACTATATGGCAGGGTAGAAGGGGCCTGAGTCTACACTGCCATATAATCCAGTCCAACGCAGATAATCTGGATTTTATATGGCAGTGTAGAAGGGGCCAAAATGAACACCAGAAAAAGCAGAAACAGTTAAGTACTTGCTGTGAACCCCACCGCGAAGCAATAAAACCGGATGACAAAGAATTAATTAATGATGACATGACTTGCGGCAATGGAATATTAAGCTGCCTCCATCGCTCTGTGAAACATTCCCAACGCAGAATCTGAATCACAGAAATGATTGCTGCAAAAGACAGTGTTTACATTTCGTCCTCCAGCTGATAAGAGGAGAAGATACACAATGTCAAAGTCAGGGCGTAGTTCCACTTAGTTTGAAAGCAAGCCATGCTGTGATTGGCAGGGGATGACAAGGCAGACAAGCAGGTGAGCATGAGAGGGCTTAAGATGTCAGGGAGGCCGGTGCTGTGGCATGACAGGATGATGGGACATTATGGCAGCAGGCAGAATGCAACCCCAACCCAACCCCAATCTGCCCCTCAGGTGTGGGCTTAGCACACAAAGGACTGAAGACAGCCAATGCTCCATCCAGCTTCCTCTACCTGGTTCCTACATTCCTGCATTCTTGGCGCCACAGCCCCGGGCTGCTGCAGGAGAGGGGAGCAAAACATTGTTAAATCCCAACGCCTGGGGAGGCTGGCGTCTGCCAAACATGACAGGAACAACAGGCATTGGATGCAGCCGGTCCCTTCCGCCTTCAAAACATCACAAGCCAAGCCAGAGGCACAGTGGAGACACGGGAACTGACAGAAATATACTTAAGATGTGCACACTAACAGAAATGGACAAGTGAACACTTTTGTTGACGACTAAATCACTGGACACATTCTTAGAAGAATAGGAGAGCTTTCTCTCAATATACATCTGAGGGAGAGGAAAAGAATTTATGTACAAGTTTGGAGGTATAAACTATTGGGATTTTCAATTGTAAATGTGAAAACAAGCAGAAGTAATTCCCTTCCCAGATATAACGTAGAAGTAAAAAATATTAAACTCAAGAGAAACCAACAAAGGGGAACAGGAAATCCTCTTTTAAAACTAATTTATGTATGTATGTATGCATGTATGTATGTATGCTTTAGAGCAGGGGTCCTCAAACTTTTTAAGTGAAGGGCTGATTCACAGTCCCTCAGACTGTTAGGGGGCCGGACTATGATGAAATAGTCCAAAATTAAGATTGTTGTTATTGTGTGCCTTCAAGTCATTTCAGACTTAGGTCAACCCTAAGTCTAAGGTTTAGGACAGAGACCAGGTCAATGACCTTGGAGGGCTTCATCCAGCCCATGGGTCTTAGTTTGGAGACCCCTGATCTAGACGATCTCATAAGACCATAGGTAAGCAAAGAGACCTCCAAAGAACATCTAGATGGTCTCATAAGAACATAGGTAAGGAAAGGGACCCTCAAAGGCCATCTAGATGATCTCATCAGTTCATCAGAAGACCATAGATAAGGAAAGGAACCCTCAAAAACCATCTAGATGGTTTCATAAGACCATAGAGAAGGAAAGGGCCCCCAAAGGCCATCTAGACAATCTCATAAAACCATAGGTATGGTTTGAGATGACCCTCAAAGGTCATCTAGATGGTCTCATAGGACCATAGGTAAGGAAAGTGACCTCCAAAAGCCATCTAGATGGTCTCATAAGGCTGTAGCTAAGCAAAGAGACCTTCAAAGATTATCTAGACAATCTCATAAGACCATAAGTAAGCAAAAAGACCTCCAAAGACCAGGTAGACTTAGTTCAACCCTAAGTCTGAAGTTTAGGACAGGGGCCAGGTCAATGACCTTGGAGGGCCGCATCCGGCCCCCGGGCCTTAGTTTGGGGACCACTGCTTTAGAGTAACAATTAGAGTAGAGGTGTATGTTGGTATGAGACGTTGTATAGTTACATAATTGTTGTTCAAATATATTATGAGTACTCATGATGCATATATACAAGCAAAAGACATATGCACAATATATTTTATGTGTTTGTGGTTGTTTTCTGTTAAAAAGTTGAATAAAAAATTAAAAATGGAGACTTGTAAAGGCACTATAAAAACAAAAGCCTAGCCAGAGCCAAATGCTCCTGTGGAATCCAATGGGGATATAGGGCAGCGCGTTTGGGATGACTATTGGAAGAATATTCTACGTCAGGAGAGAATGCTTCTGGAACATGGCCATACGGCCTGGAAGACTCACAGCAACCCAGTGATTCCAGCCATGATAGCCTTCGACAACACATTGGAAGAAAAAGCTGTCACAAACTCTTCACTGTAAGCCAGAAAGGAGCCTTTCCCCCACCCCTCCAAAAAGGTTAAAACATTCCTCCTACATTGCTGAATGGATAAAACTACCTGTAACATATCACCAAACATATGCCCAGAGGAGGCTGACCAGTACAGTCCCAAATCTGGGAGCTATGAATCCCACTGAGGAGCAACTTAAAGAGCTGGGTATATATAAGAGTAGGTTGAAAAGGGACATCTGTACCAATTTGAGTTTGTGACTTAAGTTTAGAAGGTTGACAGATATGACAATACTTGCCAAGGACTTGGCTTTCCGGAGTTTGTACGTTCCACTGTTTGGTCTCCTTTTCTTCTGAAAGGCTGCGAGGCTGAGGTCTGGGGTCAGCCCCCCTCCTTTCTTTCTGCTGCAAGTCAAAAGAAAAGATTATATATTGGTTTAATCATATATATATATATATATATATATACACACACACACACACACACACACACACACACACACACACATGCACAATGGAGGACCTTCTCACAGCGACACCAGAGTTGCCAGCTTCTGGTCAAAGGAAATTTAGTATAATGCCAAGTTTTTAACTTATTTTGTGGTTTTTCTGTACATTATGACTGTATTCTCAATTTGCTTCTGACACTATCTATCTATCTATCTATCTATATCCCATCTTTCTCCCGAAATGGAACCTGACGAGGTCAGAGTGCACATTAAAACAAAATACAAAGGCACAATTTATGTTACAAATATTTTATAAGAATTAATTATGCAAACTTTGCGTGGTCATCCACTAACAGCTTGGCACATTTGGCCTGTCTGATGTGAAAGACCCCACCAGAAACAGGGAAAGGCAGCATCATGGTGGCACCACAACTAATGTTTGTTAGTGTTGCACTGAGGATGGCAATAGCAAGTACTATTGGTATATCTTTTGTTTTGGATTGTTTCATCATGGGCAATTTATTTATTTATTTATTTGCAGTATTTATATTCCGCCCTTCTCACACCGAAGGGGACTCAGGGGGGATCACATTGTACACATATAAGGCAAACATTCAATGCCATATAACATAGAACAGAGACAGATGCAATTTAAACCTTCTCCAGCTTCCAGCTTCCCGAGGGTATGCTTGATTCTAGCCACAGGGGGAGCAGCTGCTTCATCATCCACTGCGACGGCAACTTCCTCATTCCAACGGCGGCTGGATGATTTTTATGGTGTCGTATATAAGTACATATAAGTGGTACCTAAATTTCCTACTTGATAAATGCAACTATCTTTCAAGTTGCTTAGGTCAGCAACGAGCGGGGGCTATATATATATATATGGGTGCTCACCCTGACACGGGCTGGCCTTGAACTCATGACCTCTTTGTCAGAGTGCTTTATTGCAGCTGGCTGCTAACCAGTCTGCGCCACAGCCCGGCCCCTTTTGGGGTAAAAAGCCCATGATGAGGAAATCCAAAACAAAACAAGAGATAGTGCCAGAAGATCGAATGCTCATGTATTTCTGTAGGGTAGGACTGATATTTCTGTATCCCCCAGGTGGGATGAGGAGCTGGGATGAGCACTGAAACCGAGCAGAAGGACAAACAAACAATAAAGGCCCCTTCTATACTGCTATATAATCCAAATTATCAAAGCAGATAATCCACATTATCCGCTTTGAACTGGATTATATGAGTCTGCACTGCCATATAATCCAATTCAAAGAAGAAAATCTGGATTTTATATGACAGTGTAGAAGGGGCCAAAGAGTAACTTCAGCCACAGGATCCACCAGCACTGATTTGAGTTTCGCCTACTCACAACACTGGTTAAAACATACAAAGTTTATTCTAAGCATCACTATTTTATAGCACACTACTTCTGCAGACTAAGGGCCCTTCCACATAGCCATATAATCCAGGATATCAAGGCAGAAAATCCCACAATATCTGCTTTGAACTGGGTTATTTGAGTCCACACTGCCATATATTCTAGTTCAAAGCAGAACATGTGGGATTTTATTCAGACCCTTCTACACTGCCCTATATCTCAAGATCTAACCCCAGATTATCTCATTTGAACTGTATTATATGAATATAGACTACCAGATAATCTGGGATCAGATCCTGGGATACAGGGCAGTGTAGATCCAGTTCTAGTCATCTTTATCTGAGGTCTATGTGTCAGCACAGCATGTAGTCAGAGCTCTTTTATTGTTTAAGAGGATGTCCTCAGGTTCTGGTGCTATATATAGACATAACATCTGGTTGATGGCCCTGGGCCCATAATACTGCAATTGCAGCATTTCTAACACAGCACATACAACAGAGCTCAACAAACAATGCAGGCCATGGGGAGATGTCAGCTACTGTCAAAATGGAGTTGTTCAGGCTTGATAAAACAGTTCAGCATATAGCTCAGTTTTTAATTCTTATTTTCACCAACATCCCATGGCTCTCAATTAATTACTAGGACTGGCTTGTTCAGTCAGTTTGACCTATAAATATTAAAATCAGATTCTATGTTTACTGTGTTTTAACTTTTAACATGTGTATGCTTTAATTGTGCCTCTATGAATGTATTTTATCTATGTCAGAGAGATGGATAATAAGTTGTTGTTTTGTTGTTATTACTATTATACAGCAGAAGACAACCAGGGCCCCTTCCACACAGCTGTATAAAATCCACATTGAACTGGATTATATGGCAGTGTGGACTCAGATAACCCAATTCAAAGCAGATATTGGATTTTCTGCCTTGATATTTTGGGTTATATGGCTGTGTGGAGGGGCCCTTGGTGGCCATAGGTTGAAGTCAAGTTGAAAGCAACTAACAACAATCCAGCATAGCAAACAAAGAAGAAGAAGAAAAGGAAAAGACATTGGGAGCAGAACCAGAAACAAGAGTTTTTAACTCATTTCATAATGCAACCTGACACCCCTTCCACACAGCTGAATAAAATCCCACATTATCTGCGTTGAACTGGAATATATGGCAGTGTGGACTCAGATAACCCAATTCAAAGCAGATACTGTGGGATTTTCTGCCTCGATATTCTGGGATATAGGGCTTTGTGCAAGGGTTCTGAATGTGCTATTAATTAGAAAAGAACAGAATTTGAACAGGTTACTAAGGGCCCGTCCACACAGCCATATAACCAGGTATGTCAAGGCAGTTAATCCACAATATCTGCTTTGAACTGGGTTATCTGAGTCCATACTGCCATATAATCCAATTCAATGTGGATTTTATACAGCTGTGTGGAAGGGGCTTTAGGCATCTAAAATCCAGATTATCTGCTTTGAACTGGATTATTTGGCAGTGTAGACTCAAGATAATCCAGTTCAAAGCATGGATAAATTATGTGGATAATTTTGATAATCTGGATTATCTGGCAGTGTAGAAGAAGTCTTACTCACAGCCTCAAATCCCAAATATACAAAAACAGAGCAAACAGTGAATAGTAGGCTTGCCCAGTGCTGTTCTTTGGGATGAATAAGGCAGCGCTGCCATCACCTGCCCCAGGAACAAGGCAACCATCAAGCACAGCAATTGTGCTATTTAATTCTGTTTGACAAAAAAAGGAGATGGTAATTCGGGTGTGCCTTACGCTTGTCTCGCTTGCTCAATGGGATCAAAGTTGTCCAAGTAATTGAACCTGACGGTGTCTGTCGGATGCTTATCTGAGGAGCGCCATGGAGGGAGCTCCTTCCTCTCCTTTCCTGCCTTCTTTCCTAAGAGAGACACAGCCTGGAGAGCCGAAAACAAGGAGGGCTTGGCCTCTGGGGTCTCTTGCACCACTGGTTGAACATCCGCCACCACAAAATCCTCTTTGGGTGGGACCTAAAGCGGTGGGAGAAAGACACATAAGAATAGAAAGGAATGCTGTGGCAATTCCTTCCTTCTTGCTTGCTTGGGCAAGACCTTTTCTCTATGGTCTCCATAGAGACACAATGAAAGCACTCCTGACAGATGGCCATCCAGCCTGTGTTTAAAGACCTCCTGAGAAGGGCACTTCACCACATTCCCAGGCAGCAGTGCATTCTTCTGGCAAACAGCTCTGACGCTCTCAGGAAGTCCTTCCTAATGTTAAAATGGAGTCTCTGTCAAATTTCCAGTCAAATATCCTGTCAAATATTTAAACATGGATCTCATGTCCCCTCTTAAACTAATAATGTTGTGTATGAAACTTAAACTGGCCAACTGGGGCCACAAAACTGCCACAAAAGCCACTCTGAGTCCCCTTAGGGAGATGAGGTGGGGTACAAATAAATTATTAATATATTATTATACAACATTGAATGACACAGCAAACAAGATAGTGTCATGATCTCCAATCCTTGACATCTCTGGTCGGCTGACAAGGAACAGATGCCAGCCATAAAACAGGCTGGCCATAAAACCTCAATTACCCTCTGGTATGTGGGAGCCCCTATATATGTGGGCCAAAAGAAGGTTCTGGCATTCGGTACAATAAAAATCTGTTGGAATCTATCAGCGTGTCTTGGTGTTCTTTCCTGTGGAAGACTGACCCACAGCACAGCTGGGAGAAGAGAATCCGACAGATAGATATGCTGGATTTCGTATCACAAAATCACAAGTCAAACACTTCCCAAGTATCTAGGACTGTGTGGTGTATTTTCGGATGATGCACGCAGATCCCAGTCAGGTGGCCTTTTGCAGTTAGCAGATCGTAATTTTGTCAATGTCTGTTGTTTCCAAATGCCAGCTGAGATCTTTTGGCACGGCACCCAATTATTATTATTATTATTATTATTATTATTATTATTAACTGGGAAACTGCACGTAGTGTAGCTCATGGGCCACACTCTTTTCATCCCTTTTCAAGTATCAAATTTTTTTGCTCCAAGGACCAGTAATGGCTCTCCAGGGTTGTAGGTAACAATCATATTCTACATCAGGTAAAAAATTCTGGGCACTGCAATTAAAGGGAGATGTTGACAAGCTGGAAGATGTCCAGAGGAAGGCGACTAAAATGATCAAGGGTCTAGAGAACAAGCCCTATGAGGAGCGGCTTAAAGAGCTGGGCATGTTTAGCTTGCCAAAGAGAAGGCTGAGAGGAGACATGATAGCCATGTTTAAATACGTGAGGGAGGAGGGAGCAAGCTTGTTTTCTGGAGACTAGGAAGTGAAACAATGGCTTTAAACTACAGGAAAGGAGATTCCACGTGAATATTAGGAAGACCTTCATCACTGTGAGAGCTGTTCGGCAGTGGATCTCTCTGCGCTGGAGTCTGGTGGAGGCTCCTTCTTTGGAGGCTTTTAAGCAGAGGCTGGATGGCCATCTGTCGGGAGTGCTTTGAATGTGATTTCCTGCTTCTTGGCAAGGGGTTGGACTGGATGGCCCATGAGGTCTCTTCCAACTCTGATTCTATAATTCTATAATTCGAAGTGTTTACAAAACCAAAATATTCCCTGTAACAAAGAAAAAACTGTGTGTTGTTGCACATGAAAAAATACACATACATGTAGTCACCACACAAAGTATCTGTTTTTATCCGTCTTATGGAATATGCTGCCTCAGAGTGTGGTGGGTCCTTCTCCATGTTTTTAAGCAGAGGCTGGATGGCCATCTGTCTGGAAGGCTTTGATTGTGTATTCATGCCTGGGAGAAGGGGGCTGGATTCGATGGCCCTTGTGGTCTCTTCCTACTCCATGATTCTATAATCTCAAGAAGCTTCTCCACCCCGGGAACAATTAGAGGTACCTTATGCCGGACGACCTGGAGCGCTTCCACATTCTCAATATAGTTCCTCTTCCAGATCCCTTGCTCAAAGGGCGACGGGGAGAAGTTGATGTACCACCCAAAACGCAGACATTTTGGTATCCAGATCTGATCCAGCTCTGTCAAGGATTTCCAGTGCCAGCTAACCTGAGAAAACCAGAGGCATCAGTCAAAGAACAAGCAGGATACAGAACACAGGTGAAAACACAATATAGGTTGAGTATTCCTTATCCAAACTCTGGGGACCAGAAGTCTTTTGTATTTCTGAGATGCGATATCTTGGAGATGGGACACAAGTCTAAAGACAAAACCCAAGTATGTTTCATAAACATCTTGTCGACACAGCCTGAAGGTAATTTTATGCACACTATTTTAATAATGTTGTGCATGAAACTAAGTTTGTGTACACTGAACCATCAGAAAGCAGAAGTGTCCCATGTAGACAATTATGGAGCATTTCCGATTTCGGAATTCGTGTTTCCCTGAAAATAAGACAGTGTCTTATATTAATTTTTGCTCCCAAAGATGTGCTAGATCTTATTTTCAGGGGATGCCTTATTTTTCCACAAAAAATAGTTCATATTTCTTGTTGAACCCAAAAAAATTGAACATTTATTATATAATGTTTAGTAGTTGTCATCACAAACCAGCATGACCAGACAAACTGAATACTATCAAGAATTTCTTGTTACTACCATTATTTCCATGTACAACAATCTATAGTACGTACATGTACCGATCCTGCATGCTCTGGTGTTCTTTTCGGAGGTCATGCTTCCAAACAAAAACTGTGCTAGGTCTTACTTTTGGGGGAAGCCTTATATTTAGCAATTCAACAAAACCTCTACCAGGTCTTATTTTCACGGGATGCCTTATTTTCAGGGAAACAGGGTAGATACTCAACCTGTATTCAGAGTACTACGCAGTTTATAACACAGTAGGCAACAGCAAAGGAGTTTAATGTTTACTTTAATCTGCCTTCTTTTGTCTAGTCCATAACTAGACAAAAGAAGGCAGATTGAAGTAAACATTAACAGAGAGAAAGCCCCCCATTTGGCACAGTGGTTTGAGTGTTTTGAGGACTCTAAGAAACCAAGCTGTGAATCCATGTTCAGTCATGGAAACCTACTGAATGACTCTGGGCAAAATATTTAAACATATAGCTATCATGTCTCCTATAAGCCTTCATTTTCTCCAAGATAAACATATCTAGCTCCCTAAGCCATTCCTACGGAGGAGGAGTTGTTTAAAGCTACGGACAATGCGGTGGCTGTTGCCCGTTTCTGGTCTAAAACTATTTAGTTGTTTGTGATTTCCTCTATTTTTTTTTCTTCATCATTTTTAAATGTATTTGTTATGCAATGCTTTTCACATGAAATAAATAAAGCCATTCCTTACAGGGCTTAGTTTCCAAACCTTTGTTTATTATTGTCACATTCGTCTGGACCTCTTCCTGCTTGTTAATATTTTTCTTGAATTGCGATGCCCAGAACTGGACACAGTATTTCAGGTGAGGTCTGACCCGCCAAAGTAGAGTGGTACTATTACTGTATATATTCGAGTATAAGCCTAGTTTTTCAGCCCTTTTTTAGAACTGAAAAAAACCTCCTCGGCTTATACTCGGGTGAGGTTCCTGGTGGGCTTATATTCAGGTCAGCTTACACTCAAGTATATAAGGAATATTTATTATTTTTCTCTATTATTATTGGTATTGAAACATTTATTATTTTACTCTATTAATTATTATTATTATTACATTTATTATTTTACTCTATTGTTACTTTTACATTTATTTTACTCTATTTTTATTATTATTAATAAATTTATTATTTTACTGCATTGATTATTATTATTATTATTACATTTATTATTTCACTCTATGATTATTAAAAGAATACATGAGCACATTTACATTGAAGAAGATGAAAATAATGATTTAATAAATTACAGTTTGATGTAAAGATTCAAAAACATTTAAACTGGGCCCGGGCTGTGGCGCAGGCTGGAAGGGCAGCCAGCTGCAACCAGCTGCAATGAATCACTCTGACCAGGAGGTCATGAGTTCGAGGCCCGCTCGGAGCCTGTGTTTGTCTTGTCTTTGTTCTATGTTAAAAGGCATTGAATGTTTGCCTATATGTGTAATGTGATCCACCCTGAGTCCCCTTCGGGGGAGAAGGGTGGAATATAAATGCTGCAAATAAATAAATAAATAAATAAATAAATAAATAAACTACTGATGCCTCAATTAATGTAATTTTATTGGTATCTCAGCTTATACTGGAGTCAATGTTTTCCCAGTTTTTTGTGGTAAAATTAGGTGCCTCGGCTTATATTCGGGTCGGCTTATAATCGAGTATATAAGGTACTTTCCTCAGCCCAGACACTATGCTCCTTCTCTGAAGGTTTTGAAAAAGAAGCTGGATGGCCATCTGTCAGGAGTGTTTCGATTGTGTCCTCCTGCCTGGCAAGAAGAAGTAGGACTGGATGGCCTTCAGGGGTCCTTTCCAATTCTAGTGAAATATAGAATGCTTAGAAAAGTGATGGGGTCTCCTACTCTGGACGTTTTTGAAAGGAAACTATGTAGATGGCCATCTGTCAGGAAGGATTGGATTATGTCTTCCCCTCTAGCAAGAAGAGCTTGGACTGTATGGTCCTGAGAGGAGAGTCTCCTCTAATATGATACTAGGCAAAACCTATCCAAGCTCTGCTGTGCTCCGTTCCACCAACCAATCCAGCCGCTCGCTGAGCTTTACCTGGGCACATCGGGAGAGACTCCAGGGGTCCAAGAAGGAAAAGATGTAGAGGGACAAGGCCCTGGGAAGCTTGGCGGTAAAATCCAGCGCTTCGACCGGCATCCGCTCCTGCAGGTGCTTGAAGCAGAACTTGAGCTGCGAGGGGGAGCAGCGCTCTAGGAAATCACCTAAGACCCTCCGCCTCTGAACGTCCGTCCACTTGTCGAACTGGGAAAGTAAAGGTGGAGACATAGGAGAGGTGGGTTGGAGGCACCTTTGGATGGTTCCCCAGAGAGGTGGGTTTCCTGACCCCAAAATATTTTGAAGACAACAACAATAATGCTAGGAAAATACTCTACTACTCTCCCACAATTCCTAACAGCCAGTAAGCTGGGTTGCTGTGAGTTTTCCAGGCTGTATGGCCATGTTCCAGAAGAATTCTCTCCTGATGTTTCGTCCATATCTATGGCAGGCATCCTCAGACGTTGTGAATTGTTGGAAAATAGGCAAGTGGGGTTTATATGTCTGTGGAAGGTCCAGGGTGGGAGAAAGAACTCTTGTCTGTTGGAGGTAGATGTGAGTGTTGCAATTGGCCAGCTTGATTAGTATTGAATAGCCTGGCAGCTTCACAGCCTGTCTGTTTTCTGCCTGAGGGATTCCTTTGTTGGGAGGTGTTAGCTGGCCCTGATTGTTTCATGTCTGGAATTCCTCTGTTTTCAGAGTGTTCTTCTTTCTCCTATCCTGGACCTTCCACTCAGGCATGTAGCTTCAGCCCCCCCCCCCCCCCCCGAAATTCTCAGGGCGGTCCACGAGAAGGCCTTACATTTATTATTTAAACTGTTATGTCTATTCATATCATGATCTGATCCCCATGCTCAATATATCCCATATGCATGGGGGTATTGGGATAACGATACAAAAGGTTTACTAGGGTAGATCCTGTCTCACCCAGACCAAAATCCTGGCTACCCTACTGCTACGACGGTACTTTTGGTTCATTGGGTGTTAAAAGAACACAAAGGTCCCCCAAAAGGCAATGGAGACTCTCTAGAGCAGGCATGGGCAAATTTAGGCCCTCCAGGTGTTTTGGACTTCAACTCTCACAATTCCTAACAGCCGGTAGGCTGTTAGGAATTGTGGGAGTTGAAGTCCAAAACACCTGGAGAGCCTAAGTTTGTTCATGACTGCTTTAGACCAGGGTTTCCAAGCTGGGGAACTCTAGAGTTCTGCAAAAACTTTGTAGGGGTTTCATGAAAAACCTTTAAAAATCTCTATCTATAGTTCATGCCAGAATAGGAAGATCTTACTGACAATCAATGTAGCTCCGCTTTAAAAATGAAATTTTTTAAAGGTCCACGAGAAGGCCTTACATTTATTATTTAAACTGTTATGTCTATTCATATCATGATCTGATCCCCATGCTCAATATATCCCATATGCATGGGGGTATTGGGATAACGATACAAAAGGTTTACTAGGGTAGATCCTGTCTCACCCAGACCAAAATCCTGGCTACCCTACTGCTACGACGGTACTTTTGGTTCATTGGGTGTTAAAAGAACACAAAGGTCCCCCAAAAGGCAATGGAGACTCTCTAGAGCAGGCATGGGCAAATTTAGGCCCTCCAGGTGTTTTGGACTTCAACTCTCACAATTCCTAACAGCCGGTAGGCTGTTAGGAATTGTGGGAGTTGAAGTCCAAAACACCTGGAGAGCCTAAGTTTGTTCATGACTGCTTTAGACCAGGGTTTCCAAGCTGGGGAACTCTAGAGTTCTGCAAAAACTTTGTAGGGGTTTCATGAAAAACCTTTAAAAATCTCTATCTATCTATAGTTCATGCCAGAATAGGAAGATCTTACTGACAATCAATGTAGCTCCGCTTTAAAAATGAAATTTGAATCTGTGCCACTAAATAGCCTTTGGGTAGGACTAATAGACGTATAGCTTTCAGTAGCTGGAAACGCTAATCAAATTGATTAATTACAACATTCACACTGGCCTCCAACAGACAAGAGTTCTTTCCCCGCCCAGGATCTTCCACGGATATATAAACTTTCCTTGCTTAGTTTCTCCATATACCTCACAACCTCTGAGGATGCCTGCCATAGATGTGGGCGAAACGTCAGGAGAGAATACTTCTGGAACATGGCCAGACAGCCCGGAAAACACACAACGATCCCACTATCCAGACTCTACTCCCCTTTGTGTCCACCTATTGATGTGAATCAAACTTTTCAGGTTATGTTTAAACCAAAAACAATTTTAGGAGTAAATTGGATGCTGCCCTGGATTTACATATGCAGCTGTGAGATGTAAAACCTCATTTCCAAAACCATTGTAAGTACAAAAAGGGAAGTACTTCATTCATCGCTTTGAGTGTGAGTGAAACCAATATTTTCCTGGCCCAAAATAAAGAGTTGCAGTTATATCCAATATTTTCTTTCACAACTACAGCATCAAGATTCTCTGGAAGATAATTCTAAGCAATTCACAAAACTACACGTTTCAGGACTCTACGCATTTTCTAAGACCTCCAGTGTGATTCTATGATATGCTTCCACCATCAACTGACCATAAAATTGCCCTGGAAGACCTAAGATGCTAGGGAGGTATTCTCTCTAAGCATTTTCTAAGTCCACCAGCATAACTCTATGGTCAAATTATATTCATTATAATTATCTAGGGTTTCAGTTTTAATATTTTCCCAGTAAGTCCAGATATGGGAACCATACTATATGTGGAATAATTTGCCCACAAATAGAAGACTTATTTCTAAATATATCTTTCAAGGGGCTAATTTTCTATGTCAATGGTACAAATGACGAACACTTTTAATGAGGCATTTCTCAGCATGGACCAGTCTGAATCAAGTACAGGAGGCTTTGTGCACTTCAATTGAAGTACAATTAAAAGAGATTAAGGGGGGAACATAATTAACAAAAAGATTATTACCCATTTTCCTAACAAGTTTCTTCTCTCTTCAAATACCTAAGAAAACAATCAGGAAGAAATAGTTTTAAAAAGAGAATCAACAAGGAAAGATTGAACAGCCTGTTAGAAATTACTCATGTACATATATTGTCAAAGGCTTTCATGGCTGGAATCACAGGGCTGTTGTGTATTTTCCAGGCTGTATGGTCATGTTCCAGAAGTATTCTCTCCTGACGTTTTATCCACATCTATGGTACCTCACAACCTCTGAGGATGCCTGCCATAGATGTGGGCGAAACGTCAGGAGAGAATACTTCTGGAACATGGCCATACAGCCCGGAAAATACACAACAACCACTCATGTAAATCACCACCACCACCACCACAACCATCATCATCTACATCATCTGCAGTACTGATATCTACAATTTCATTTATCCACCTCTAACTCCAGGAAATGTGGAAACATGGCTGTATTTCCTCTCCTCCACTGTGTATATTCCTATGCTTACCTACAGTCTTCTTGTAGGAGAGAGAGATGTTTTTGTTACAAGGAGATGGCAAATGTCCCAGAGTGACAGAATTACAACTCTCCCCTGTTAATGTATTTGCATTTTGTTTTTCAAAGTGCACCTCACGGGCTTTAATCATAAAAGCAAGCAATGTTTGCTTTCCAATCTCTTGCATATCCATCAGGGTAGTGACATGATCCATTTGGAAACTAAAGCTTGTTTGCTAATCCCTTATAAAATCATCATTGTTGATATAACCACCCCAAAGTTTCATTTCAACTTTTCTTGGACAGAAAACAGAAGGTAAAGGAAAGATGAGGAAGGAGAAAACTAGGGCTAGGCATATATAAACTGACCGAATTTGCAAAAAGACATTTTTTTAAAGTCGGAATATGAGTTGAAAATACATGTTTGTGTACAGCTAATGCAGCAAAGTCTTGTGGTCACAGAACAAGAAATGGTAAATATTTTATCTTTCCAGTCTTGGAGTACAGATTTTTGCAATGCAAAAGCATGTAGGTCCAACTACATTGGACAATGTAATTGCACAATGCAGGGATATAATTTTATTTTAAAAATGTTTAGATAATATCCTTCATTGTGGACTCTGAGACCCCTTCTACACTGCCTATAATCCAAATTATCAAATCAGATAATCCATATTATCTGATTTGGATTGGATTATGAGTCTACACTGCCTTATAATCCAGTTCAAAGCAGATAATCTGGCAGTTTAGAAGGGTGCATAGTTGCATGAGATATGCTTTCATTGCAGCAAAAAAAATAACAAATACCAAAGATGTTTTAAATATATAATTAGTACAGTGTGTTGGAATAAATCTAGTAGGAAAAGAGAATGACCATGAAACAGGTGGACTGGCTCCATAAAGAAAAATTATCTGCATTACATTGACATCTTGTAGGTGAAATAAACAATCTCTATGTGTCTATGGATGTAAGTAGGTAGGCATGTTTGTCTGTTTGTATGCAAAAGGCTGTTGCTAGGTGAAGTGGCCCACTGAAGATACTGGATTGGCTGTTGTTAGGTGAAGTGGCTCTCTGTCATGTCACTGGGAAAGGAAGGTGATATGTGTTGAGAATTGAAGAGCTGTCAAGCTCTAATCACCCTCTTTATGAGGTAAATTCCCATTAAAATAGCAGAGAAGAATGCAGCGGTGAGACTTACGCGGTGTGAGTTTTGGAAGGCCTCTGTGTCTTCAGGAAGGCAAAGGAATGCAAAGTTAGCTTTAAAGTTTAAAAGCATTTATTGAGGTAAAAAGAAATACATTGATGGATAGAAAAGGTTTGGAGCTAATTAGCTAATTTAATCTGATCTAATACACATAGACGGATCAAAATAACAAAGGTATAGATAGCTACATCTTGACTAGTAGAGCGGACAAAGTGCGTCCTCTCTCTGGAACAAAGCAGGAAGCAGGAATGGTGACCAAGCCTTGTGGGTCACTTCTTCTCTAGGGCCATAAACATTCCAAAGGCCAAATTGGGAAGTTACGTCAACCCTAGGAAAGATCACATTTCTAAAGCAACAAAGGAGTGGGTTGACCTAAACAGGACATGAGGGAGGAAACAATAGTGAAGACTAATCAAAGCATACATGGAACTGGGGAAGGTGTCCCTAACTCTTTTCTAGGCTTCCTATCTAACCATAGAGACTTAAGCAGTACAGGATGACATTTTTCCAACAATATGTGTATTAAGAGGAGGGAGGGAAGGAGGTGAAAAAGAAGGGAAGCAAGGAAAGTAGAAGGAGAAAGGAGAATGTAGGCAGGCAGCGGCCCTTCCAACACCCAGGCAAAGCCAAAGATAGGTGCATGTCATACATCTAACATGTTAGGAAACCTCATGTTTTTTGAGCGAAGGAAACTGGATAAGGAAATGACCAATGCTTTATGCAACAATGGCACGAGTGGGCAAGTATGGAAGGCCGCCAGAAGGATCCTATTCCCCATGGCACTAGAAGAATCAAAATCTTTACCCCCCCCCCCCCCCAATGCTTTCTATAAAATATAGGACATTTTATCATGTTTTGGGAAAGTTTCTGGATGACTTTGGGCAAAAGAAAGTGAGCAGAAGTTACTTCCTAGTCATTTCCTGGTTCTTAATTGGTTGGGAGGCATATAATGTGATGGAAATGACCCACATGCTCCCCAAAGGCCGTTTGGGAGAATTTCAGGGCAAAATTATGCATTTGAAAAATTTTGCAACATGGGAGAAATGCCTTCCACGTGCTCTATATGGCATTTTTGAGCATTCTGAAACAAAATTATTAATTTTCTACCCATAAAGGGACCTGGGCCCACAAAAACAGCCTCGAGAGGCAAAATGTGGCCTATGGGTGGTCCTTAGCCAAGCCCAACATTGTGGAATACTCACTTTATCATTCATGAGCTGGTGATTTAGCGGTGTCCATGTGCTCATCTTGGTTTGCATCTTGGGGCCCTCCAGGTATTTCGGAGGTGCAAATGCCATTCTTCTTCCTGCAGAAGGCGACACAGATTGTATCAAGTTAGCTTTGCAAGTCATAGAATCGTAGAGTTGGAAGAGACCTCACGGGCCATCCAGTCCAACCCCCTGCAAGAAGCAGGAAAATGTCATTCAAAGCACCCCCGACAGATGGCCATCCAGCTTCTGCTTAAAAGCATCCAAAGAAGGAGCCTCCACCACAGTCTGGGGCAGAGAGTTCCACTGCCGAACAGCTCTCATAGTGAGGAAGTTCTTCCTAATGTTCAGGTGGAATCTCCTTTCCTGTAGTTTGAAGCCATTGTTCCGTGTCCTAGTCTGCAGGGCAGCAGAAAACAAGCTTGCTCCCTCCTCCCTATGACTTCCCCTTACATATTTGTATATGGCTATCATGTCTCCTCTCAACCTTCTCTTCTGCAGGCTAAACATGCCCAGCTCTTTAAGCCACTCCTCATAAGTCATAGGTCATTTTGATGCATTGCTACAAACATGAAAGCTGTATAAGAAACAGAAATATTAATCCTGAATCCTCAAAATATTTGGGGTTCATTTCCACTGGCCAAGAAAGTATCTGGCACATGTTTCTGGAGCTTGATGGCACCATCCCAGAAGGAGCAGGGACAATGCTTGCAGCTTTCGCCTGGCTTTGCTAGTTGCCTTTTGGGCCAAAAAAGGTTTGGCAGTGAAATTAGAGAGAAAACACGCAATTCACAACTTCTACCTTCAGGTTTTTTTCTAAGAATTTTAAGGTTAACTCCTTCTTCTCCTTTTATGTATTTATTTACCATATTTACACCCTGTCTTTCTCAACCCAGGGGGAAGGGGGGGGGGGGCTCAAGGCAGCTTTACAACAGGCAGTAATTTGATGCCATACACACATATATCAAATAAACAATTACAATTAAAACCAATAATTAAAAACATCAATTAAAATCATGCCATCTGAACCATAATCCAGAGCCGTTTCATTTGTCAATCACATTTTTTCATAGTTACATATTGCACTGCTCTAATTACTTGTCCCAAATCCATGTCTTGGTTTTTTTTTCTGAAGGTCAGGAGAGAGGAGGCAGATCTGATCTCACTAGGGAGGGAGTTCCATAGCCAACGGGCCACCATTGATAAGGCTCCGTCTCTTGTCCCCACCAATCACGCCTGCAAATGAGGTGGGACTGAGAGAAGAGCCTCTCCAAATGATCTTAATCTCCAAGGTGGTTCATAGAGGGAGATACATTTGGGCACATACATAGAGGGAGATACATAATCTGGGCCGGAAATGTTTAGGACTTTATAGGCTAAAGCCAGCACTTTAAATTGTGCTCAGTAGCAAACTGGCAGCCAGTGGAGCTGGTGTAACAGAGGGGTTGTGTGCTCCCTGTACCCCACTCCGGTGAGAAATCTGGCTGCGGCCCATTGGACCATTTGAAGGTTCCAAACAGTATTCAAGGCAACCCTACGTAGAGCACATTGCAGTAATATCTTTGGGATGTATCCTGAGCGTGGACTACCATGGCCAAGTATAACTTCCCAAGGTACAGGCGCAACTGGTGCACAAGTATTAATTTTGTAAAAGCCCCCCTAGCTACTGCCAAAATCTGGGGTTCCAGGCTCAGTGATGAATCCAGGAGAACTAATCTGCAAACCCGCGCTTTCAAGGGGAGTGTGACCCCATCCAGCACAGGCTGTAACCCTATTCCCTGTTCAGCCTTGCAACTGACCAGGAGGACCTCTGTCTTGTCTGGATTCAATTTCAATTTGTTTGCCCTCATGCAGACTGTCATAGGACCAAGCACCAATTCAGGACCTGGACCTAGCAGTAGTTGGAAAGAAGTAATAGAGTCCTTGTCCTTGTCCTTCTCTTTCTTTTTTTTTTGCAATATAGTTTTTATTTATTTCTTAAAGATAAGGATACACCGAAAGTGGGGGAACAGACTAGATAGTGGAGAATAGTAGGAAAAGAGAGTAAGTGAAGGAGGGACAGAGAAAGAAAAATGACAATAGGATTATATAGGATTATATTATATTCTTTCATTTATTCTAGCCTCCATCTTTTTATTTGTTTTTATATGCAAGACAGATCTATCATGAAGTTCATTCTTCTTTCTCTTAAGAAGTTTATGACTTTTGTCCAATCTGTTTTATTCTTCCCTTCTCTTATCTTTTGTGTCCGTATATCTGTTGTGACTGCGCCTTCGGGGATTATGGTTGATGGTGATGGGATTCGAAGAGGAAGAAAAAACCCTCGTGATGAGGGTTCACTGGAGGAGTTGCGCAGGAAGCGACTTAGAGAGCTATATGGGGGGTCTTCTGAGGAAGATTCAGATGGGGAGTTTGGGGAAATGGATGCTGAAGAACAGGTGGTGGCTGGGGAAGTGGGCACTGAATGGGCACAGCCACCAGAGATGTCTGGGGATTTGGGACCTATGGATACTTCTGAACCTGGGGTTTCTGCAGGAGCTGATCCCACTTGGGATGCTTGGAGAAGGGAGGATGGTTCTTTAAGTGTTCATGGGGCTAAGTGTGGGCAGGATGATTGGGACTCCGACGAATTGCTAGGTACTCCGGATCCACGAGCTCTAGCTGTGTGGAGTTCGGACTCTGAGTAGATTTGGGACACCTGGTGTTTAGGTGTGAGTGTTTGGTCACCCAGGAGGAAGGGGAATAAAATGGGAATGTTTGGCCATTGCACTTTGCGTGTGGCAAGGTGTTGCTGAGGCGCCATTGGGATCTCTGTGTTTCCGTGAAGACTGGACTTGAATTATGATTCGGATCTGCTGATACCATCTGGCTTGGCTCTCGCTGTGTCTTATCGTGGACCTGGTTTGGATGACTGCACCCTCTTCGGACTTTGGATTGAATTTGACCTGGCTTCTGTCTACGCTCTCTGACTGACGACTACTCCCGGCTTCTGAATACTGGTTTGCCTTTCGGAATTTGCTGCTGCCTCCCAACCTGACCTTGGATTCTCCTGACGACGGCTATTCATCATCCCTTTGAAGCTTTGGCTTTATCTGCACCGTGGAAGCAGTTTACTGCTCTTCTAGTTTGTTTGTTTTCAAGCCAGTTTGCTGTTTTTCTTTTGGGAACTGTCCCTTTAACTCTGCAGAGCCGGCTGTCTGTTTGCAGAAACGGTTTGAAGCCAAAATAGGCTTTTGCACTTTCTGTTATACTCTGCAGCTTTTGGAAGGTTTCAAGCCTTCGTTTATTTTGCATATTTCCTTGCAGTCAACTCTATTTGTTTCTCCAAAGCTGAATTGAAGCGTCTTTAGTTTTTATTGAATGCCAGCATGGGAAAACAGCGTGGCTTGTTTTTGAGTTATTTTTGTCTAAACTACTCTTGAAACACTGATAAGTGAAGTGTTTCAAGGATACTTTCTGTGTTTATGTTATTTTTGGCTTTTCGGAATAAACTCTATTTTGTTTGTTAACTGGCGTCTGACTCTTGACAATATCCATGTGCATAATATCTATTATTTTAATCAGCCAATCTTTAGCATTTGGGACTTCTTCCTTTTTCCATATTTTTGTTAAAGTCAATCTTGCTTTCTTATATGCCCAAAGGCCAGGACAATGACAGTTAGAACATGGAAGATAATGAGAAAAAATAGAGAAGATACAGAAGGAGAAGGTGGAGAAGGAAAATAGAAGACAAAATGAAAATGGAGAAGAAAAGGAAGATAAAATGGAGGCGGAGAAGAGGAGGAGGAGGAGGAGATAAAAATGGATGGGAACACAAAGCCAGAGGAGGAATAGAAAGAAGCAAAATGGAGTGGGGAAGGAGAAGTGCTAAAATAAAGAAGCAGGAAGAGAAGAGAAAGAGAAGAGAGAAGATAAAACCCTTAGGCAGAAAAGAAGAAGAAGTGAAAAGGAAACGCTAAAACTCAAGAAGAAGGAGAAAGATAAAATGGAGGAGGAAGCAGAGGAGGGTGGATATAAAATGAAAGAAGTGGGTGAAGAGAAAGATGAAAGAAGGAGCAGTGGAGGAGGAGATGATGACAACAACATTTGAAAAGGTGAAGAAACAGGGGCATCAAAGATGACCTAAAGTTCTTCTTCTATTATCAAATAAGTACTTCTGTGAAACAAGTTAGAAAGACGGGAAGGTGAGTGGGTATTCCATCTCTGCCTTCTCCGTGGGAGAAGGGACATCTGCGAAGAGATGAAGATGACAGAGGGAGCCAGAGTGCTCAGTCAAAAAAAGAAGAACTAATTGGCCTTATTTCCAAAAGATGGAATAAGGTTTTATAAGTGTTGTTGCACACATTACAGGGCAACACATCTTGCTTTGCCACCTGTATTCTGTATTCTCAGTGGAAAACTAGCCAATCTCAGTGCATAATCTTGTGTGCATAATGTGCTAAACTTTCTTGTAGCTTTCCCCCACAAACATCTGCTTGATATCTGACAGTTTTATGGGTGAAAATCTTTAGAAACAGGTAGAGGTGTGGATACACCTTAAATTGCCTCTAAAACACTCAATACGACTATTAAGCAACTGTTCAAACACTCACTGTGTTTGCTTTATAACTTTCATGATTGCTTTATGGCTCTTCTGGCTGAGAGGCAGGTTGTAACAAAAGGGAAAGTAACTTAAAGGGACATAGCAGAGATAATTACCCAGACACACCTACAAATCCCAAAACACACATGTGAACACACACAACAAAAATCAACCTTCCAAAACAGACATTTATTTTGCTACAAAATACAGTCTGGTTGTTAATTCTGGCAGTTATAGAACTTCAAACCACTTTAACAACTCTGGCTAAATCCTATGAAATCCCAAGGTCTACAACTGGTGAAAGTGTAGAACGCTCTGGCTGATATGTTTCAATACAATTGACCCTCCATTATTTGTGGCTCTTGCAGACCTGATGATCTGTGGAGTTGGTTAACATGTTCTCTCTAGTTCTCTGGCATAATCTCTGGCCGGGCTGTGGCGCAGGCTGTTGAGCAACCAGCTGCAACAAATCACTCTGACCAAGAGGTCATGAGTTCGAGGCCAGCTCAGAGCCCCATGTTTGTCTCTGTCTTAGTTCTATGTTAAGGCATTGAATGTTTGCCTTATATGTGTAATGTGATCCGCCCTGAATCCCCTTCGGGGTGAGAAGGGCAGAATATAAATACTGTAAATAAATAGATGATAATAATAATAATAATAATAATAATAATAATAATAATAATAATAATGTCAACTTCCAACAGAAGTTGACTATAGAGTTATGCTGGAGGGCTTAGAGAAGGCCTGGGCAAACTTCGGCCCTCCAGGTGTTTTGGACTCCAACTCCCACAATTCCTAACAGCCAATTCGCCAGAAAATTCTAACTATAGTTATCTGAAACTATGGTTAGGTATGATATTTGAACTCAGCTGCTGAAATAAACTAGAATGAGACCTGATTTGCTTTTACAGGATTGCCCCTTTCTTTTCCTAAAGGCACACTGTAGCGAGGGGGCGGTTTTAGGGGTTCAACCCCCCCCCCCGAAATTTTTCAGGTTATAAAAAAACCTGGTTTACTCATGAATTTTAACTGGTTAACCAAATCCCCATGCTAAGTCTATGAGACGCAAAACATTAAGAGTCCCTCCAGGCACTATTTCAAGCAGATATTGACAGGTTTGTAGCAGGGAGAAGTGTGTGCTAGGGGTTCAACCCCCCCCCCCCCCCCGAAATTTTCAAAACCCCTCCCGAAATTTTTTTCTGGCTACGGTCCTGACTGTATGTGTGTTTCTTTAGGTTGATTCACTATTAGACAATCTAAAAAATAAGAGAACAGAACTGGGTTTGCTGATCTAAATGGATGTGACTGCACAGCTCAGTCGGTAAATGCCATTCCCAAACAGAGCTCAGCCAGCAAATGTCATTGTAAATGAGTCACAAGGATGATTTCAAAGTAATTATAGCATATCCCCTGCAGAGGAACCTTTGTACAAGTCACTTGATCTCTTTCACACGAATAGAAGGTACGACTCACAGATACAGAGAATCACAGAATCATACAAACATAGAAGAGACCCCCAGGACCATCCAGTCAAACCCCATTCTGTCATGCATGTGAACATACAAGGTGATAGATGGCCATTCAGCCTCTGCTTTAAAAACTTCAGAGTGTTGAGAATCATCCTGGACTACTCAAGTCTAAATGTAGTTAGATAGATGATAGAGTTAGATTGAGGGAATCCTTTCCCTTTTTCCAAAGCATGCCTTGATAGGCTTTACTGTGTTTACGTCACATCCCTTACTTTGAAGTTAGTAGAAATGTGAATCTTTAGGGACACTAACTTCCCATTGGTCAGAATGTGGCCCCAATAAACTGGACCATGAGGTTGGAACCATTTTGGTTCTCTCTTCTCCCTTTGTTCTTCTAGCTAACAAGAAGCATCTCACCATCTCTCCTGGCAAGATGTAACTATTTAGATGTTTGTTATTTTTCCTTTCTTATTTTTCCTTAGAAACCAGTCTAGAGTAGACTAGACAGCTCCCAAGCCTTTCTATCTACACTGGAGTTCTTTTTACCTGAATAAATACTTTTTGAACTTTTATTGAGACTCTGCAGTCCATTGCAATCCTAAATAGACAAAGGCTTCTCTTTGCTCGCCCCGTGCAAGTAATTGTTGCATTTGAAAGCTTTGCTTTTGCTACTCTGCTGATTCTGGTGGAATCTCCCCCAGAGAGGATTAAATTGAGTTTAACCGCTCAGAGATTACCACAACACAGAGAAGGAGGTTCCACTTCACTCCAGGGCAATAGCATACCCCATTGTCAAACAGCTCTTTCCATCAGAAAATTCTTTGCAATGTTTAGGTGGAATCCCTTTTCTTGCAGTTTGAATCCGCTGCTCTGTGCCTTTCCGCTCTCTGACTCCTATCCCAGAGTGTGCCTAGATACCTTCATTTATATTCCAAAATGCCAGCTAGAGTATTCACTAATTTGGATGAAAAATGAAAGGTAATTGAGGTATTTCAGGAAAGTGACGAGTTCTGGAGAGTTTGGACAGGTTCTTCTGCATATTTTATGCATTTGGATATGATCTGCAGGGGGGGAAATCACCTAAAAATCAGAGTTGGAAGAGATCTCAAGGGGCATCCAATCCAGCTCCCTTCTACCAATAATAATAATAATTTATTTGTTTGACCAGTCATATGACCATTTCAAAGTGCAACATAAATAAAAACAAGGCAAAAAGGATGGGAAGACAGGCAGCTGACCATCTGTTTGCCGACAAAATCTTATTTTCCTGATTCTTCTTTCAGGAAATGTGCTCTTTTCTTGATAGCTTTCAGGATAAAAAGGCTTACTCTAATTATGGTGGATCTTTCTTGTCCTTGCAAGAGGACTGTCAGAAGATCATTTCTGTTGGGGGACCTAAAATTAGATAGTAATGGATGTAAATAACTGTGTCGAAGTTCGGCATATGCTGGGCAGTCAATCAAAAAATGTTCGATATCTTCCACTATTTGATCTCCCCAGACACAAAATCTCTCATTTCTTGGAATGTTACAGTAGCGACCAGTTTGCATCATAATACCGAGTTGTTCAAACCTGGCCCTGGTATATATTCTTCTTAAGGGTAACGGAACTGGAATAGTCAAATAGTGTTCTAAATTAGTATTCATTTTGTGGGAGGCTAAAAACTTTGTGGCAGAAGACCTACCTATACTTGCTAGGTCCAATTGAGCATAGATATCATGAGTGCGTTGCATAAGCACTTGTTTTGCCCTAGGTCCTAGATCATTCAAAAATTGTAAAGGAAGGCCAATTTTAGCCATCTCATTGTTTAAGGCCACTACCCATGATGACTTGTGGGCACGCTGGTCTTAATCCTCTAAACATAGGTTAGGAAGTCTACTGGAATTCATCTGATTTACCTTTGACCAGTAATTGAATTGTCTCATTAAAATTTGAGCTTTTACTAGGAGCATTCTTAGCTCTGCCCTTACAGCAGCCATCAGTGTTGTTCTGGAAAGTCCCAGGAGAATGCGAAGCTGCTTAACTTGGAAGGCTTCGATCTCGGCCAAATTGGTGTGCCCCCCTCCCTTCTACCAGCCAGAAAGACATAATCTCCTGACAGATGGCCATCCAACCCTCCAAGGAAGGAAACTTCATCACTCTTACCGCCCAATGTTTAGGTGGAATCTCTCGCCATGTAATTCAAACTAATCACTCTAGGTTTTAAGTCTCTGGAGCGATAGAAAACAAGCTGGCTCCATCTTTAGTACAGCATCCTTTCCAATAGAAACATGGTTATCATGTTCCCCACTTAACGTTCCTCTCTCCAGGCTAAGCATACTCAGTTCCCTAATTTGCTCCTCAGAGGGATTCAACATTTCTGAACCTTGGGCCATTTTAGTCACCCTTCTCTGGACACCTTCCAGCTTGTCAATGTCCTTCTTGAATTGCCCAGGACTAGACATAGGATTATTCCAGGTAAGGTCTGACCAAAGCAGAGGAGAGTGATATTATTTCTTCCTTCAATCTAGAGACACTATACTCTTTGCCTCAATCTAAATTGGGGGGGGGGGGGGGGGGGAGAAAAGCTTGCCACAATATATTTTTTTCTACTCTTGACCATGGTACAAGATTTTGATTATGAGTCTACCATCACTCCAAATATATCCTGATGAAACAGCAAGATTTCTCTAGGCAGCTAGGTCAACTGTAAGGTTGCTGACATAATTTAAAAACATTTAAGAAAGGTTATCAGACCGTAATGCTCGTATCATATTAACTAAGGACATTAGATTGATTTCTCAAGATTGTGTTAATCTAGATTTAACCCTCCAAGAAATGTTAAGACGGGGCCTCTCACTGATGCCGACCTGCTCTATTAGTGGTTTATGCCAACACAATCAACGTAAAATGTGAGGAGGCATTGTTTGCCCAAAATTTAACATGAGCACGCTTTAGCTAGTGATGATAATCCATATGTTGACAATAAGCAGAATGGGTTTAGTGATTCTACTAATGAGAAAACTAAAATCTAAATGAACTGGATGCTAATTACTGATTGTGTGGCAGTTATCCAGGAACTCCTTCTTGACTGTAAGGGCACAGACAGAAATTGACTTTATTCCATGACGCCACAATGGCATGCCATTCACACAATCAGACAATTTATCGGCACTGTGACCATCGATTTTGCACTGCTGAAACTGTCAAATTACTGGAATGCTTTGGCAATCCAAGATGCTGTGGCCACAATTCCAGTTGAGCAGCATAACTCTGCCTCTCCATTTATTAAAAATCTTTTAAAGAAATGTGGCAGGTCCTATAAACTAGTATTTTTGTAAAAAAATTAATGTTTTTTTTAACTGCAAAGGGGAGAGTGGCAGAATGTCAATGGATTGTGTACAGTGTAGTGCTGTTGTAGCCCAGCTTCTATCTGAGCTGTCAGATGAGCCTGAGGTTGGCCTCATTCAGCCTGTGATTATCCCTGCACCTGCCTTGCCAGAGGACTCTGGGTTTGGGCCTGAGTGGATTCTGGGACCAGAGACAGAATGGTTGCAAGCAGGCGGTTTGAATCACATTCCTTACAGCAGTCAAGATCAGATCTCCAGGTGCCAGATGGACATTCTAGTTTGGATGTAGGACTGATAAAGTGGAGAGGGAGAATGAGCTTCACAGGAGGAGAGCAATAACTCAGTTGAGAAAAGAAAAGGAGTGTATTAGGAGGAGTAGGCGTCTGCTTTTGAAACAAAATAATGAGCTACCTTCTCACGGTATGGGACCTTGAATTTCCCATAATTTTCGTTGCTTTCTCTGACACAGTCAGTGGTGGTAACGTTGCAAATTCAAGAAGGAAGATCTTTGCTTCATGCGCATTTCTGCAGCCTTGTATCTTGTTTCAAGTTCCAGTCCTGTGTTTCCAGTTGATTTTACAGTTTGGATTTCTGTTCCAGCGAAGACCTTTGCCTTGTGTTCCAGCCGAGACTCTTGTTTTGTGTTCCAGCTTGGACTCTGTACCTTGGACCAAATTTGGAGTTTTGTTCCTGCATTCCAGTTACCTTCCTGTATTTCCAGTTTGATTCATGCCTTGGATTAATCCTTGAAATTCTTGCTTGGACTATCAGCAATATCTTTCTAGGGACTTACTTTGATATTCAGTTTGGACTATGGTCTTTGAGTGATTTTATAGACTCTTGCTTCAAGATTATCAGGTACAGTAGAGTCTCACTTATCCAAGCTAAACGGGCCCGCAGAAGCTTGGATAAGTGAATATCTTGGATAATAAGGAGGGATTAAGGAAAAGCCTATTAAACATCAAATTAGGTTATGATTTTACAAATTAAACACCAAAACATCATGTTTTACAACAAATTTGACAGAAAAAGCAGTTCAATACAAAGTAATGTTATGTTGTAATTACTGTATTTACGAATTTAGCACCAAAATATCACGATATATTGAAAACATTGACTACAAAAATGGCTTGGATAATCCAGAAACTTGGATAACCGAGGCTTGGATAAGTGAGACTCTACTGTACTTTGTTCTTGTAGATTTAAATCCATTTTATTGACTCTGAACTTTAATTTGCTATTGCTTGCATATAATCTTCAATAAACGGCTTGCTTGCTTATATTCTGGGGCTCTAGTCTGGTTTTGACCTGCCTATGCAGTTTAGGAGTGAAACAAGTGCGATAAGTACCTATCCCCTGCTATTGATGGGCAAAAGCTTCGCCAGGAGCAATTTTTCTGCTCAATGTGTCTATAGTTGCTTGATTCCTCTCTCTGCTTTTAAGAACAATATTTCTTCACCTCCACAATATATGGACACCACATGATCTATAGGAATTTTCAAGAATTGTAGTTCTAGGCTCGGGAGTTGCACTTGCAAGTACATTTAATACCCTCGGATGCAGTTTATCTAGCTCTGGAGATATGAATTTATTTAAAGTAACCAAGTGTTCCCATATCACCACTTTATCTGTTTGGGCTGGAGCTCTCTCGCTGCACCATTTATTCTCCTTTTCTTTAGGTGAGTAGTCCTTCCGAGGGAAGAGCCATTAGCAATTTCCCATCATCTCCACACAATAAACTTGAGGTTTGCTCATTCTTTTATTTTCCTCAGAATGTTCATTTCTTAACTCTTTCCTTCTTACAAGTCTGAATTCCTTTTGAGCTTAAGCATTTGTAGGCCTTCTTCCTACAAATCCTGGCTACTTGTATCTAATATTCATTACTTGTCTGCATCTTTTCTCATAATTTATACATGAACATTTCAATTTACCATATTTCCTCAAGTCTAGTTTGCCACTGAATCTAATGCACACCTCTATTTTCAAAACAAGGACCCAAAAAAGGGGGACTGTTCCAGTATTTGCTGCCGAATGTAATGCATAGTGGCCCAAAATGCACTCTTTCATTTGGCCGTTACAGCCACTTCCTGCTTAGAATTCCTGCTTTAAAAACAAGTGTTAGAACACCAAAGCTTCCAGCAATGGAAAATAAAACCTTGGGATGCACCAAAGCCGTGAATGAATCCACTTTCACTGCCTTCTCTGCCAAAGAATCTGATGCCTCGCCAAATTACAACTTCGAGGATCCCATAACTTTGAGCCATAGCCATTAAATTAGAGATGACATCCTCAAAGTGGAGCTTCAGGTAACCGTGCCCTGGGTGAAAACGTCCGATTTAACTGCATTCCTAAATGCCACATTTAATAATTGAGGCACCTCCTGGTTTCAGGAATGTCTATTAATTTATATATGACTTCCACAGTCATCTTGGTTATTTCCCATGCACTCTGTATCTCTAGAACCATCTGAAGCCAAAGGCCACCACCCTTAATGCTTTTTCCTGCCATTTACTGGATGTTACCCCAGCTTCCTGCTCACTGATGCTATTCGACGGAAAGGACCATCTAGTCTACACATATGAATGCCAAGGCTGAATCTGATCTGCCATGTCCTTTTATGTGGCCCTTCAGATGCTGGATTACAACTTATGTATAGGCTATTACTACATTATTATATTAAATTAACAATTATTATAATTATAATATTCCATGAACCCTTATTATAATTATTATATTATATGAACCCTTATTATAATTATTTTATTAAACCAACAATTATTATAATTATTATATTACATGAACACTTATCATAAGTATTATATTAAATGAACCTTTATAATTATTTTATTAAATCAACAATTATTATAATTATCATATTAAATTAACAGCTGTTATTATCATTATATTAAATTAACAATTACAATTATCCTGTTAAATTAACACTTATTATAATTATTTTATTAAATGAACCCTTATTATAATTATTTTATAAATATTATTATAAATATTATAGTAAATGAACAATTATTACAATTATTATATCAAATTAACAATTAAAGGTAAAGGCTTTCCCCTGACATTAAGTCTAGTCATGTCTGACTCTGGTGATTGGTGCTCATCTCCATTTCTAAGCCGAAGAGCCAGTGTTGTCCAGAGACAGGCATGTAGCCGGGGGGGGGGGGGGGGGGGCTCGAGGGGCTTCAGCCCCCCCCCCCAAATTCTCAGGGTGGTCCACAAGAAGGCCTTACATTTATTATGGGGGCCGGGCTGTGGCACAGGCTGGTAAAGCAGCCTGCTGCAATAAATCACTCTGACCAGGTTGTCATGAGTTCGAGGCCAGCCCGTGGCGGGTTGAGCACCCGTCAATTAAAAATAAAAAAATAGCCCCTGCTCGTTGCTGACCTAGCAACCCGAAAGATAGTTGCATCTATCAAGTAGGAGATAAGGTACCACTTATAAAAAGTGGGGAGGCAAATTTAACTAATTTACAACGTTGGAATGAGGAAGTGCAGTCAGAGTGAATGATGAAGCAGCTGCTCCCCCTGTGGCCAGAATCGAACATCCCCTCAGGAGAAGGTTAAATTGCCTCTGCGTCTGTCTGTCTTTGTCTCGGTTCTATGTATATGGGCATTGAATGTTTGCCCTGTGTGTGTATAATGTGATCCAGCCTGAGTCCCCTTCGGGGTGAGAAGGGCGGAATATAAATGCTGTAAATAAATAATTATTTGAACTTATGTTTATTCATATCATGATCTGATCACCATGCTCAATATATCCCATATGCATGGGGGTATTGGGATAACGATACAAAAGGTTCGCTAGGGTAGAGTCTCTCACGCTCAGACTCAGCCCCCCTGCCCCCCGAACCAAAATCCCAGCCTCCTCCGAATCTAAATCCTGGCTACGGGCCTGTCCAGAGACGTCTCCAAAGTCATGTGGCCAGCATGACTGCATGGAGCGCCGTTGCCTTCCTGCCGCGGTGGTACTTATTGATCTACTCACATTTGCAAGTTTTCGAACTGTTAGGTTGACAGAAGTTGGAGCTAACAGTGGGAGCTCACCCCGCTCCCTGGATTCGATCCGCCGACCTTTCAGCCAGCAAGTTCAGCAGGTCAATGGTTTAACCCACTGCACAACTGAGGGCTCATTATATTATATAATAATAATAATAATAATAATAATTGTCATCATCATCATCATTATAATCATATTAAATTGTTATAATCATTATATTACATTAACAATTATTATAATTATTATATTAAATGAAACAATGATTATAATTATTAAATCAAGTCGCTTTGAGTCCCTTTGGGGAGATAAAGCAAGAAACACATAAATATTATAATAACAATAATTTGTTTTTTATTTATTTACCGTACTTGTACTTGTACCCCTTCTCGTACTGTACTTATTTACTGTACTTTATTTACCGTACTTGTACCCCTTCTCACTCCAAAGGGGACTCAGAGCGGCCTTACAAGAGGCAGCAATTTGATGCCTTATCTAACTAACAATAATAAAATAAATGTATACATTAAAAACCAAAAATGTAAAAAACAAACATAAAAAACAATTATTAAAATCACACAGTCCGAAATCAAGGCTATACATATTCCATCTTCTCTTATTTCACGGCACTTCTACACAACGGCTGAGCTTCTCGGTGGCGCAAAGGATTAAACCCTTGTGCTGGCAGGACTGCTGATTTGAAGGTTGGGTTGCTGACCTGACAGTTGCCAGTTTGAATCTGGGATGAGCTCCTTCTGCCAGCTCCAGCTCCTCATGCAGGGACATGAGAGAACCCTCCCACAAGGATGGTAAAAACATCAAAACATCTGGGCATCCCCTGGGCAACATCCTTGCAGATGGCCAATTCTCTCACACCAGAAGTGACTTGCTGTTTCTTAAGTCACTCCGGACACACACACACACACAAACCCCAAAGGCTTGGTCCCAGAGCCATGTCTTCAATTCCAATAACAACAATAATAGTAACAATGTGCAAAACAGAGCTGCCATTCCCAAATTCTAGGCCTTCAAGAGTTTTGGACTCCAACTCCCAGAAGCCTCAGCAGTCTTGGCTAATGAGGAGGGATTGTAGGAAATGAAGTCCATACACCTTAAAGCCCAGAAATGGGGCGGGGGGTGAATGACATAGAATAAATAACAACTACCACAACAAATTAGTCCTTATCATTAATAAAAAGGCCTCACCTCTTCTAGGAACACTGAGCTGCTTCGTGTTGGCCCCTCAATCGTCTTAGGAAGGCCTCCTCTTAGTCTCCATCAGCCTCTGCAGTGTGTGGATTCCGTTCACCATGGAAACCGTTGCCTAGCGACCGAGGCGACAGCGGCGCTGGCCCAATCGGACGGCCTCTTCCCCCGTGGCTCCTCCCCTTCCCCTTGCGTATCCTACCTAGCAACCGTAAAGGCGGCGAAATCCGATTGGCTGCGCTCCTTTCTGCCTTCCACCCGCGCGCGCAAAGTGGGCGGGGCCTTGAGGGAGTGGGCGGGGCTTGGCTCCACTACTGCCCGTCACTCCCTCATTGCTTTGAGGCGGTGGCGAGGAGACGCACCTGCACGTCGTTTCTCCCTCAGGTAAGGCCTTTTTGGTAGGCCTCAAATAAAAGGGGGGTAATTAGGCCATTATTTCAAGGGTGTATATATATATATATATATATATATATATATATATATGAGAATGGGATATATATGAATATATATATATATATATATATGAGAGATATGTATATGATATATATGTCTGCGTGTAGCCTTTAATAGAGAATAGTATCTGTGAGGATAATTTAAAGGCCATAGCAAGATATATATATATATGTGTGTGTGTGTGTGTTATAGTAGTAATTTATATATTTTTTATGTTATTTATTTATATTTTATTTTATATATATATATATATATACACACACACACACAGTAATATATAAATTATTTATTTATTATGGTATATTTACTATATATCTAATAGTAATCATTTGTATTTCTATAAGTATGAATATTTACATGTATAGTAGAGTCTCACTTATTCAAGCTAAACGGGCCGGCAGAAGCTTGGATAAGCGAATATCTTGGATAATAAGGAGGGATTAAGGAAAAGCCTATTAAACATCAAATTAGGTTATGATTTTACAAATGAAGCACCAAAACATCATGTTATACAACAAATTTGACAGAAAAAGTAGTTCAATATGCAGTAATGCTATGTAGTAATTACTGTATTTACGAATTTAGCACCAAAATATCACAATGCATTGAAAACATTGACTACAGAAATGGTTTGGATAATCCAGAAGCATGGATAAATGAGTCTTGGATATGTGAGACTCTACTGTATAATATAATATATGTATGTGTGTTATAATAGTAATAGTAGTAATTTATATTTATTTATATTTTATGTATGTATTTATTCATATTATGGTATATTTGTTATACATGTTATAGTAATCATTAGTATTTCTATATATATATATATATATATATATATAATATGTTTACATTTATAATATAATGTGTGTTATAGTCGTAATTTACATTCATTTATATTTTATGTAATTATATATATCATATTTATGATATATTTATATGTGTAATAGTGATCATTTGCATTTCTATAAATATATAATTTATATTTGCATTTATAATATATGCGTGTTATAGTAATTTATATTTATATGTTATGTATGTATATATTCATATTTAAGGTATATTTATATATGTAATAGTAATACTTTGTATTTCTATAAATGTATACATTATATTTACATTTATTATATATGTTATAGTAGTAATTAATATTTATTCATATTATTCATTTATATTTTATGTAATTATATATATACTTATGGTATATTTATATATATAATAATCATTATTAATATAAATATATACATTGTATTTACATTTATAAATTATAACTTATTGTTGAGACTGAGTGTGCTGGTTGGGGTTTTATGTATTTTAATATATTTTCAGTGATTTCTATGGTTTGAACTATTTATATATTATACCCTTATGTTTAATTCTAATTAAATGTTTATATGTTTTCGGTTTTAAATTTTTCATTCTTTTCTTGTAAGTGTTAGCCATTTTTAGTCTCTTTTAAGAGAGAAAAGGCAATATATATATATATATATATATATATATATATATATATAGGAAAATGCCTGCACTCATTTTACAATTTTCAATAGAGATTATTTGAAGGATATGTGAATGCATTTACACTGGTTTATATATGTGTTATTGTGAGAATTGATATTTTATACATAGCAATAGTTATATTTGTATTTTTCAAACATTTAAATATTATTAATAATACATAGCATAAATATAATTATAAATTATTACTATAGATAAATTTAAATATATCATAAAGCATCTTGGAATCTTTGGAGAGAGGAAAGCGGGATATAAATAAATACAATAATAATATATCCCCTTTACCAGCTGATAATACTAATGGTGATTATTTGAAGAGCATTAAAAACACTTATATTGTTTTATATGTTATTATTAGAAATAATATGATAGGAGGCTTTAGTTTTATCCCATCTTTCTCCCATTATAGGGACACAAGGCGGCTAACAGCAAACATGATAGAATTAAAATTGAAAACAGAAAAGTAATTAAAAGATGCATATATATTTTTTTAAAAGATTACATCTTTTGTGTCATGGGACATGAAAATATTAAAATACAATTGAAAATATACTTAATGTCACAGCTCCTCCAGAATATAACAATATTATATAAAATGTATTAATATTAATAGAATTAAATAAATATTGCTATATTACATAGGATTGCCCAAAAGGCAAATAATAATATTTTATATATGAATTTATATTTTATATGTAGCAATAATTTATATTTATGATATATATATATATATATATATATATACACACACACACACACACACACACATATACATACACATACACAATATGGTAATAATTTGATTTATTCCATTACAAATAATAGAGTTTAATTAGTTTTAGTTATTAATGGTTTTACGTAATATTTAACAATTTGTTTTGACTATTTTATGTTTAATTCTATTTTAATGTTAGATGTTGAGAATTTTATATTGTAATTTGTACTGTTTTTAGAGTTGCAAACTACTTTGAAACTTGTTTAAGAGAAGAAGAAAAACTATCAGTAACAATAATAATTGAAAAAAAATTACAAAATAATTACAGATAGTTACAAAATGATTTAATCAGGCACAAACTGCATCTTAAATGACAGATATGGTGCAAATGGGCTGTCCCTGCTCAACTGTGCCGCGGTCACATTGTCCAAGCGCGGAGTTGAAAGCCTCACAACTTTCTTTTGTTATTTTGTGACACTTTTCTAATCCCTTTAAGGGGTTTTTTTTGGGGGGGGGGAATTAACATGTATACTCCTGAAATATAAAAACTTAAAAGAGTATATACATTTTGAGGAGCGCTCTGTATTTGAGACTTGCATTCCCATTTTAAGTAACTGGGTGAAAATAAGGAGGATATTGAGAAAGGAGGTCCTTATTCAAAAGGATAGTTGCAAGGTGTAGCTCATCATACCCTTTTAAACCATTTGAACCAGCTTTAATCTCTCTCTTTAAATTGACAAATCTTTTTTTAGCTTCTTTAGAAGGATATTTTTGTTATTTTTACATTGTTCTGAGTTTGTCAGAGTGGTTTTGTTGTACGCTCTTCCTGAGATCACTGGATAGATGGTGGGATATAAATAAATAAAATAAATAAAAATATTGTTATGAGTGGAAATGAACATATGTGTAAAGAGGGAAGACTTACATTGCCTGGAAAATATATGAGGTTCAGAGGTTTCCTTCTTGCCTCATGACCTACATAAAATGAATGTTTTTTAAAGTTACTTTATATTTCAGTATAAAAAGAATGGAGAGAAAAGAAGTCTGCTTGTGGCATCTTTAAACTGGCACATTTTTTTTGTGTGGATGATACATTGATGGAGTACAATATTCAGGCCTCAGGGGTATGTTTTTGTGTATGTGCATTTCCATAGCTCTATATCTGGAGGGTAAATCAGTTGTGGTAGACTGGTATTTTATTTCCAGTTGGAAATAGTGGCTAATAATGTTATTTTAATCAATTGATTTTATGTTTGTTTATGTTTTTGTGGCACCAACCCCGGAGGTGTTAAATCAATGAGCAGAATTTGTGCTTACTGCAAGTGTGTGTGTGTTTTATTTGCATGTGTATCTGTATTCACAAATATACATATAGGTGAGTTAAAAACAAATCCCAGTTCTGACATGTTTGCTGTGGATACCACAAGAATTCAGTTAATCACCAATACAGCTATCTAGCTATATATGTATATACACATATACATAAGATATACATACATAGAGAGAGAAATGGTGAAAGAAATGGTGAAAGTAGGTGATGATATTATGTATTATCCTCTAGGCTGAGACCATGCAGTATTAAAGACTGAAGTTTGTGGGTTCACAAATCCTCCCTTCCATCAGAGGGGACCACAGTTTCAAACAATGACAAGCAACATGTATTGCCGTTGAAAGCTAAAACTTTATTAGTAACGTATGTGTTTGACCTTGAACTGCACCCTGCCTCTTCCCCATTAAACAAGTAAAATAAAATAATTCTCTTTTCAAAATGACTCAGTTTTATCTCCCTCTAATGCCCATTCTCCCCACATGCATCAAAACAAAAAGAGTAAATAATGTGTCTTTTGTTTCACCAACAAGATGTGGTTCATGGAGAAAAAAAATCATGGTTGATTCATACCTTTAAGGGGTGTTATTGTTTTGGAATACATTTTCCATATGCTGCTTTCTTTTTTTAAAAGTTGTTTTTAAACTTTTTAAAACTTATTTTAAAAGGGAAGTCTCAAACGTTTAAATTCGATTTTAGTTGTTTAACTCAGAGTGTTTTCATCTACTGTGCATTGTCTGGGAGGCCCTAATGGCTTAAAAGAAGAGATAAAAAATGTATTACATAAATAATAGAAGAGAGGTGGAGTGGTGCTCCTAGCCTAAAATAACAGGAGAAGAGGATCGATGGAGACCCTTGATTTGTTTCTTGTCTTCTGCTTTCGGATTTCCCTTCTGACCGATTGTTGTTGCAAGGGAGATGCTGGGTTAGGTGGATCAAGCAGAGCAGCCTGTCGAATTCCCATGACTTTTTAATACTTTTCTGCACAGGAAGCAATATTATTTGAAAATACGATAATATGAACTTATTGTTGTTTGCCTTTAAGTTATTTTCAATTCATAGCAGCCCTAGGGCAACCCTACCACCCCCACCCCACCTCTTATCAAATTTATTCAAATGAGGGCCTTTCTTTGTGGCTTACTTAGAAAGAAGAACTGGCCCAATGAACCCATTGGATTTCCATGGTCAATGGAGATTTGAACCTTAGTTGTAGTCTAACACTCAAACCACTGCACCATGTTGGTTCGCAAAAGAATTAAGACTTTAACTCTGCAGAAAGCCAACTTGCACTGCACTGACTCACTCTCTGCTTTGGAGAGGTTTGGGAGCAAAATTTGTTTTGATCAGCCTTGCATTTTCCTGGTTCACTGCACCCACGCAGAATAATAAAAACCAGTAAAGATATATTAAATATACAGCATAGAATGAAGACGGTGGTTGGCATTGTTCTTGGAGATCGAATGCATCTGAGCACAGGAGGCAGCACTAAACGAAATCCAGGAGAATCTTTTTGTTTGTTTCTTGGAGGGGTGTGTTTATGCCTGTGTGTGTTGTGTCAGCAATGTTGGTGAAGGCTTCTCCTCACTTCAGTGCATGGATGGCTGCATAAGGAGTGAATCTCCTTCACTGCGCATGAGGTAGGCATTTCTCTGAAAATGAGATGGTGGGAGAATTCTCCGCCATGTCAGCAAAAATAATTTAATCAGGGTTTTTTCCTTCTCGTTTATATGGTTTTGGGGTGAAGGATGCCTAGCTTTCGCAGTGCCTGCAAAAGAATACGCTTTCTCCCCTTTCTGTGCTTCTCTCCCGCCTTCCTTCTTTCTTTTTCTCCTTGGAATTAAGACCAGGACTAGAAGAATAGAACAAGTCTGCAGTTTTTCTTTCACCGCTCCCTCCCTGTATGCAGTAGATTTCAGTTGGAAAAAGCCTGGACCTATAGGGGTAAGAAGAGAGCTTAAAAACTGTGATATAGGACCATTCCCTCCTTTATGATCTCTGAAATAGAATCAGGTTATTTCTCTTTTTTTTAGTGCTCAACCCATAATTGGAGTAATTACTACAAATGATACTTTGCCTTTGAGCTACAGAAATGCTGCAATGCTTACAGACTGAGTGGGCACATCTTTACGAGAATTTCATCCAGATTCATTCTAGAGACTTAAGTTATTATTGCCATCGATCTGTGAGTCATGTGGCTTCATCAGAAAAAATTATTTTTGTGAAATATGCTTGCAAATGTCTTAGGGAAATAATTAGCCTGAATTTAGTTTATGATTCACATCTGTACTGGTGAGGTTTTTTATTTGAGTTACTATATGTTATATGATTAAATTGTTGATAAGGCAAAGCTTTATATTTAACCTTAAATAAAATAAAGTATTACTGTATTATTATTACTATTATTATTACTACTTTGTGGGAGTTTTATTTATCGTGTCAGAAGCAAATTGAGAATACAGCTATAATGTATAAAAAGCCACAACAAATTTAAAAACTTAGCATTATACAAAATTTTCTTTGACCAGAAGCTGACCACTTGGAGTGCCTTTGGTGTCACTGTGCATGTGGCAGGGCTCAGACTACATTGTAGTAAGTGGTCTGTGGTTTGCTCCTCTCCACACTCCTATCACTTTAAGGATACCTTCTGTACTTCAGTTCTTGAGAATTACCAACATCTTTTGATTGTAATTAAGAGTTATGTGTGATCAGGTTCAATTCAAGCATTTGTTGTTGGATTTCTTCCATTTCTTCCATTCTGCTACCACAAACCTTATTCTTTTTTTTAGAGATTTTTCTTCTTCCCTATGCTGAATTGCTCAGATTATTAATAATACTCAGATAGTGTTTGACAGTAGCCAAACACTTACTGCACTATTTTGATTTCTTCCTGAATCAGCTTTTTGGACTTGTCCAAAGCTGTGGTGCTACTTATATTAACCCTGTTCATCTCTGCTTTGTAACTATACAGCTTTCACTCTAGAGTAGCTATATAGGAGGTTGTCAAAGAACAGTTGTCAAACCATAAATCACAGGCTGTCTAGAAAAAAAGAACAGAGAAAGTAGTAAAGTTCAAAAAACTTCAAGCCTCGTAAATCTCAAGCCATGATGAGCAATTGCAGCTTCAGACCACACATTTAGAATGATGGAAAGCATTGTGGTCTTGCATATATTTCTAGAATGCAGACATGATAGGCAGAAAGTTATTTGGTTGTAGATTTTTGTATTTTTGCACCGCTTTTCTGCCAAGTCACCCTCTGCAGTTTTGGGTTTGAAACGGCATTTTATTATCTAGATGCATAATATATTCCTAGGATTGCCAGCTTTCTGCACATGGTGGAAGCAGACAGGGTCAGAGCCAAAAATAGTAAAGTACAGCCCTTTTCTTTTTCTGTTTTCTCCACAGTTTTCCATCCTTGTTGTTATCTGACCCTAAGACAGACCTATAATGGGTTTTCTTGTTGAGAGGGACGGTTGCCATTGCCTTCCTCTGTTGCTGAGCCAGTGTGACTTACATTGAAGTAATCCCTCCTCCTTCTCACCACGCTTTGCTCTCCTCAATGAAATTCAAAGGGGCCGGGCTTGTAATTTGGTGAGGCACAAGCACACTTTGGCAAGGAAGGTTATAGACCTTGTCAAACTATAACTCCCATGATTCTATGGCATTAAGCCATGGCAGTTAAAGTAGTTTCAAACTGTATTAATGCTGCTGTGTACATTCTCTTTTGTGGAAAGAAAAAGCAGGGTATAAAAAAAACATAAACATAATAATAACAACAACAACCATAACAACAATAATATGCACCCTCAATGTAGACTAACGCTGGGGAAGAAACACGTGGCTCAAGGGAGGAGCAAAGAGAAGGAGATAAGGGCATTTCCCTCACAAATAAGATTTTCTACTTCCTTGTGAAAATTTCCTCCAACCCTCCCAATTTCTAGTATCACAGGGATGTTTAAAATGGTATTCATAAATGCTCAGATGAAGTTTTAAAATAACGTGGTCCAAAAAACAGAAATGTATTTATTGGGAGGGAAAAGACCTTCATTTTGTGTCCCTCTGTAGGTTACCCTTTTGAGCTTGCAGAAATCCGAGCTGTTCACTTTCAGGGCGTTTCGAAATTAAATGGGCTGTGAGCATTGCAGGTGTTCAGCATCCTAGGCTGGAGGTCAGCACTTTAGCCAGGGGTCAACACACATCATGTTGGCTTACTAACCAAGTCGTCTTTGCTCTTCCTGTGTCCCGTGGCAAGCGCAGAGCTTGGAGATTTGTCCCTTCCTCTTGCATTAAGGTCTGGAAAAGAAAAGGCTAGAGAGACTCCTGCTGTTCTTTTCTTTTCAGCTCAAATTCCTTTCTTTATCCAGATACTGGCTGTAATTCCATGCGGCAAATTGCAGGAGACTGTTAGTGAAGATTGGAAGGGGGCGGGAATCTAAAAGGAATAATGTTGGAATGGAGAATAGTTCTTTCAGTTTTGTTTATTTTCCTTGGAATACTGGGGGAAAGGATTTTGAAATACTTGTTTCTAGGTTGAGGAATAAAACATCTAAGATAAGGTGTTCATAGATTTATCATCTTCATTACTGGTTGTGTATCCCTTGTGCAAAATTTTTGAGACTAAGTGTTTTTGGGTTTCAGATTTTAAAAAAGTTTTGGAATATATGTATTTGCATACATGTACCCTAGGGGTAGGTCCAAAGTCTAAACGCAAAATTAATTTTTGTTTCATGTGCTCCTTATGCACACAGAATCATTGAATCCATTGCATCCTAGTCTCCAGAGAAGCAGAAAACAAACTTGCCCCCTCCTTAATGTGACATCTTTTCAAAATATTTAAACATGGCTATCATGTACCTTCTCAACCTTCCCTTCTCCAGGCTAAACATACCTAGGTCTCTAAGCCAATCCTCATAGGAATTCATGGTTTCTGTACCTTTGACCATTTCTCTGGAAAAGTTCCAGCTTGTCCATATCCTTTCTTTAATTGTATTGCCCAGAGCTGATCAGGTGTGATCTGACTAAAACCTGACATAGCCTGAAGGTAATTTGTACAATATTTTTAACAGTTTTGTGCATGAAGCAAGGATTGTGAATATTGAACCATTGGAAAGTTTAAAATGTCATATCTTAGATACACACATTTTGGATTCTGGAATATTTTGGAATTCTGGATAAGGGATGCTCAACAAGAAGACAAGGCTTTTCCTTGTTGCCCCACAGAGAAGGACCAGATTTAATGGTTTGCAGTTACGGGTAGATTTTGATAGAACATTAGACTGAACTTCTTGAAAATAAAACCTGTTTGATAGTGGAGCCAATGGTCCTTAAGAGATAGTGGGGTCTCCCTCTTCAAAAAGAAACTAAACAGATACCTAGATTGTGACTTCCTGCACAGCTGAAAGGGATCTGAACTGGATAGCCCAGTGGGCAGGATTCTGTCTTATTAAAATGCTTTCCTCATGCCTACAGAAATTTAGTGATGTACAGAGCCAATGATGATATTGCCCCCAAAAGAATGTTCCCATGAATTCATCCCTTAATCCCAAATTTATATCATTTGGAGGTGTAGTTTAGGCATCCAAAAAGGGTATGGTAGAATTAAAAAATCATTAACAGTAAGGTTTCATGAACTTATTAGAACCATAGACAAGGAAACCTTTTCAAATATGTACATTTTGCATGTTGCAGTACATCTCCCACTGTGTGCAAATATTCATCCTCAGCTTTGACAGGTTGAGTGCTCCATCAGAGAAAAGCAAGTTTAGTTTTGAAAATAACATTTTTGGAGGATTGTCTAGTGGACAGTTCCTCTATAGGTATGCAGAGAAATCATGGCGGAATAAACATTACTTAATGTTCACATCATAAAGGCTGGATGACTTGCATTATGTGCATTTATCTCCTAGTCACAACCCCCGGTGGTGCAATGGGGTAAACACTTGTGCTGGCAGGACTGCTGACTTGAAGATTGGGTTGCTGACCTGAAGGTTGCCTGTTCGAATCGAACTCAGGGAAAGCACCAATGACCTCCCTCTGTCAGCTCCAGCTTCCCATGCGGGGACGTGAGAGAAACCTCCCATAAGGATGGTAAAACATCAAACATCTGGGTGTACCCTTGGCAATATCCTTGCAGACAGCCAATTCTCTCACACCAGAAGCGACTTGCAGTTTCTCAAGATGCTCTTGACACAAATCAAAAATCTCCTAGTCAGTATTATTTACATACATAATATACAGTCAACCCTCCTCTGCATCCACAGATTCCGTGATCCACAGCTTGAAAATATTTTTTTCTTAACTACAAAAAGCAAACCTTATATTTGCCATTTTATAGTTCTATGATGATTTATGCCCCCAGCTTTCTGGCCCCTACCTCAATATTTGTTTCTGCCACACAAGGGAAAATTGTCTTTCTCTACTGTGAAAGTCTTAAAATGAAGGTCTTAAAATGTGAAGGCCTTTCTACTGAACTAAAATCAAACACTAGAAGTTCAAAAGACTTTCGTTTTGTAGTTCCATAATATTTCTGTTAAAGGAATGCAAACATGTGCTGTCTGTATTGTGTTTAAGAACCAGATTTTAAATTTTAGCCTCAGTAGTTGATCTTCACACTCTCAGCATCTTCTATGTAGTGTATGCATAAAGGATGGATCAGTTTTGCGCATTCATGAGCACTTACCTTCTTGACACACTTCTTCCATTATGCCCCTATTGCGCTAATAAGAGTTCTTACAATTCAAGCATGGTTGAAACCTTCTACAAAAAACCTTGGGAACAGCTGTATGACTTCACACACTCATAATATGAAGAATCTTGTGCAAAATATCAGTTTTAGCATTTGCTGGGTTTGTGAAAATGCCATGGAAATTGTCACTTGCAGACAGTTCGAAATATACCAATTGGTACTGCATTTTCTTTCAATGTTAGTATTATTTTCTCCACTAAATTGGGGGTGGAAATCATGCCCTATGTCTATATACTGCTTGTCAGTTTTAATTGTAACTTTGCTGTGGTGTAAAGGCTTATGAATAACAAGAAAACACTTGTTATCTGTTAATTTAAAAGTTAGGTATATTGTGCCAAATTACAGTTGTCAAAAAAAAGTCGGTCTTCTGGATTCCAAGTAAGGGCAACGATATAAGCAGCCTGAGCTACTGTTGAGGGATGGAAGCCTTAATCGATTTAATGTTAGATCTAATCAACTAAATCTTTAATCTTAGCTTAGAATTTGTCCCTGCCCCTTGTAATCATTGGGCTTGATGCCATGCAGACGGCACAGCTGTGCCAACCAGACAGCACAGCTGTGCCAAGTACCTGCTTTCTATGCCAGATTTGTTTTCTAGGATGAAAGTAATACATAGCTTTCCTTCTTGGAAGAAAAAGTCTGAGTTTGGGGAAAAATAGTATCAAACATGAGATCTGTGAGCACTAGGGGTCCATCTACATTGCAGATTTAATGCATTTGACACCACTTGAGTTGCTATATCTTGATGCTGTGCAATTCTGGGAGTTGTAGTGTGGTGAGGCACTGGCAGTCTTCGGTAGAGAAGACTGAAGACCTTGTAAACTACAACTTCCACAATACCATAGCATTGGGGCATAGCACTTCAAATGGCATCCAACTTCACTTGTGATACAGTGTACATGCACCATAGGATTTTTGCTTTTCACTTTAGAGGAATCATAACCAATTGCAGCTTTTAATGTCAGAGGAAACTAATTGGAAAATGCGGTTTCTCTGATCGTCATCCAGAAACCATCACTTCGAATACAGCACATTTGATCCATACGTGGAATTTTATGGCTGTTGTTTATGTTGGCTTTAAGTTATCTCCGGGTTCAAAGACAGTGTTCTGAATGTCAATTGCTATCTTGTTTGTTGACTTTGAATGGGTATTTGATAGGATGTTGAACTTGTTTGGCAGGAACCAATGGAAACTACATGTGATAGGATCCATAGGGTACCTCTGTAAAACTGGCCTTACATGGTTTAATACTGAGTGACCTTGAGCTAGTGATTTACCATATATACTCGAGTATAAGCTGACCCGAATATAAGCCGAGGCACCTAATTTTACCACAAAAACTGGGAAAACTTATTGATTCGAGTATAAGACGAGGGTGGGAAATGCAGCAGCTATGGGTCAAATTCAAAAATAAAAATAGATATTTAAAAAAATTGCATTATTTGAGGCATCAGTAGGTCACATGTTTTTGAATATTTATATAAAACTGTAATTTAAGATAATGATAAGACTTTAATAAGATAAGACTGTCTAACTCTGAATACCTATATACTCAAATTAAGCCGACCTGAATAGAAGCCAGCCAGGACCCTCACTCGAGTATAAGCCGAGGGGAGCTTTTTCAGCCCTAAAAAAGGGCTGAAAAACTAGGCTTATACTCGAGTACATACAGTAATTTCAAAAGCTTTGTATCTGCTTATTGTAATTGTATTTTAATTGATTTGTTTTGATACTTGTAAATGTGTATATATTTTAAAAAAAATATTTACCTTTTGTCTGTTTAATTGTTTGGCTTTTTCAATTTAAATGGCTTTTGGTCTCAATTTTTATGGGAAAAGTGGGGTAAAAATAACAACAGCCAAGATCTACACAGGGATACATTCACTAAATCCTTGTTGGAATTTAAAACACATTTGAAGACCTATCTCTTCCAGTGGGCCTACTCAGCAGGCCAGCTTTAATCATGAATGTTAAATTGCCTCTTATGTTTAATCTTTTTAATATGTAATATGTATTTAGTAGAAATATGTTTTAATATGTGTATTTTATAGAATGTTTTAGATTATATGTTTTAGTGATGTTATAACCCACTTTGAGCCACAAGCAAATGTGGGTAAGAAATAATAATAATAATAATAATAATAATAAATCTTTATTTAAATCTCGCTTTTCTCCCTAAATGGGACCCAAAGGGGCTTACAACATTATAAAAGACAAGACAAAACAATATACATATGTAAAACAATCTATAAAAACAAATTTACAATAAGAAATAAACATTTTTAAAAACATTTGTCTAATACAGTTGACAAATTGTGTACTGTACAATTCAACCCTTGCACTTAATAACAACATTGTGCAAATATGCTTCTGCCTGTAGTGTTCATTTAACAGTGCACATCTGTATGTGTAGTATGTGCCAGTGTTTGCAGTGGCAATACATGTGCAGCTGCATTTACCCAGCTTTTAACTGAATGTTGAACTAATTCTATAGAAGAACATACTGGGATCAGAAGTATTTTATATTGCGGATTTTAAATTTTATTTTGTGGAATGCTTTTGTATAGATAGAGATATCCTGGAGATGGGACCCAAGTTTGAACACAAAATTCATTTATGTTTCATATACACCTTATACTATACATATCCCGAAGATGATTTAATGCACAGTCTTTTAATGTTCTGCATGAAACACATTTTCTGTAATTTGAATTATGAGAAAGCAAAGTTATCACTCTGTCAGTCACCCATGTGGAAAATTTTGGTGTGTTTTGAGATTCTGAATAAGAGATAATCAACCTGTACCTTTGCAGAACTGAATCGAAATGGGGGATGCTTCACTCAGGGTTGGGATGGTTCAATAGTAAGTTTTATTATTCATAAACTCCTACAAATTGATAGCAATAAAATGTAATAACTCTTTTATGATCTTACCTTTAGGCTGCTTAATCAAAGAAGACGGCAGTTGTCAACATGGGCTCTGTTTGGGAATGTGGTTAGTCAATCGCTGTCATGATCTAACACCACATGAATGATAATATGAAACAAAGAGCCAAGATGAAGTACCTTACTTTTGGGAGCACAAGCATTCTGTTGGACAATGTTAAATTCTAACAATGCTAAGAGTTGCTCTATCTCTGAAGGACCTTAGGATGAGAACTTGAAATGCAAGTACAAATATCTAGCAGTGTTCACAAAATCTCATGATCACTGCAGAAGAATGGCAGCAAACTGGGTGATGCAGTTCATTTGGCCTTTGGCTGTTCTCGTCGGATGCACCAGTGGCCACAGCTTGTTTTCGTGTGAACCGATAATCTTGAGGATGTGCCAGGATCTACCTTACAATAGCACATTTATGCCTAACCTGTTGAACCATTATGACCAGCAAACAGCAGCACTAGCAATGGAGGTAAACATTTACATTTTCCTGTAAAATGAACATGATATATGGCGTTGTTTGAATTCCTGCCAATGCTGGTTATCTCTGGGAAAAATGCAATATAGTTTATTGTTTTTTTTTTACTGTATCTGCTTGAAATAATAAAATATAGATGTGCCTTCAAGTGTTTCAGGGTAACAAACACATCTTACAAAGGAAGCCTTTCCAAAAGTTGAAGGAGAAGAGATATGAAATCTACCTGCTGGGGGAAGCATATGTTGTTATAATCCTGTAGGATTCCATATTGGTTTGCACAGGAGTATTTTCTGTGTAAGATGCATGCTACTTTCTTGCGCCTTTGAAAATTCCTTAAATCATTGTGAATGTTCTTTGTATGCTGTGGATAAACAGGGCTGTCACAATTTATGAGACCAGTGTATCTCCAGACAGATTAAATGGCAGATTTGTGTTTGGAAAAAACCCAATAAAATTGAAATGAGGTGGTAGTTTGTCCAACATGTTTAGAACTCAAAAATTTTCTGAAGGGCGGTTGAGCAGTGAATCCATAGTCTGTTGTGAATACAGAGGAGGACTGAAATACTTGTGTGTTTGTGTGTGTGTGCATACATACACACTCACTCACACACATAGGTTAAATATCCATTATCTCAAATGCTGGGGCGAGAAGTGTTCAGATTATGGATTATATATATGGATATGCATAGTGAGATATCTAAACACTAAATTAATTTATATTTCATATGCATCTTATATATAAATGTCCCCCCCCCCCCCAAACTAACTTCTCTTAGGAAAAATGAGCCTCAAGAGAAGTCCAGGCAAACTTGAGTTACATTACAATCAAATTATTTTGTAGGAGGAGGATACTCAGCAATCATAATAGAATTTGCATCCAGGGCTGAAATACTTCTTACATTTTTGTTGTTGTTGTTGTGTACTTTCCAAGTTGTTTCCAAAGTATGACAGCCCCAAAGTAGACATGTCTCGGGGGTTTCTTAGCAAGGTTTGTTCGGGGTGGCTTGTCCTCACCTTCCTCTGAAGCTGAGAGAGTCTCACTTGTCCAAGGTTGCCCAGTGGGTTGCCATGGCCAGACTAGCAAATGAATACAAGTCTCCCAGTGTCCTAGTCCAACCCTTAAAACCACTGTATCACACTGACTTGGTGGCAAATATTATTTTTCCTTTGACACAACTACACCCTGCAATGAGGCAGATTCCCTTTGGGAGAGGCAGGTCTATCTCTACTTTTCCATTCATTTTGACCAATGCACATGGATTACCACTTGAGAGAGCAATAGTTTTTTTTTAAGTCTCCAAATTACTATCATCAAGTTGGTACAAAGTACCTTGTTACTTACAGAGGTGATGCTTGTTTTATGTCCTAATATTTGATTAAATTGTTCTGCATTGTGGGAATTGGAAGTCTAAAACACTTGGAGGGCTGAAGTTTGCCCATGCCTGGTTTAAGCAGAACAACTAGTTGCTGTCCAACATGAATCAGTATTATAAAGATAGGTATCGCCATACAAAATAGAAATTTATGCCTGGAATCCTTTTGGGAACATAGTGTATTCTTTTGACCATTGTGAAATGAGTATATTCAGTTCATGGATTTTTGTTTTTGTTTAAAGAATTGCATTTTTATATAAAACACAGGTGTTTTGCTTTAAGAACATATGTATTCATTTTTTTCAGCACTGTGTTTTAATGTATGTAGGCTGGTTTTGTTTTTTAGGGTCATTGGGCAGATGGCTTAATATTGTGGCTAATTCCAGTGTCTAAGACAAGCTTAACAAGGAGATTACTGTCTTTCAAAATGCACACCCCAATTTTAAGTAGGTTGGTGGACCCCCTTTCTTAAAACAAAGAGTTGGTAATATCCTTAAGTTTGTTGAAAAGACAGGTAAGACTGCCTTCTACACTGCCGTGCAATCCAGATTATCAAAGTAGGTAATCCACGTTTTCTGCTTTGAACTGGATTATATGACTCTACACTGCCATATCCCGTTCAAAGCAGATACCGTAATCTGGATTTTATATGGCAGCGTAGATGGGGCCTAACTGTCCCGGAAGTATCTTGGAAGCATTTCTACCAAAGCTTGAATAAACGGGACTGTCATCTTGAAGAGTTCCTTCCCAATCTTATATTTGTTTGTTAATGAGAAAATGTCAGATACAGTAGAGTCTCGCTTATCCAATCTTCGCTTATCCAATGTTCTGTATTATCCAACACAGTCTGCCTTTTAGCAATCAATGTTTTTGTAGTCAATATTTTCAATACATTGTGATGTTTTGGTGCTAAATTCGTAAATACAGTAATTATTACATAATGTTACTGTTTTTCTGTCAATTTGTTGTTTTTAAATTAATTTTTATTTAAATACATTAACAACTTACAGTGAAACAAAACACACAAACACTGAACATTTTACAAAATATAACCCCACCACCAAGGCCTGAACAAGTATCCTTTCCTTTACCAAAAGATTTATAAGTCAGCCGTTAAACAAATGTCATATCCAAAATTCCTGACCAACAAGGTTGTATTGTTTTCCTTTTTCACTTTCCTAGAACATATTTAACAAAAACTGACCAGTATAAATCAAAATCATATCTATTAGTTTCCCCCCGAACACCCTCATTTCCATTGATGATTTATCATTTAAGGCTACATTCAATACCTCCCCATACCATGGTTTCAGTGTGAGATTGGTTACTGTCAATTTGTTGTAAAACATGATGTTTTGGTGTTTAATTTGTAAAATAATAACATAATTTGACATTAAATAGGCTTTTCCTTAATCCTTCCTTATTATCCAACATTTTTGGTTATTCAATGCCAGCCCGTTTATGCTGGATAAGTGAGACCCTACTGTATCTGCAAAATGAATAATGAATAATTCTAATTTTCTATTACACTACAGATATTGTAGTTATAAACTGACCTACAGTAGAGTCTCACTTATCCAACATAAACGGGCCAGCAGAATGTTGGATAAGCGAATATGTTGGATAATAAGAAGAGATTAAGGAAAAGCCTATTAAACACCAAATTAGGTTATGATTTTACACATTAAGCACCAAAACATCATGTTATACAACAAATTGGACAGAAAAAGAAATTCAATACGCATTAATGCTATGTAGTAATTACTGTATTTATGAATTTAGCACCAAAATATCACAATGTATTGAAAACATTGACTACAAAAATGCATTGGATAATCCAGAACGTTGGATAAGCGAGTGTTGGATAAGTGAGACTCTACTGTATTTTTAATAGCATGTTACCTAAGTCTTCCAGCATGACTATGGTTGGATTCACTGAACATTGGCCATAGAATTGCACTGGATGACCTAGTAATTCCTAGGGAGATGGTCTCCCTAGAAATGTCTAGGTTCTCTGGTTTGACAGGCAGAAATTGGCCACAAGAGAACTAGAGATTCCCAGACAGGTGTTCTCTCTAGCAATATCTAAGGTTCTCTAGCATGACCAGAGGACGTTGACTATAGATTCCCACTGGAGGACCTACCATGTTTCCCTGAAAATAAGACACTGTCTGATATTAATTTTTGCTCCCAAAGATGTGCTGGGTCTTATTTTCAGGGGATGTCTTATTTTTCTATGAAGAAGAATTCACATGTATTGTTGAACAAAAATGAACATTTATTATATACTGTACAGTAGTTGTCATCACAAACCAACATAACCAGACAAACTGTGAATCCTATCAAGAATTTCTTGTTACTACCATTATTTCCATGTACAACTGGTATGTACATTTACCAATCCTGCATGCTCTGGTGTTCTGTTTTGCAGACGCTGGGCATGCTTCAAAACAAAAACTTTGCTAGGTCTTTCTTTTGGGGGAGGCCTTATATTTAGCAATTCAGCAAAACTTCTACTAGGTCTTATTTTTCAGGGATTTCTTATTTTAGGGGAAACAGGGTAGAGCACGCTTTCTAGGCTGTATGTCGCAACACATTAATGTGTCGGCTGCAATGTGTAGGTGTGTTGAAAAACCTCTTGGGTTTATGTGAAACAGGCAATGCATTGTATATTTTAAAAAAATATAAATGAAAAGTTTTCTTGAGTTATGTTTCTCCTCTCCCCATACATTTAGTTATTATTTTAAAAATTATGTTATCTGTATCTCTTATAAGGGTTTAGTTTATCTTCCGGTTTGTTCGTAATGACTGTGTCACGAATTGATGCCCATCTGAAACGTGTGCCATCAATATTTAATATTTGGAAAGCTCTGACCTAGAGATTTCTAGAAACGACATTTTAATCAAATCCACAAATGTTGAAAGACGTGTATATGTAGCAGAGGTGCCACTTCCTTTGTGCAGTAGCTCAGGCTTAGCTCCCCAATTAAAAATATATATACAAAAATTTAAAATAACCAACATGGCGGGGCATAGATGGTGGAGGCCGAATCTTTGTATCCTTGTGTGTTCCCTTGCCCCTTTGCCTCTGTTTCCCATATCATGATCCCGGTGGTGATATCCGGGAGGCCCTTCCTCTGTTCCGCCAAGCACGGTTCCTATGGATACCAGCCCTTTGTGTTGGGAGACAAAGGTGGCCATTCTGATTCTCAGGAGCCCTTTGACTCCCTCTCTCCCCTTTTCACACTCCTCACTTGCTCGGCTGGCTGTGCTAGGAAGCCTGTGGGTGCAGGGTTCCCATGGCAATGGGGGACGTCTATAAGGAGGGGCCGGTTGTGAGCAAGGAAAACATACATACACAACATGCACAATTGCCTTAATTTGAATGTCAACGTAGGCACTTCAGGAACCTATGATTTCTCTGTGTCAAGCAATTGTTTCATGTCTGTCCAATTTATTTTTATTTTTAATTATTTTATGCAATAGAAATGTTTGCATCATGGGCAGCACGCAACACATTGCAGGTTAAAGAAGGGAATTCAACTCACTTTGCAGAGCACAATTGGGACACTTACCTTAGTGTTATGCAGCATCCTTCATTGAGCAGTTGTAAGTTTTAGATTACAATCTGTGGATCTGTTGCTGCTTGCCTCTTTGTGGAGAAGGTTTCATCTGAATTTTTAGAATCTACACATCAGCTGGAGAAAACAGGGGGAAAGGCGTAGGTGGGTGCTGGAGAAGAAAGAAACCTCAAGTTGCCTGTCGACTTTATGTTGAGCCCATAAATTTCAGAAGGTTTTGTTAGGCAAGGAATCCTTAAAGGTGGTTTTACCAGTTTCTTCTTCTGAAATAGAGCCCATAACACTTAAGATTTATTGGGCATATGTGCAGGTATCATTGTTGCTTTCAAATCACTTTGTTATTTAGGACTGAAATAGTAGTCCTAGTAGCTCCCCAGGTAAGACACAAATCTGGGATGAGACCTGAAACTGATAAGGAAGACAAATAGACTACAATCATTAATGTTGTCCAAAGGAACTACCAAGCCCAGCCCTGCTTTCTACTCACAGCACTATTCCAGATAGACTGAATTTATTCTATGCATCAGCAGTTTATAAAATGTCAGAGTTATGCAAAGGCAAAATGCGTATGATTAATATCTAATGCATACACGGTATTCCCTATCTGAAGTCTGTGATCAGAATTGATTCAGAGATTGTTTGTTTATGAGGATATTCTCAGAGTCTTACATGGTATATAACTCTTAACTTATGGTTGTTTACTCTGGGCACATAATATCGTCGTTACAGCCTTTCTAGCAAAGCATAAATGACAGAGCTCAGCAAACCAAGCCATGGGGAGATGTCAGCCATTGTCAAAATGGAGTTGGTCAGCATCAAACAGATCAGCATAGTTCAATCTATATTTGATGCCAAGAGTTTCTGACATATGACTCCTCTATCACAGGGATAAAATCGTCTTCATTGTCTGATGCCAGTGTTGTAAAAGTCACCTTTCTACCATAAAATGACAGTGAATTGACACACACGGAAATCTTCAAAAGTGAAAAATCACCTTTTCGATAACAATCAGGAACTACTTAAAAACAGATATTTTTTTCCAAAACTAACATGATCTTTTACCCACTTCCGATCTGGGTTCTCAAAAGATCACAGGAGCAGGAAATTGGTCCCAAGAGCCATTGCATTCACTATAACCTCGATGCAAAAGATAGTGGAGAAAGAACAATCACATACATTTATTTAAGGTTATGAGACTTCATGGCCCTATTGGAAAGCAAGCAAAAAATTGGGTACAGCATTCCCAACAGAACTCTAAACTGTTTTCATTCAAAAAATATAAATAATTGGTTACCTAACACAATTCTGTTTTAAAAAGCAGGCACCCTATTATAAAGCAAAACGGGTGTGACTTTCATCCAGTCACAAATTGTAATAGAGATTGTTAGTTAAAATTTAAAGAGGATAGCTGATGATCTTTCAAACACATAATTTTCCTTCTTGCTGCCTTTTGGAGCAGTGCTTCAGATTGCATGAAGTTTTGAGTCCCAATTTGAGAGAAATAAAGGAAGAAGGTGTAGTTTGGCTTTTCCCCTCTGCCCAAACAGTCTAGCCTCCTTATCCATGGACTAAAAGTCCATGGTTTCACTTACCTATGCCCAAAAACTACCACCCAGCAACTGTTTATGTGTCTTTCTAGGTCTTCCTGTGTAAATCTATGGCATGCTTCCCGCCCAAATATAGATTATAATATGGGATTTACTATTATCCACAGTTTCAAGAATCCACAGGAGTCGGGGAATATATCCCTGACATATTTGAGAGGGCGGGGTTATTGCCCTGTACTCATTACTTGATGTATGTTTTTTCTTCCCCACATCCAGCATTGTATGGGTGTGGGGAAGAAGCATACATCAGAGTTCTTAGCATCAGAGAGAACACTTCTTGTATACTATGGATGCTTCAGGAAATCCTCGTCTTCTATCTAGAATAATGAACATGGGGCTAAAAACTGAAACTGTTAAACAGGGCACCAAGCCTGCCATAACAATCCCTGGCTGCTGGTGCACTCACTTCTCAGGACAACTGAAGCCCCAGGGTCTGTCAGAATGAAACGGATCACAAATGCACCAAAGAAATAGTTTATTGATTACATAGAGAAATTAAGCAGGATGCAGCAATGAAGCCCGAGGCAAAGGCCAAATGAGCTCATGTTCTGTCAGCTGATCAAAGCCGCTCTTCATCTCAGCTGGTCTTTACCAGGGACCTCACTATAGACGCTGTTCCAATGAACCAGGTTTTACCCTGCTCAGAACAAGGCTGAAATTTCCTCATCACTAAATGTGTTGGAAGTGAAGAAGTATCAACAATTGCATATAGAGCAGTAGTGATATAGGTCACCTGTGGTGCATGCCTGCTGCCTTGTTTTCACCTCTGTTTCTTACATCTGTGCAGCTCAAGGTGCTTTGCTTCATTCCTGCATGTAGAGGTCACTTTTCTCTTTTCCAAAAGTTTTTAGTATGATTTATTGCCCTTTGCTTGGGAAAGGAGCACCATGAGGTGCCTCTCTGCTTCAAGATGTATTACACACATGAGAGTCAGCATTAAGACTTCCCCACCAAAGTTTGCTAACTTTCTTCTGTCTGTCTACTCTTATATCCGAGATGTATTACGAACTATAATAAAATTAAGTTTTTGCCTTTTTTTAACTTTACCAGAACATCCTTCATTTTTCATCTCCTGGTCTCTACCATGTTTTAGATCCCAAATATCCCTACAAAACATCGCTTCTCCCTTGTTTTGGAAGGGGCCAACACCTTCAGAGGCAAACGGGAAGAGGATTGGTCCATCCTGACAAAGGAACAGTTTGCCAGACATTCCAAGGAGGAAACGTTCTTTTCTATCACTGCAGTGTGAGCTGATTTTGCACAGCGTGCTAAAGAAGCCGCAGCTACTGAAAGATGCATTAGGATAATTATTTACCGCATGTCTATTTGAGTAACTGGTAAATGCATAGTCACTGTGTTATGCATCCCTTAAACATAAAAACATATACATTTGGGCTCTTGTTATCCAGCAAGATTCCGTTCCAAGACCCTCTGTAGATATCAAAACCCATGGGTGTTCAAGTCTCATTATATGGTAAAATGATGTCCCTTATGTGAAATGGATAACTGCTCAAATCACTGTTGGAGAAAGCCTGAGGATTTGTTAAATGATAGGAGGCTACATTGCACAAATCCTCAACATAGCAAAAGAAGGTGGGGGGGGGGGGGGGGGAATTTCAGTATTAACCGTGGTTGGTAGAATCCATAGATACCAAACCCAGGGATATGGCCGGCTGTATTGGGTGATTATAAGCCCTATCTATTCTCCTTCCAACTTTTCTCCAGATCTTAATATTCTGTTATTCTAAATTTCATGTACCTACACTTGTCAGTGGTTATTCACTTGGAAGTCCATGTGACAGGTGAAATGTCATCAGGTAAATCACCATATTCTCTTCCAGATTGAAGGCTCCTTAAGAACTTGCCTGAAGCAACCCAGGGCATCTAGAAAAATGTTCCCCAAATTTGGTTCTCAAGATCTTGTAGGGCTGGTAAAATCACCAGCGGTAATAAGATCTACCGACTGAAAGCTGGCTAGTTTAAAGCCCAGTCGGGGTGAGCATTTGACCGGCAAGCCCAGCTCACTGTTTACCTAAGCCGTTCGAAAACACCTTAGAGCTGTAAATAGAGAAATTGGGTACTGCTAATTAGCAGGGGAGATATTTAAGACACCATAAAGAACAAGACCAGAAATACAATGACCAAAAGGAAGGTGGAAGGAGGAAGTCCTGATGGCTCTTCGTCATAGAGAGTGGAGCAGCAACCCCAAACTCAACCTCCAAGGCATTGAAACTGGACTTTGAGACAACATACCTCCTTCTGTCTGTTCTGTCCTGTCTGTCCAAATAGCATTGAATATTTGCCATGTATGTGTACTGTGATCCTCCCTGAGTCCCCTTGGGGTGATAGGGTGGAATATAAATAATGTGCTATTATTATCGTTGCCCATGACCTCCCTTGGCCAATGGTCTACAGTTATGGGAAGTATAATCTTACAACTGATAAATCAGAATTAGGGACTCTGTAATGCAATTAATGTTAATACAAGATTGTATTCCAGGGACTCTCCAAGGAGCAGAGCTTGGAAGAGTTCCTATTTTGAAGACTGCTTTGTGGTTATTAAGGGATTTGTTCAGAAAGTGGGGCGACCACTTTCTTTTTTCCAGCCTAGAAGCAAGCAAAATTGCAAATGTAGAGCACAGTTTTGCTAGTGGGAGCATAAACCAATCATCCTACATGCCTCTCCCTTCCCAAGGGAAGCTAAATGGTAAAATGTCTTTCAGTCTGTAGGTAATGGCCAATTCCACATTTGCATACGCTAATAGCATCTGTTCATTTTCTACCACTGGGAATACTGACAATCCTTGTTATTACTGCCAGTGTGCCTCTGCCTCTCACAGCTTGCTATGTCTAGACAGTTTGGAGATTGGGTGTGGGGACCTGTGTTATTGCATCTCATTCATAGAGTTAGAAGAGACTTTTTGGGTTGAACTATCTGCCCATCCAAACTACAGGATATTCTGCCACTACTACTTTGCACTTTATGGACTACTTTTACTGAGAAACTACCTCTCACATTTTGATATATTCAGCACTTTGGCCCAGATCCTTGTTTTAGTCTCCTGTTTTTAACATTTTATGCTGTATGTTGATTTTTATGATGTTTTATTGATATTGATGTTTTACTGTTGGAATAACTGTTTTATCGTTTTATTGCTGTGTCTCGGACTCGGTCCCCATGTAAGCCGCTCCGAGTCCCCACTGGGGAGATGGGGCGGGGTATAAAAATAAAGTTGTTGTTATTATTATTATTATTATTATTATTATTATTATTATTATTATTATTATTTGGGGGTCTCTTCTGCCCGGCAGGAATATACAATCAAAAGACTCCTGAACTTTGGTTCAAAACCTCCAAAGAAGGAGACTCCACCACAGTCCCAGGCAGCAGCGCTTTCTGTTATTGAACAATTCTTTATTTCACGCCCTTCCTCCAAAAGGTTCAAAATGTTGGAAGTAAAGAAGCATCAACATTTGTATGCAGAACAGTTGGGACAGAGGAACCCTGCTGTGCATGTCTGCTGTTTTGGTTTCATCTGTTTCCTATATCTGTGTAGCTCAAGGTGCTTTTATTCCTACCTATACGGAGAGGTCACTTTCCCTTTCTTCCCAGAAGTCTTGTGTGTGCTTTATTGCTCTTTGTTTTGAGAAGGGAGGGGCATGAGGTTGATCTGCCTCAAGAGGCCTGACACACAGACATGGAAGTCATCATTATGGACTGTTCTACCAAAGTTAGGCAACTTCCTTTTGTCTGCCTGTTCTTTTATCTTAGATGTATTACCTGCAACAGAAGAAGTAAGGGTTTTCCTTTTAAAAAACATTTTTCACCTATTAGAGCGTATCCTGTGTTGTTTCTGTCCTGTTTCCTACCATCACTTCATACATAGCGCTGGCTTCACTACACTCTAATGTGCTATAGGTAAAGGTAATGGTTTTCCCCTGACATTAAGTCTAGTCGTGTCCGATTCGGGGTTGGTGCTCATTTCCATTTCTAAGCTGAAGAGCCAGTATTTTCCGTAGACACCTCCAAGGTCATGTAGCCGGTATGACTGCATGGAGCACTGTTACCTTCCCGCCGGAGCAGTTCCTATTGATCTACTCACATTTGCATGTTTACAAAGTGCTGGGTTGGCAGAAGCTGGGGCTAACAGTGGGAGCTCATCCCGCTTCCCAGATTCGAACTGCTGACCTTTAGGTCAGCAAGATCAGCAGCTCAATGGTTTAACCCGCTGCTATAGATCCAAATATTCCTACACGGAATGATGTTTGCTGGCTTATCGCCCCAGTGGCGAAGTGCGTTAAAGCACTGAGCTGGAGACCGAAAGGTTCCAGATTCAAACCCCGGGAGCGGCGTGAGCAGCCTCTGTTAGCTCCAGCTCCTGCAAACCTAGCAGTTCGAAAACATGCCAATGTGAGTAGATCAATAGGTACTGCTCCGGCGGGAAGGTAACAGCGCTCAATTCAGTCATGCTGGCCACATGACCTTGGAGGTGTCTACGGACAACGCCGGCTCTTCGGCTTAGAAATGGAGATGAGCACCAACCCCAAGAGTCAGACATGACTGGACTTAACGTCAGGGGAAACCTTTCCTTTTTTATGGTTCATTCTTGCAACACCACTGTGTGGCAGGATGATAGTAAGGAGATAGTAGTTTGCTCAATGCCACCCCTCTCTGTTTCTTAGCTGAGAGGGGATTTGAAATCCTAACTGAAAATACGTATGTACTGGTTTCCCAATCCTAAGCAGCAAGCCTTGCCAGCCTTGTGATTGGTGAAGAATGTTGGGAGTTGCAGTTCAATCACATCTGGAAGGTTGTGCTTTATGTACAGCATTATGTTTACTATCTCTCTGCATAATTGTATTATACAATGGCCTCTTGCTATCTACTTAGGTTTGGTTCCAGACCTCCTGTGGATATCCAAAAGCATGGACGAGCAAGTCCCAGTATATATAATGGCATTGCAAAATGGTGTCCCTTGTAAAAAAATGGTAAAAGATCGTATTTTTTAACATTTTAAGGTAATGGATGATTGCCAAATTTGTGGATAAAGAGAACTGACTGCATCTGTCTTAAAGCCAAATGTGACGCATCTCCACAAGGATGTATATTTGTTTTGCTCTCGTCTTGAACTCTTTCTTCTCATCTTTGATATCGCAAAGGATCTCTGCCTTTAGGATCTTCAGTCTAAAAACTGAATATTTCAGCTGCTTAATGCCTAGTTTAGCCTGAAGGTGATTTTTGATGTATGCTATATCAACAAGGAAGGGCTGAATACTCATTTCCTATTGAAAGGCCTTTCAGTCTATGGAGACCTAAGCATTTTAGCTGTCCCGACATGCACAACTGAATTAATTATACTCAAACTGAAAGTACTGAATTGGGGTGAGTGTATGTGGGTTTTTTTATATATATAGTAATAGAAAGAGACTGCTGAGATGACTTGAAAACTTATAGGTAAAAGGAGATTTGTAGTGCAAGTTGATGTAGTGTTTCCTTTTCTCACTGATTATGAATTAATACTTATGGATTGAAGTATTTCAGTAATTCAGAAGTACTTAACTCTGAAGAGAGAGGCAAAATACCTTTTTGAATGCCTGGGCTGGAAGATCGAAGTGGCAGTCCTTCTACTTCTTCATGGGCCATATCATAAACCATAATTTTGGCACTAAACCCAACTTTAGACTATTACGCAGGCAAACAATTTTTGTCTTGGTTTTTAGGACTGTTATTTGGTTCAGAAAATTGCATTGGATAGACTTAATTAGCTCTGGTTTCTTAGATAGGGATATCATTTTTTGTGGGTGAATAGATGGCAACTTGTAGATGTCGTATGTTTGGTATCCCAAAAAAACTGGAACTGATAGGGGAAGACTGGTGCTATTTTTGGAATCAGCAGGTCAAATATACCTGGGATCAGGGCTAATATTTGAGGCACCAAAATGTGTTGGCCAAGATTATCACACTGCAATGTTATAGCACTATTCGTCCACTTGAATGGACTATGACTGTATCTCATGGAATTTGGGGGTTTGAGATTTATTGAGATCAAGAAGTAGTTGAAATTTGTACATCTCCCTTTTTTAATTGGATTCCATTGGATGTTTTGCTCGCATTTAAAGTGGAATAGTAATGTTATAACAGCATAGTGTGCTAGGGAGCTAAGTCTATGCAACCTAATGCTTCTAGCCTTGTTTCTAGGAGTCTTTAAGCTGCAACAAGAACCCTTTGCATATATATGGCAGTAAGAGCATTAAGCTAAAACACATAGGGTTTTTTGGCCCTGCCTTCCACTGGAATGTGTGCACACACCCTGACTTTGTCTGAATTTGAATGTGGCCCTCCAGCTGAAAAGGGTTCCTCACCTGGCCTCAATGTTGCGTTATCATTCTTGGAGCAAAACGGGGAATGCTGAACATGTTATGTAGAGCTGAGTCCATAACTACAAGCCCACCAAGGTTGAAAGTAATGTATGATGTCATACTAGACAAATATTTGTATTGGCATTCTGTGCAGTCTATTATCAGAGAAATCTTTATTATAATCTGATCTATTTTCCTTCCAAAACTGGAGGAGAGTGCTAAGATTTTAGATTGTGGTAGCCACCCAGCTTGTTCCAGAAGGTAGCAATTGGCTGACTGAATAATTGGTGTCCTGGAGGTAATTTCTTTTTGTTTTTCTTTATAGCCATTCCACCCAATGGTGAACCTTGAATGTTCCCGGGAGTTTCGACCGTTCCTGTGTGCTCTCTATGCGCCGGTCTGCATGGAGTATGGCAGAGTCACCCTTCCCTGCCGCAGGATTTGCCAGAGAGCCTACAATGACTGTTCAAAACTCATGGAGATGTTTGGTGTGTCCTGGCCAGAAGATATGGAATGCAGCAAGTGAGCACTGTCTCTTTCTCTCTGTGTTTATGAGATCATTTACAGTTTTTATAGACCACAAGGGCAGTCCAGTCCAGTCCAACCCCCTGCCATGCAGGACATAATCGAACCCTCCTGACAGATAACCCTTGATCTTGCTTCCTGTTTAAAAGTCCTTTAGGGAGATAAAGCAGGATATAAATAATTATAATAATTATTATAAAAGCCTCCAGAGAAGGAGGCTTCACCATACTCCCAGGCAGTATATTGCACAGTTGAACAGTCCTTACTGCAAGAATTTTCTTCCTAATGTTTTGGTGGAATCTCTTTTCCTGCAATTTGAATCCATTTATTCACTGTCCTAGTCTCCAGAGCAGCAGAAAGCAAATCTGTCTCCTCCTCAATGGGACATCTTTTCAAATATTTAAACATGGCTCTCATGTCCCTTCTCAATTTTAGTGCTTGCCAAGACTCCTTTATTCTTCAGATTTAGCATTGTACCCTATTTAATTTTCTCTCCCAGTTCTGTCATTCTCTCTCTACATAGATTGACAACAAAATACACTAAGACCCCTGTAACCACAGAATCCCCAGCCATGGTTTTACTTCACACCTGGGATCTCTCTATGTGTCTCTAGGAATCTGCTAGGTCATAGCATTATAGAGTTCAAAATGCCATTCATTCCAACTCACTACATCATCCAACATTATTCTATGATATGACACCCCCCCCCACCCCCATATTGGCGGACTTAGCAAATTTCTAAAGAAGCTATCTCTCTAGGAATCACTAGGTCCTCCAATACAACTCTGTGTTATGCTAGGACTAAAAGTCAGGTTGTTTAATGGCATTCAATCATATCCATAGTTTCAGGTAACTGCAGCCCATTGGGAAATCTATCTCCTGCAGATCCAGGGATTTTACTATTGGTAAAATATTTCTTTCATAAGCTTTTATTCAGAAGACGACATAGTCAAAAAGCAATAACAATACAAAAAATCAGTTTTTATCTTTGAATGCTCAAACTACGCAGCTAACTAGCTACTACAACAAACTACAGAACAAAATGAGAAAGAAACATCTAATAGGGATACATTTCTGGCTTTTGTTGCATTTTAAATTGAAGATGTAGGCCAACATGGCCTGTGGAGCAAGGCAGATGGCAAATGGGGGGTTGGTTGGTTTGGTTTTGCTTGGGCTATTTCCAGCACACTAAAGACAACTTTATTTAAGAGCTTGTCAAAATATGAAAATCACATTTCATATCATACCAGAATACAAGCTCCTTTTAAGCCTGTTTCCAACCTGCACACACCCACATGCTTCTTTTTGTTAAAAAAGAAGTGAGTTTGGATAAGCAATGAATGGTTGTTTTGGCTTTAAACCAGCTGGGTACAAAACCGAATCTGCATTGATTGATTTTACATCTTTTGTGTGCTCTTAGGAAAAGGAATATGCCAAGTGAAGTCTTCAGGCATACAAAACACACAGACAAAAGATACCCAGGCCAACTGAGACACACAGGCTAGAAAGGCATTATAAGGCTTTAGTGAGGAAGGGAAATCAGTCAACCACAAGGACAAAGTTGCTTTGCTTTGAATTTCTTTCCTTTTTGCATTCCAAAGCAATGAGAAAACTAAACTAAGAGAAAAATTATAATTTGTGTTTAAAAGCTCAATAAAATTAGCCAGAATAATTCCACAGAAGACTGGGTAACTGTGCTCTTTTTGTCACTAAACTAAAGTAGTCTTTGCCATCAGATTTAAACACAGCTCTAGGGGCTTTGTTAGTCTGTTATGGTTATAAATCAAGTATGGGCAAACTTCGGCACTCCAGGTGTTTCTGACTGATTTTACAAATTAAGCACCAAAACATCATGTTATACAACAAATTTGACAGAAAAAGTAGTTCATTACACATTAATGCTATGTAGTAATTACTGTATATATGAATTTAGCACCAAAATATCACAATGCATTGAAAACATTGACTACAAAAATGCGTTGGATAATCCAGAACGTTGGATAAGTGAGACTCTACTGTATTTCTGCCTGGCAGAAGAAGGCTGAACTGAATGGCTTTTGAAGTCTCTTCCAATTCTATGATTCTGCAAAAAGGGAGGGCCCATCTGAGGCATTTTGTTCTCCTTTCAAACACTTCTTAAAGTGAAGAAATGCTTCCTAGTGTTTATGTGGAATCTCTTTACCTGTCATTTAAATCCCTTGTGCTTGTCTCAGAAGTAGCAGAAAACAAGCTTGCTCTACCTTCTCCATGACATTTCTTCAGATGTTTCAACGTGATTGTCAATCAGTCCTCCATCTTCTTTTCTCCAAGATAGACATATCATTCCCCAAGTATGGTTTCCAGACCTTTGATCATTTCAGTCACCCTGATGAGAATAACCGAAGTTCATATTCCAAAGATGTATCTATGTTAGCTTGTTTTAGTGAAAATTGCAGAGAACTGAATTGCATCTATGCATTAATTATCACATAAGCTTTCCTTGTCTAGGAAAACTCTGTGAAATGTGTGAGGTTGCCATAATTCAACAGATGACTTGAAGGCACATTCTCACTTGCAAGCTTTTGTTACTGATCCCCTTGGTCTTGGAAGCTAAGCAGGGTAAGCTCTGGTTGGAACTTGGGTAGGAAATTGCCAGCGACTACCAGGTGCTGTAGGCTATATTTCAAAGGAAGGAACGGACAAAAGTATGTCTGAGGATTTCTTGCATAAAGAAACCCTCTGTAATTTATTTATTTGCAGCATTTATATTCCGCCCTTCTCACCCCAAAGGGGACTCAGGGCGAATCACATTACACATATAGGCAAACATTCAATGCCTTTTAACATAGAACAAAGACAAGACAAACATAGGCTCCGAGCGGGCCTCGAACTCATGACCTCCTGGTCATAGTGATTCATTGTAGTGATTCATTGCAGCTGCTCTCCAGCCTGCGCCACAGCCCGAGCTCAATGCATTTCAGAAGAAACAGCCTTCTTCAAATTTAAATAAGTGACAAAATAAAAAGGAAACAAAAAAGATACAACTCATTTACAGTTATTAGAATAATGATTTAAACCATGATTACTTAATTACTTTATACTATGAAGAAACCAATTCATATTAAGTCAACAGGTGAATTCACCATAAGTCAACAGGTGACTGGAAGGTACACATACATGCAAACACATACATTATGTATAAGTAGCCTAAATACCCTAAAGTCACCAGATTCCATGTGTTCTTGGAAGCCAAGCATAGTCAGCTGTGGTTAATACTTGGGTGGGAAACCACCAGTGAGGATCTACTTCAGAGGAGGGGACTGGCCAAACCATCTCTGAGTATTCCTTACCTATGAAAACCCAATGATATTTGTGGCATCACCATGGGTCAACAGGAGACTTGAGGGGACTTGTATCTAAATTGTTAGTCTTGTTATTCATGAAGTTAGCCAAAGTTGTACAAGTCTCTAAATAAAAATTGCTTGTTGGTGGAAGTAGGAAACACTGAAACTCCAGAGTTTGCAGCAGGAGAAGCACTTATATGACCTTCTCTGTATTGTTGCAGTTTCCATCATTCTGCACTCTTGGCTTTTCTGGCTAGGGCTACAGGGGGTTGCAGTCAAACAACATCTGGAAGGCTTCAAAATCTCAGCCCTAGTTTGGAAGATTTTTAAAACATAGAGCCAAGAGCTTAGCAACATTTCTTCCTCAAAATTCAGCATTTCATGGTATCTGCAAGGCTATTCCTGTCCTAGGAGCTGAGGTCAAGGGAAAACTCAAGATTCTTTTGGTTCCAGAAATATACCAAGACCATGTAAAAATGTCTCCAACAAGGTGTCTGTTGCTGTTGTAGGTTCCCAGATTGTGATGAGCCTTACCCTCGCCTGGTAGATCTCAATGTGGTCGGGGAATCCACCGAAGAAGCTCCAGTGGCAGTGCAAAGAGACTATGGTTTTTGGTGCCCCCGAGAGCTGAAAATAGACCCGGACCTGGGCTACACCTTCCTCCGGGTCCGAGACTGCTCCCCTCCTTGTCCAAACATGTATTTTCGGCGCGAGGAGCTCGCCTTTGCGAGATACTTCATTGGCGTCATCTCCATCGTCTGCCTCTCAGCCACCTTGTTTACCTTTTTGACATTCCTGATTGATGTCACGAGATTTCGCTACCCAGAGAGGCCCATCATCTTCTACGCCGTCTGTTACATGATGGTCTCGCTCATCTTCTTCATAGGCTTCCTGCTGGAGGACCGGGTGGCCTGCAATGCCTCCAGCCCCACCACCTACAAGGCCTCCACTGTCACCCAGGGCTCCCACAACAAGGCCTGCACCATGCTTTTCATGGTGCTGTACTTCTTCACTATGGCCGGCAGCGTCTGGTGGGTGATCCTCACCATCACCTGGTTCTTGGCCGCTGTCCCCAAGTGGGGTAGTGAGGCCATTGAGAAGAAGGCCTTGCTTTTCCACACCAGCGCCTGGGGTATCCCTGGCACCCTCACCATCATTCTTCTGGCTATGAACAAAATTGAGGGGGACAACATCAGCGGGGTTTGCTTTGTGGGCCTCTACGACGTGGACGCCCTGAGATACTTTGTCCTGGCCCCGCTCTGCCTCTATGTCGTGGTGGGCGTCTCGCTGCTCCTTGCCGGCATCATCTCCCTAAATCGGGTCCGGATCGAAATCCCTCTGGAGAAGGAGAACCAGGACAAACTGGTGAAGTTCATGATCCGGATTGGCGTCTTCAGCGTCCTCTACCTAGTGCCCCTCTTGGTTGTCATCGGCTGCTATTTCTACGAACAGGCTTACCGGGGCGTGTGGGAGACGACGTGGATCCAAGAACGGTGCAAGGAGTATCACATCCCCTGCCCTTACCAGGTGAGTGGGCATCTCCATTTCTCAAAAGTAGCTACACATCATGTATATAACAGATATGGGCAAACTTCAGCCTTCTAGATGTTTTGGACGTAAGACTCCCACAATTTCTAGCACCTATAGGCTGTTAGAAATTGTGAGAGTTGAAGTACAAAACACCTGGAGAGCCCTAGTTTGCTTGTACCTAGTTTGCTTGTATAGACTCATGTATAAGTCAAGGGCATGTTTGGGGGCCAAAATTATGGATTTGTATATAACCTGTGGATACGTCTAGGGTAATTTCACAAAGAAGGAAAACCAACCATAATTTCCCCACCTAGGAATTTCAAAAGACCAGAAACTGTGTCATGGTGGAAAGAGTAAAAAGATGTTGTCGCTTCTTTTAAGGTAAAGATAAAGGTTTCCCCTGATGTTAAGTCCAGTCATGTCCAACTCTGGGGGTTGGTGCTCATCTACATTTCTAAGCCGAAGAGCCGGCGTTGTCCGTAGACACCTCCAAGGTCATGTGGCCGGCATGACTGCATGGAACGCCGTTACCTTCCTGCCGGAGTGGTACCTATTGATCTACTCACATTGGCATGTTTTCGAACTGCTAGGTTGGCAGAAGCTGGAGCTTCTTTTACATTCATCTAAATTGCATTAATCTTTTGTTTTTTATCACTCTTCTCAAAAAAAGGGGATGGTTCCTTTTTTGGTAAGACTTAAGGTACAGTACTCACATTGATCCTTGGATGAGTCGACCCATTTGAGGTTGATTTTTTATTACAATTTCTAGACCAAACCATGACTATATACTGGTAGTTCATTTCCATCAACATGAAACTAAATACCGGTTGTGTCTAAAAGCCTGGCACCATTCCCTGGATATGCACTGCAGCGACATAATTCTATTGACAAGTAGACAAAAAGCCAGTATAAAAAATGAAAGATGACACAGAGAATGCAAGTCCTTGAAATTGTAACCTTCAAATAAAATGGGAGCCATCAGTATCTTTTAGTGCATAAACTGATGTAAAAAAGCCCAATGGATAAGAAACTGGAGGGTTTTAAAAATGTATTATGTATTAATAATTTATAAAGCATCTGACTGCCATGAACAGGCTAAATCTAGTTCAGAAAACAAAAACCTTCATATAAGCTCGGTTCATATTCTACATGTTAATCTAAATATATACTATAATACTGTATAAGTCAACCTTTCCACATTCTCAGAGGTTAGAGGCGCAGGACCTCTGCAAAAGTACAATAATTGTGAATGAAAAAAAATCACTTTTTTAACTCAAAATAATACCTACTTTTCTAAGAATCTGTAGATCCCTCAGCCCTACTCTGTGGTCAACTATTGCTGGATATTGACCATATAATTGTGCTGGAATACCTAAATCTTTAGAAAAATGTTCCCTTTAGGATGCTGATCACAGAAGACCTAGAAATTCCTAGGGAGAACATATTAATTAAATCCACAAATGATCTAACCCATAAAAGTGAAACATGCAAATGTAGAAGGCCAAATATATTTCCTTGTAATAAAATATATATGGGACTGATCAGTAACTCCCTTAGAGCTAGGATTTCTGAACCTCAGAGTAGGATCAAGCATCATTGCAGGGATATTCCTTTGTATGACAGTTTCTATATGCATCAGTTTAGGATTTTGTGCTGTGGATGTAGTACAAATTGGAAAGGGGACACAAATCAGTGAGAATGCTGGGGTGAATATTGGAAAATCAAGGAGGAAGAATGGCATCATGAATTGATCATATTGCAGCATTTTATTGCTAGTCTTCGTGATTTTTATAATGCTTGAGTGGAAGGTAATGCTCATGGAAGATTGGTTTAAGATGCTTCTACACTGCTATGTAATTCAGATTATCAAAGCAGATAATCCACATTATTTGCTTTGAAGTGGATTATATGCGTCTATACTGTCATATAAACCAGTTCAAAGCAGATAATTTTATTTTCTGTGGCAGTGTAGAAGCGGCCTGAGCCTCACTCTGCCAAAGCAATAACTGCTAGTAGGTGAGGGGCAATTATATGGGAAGTCTTCCCTTTCCCCTTTAATATTGCTTTCCAGAGTGATTGATTGATTTGTGGTGTTTCTTTGTCACATTTTAGCTCACCAGGATTTTCAAGGCATTGTGCAACACATAAAAAGGGATAAAGGCAATCAAGAAGCAGATAAAAAGAATCATTGCCCGAATTCAGACTGCAGTAAAAGAGATTCCACTGAAATATTAGGGAAAATGTCCTGACAGTGGAATAGGCTGCTGCTTTAGAAGTCTCCTTTGAGTCTATATGGCCATTTGTCAGGAGGGCTTGGATTAGATATGGCAGGATGGAGTTAGACTGGATGTCCTTGAAGGTCTATTCCAATTCTTCAATTCTATGTTTCTTAAACTGCCCAAGCACAATAAGGCCTTAGGAAAGAAACAGTGTGGTCCTGGCTTCAGCCTGGGAATGGACAAGTCTGCATTAAAAGTGTCTTGTGTGCATTTTGAGGATGTCATATTTTATTGATTTCAATCTTAAAGGAAGCAATGAGTTAAGTGTCTGAAAACCGTACAGTTTCCAGGTAGTTCTGCAAATAGGGTTGTGGTAATGCAGCGGGCCTCAGGGAATCCCTGCTCCCGGAAGCACATTTCTCCACTTTTTGTTCTCCTGCCATTTCACCTGTTCAGGGTTTAAACTCTTTGCGGTCTTCCTTCCCAGCTTGCTCAGGGATAATGTGATTAACATCTTTCCAATTACCGGGAAATGCCAGGAAATGCCAGATTTCTTTCAGTACTGTTAATGGTGGGTGCGGCGAATATGCCTGGCTGTGTAACAATAGACAGAATGGCTCTTTACCAGACTTGGAACAGGGAAGATACATCTCCGGGCATCTTTTGAAAGGAACAGATTAATTACAGTTATTGGGTTACTGAAAGCATAATAGAGGGAACACAAATGAGGCTGGGTAGTTAAAAGAGAAATGAGGGAAACAGACGTGAAACCTGCCAAGTTGCACGTTTTAATGCCAGGATGGGAAGGGCCTTGTTTACTAGCAACACACGTAATGCCCTTGGGACCCTTTGTTCACCCACTCAGGGCAATTTTATAGAATCATAGAGTTGGAAGAGACCTCAAGGGCCATCCAGTCCAACCCCCTTCTGCCAGGTGGAAAAAGTACAATCAAAGCACGCTTGCAAGATGTTCATCCAACCCCTGCTTTAAAACCTCAAAAGAAGAAGCTTCTGATGGACTCCCAGGCGTCATATTCCATGCCAAACAGTTCTTTCCATCAGGAAGTTCTTCCTAAGGTTTAGGTGGAATCTTTCTTCCTGCACTTTGAATCCATGGCTCTATTGTGCCCTAGTACCCAGAGCGACGTTCTTTGAAATATTTACACATGGCCCTCAAATTTTGAGAGCCAGCCTGGTGCAGTGAGGGAGTGTTGGGCTACAACTTTGAGGGACTAGGACAATGATGGGCAGCCTTTTGCATTTGGTGTGTCAAAATTCACCAAAAAAACCTAGCATGACTTGGATGATGTGTCACTTCAAGAAAAAAACCATAATTTCACAATATATATAGTTTAAATAACAAAAATATATAATTGTAATATATAGGTAAAGGTAAAGGTTTCCCCTGATGTTAAGTCCAGTCATGCCTGACTCTGGGGGTTGGTGCTCATCTCCATTTCTAAGCCAAAGAGCTGGCGTTGTCCGTAGACACCTCCAAGGTCATGTGGCCGGCATGACTGTATGGAGCGACGTTGTAATATATAACTGTATTTAATAAATAAAAAGCTATTTACCCAATTATTTCCATGTACAACAATCTATGGTACCTCTTGCAGTTTCCACACTGATTTCCCTCTTGTAGTTTCAATGTAGTCATGAATAATGAATATAATAATAATAATAATAATAATAATAATAATAATAATAGTAATAATATAATAATATACTACAATAATAATGGAATAATAATATAATGATATTTATATATATATATATTTATAAATGTAATGTGCATAATTCCCATGGAGTAAACAACAAAACCACTGGACCAAATCATACCAAATTTGGCCACAAAAGACATTAGTCATCCAATCAATCTGCATGCGGCAGTGTGTCAGCAAAAATGGCTAGGTGTGTCAGTGCTGACACGCGTGTCATAGGTTGGCCATCACTGGACTAGGAACATCTGAGGCCATATAAAATCCAGATTATCTGCTTTGGACTACATTATATTAGTCTAAGGGAAAGGGAAAGGTTTCCCCTGACGTTAAGTCCAGTCAGTCATGTCCGACTCTGGGGATTGGTGCTCATCTCAATTTCTAAGCCAAAGAGCTGGCGTTGTCCGCAGATGCCTCCAAGGTCATGTGGCCAACATGACTGCATGGAGCGCCGTTACCTTCCTGCCGGAGCGGTACCTATTTATCTACTCACATTTGCATGTTTTCAAACTGCTAGGTTGGCAGAAGCTGGGGCTAACAGCGGGCACTCATTCTGCTCCCCAGATTCGAACCTGCAACCTTTTGGTCCGCAAGTTCAGCAGCTCAGCGCTTTAACACACTGTGCCACCGGAGGCCCTATATTAGTCTACACTGCTTTATAATCCTGTTCAAAGCAAATAATCTAGATTTTGTATATCAGTGTAGAAGGGGCCTGGGTTAATAATAATAAATACTAATAAACTTTATTTATACCCTGCCATAATCTCCCAGAGGGACTTGGGCGGCTCACAAAGCCCTGAAAGGTACAAACATGCAAAATACAAAAAATGCAGAAACAATAATGCATAAACAATAACAACCAACATAAACATCACAAAACTCCCCTGGTTAAGATCAGTAACATACAAAAATAGCTGCAGGTATCTGCTTGGCCATGCAGACCTGATGGGTTTGCAAGCCTCTCTCTCTCAGCCTCAGAGGAAAGGAACATACAGTGCCAAGAAAACCCAGGTCACTTCTCCCTTGTTCTGAAAAGCCCTTAGTGCATTATTGCTCTTTGCATTTGAGAAGGGAGCATCATGAGGTTTCTCCCTGCCTCAAGATGCCTATCACAGAGCTATGAGAATCAGCATTAGGGACTCTTCCACCAAAGTTAGGCTACTCTCTTTTTGTCTTTTACATCTTTTATCTTGAGATGTATTGCCTGCAACAGTAAAAGTATTTACTTTCTAAAACTTACCAGAGCATCCTGCATATTTTTTCTCCTGTTTCCTACCATAAACACACATATTGCATTGCCTATGCTGTGCTTTATTCTGCCGTAGATACAAAATATTTGTACGATTGGTGTGAAGCTCACAGTATTGTCCATAAGTAGCTGTACGGGCTGGGACTGACATTAAGGGGATTGCATTTTGCCCATATCTGACACAGTCTTCCAAATGTTTCTAGATGTTGGATGCCAAAAATAAAAAAAAACTCTTTCCACCCAGCGCTGACCTCAAATTCATGGGGCTGTATTTCTGTGATAGGCAGAACCAAAGGCATAAAGATAGAACCACATACACTAGTATAATTTAGACCAGGGGTCCTCAAACTTTTAAAGCAGAGGGCCGGTCCACAATCCTTCAGACTGTTGAGGGGCCGAATTATCATTTGAAAAAAAAAATGAACAAATTCCTATGCACACTGCACATATCTTATTTGTAGTGCAAAACAACAACAATAACAATGAAAGACCAATACAATATTTAAAAATGAAAATAATTTTAACCAACATAAACCTATCAGGATTTCAATAGGAAGTGTGGGCCTGCTTCTGGCCAATGAGATAGTCAGGTTAATTAGGATTATTGTTGTGTGTCTTCAAGTCATTTCAGACTTTGGGCGAGCCTAAGTCCAAAGTTATTTTTTATTCATTTACTACATTTATTTACTACATTTATATCCCACCCTTCTCACCCTGAAGGGAACGCAGAGCAGCTGTATGTACATAAAATATATTGTATTATTAGCATAGCACAATATTAGCATTATATATTACAATATTGAACTATACCACTATACTGTAATATATGTAATATATAACATATAATTAATATTATTATATGGTATTATTATTAGTATTATATGGTATAAAATGATAATATTATTATCAATATCATATGTATATACAATATATTATATTATTAAAACTGATATAAAAATATTATATTATAAATGAGGGCAGGGCCAGGTAAATGACCTTGGAGGGCCGCATCCGGTCCCCGGGCCTTAGTTTGGGGACCCCTGATTTAGACCTTTGATAACTATGGGTGCATTTATATTATAGAACTGATGCAGTCTTACACTATTTTAAATGCCATGGCTCGATGCCGTGGATCTTGGGGTGTTGTAGTTGTACAGGATCTTTAGCCTCCCCTGCCTCTCCAAACTACAACTCCCAGGATCCCATAGCATTGAGCCGTGGTGGCTAAAGTGTTGTCAAATGACATTGATTTTACAGAGTAGATGCATCCTTATTCTTAGAGGCATTTGAATCCTTTTCTGAAGTAGGAAGGGTATTCCTACTATGTAATCCTGGGAATGGTAGTTGTACAATGTCTTGAGGAGTCTCTACTTAAAAGGGTTGAGGCCTCACCACACTACAAATCCAAAATCCCATAGCATTGAATAAAGGCAGTTAAAGTGGTGCCAAACTGCATTAACTTTACAGTGTAGATTTAACACTATGTTTGCTATGGAAAGGGCTGTTTGAAAACAGCCTTCTTTCTGCAGAGCTTCCTCATCAGTAGCCAGTTCAATTTATTCCTTCTGCGAAAAGGCTGCTTAGGAAAGTGTTTATGCGGAGTGGGTAATTTCTCTTTCACCAAAAGTGCAGCAATGCTGGTGTTTATTCTTAGAAGGCTATTTCCAGAGAACCACTTTGCTATTTTCCCACGTATCCAGAGGCAGCCCTCGCTCTAAGCAGTGGCTGGAAGTAATTTCTTATATAAGAACAAGAGCAAGGAGTCTCTTCTCTGGAAACTGACATATATGAACATCAGGGAGTGATGAGTAAAGGACCTCCACATTTGCTGGGCTAGAGGTGCAGTCTCACTGGAAAGTGGGAAAACTCTGCAAAATGTTTTTAGTAGAGTGAATACCCCCCTAGGAATCTCTACATCTTCCAGTGCAACTCTGTGAACAATTAATTCTATGGACTCTGTGGATGTAATTCACCTGGCTTTGGAGATTTGAATTCATTTTGAGTAGCTAGATATTCCTGTACTTCCTCTTTACCTGTTCTGTGCTTCTCTTTAGTACACTTCTATATATCAACTCCTGGGAATTGTGGAGTGCAATTGCATTCATGTACTCACTGGACCTTAATTGGCAGCTGATTGTGCAGGATTTTGGATTAGGTCAGTCTTAGGTCTGGTCTATCGTGGCCTTTCTGGTGCCTTTCAGCCAATCACAGAAATGGTCCTGGTTGTCATTCTTCAAACCCCCCTATAGCAGTGGTTTTCAACCTGTGGATCCCCAGGTATTTTGGACTCTCAACTCCCAGAAATCCATGCCAGTTTACCAGCTGTTAGGATTTCTGGGAGTTGAAGGCCAAAACATCTGGGAACACACAGGTTGAGAACCTCTGCCCTATAGAATGAAATTGCATCAGACAGAAAGCTCACTCTACATTTGCTCTGCTCTAGAAGTTTCCAAATTCTATTCTGCAGAAACTTAGGGCTCCTCAAAAGCAGTGGTTCCCAACTTGTGGGTCCCCAGATGTTTTGACCTTCAACTCGTAAACTGGCTGGGATTTCTGGAGGTGGTAGGCCAAAACACCTGGAGGCCCAAAGATTGGGAACCACTGCCCAAAAGCGTCAAAGGGGTTTTGCCAAAAATCTCAAAAATCAGATTTAGAATATATTTAAAAATAAAACCACATGATAGGCACTTCCCAGACACCTTCAGAATCATTGAGCAGGTGCAAAACTCATTTGTCTATCAAAACTCACATATTGTTTGTGCCAGAGTATGATGACCCTTTTGAAATTCAGTGCACTTCTGCTTTAAAAACCAAAATTGAGTCTGTGCCACTAAATGACTTTCAGGTGAGACTGATAAGACACATAGCTGTCAGTGACCAGAAAGGCTATCTGAGCTCTGCTCCCCGTCATGTCCACCTATTGATGTGGATCAGACATTTCAGCTTATGTTTACAACAAAAACAAATTTAGGAGTAAGTTGGGTGCCATCCTGAATTTTTGTATTCAGCGGTCGGACATGAAGCCCACTATTTTAAGTACGAAAGTGAAGGAAGCACATTCATCACTTTAGATGTGACTCCAATATTTTCCTGTACCAAAATAAAGGTATGTGGCTGTATTTAAAATGTTTTCTATTTACTGCCATACCTACTACATTATAAAAAATACATTTAGGCAATAGGAGTAGATGTCAGAAGGAAGAAGGAATCAGAATGCCTAGTAAAAAAAAAAATAGGGATAGGAAGAAGGTCCCGTGGATAAAGTATATCCCGAAGGATTATGTTAGCGAAAAAGTTTGGGAACCACTGCTGTGGTCTGTTATTCTAGTTTAAATCTTGCTTGTAGTACTAGGAAAAGAAGCCACAGTGGGGAGCTCTAACATTCCCCTCAATTAGTCCCCGCAGTCTTCCACCATTTCTCCTGTCCTTCTTTTCCTGTGTTCAATTAAGGGAGAGAGAGGAGGAGAGAGACTAACAACAGCATGTGCATGCAGCCCTTCTCTCCCTTCATATCAAGTGGGGTCAACCGTCACTGCATTGTCTGGCCCCCACTTGGCATTGCTCAAATGTCCTTGCCGCCACTTTCTGCCTCAGAGCAGCCAGAGATGCTGATGCGATCTGATGGGCGCGATAAACGCCTCTCTGTTCAACTGCCCGGAAAGCTTCCTAGGTGGCATCTCTGCTTGCAAAACGGGTGGGTGAGGGAGGATTCGGCTCCACTCCATTTCAGGCACAGAGCTGAAGCTGGACCAGGGCTTGCGGTGGTAGAAAAATGCTTCAATAGGTCGAAAGCTGAGAGTGCACACATTTGCAGGGGACACCAAATTGGGAGGGATCACAAATACCCCAGAGGACAGGATTGGGACACAAAATGACCTTCAACAATTAGAGATCTGGGCCAAATTTTTTTTTTTTTCTGGGCGAAATCTAATAAAATTAATTTCAACGGGGAGAAGTGTACCGCACAACATTTCAGCAATAAAAATTAAATGCACAGAGATAGGATGGATGACACTGAGCCTGAAAACAATATATGCAAGAGACACATATCTATAGACTCATAGAATCATAGAATAGTAGAGTTGGAAGAGACCTCATGGGCCATCCAGTCCAACCCCCTGCCAAGAAGCAGGAAATCGCATTCAAAGCACCCCCGACAGATGGCCATCCAGCCTCTGCTTAAAAGCCTCCAAGGAAGGAGCCTCCACCACAGCCCGGGGGAGAGAGTTCCACTGTCGAACAGCCCTCATAGTGAGGAAGTTCTTCCTGATGTTCAGGTGGAATCTCCTTTCCTGTAGTTTGAAGCCATTGTTCCGTGTCCTAGTCTGCAAGGCAGCAGAAAACAAGCTTGCTCCCTCCTCCCTATGACTGTTGCAGGCTACAACCACCACTCACCAGGCAATTTTATTGAAGCGTGCTATATTTTTTATTTTCAGGATTGTCCCTTTGTTGTTTACCTTCCAGTCATTTCCAATGTATGCCAACCCTAGGTTGCACCTATCGGGGATTTTTCATAGCAGTATTTGTTCAGAGGAAGTTTTCCATTATCTTCATCTGAGCCAGAAAGTATATGACTTACTCAAAGTCAGCCTATGGGTTTCCATGGCTAAGGAGGTATTGAACCCTGGCCTTCAGAATCCTAGTCCAACACTCAAACCACTACATTACAGCAGTGGTTCTCAACCTGTGGGTCCCCAGATGTTTTTGGCCTTCAACTCCCAGCAATCCTAACGGCTGGTAAACTAGCTGGGATTTCTGGGAGTTGTGGGCCAAAACACCTGGGGACCCACAGGTTGAGAACCACTCCATTACAGGGAAGCTATCAAAATAATTGCTATGAAATCCGAGACAATGAAATAGCAGTACATACAGTAAAGTATTTACCATAGTAAATACCAAAAAGTGAAACAACATGTTGTCAACTGTTATACACAAGGGTGTTATACAGTACTTAAACATATGAGTCAGTTTAATCTAAAAATGAATATGCAAAAGTAATCTAGAAGTCTTAGTTAGATCTATTTATTTATTTACAGTATTTATATTCCGCCCTTCTCACCCCGAAGGGGACTCAGGGCAGATCACATTACACATATAAGGCAAACATTCAATGCCTTAACATAGAACAAAGACAAGACAAACGCGGGGCTCCGAGCTGGCCTCGAACTCATGACCTCTTGGTCAGAGTGATTTGTTGCAGCTGGCTGTAGCTGGTTGCTCAACAGCCTGCGCCACAGCCCAGCCCCCAAGGCTGAACATGGGGCAACAGTGTGATGTGGCAGCTGAAAAAACCAATATGATTATCAGTTGCATCGATCGGAGTCTAGTGTCTAGATTGAGAGATGTTATAGCCCCAATCTCTTCTGCTTTGGTTAGAACTCACCTGGAATAATCCAGTGTCCAGTTCTGGGCAAAGGCCACCCCGAGTCCTCATGGGGAGATGGGGCAGGATATAAATAAAGTTTGTTTGTTTGTTTGATTGATTGATTGATTGATTGATTGATTGATTGAAAGAGAGGGACAAGCTAGAAAGCATTCATTGATGGGCAACCATGATGGTTAAAGATCTGGAAACCATGAATCCCTCTGAGAAGCAGCTTTGGGAGTTGGGTATGTTTAACATGGAGAAGAGAAGATAAAAAGAAGGGACATATTTGACAGGCTATCACATTGAGGAGGGGACAAGGCTTGGTTTTGCTACTCCAGAGACTAGAATACAGTGAAACAATTGATTCAAGAGATTCCACCTAAGCATTTGGATTTTTTTTTGTGTGATGGTAAGAGTAGAATATGCTGCCTTGGAGGGTAGTGGGATCTCCTTTTCTGGAGGTTTTTGATCAGAGACTGGATGGCCATCTGTCAGGAAGGCTTTGATTGTGTTTCCTTTACTGGCAAAATGGGTTTGGGCTGGATTGCCCTGAAAGTCTCTTCTAAATCTAGGATTCAATGATTCTACTCTAGTAAGATTTGTAGCATGCAGCCTTTCAGATAGGGCAACTTCTAGTATCAACCCTTAATAACATTACCTCCTTGTTTGAATGGTTTTATTGTCTTGCTTACTTGTATAGGAAATATTTAGGGAACATGAGAAATCTTGTTTTAAAATCAGCCTTACTGGTACGGCTTGAAAACCTCCGTGGTTTAAGATGGGTCCTATACACTAAATCTCACCCTAGAGAGGAGAAACCACAGGATGCCTGTGATTTTTGCCTTTTCTCAAAGCAATTATTTCCAGTGATATGAACAGGAAAAGACTCACTGGACAATTTGTCTTACGTTTGGTCTTGACTTTTTTCTTTCTTTTTCTCTCTTTCTGTTTCCCCAGGTCACTCAGATGAGTCGACCAGACTTGATCCTGTTCCTGATGAAATATCTCATGGCTCTCATTGTGGGGATCCCATCCGTCTTCTGGGTCGGAAGCAAAAAGACCTGCTTTGAGTGGGCCAGCTTCTTCCATGGACGCAGGAAAAAAGAGTGAGTCCTGGTACCTATATCATAGCAAGTCGAGAGTGGGAACCATTAAAATGTAACACTCCATTGAGCTGTACCTTCTTCACTCAAATAAATGTAAGCAAATTCTGTATCTTCTGGTTGGCCTGATAAATGCAAAAATTCGGTTAGTTTAGCTTTCAGAGTCTACTTCATCAGGTGAAGTTGGTGTAAAACCATACAGGGGAAAGAAAAGTTTGTTATTAGTGTTACAGGCCTGAATCTTGCTTTTTTGAGATCTATTGAAGATCACGGTGGGCAGATATTTCAATCCATGCCCTCACCATAGACATCAGATGTGGAAGGAATAAAATAATATAAAATTACGTTTCTTCATATGCAGCCTTCTTTGAGCTCCCATTCTTTCTCAAACAAGAGGTCACAGGTCCCATTGTGGGCAGAAGGTGGTGATATCTCAGGAACTTCTGATGCTAAGCTGGAGATACACTTTGTTTTTTCTAATGGTACAAAGCTGGAGGCTGTTTCCTTAGTAATGCATTGCCTGGTAACTATCCTCCCTCCCACTTTTGCTTTTGGCAGCCTGTTTTCCTGAAAGCACAGCACAAAAGCTCTTGTCTTATTTAGGTGTGAGTTGCATAGATGCTAAGGGGAGAAATTTCTTCTTTATTCATGAAAATATTGATATCCTGCCCTATATCCAAGGCTCTTGTAAGGTGTCATAGACTCATAGAATCATTGTTGAAACCCTATTCCGCCATGCAGGAAGACACAACCCGAGCACTCCTAACAGATAGACATCCTTCCTCGGCCATTTGGTGTTTGTTTGCCTGCTTGTTTATTAAATACTTTGACCCCCAACCTATATCCAAGTATTTTAAGAGGCACCAAATGGTTTAGGACACCAAGGAGGGATTAGCTTTTGCATCTGTGGCTGTAATCATTTCAGAAATAGAATAATAAAATCTAAGAATTGGAAGACACCATCCAAGCCCTCCCGATAGATGGCCATCCAGTCTCCGCTTAAAAACCTCAATGGAGAAGGTTCCATTGGACTCTTAGGCGGCAGTAGATTTCCCTGCCAAACAGAGCTTATAATCGGGAAGTTCTTCATAATGTTTGAGTGGAATCTATTTTCCTGCAATTGGAATTCATTGCTCCATTGTGTCCCATCTATCAGCTGAGGTGGCAATACTTTAGGGGTCCAATTTAGGGCTTCTTGTTGGTCTCTAATGGTAGGAGTACTCTTTTAAAGACTGAGGCAGTGCCTAGCTTACCTCCACAAGGATAAGGTTATACAGTAGAGTCTCACTTATCCAACATAAACTGGCCGACAGAACGTTGGATAAGTGAAAATGTTGGATAATAAGGAGAGATTAAGGAAAAGCCTATTAAATGTCAAATTACGTTATGTAGTAATTTCTGCATTTACAAATTTAGCACCAAAACATTGCAACGAATTGAAAACATCCACTACAAAAACATTGGCTACTAACAAATAGATCACAAATAAAGATAGAATTGCATGAAATGAACTTACAGTAACAACATTATCAGAAGTTAAATCCGTAAAAGGTTCAGTCCTTGCTGCCTAGAGAAACAGCTGTGGATCCAGGCAGGAAGCAGACTGCATTGGATAATCCAGAATATTGGATAAGCAAAGGTTGGATAAGTGAGACTCTACTGTATCTGATGCAAGCAGCGCAGCCAGTGCAGTACAGTGATTGGAGTGTTGGACTCTAGAGACCAGGGTTCAAATCCCAGCTTAGCCATGGAAACCCACTGCATGACTTTGGGCAAGTCCTCAGGGGAATGCCATGTCAAACCCCCTCAGAATAAATCTTAGCAAGAAGTCCCATGACAGGGTTGCTTAAAGTTCACCATAACTGGAAAATGACTTAAAGGCACACAATTATAACTTTAGTGATTGGTGCTCTTTATTTTTTACCTAGTTTTGGCTTCCAGATGTTATTGAACAACTCCCATCGCTTTTGATTATCTGCCATGCAACCCAACCGCATTGTGGCTCTGAGATTAAGAAAAGATTAAAGGACATTTTAACCTCAGACATCATATTCGCAAACCTTGTGTCTAAATCCAAACTCACTCACTCTCCTGACAAAACAGAATAAACTGGCAGCCTTCCAGATGCTATTATATCATAACTCCCATCATGTGTGGTTGTGATATCTAATGAGGAGGAATACAGGAGTTCTAGTCCAGCATCTGGAGGGACACATAAAATGACCTGGCAGACCTTTGTTTGACACATGTGGTATATGATAAGAACAAAAGCCTTTTAATTCAGCTCGTGTTTTCCATAGGCCGTTCTCAAATTATCCTGCCCAACATCTTCACACTTCCCTGTGCTGCTGATTGCCTTTTGGGCATTAACAGTGACTAAACCCCATTTTTTCTCCTCCAGTGTTGTGAACGAGAGCCGGCAAGTCCTTCAGGAGCCTGACTTTGCCCAGTCGCTCTTGAGGGATCCCAACACGCCCATCATCCGCAAATCCCGGGGCACGTCCACCCAAGGGACCTCAACCCACGCTTCCTCGACCCAGCTGGCCATGATGGACGACCAACGGAGCAAAGCGGGCAGTGTCCACAGCAAAGTCAGCAGCTACCACGGCAGCCTGCACCGGTCACGGGATGGCAGGTGAGGAGGTCAGAGCCTTATGCCCCCAATAAGTAGGCAGGACAGGGCATGTTGACCTGTTAAAATAGATGTCAGCGCACCCACCCACAGATCAGTGCCCTCCAAAGGGTTTAGACATGCAGACCTCATGATCCCAGTTTCATATGGCAGATTCTGAGAGCTTTAGACCAAACTGTCCAGAGAAGTCTGGTGTAGTAGGATTGCTTCTAATGTAAGTCTGCCCTCAACATTTGCAGGCATTGAGGGCAAGAGAATCCTCATAAATATGGGCCTGCTTTTTTCAGTGGGAGAACACCTCTAATAATAATAAAATAATAATAATAATAATAAAATAATAATAAAATAATAATAATAATAATAATAATAATAATAATAATAATAATAATAATAATAATAATAATAATAATAGACTTTATTTATATTCCACTCTATCTCCCTGAGGGGTCTCAGGGTGGATTACAGAACACAGATACGGTAAACATTCATTGTCATTATACAATTAACAAGGACAGGCAATACATAAGTGAAGGTAAAGGCTTTTCTATTTCTGGCATTTGGAGGCTGTTCTTGACTCGGGAGAATACTGTTGCTCTATCTTCCATTCCAAGGAGCTTTATCGTCCTTAGACGTCCTTCCGATCGAATCACCAGCATGTCCTTATGGGCGCCTTTTATTACCTTGCCACTTAAGCGGTACTTACCTTTTCACATATCTGTTTTCGATCTGCTGGGTGGGCAGGGTGATGGCAGGTGCTCACCCCAACCCAGGCTTGAATTGCCTACATTTTGATCAGCAGGAATTTCTGCAGCTAGCGGCTTAGCCTGCTGTGCTAAGCTAAATTTAGTCATTTTTTAGGTCTCCAGCACAATTTTACAGTCAACCTCTGCCTAAGAATCAAATCGGAAGACTCAGAAATGCCCAGAGAAGTGTTCTCTCAGGTAAATGTTGAAGTTGTTGAGGTTTTATAGAGGACAGTTTTTTTTTTCAACTCCAGCAATGGAGGCGGAGATAAATACAGCAATTTGCAAATAATCAAGTCTGCAAGCACTGAGCCCACAAACGTGAAGGTCCAACTAGGCTGAAGAATGTTAACTAGGGATTCATTTGGTGGAATGCAACAACTTCAGTAGGCACAGAGAGAGTGCTATCTTTAAGCCTTGCATCCAATTTATATATACAGTTGGCCCTCCGCATTTGCTAGGGTTAGGGACACAGGAACCTGTGAAAATTAAAACACACACACGTACAAATAAAGAAACTGCTGTTCTCATTGTGTTTCTTGACTATTGGTATTATATACATCTCAATAAACACTTAAAAAAAAACCTTTTCAAACATGAGAGAACATTTATCCAGGAATTTCTATATCTTTGTGTTCAGGCACTGAATGTTTGCCTTTTATGTTTGGAATCCATCCTGGGTCCCTCCGGGGAGATAGGATGGAATAGAAATAAAGTTGTTGTTGTTGGTGGTGGTGGTGTTGGTGTTACTACTGCATGACTCTGTGTTCAACTTCCACTGAAATCTGAGCATAGAGTCACACTGAATGAATGAATGAATTGTTTATTGTACTAGCCATAGGCCATGACATCAATAATATACAACCTTTATAAACACTTTCCAATATAAACATTAAAACTTATTCAAAAATTAAAACTAGCTCTTTAAAATTATGATAGCAGCAACATAACAATGACAGTGTCTGATTTGTATCATCCCAAACCATCACCATTTCCAGAGTCACACTGAAGGACCTAGAGCTTCAGACAAATCTGCAAATAATCAAATCCTAAAGAAGTCAAAACTGCAAATGTGGAGGGCAGACTGTAGACTTTTGGGAGGACAGACTGGGGACAAATAGAGATGTGGAGTTGGAAGAGGTGTGAGAGGTAGTTCAGTTTATGTAGAAAATCCATAATTAAAGCATCCTTGGGAGATGGCCATCCAGCCACTGCTTCAGAGCCCCCAATGAAAGAGAGCCTCTTCCTTCTGAGAGTCTATTCTGTAGAGTGCATGCAGTGGTTAGAGATATTGACATAAGGGGCAAATAGGCCAGTCTGTAGCTTGGAGAAAGAAACTAAGCTTTATTGTAGTAACTCTATTCTAAAATAAGAAAGTCACTCAGGATCTTGATCCAACCCAAGCCTAGGCAAACTTCTGCCTACCAGGTGTTTTGGACTTCAATTCCCACAATTTCTAACAGCCTGGAAAACTCACAACAGGGGTCCCCAAACTTTTAAAACAGAGGGCCAGTTCACGATTCTTCGGACCGTTGGAGGGCCGGACTATAGTTGGCCACCGAGCAATAATAATAATTAATAATAATAATAACAACAACAACAACAACAACAATAATAATAAAGAGGGTTGGAAGAGACTCCTTGGGCTATTGAATCCAATCCCCTTCTGCCTTTGGGCACCAAAAGCACAAGCAAAGCACCCCTGACAGATGGCCACCCAGCATCAATGTTAATAATAAAAATAAAAATAATAAATAATGGTTGTAAGAGAAGAAGAGACCTCTTGGGTCATTTAGCCTAATGCCCTTCTGCCCTTGTGCCGTGGGGGCCGGATAAATAGCTTCGATGGGCCGCATCCGGCCCCCGGGCCTTCGTTTGGGGACCCCTGACTCACAACAACCCAGCCAGTAGGCTGTTAGGAATTGTGGGGGTTGAAGTCCAAAACACCTGGAGCGCCGAAGTTTGGCCATGCCTGATACAGTTGCTGCTTTGGGAGACAGTGGTTGGGCTTTTCCAGCACGTTTGACTGTCAGAGAGTTCTTCTCCTCCTCTGAAAGATGCCCTTTGAATCCACCAGTTCAAGCCCTCCCCTTGGGAGCAGCTGGAAAAACCTTGCTCCTTCTCCTGCCAAGGGTTGTAGAGGGCTGTGTGAGTATTTGTGCTGTGCTGCCTTACTGCCTGGCTTACTGAAGCCGCCGAGTCTTTATGAATTAGGTATACCCCCTGCAGTTACCGAGGGATCGAAGACCGGCTACCTCACGGCAGCATGTCCCGGCTGACAGACCACTCCCGCCACAGCAGCTCCCACCGCCTCAACGACCAGTCGCGCCACGGCAGCGCCAGGGACCTCAGCGGCAACCCCACCACCCACATCACACACGGCACCAGCATGAACCGGGTGATCGAAGAGGACGGCACCAGCGCTTGATCCACACCTCTGGTCTCTTCCTCCTCCTTCCCGATTTTAAAGGAGCGGTGCTCGTTTTGTGTGCAAACCACAGAGCTCCGCGTTCTCCCTCTTTATCAGGTATTAACTCTGTACAACGGAACTTGGATGCTGCCTTGTTTTTTTCCTCCATTAGCCAGCAGTTTCTCAGAGAAATTACGTCTCAGTCGAGATGCTTCGCGATCAAGTCTGCAAGCTGACTGCTGACGGTACTACATTATGGACTCTTCGAGATGACTTTATTTATTTGGCAGTGTTTACCCCCATTCCTCCTTTATTGCTTGAGAAAAAAATTGAATTTCTTAGGTTATTATTTTTCAAATAGTTCTGTATACGTTGACCTCATGCATAAGTCGAGGACAGATTTGGAGGCCAACATGATGGATTTTGATAGGAGCCGTGGATAAGAGCATTCCATGAAGAAGGGAAAGCACCTGTGCCATCTCATGGGGCTATATGCCATTTACCTGCCCAGGTATTTAAAAAGGCCAGAAGTGGCACTATGGCAGAGAGAGCAGAGGGGTCGGTGCTTCTTTTAGATTCTCCCAGGAAGGACTAAGTTCTCACCTTTTGCCGTTCTACTCAAAGAAGGTGGTGATTCCTTTCTTGATAAGAGTCAAGGTACATTATTTACATTGACCCAGGGATAAGTTGCCCTGGGTTTAAGAACATTTCTACACTTATTCAGGGGTATACAAGTAATATCCCTATGCTTCTATAAAAAGCATACCATACAAAATCTATCAAAGCAGAAAACTGGCTTTTGTTTTGGGAAAGGAAAAAAATCCTGTTTTCCCTCTTTGTCTCAGATTAGGTAATCAACTAGTTACTCTTTCCCCTGCAGCACAGAGGATGGGCTGCATATCTTTCTTTTCTTTGGAAAATCTATACAAAGGACGTCTGTAAGGAATCAGCGGGAGATTTTAAGTAGTAGTTCCACTGGAAAGGCAACAAGCTGAAAGTTAATGAGGAAAGGGGCGCCGCGGAAGAGTGTTGGTTTTGTAATTGAAATCTCTAGTCTTGGTTGCAGGGAAAGCCTGAGAGATTGGTGTGTAGCTTCTTATAGGTGAGCGATTAGAGAAATGTCCCCTTTACCTACTTGTTTACAGGGGTGCTTTGTTTTCATTTTTGTAGCCAGCAAAGGAAGGAAAGCGGTGTAGGACAACAATCCCAATGCCTCCCCAAACTCCTCGGATGCAAAAGGAAAGGGCTCCTCAGCATAGCAACCTTTTTTGTCATCCTTCTGAATATCATGGAAGTGCCCCCATTCCTGACCCCTTTCAGCTTCGGCGCCCTGCTGTATCTAGGGCATTCTCTGGAGGAAAGAGTTAGTGACAGCCACTAACCCGCAGCAGAGGCCGGGGTGGCATTTGGAGAGGGGAAGGGCAAGGGGATCCATTAGTCCATTTGAGAAACTGTTGGCCTGTTTAATGAAGCCTCTTTGCCAAGACCTGCAAGCAGCCCTTAATGAGGAAAGGTTAAATTTCCCCCCATCGCTCCATTCCCCAGGGCAAGTAGCGGAACAAATATGGTGTCATCATTCATGTGGTTTGCTCGAAAGGGTTTGAAATGGGGTCACAGTCAGGGGAGCAGGGATTTTCTTTTTGGGGGAGTACTAGTACAGTAGAGTCTCACTTATCCAACATAAACGGGCCAGCAGAACATTGGATAAGCGAAAATGTTGGATAATAAGGAGGGATTAAGGAAAAGTCTATTAAACATTCATTCATTCATTTCCGATATTTCTACCCCGCCCTTCTCCCCGAGGGGACTCGGGGCAGCTTACACAACTGGCAGGATCACTGCCAGTATATCATCTATCTATATATATATAAAAGAGTGATGGCATCAGGGCAGCGGACAAAACAACAAAACTACAGGCCCCCCAACCTCAAAATTTGACAACACAACCCATCATCCACGGCTCTAGGTTGATACAACAAAAAGAAAAGAAAAATAAAGTCCTAATTAGAGGGAGAGGAATAATTGTTTTTATCCAATTGCTGCCAATTAGAGAAGTCTAAGCTCCACCCACTTGGTCTCCTAGCAACTGACTCAGCCCAGGGGACAGGCAGAGTTAGGCTTCACTTAGGCCACTTGCACAGATTATCTAAAGCCCCAGCTTCTACCAACCCAGAAGTTCGAAAACATGCAAATGAGAGTAGATAAATAGGTACTGCTCTGGCAAGAAGGTAATGGCGCTCCATGCAGTCATGCCGGCCACATGACCTTGGAGGTGTCTATGGACAACGGCGGCTCTTCGGCTTAGAAATGGAGATGAGCCCCAACCCCCAGAGTCAGACACGACTGGACTTAATGTCAGGGGAAAACCTTTACCCTGTACCTTAACTACCACCAATACCTCAATACTTTATTTCCCATACCACCATACTTTGCCACAGCAACGCGTGGCCGGGCACAGCTATAATACAATAAAACAATAAAACAGTTAAAATAGTTAAATAACATAATAAAATACAATATATAAAAGATTTGACACAGTGCAACATCAAATTATGTTATGATTTCACAAATTAAGCACCAAAACATACAACAAATGGATAGGAAAAGCAGTTCAGTACATGATAACATAATAACAGTAATAATAATAATTACTGTTTTTATGAATTTAGCACCAAAATTTTGCAATTTATTGAAAAATTGACTACAAAAACATTGACTACTAAAAGGCAAACTCTGTTGGATAATACAGAACCTTGGATAGGAGGAGCTTGGATAAGCGAGACTCTACTTCTTTGGAAATGAAATCATTATTTGACTTTGGGGATGCTATAGGCAAAAGTAATGCACGCATTTCAGGGACAGAGGATAAGTGGCATGCAATTCCTTTCATTGTGGTAATTTGAGAGGCCATTGTTTTCTGAGCACTCTGAAAACTGGAAGGAAACTGCAATGATTGAAATTCTCAAAATGATGACATAGTCCCATGCGACTAAGAGGACTATGACCTTATGTGTAGTCGAAGGCTTTCATGGCCGGAATCACAGGGTTGTTGTGTGTTTTCCAAGCTGTATGACCATGTTCCAAAAGTATTCTCTCCTGACGTTTCGCCCACATTTATGGCAGGCATCTTCAGAGGTGGCAGGCATTCTCATATACCTCACAACCTCTGAGGATGCCTGCCATAGATGTGGGCGAAACGTCAGGAGAGAATACTTCTGGAACATGGAAAACACACAACAACCCTATGACCTTATGCTTCACTCTGAGCATTTCAGATTTCTTTAGAAAGTTTTTGTATTAGTTTAAGGCAATGCAAGGAGATGTGCCCAAATAGCTGACTGCATGTCAAGACTATCTCAGGCATGGGCAAACTTCATCCCTCCAGGTATTTTGGACTTCAACTCCCACAATTCCTAACTGGCTACCAGCTGTTAGGAATTGTGGGAGTTGATGTCCAAAACACCTGGAGGGATGATTTTTTTCCATGCCTAGGATGTATAGTTCTCTACTTGACTCTTGTTTCAAAGCAGGGTGATTTAAGGTTGTAATGTACTGTTTAGTAATTTGGGGATAGGATTGGTAAGCGGCGACATTGAATAGGACCAGGTTTCAGGTCTAATGAGGCTTTGTCCTCATTCACTTATATGAATGGTATGCAAATGAGTAACTCAAATATGCAAATGTTCATCCCCTCCATGAAACCATCGCCCACACGCATCGCTTTATGGCAGTAAACTTGACTCTTCTAAGGCAGCTATTGGTATTTGTAGAAGTCTTGCTCTAAGGAAGCAATCAATGGTTTGTGCTTGAACCTACCTCACCTCCTGCTCTGAAAATACTGCTGGGAAATGTACATTTTTCCTTGTTTTTGTTGTTCATCTCTCCTTCAATGTACTGTGACCAGAACAACTAGCAGGCACTGGAAATGGTTGTGCTTTTGCTTAACGAATGGAGACAAACCTGCTGTTTCTTCTCTGCAGAGATTCAAGAAGGGTGGGGGAGTCATCGGTAGGGGATGAGATATTTTTAAAAATTGGATGTAGAATATGATGGTGAAGTTCTGAGCCATTTTAATTATTGCTATTATTGTTAATTATATTTATATCCCAGGACTTGTTTCTCCTAGTACTTGAGGTAACATAGACATTTTTAAAAAAAGAATACGACATACATTAGATGTAACTAGGGTTATGGTTGGCCCTCCATATTCACAAGGTTTAAGGGTGCAGGACCCCCACAAAAGTGGGAAAATGCTATCTTTTAACTTAAGGCAACACCTCTCTAGGGATCTCTAAGCCCTCTATGGTCAATTTCCACCTGAGGCTACCATAGAGTTGCACTGGAGGACCTAGATATTCCTATAGAAACCATATTAATCAAATCCACGAAAGTTACTATAGATTTGTATCTTGAGCAGGTTCTCCAAGTGCTTCTTCAATCTAGAAATTACTTGTACAAATGTAATTAACAGCACTTCTGTTTTGTTATGTAAATAGCAGCTATGGAAGATTCCCTCTGTCCTATTCCTGATCTGAACAGTCTCCAAAGATATCAAAAATAGTTTCATATGTGGAAATTCATAAAAACACAGAGTTGGAAGAGGCTGCAAGGGCCATTTAGTCCAACCGCTGCCATGCAAATTGGAAATAGCCCTGCTGACTAGGGATTCTGGGAGCCGCAATGGAAGCAAAACATCATTTCCTCTAAACTCTTGAGATAATTATTTTCTTTCCAGGACTGTGGCAGCGGAAGAAAGAAATACACTTTCTCTCCCTACCTCTAATGATCATCCCGCATGGCTGCGCCTTCTTTCCCCCGGCTCCCAACTCCATGGCAGAAATGTGCTTAGTAATTCAGTTAATACAGCTAAGCTCAGGTTCGGCCCGAAGGCAGTAAGACTATTAAGTGTCTAGGAGATTTTTCCTTCCACTTCGGCTCTGCAGACCTGTCTCCAGACTTCGCCTAAAGCAAAAAGTAGAGGCAAAAGGGGAGGTTCCCACTCAAGCAAAACGTCTGCCAGATTTGGAAGAAAACTAATTCAGAATTTCAATCAGACTAGCATAGCTATATAGGGTTCCTCTTGTTGCCCTCATCTCCATTTCAGATCCACACAGTTATGCAGAAGCAGGGCATTTTTCCTAATGTGCATTTGGAGAGGAAATTCCTGGGAATGGCATTTGGAGGCCTCCTTCATATTGGACAATAGTCACACTTTGTCACGGTTGCACCAACAGGATCCTGGGATTTGTAGCTGAGTGAAGCATTAATAATTTAAAAAAATTATTTATTATAAAAACCATTACACGCTCGCATTACGAGTAATATACACATTACAACAGCTACCCCAGCGCGCCCATGCAGCCTGCCCTACAACTTAGAATACGGCTTTCTGTCCACCCAGATAAGGACATAAGTACAAATTAGTCTTCTTTCTTGTTTAATTATAGAGTTGGCTCTCTGCATTTGTGGGGCAAGGGGCACAGGAAACGTGAAATAAAAATGCTATTATGTTACAGTAGAGTCTCACTTATCCAACATAAACGTGCCGGCAGAACGTTGGATAAGCGAATATGTTAGATAATAAGGAGGAATTAAGGAAAAGCCTATTAAACATCAAAATAGGTTATGATTTTACAAATTAAGCACCAAAACATCATGCTATACAACAAATTTGACAGAAAAAGTAGTTCAATACGCAGTAATGTTATGTTGTAATTACTGTATTTACGAATTTAGCACCAAAATATCACAATGTATTGAAAACATTGACTACAAAAATGTGTTGGATAATCCAGAACATTGGATAAGCGAGTGTTAGATAAGTGAGACTCTACTGTATTTTATTTGAGAAATATCTAAGTCTTTTCAACACAACTGTATGGTCAATTTCCACTGGAAGCAGAACACAGAATTGCTCCTGACGACCGAGAGATTCCCAGAAAGGTATTCTCTCTAGAAATGTCTAGATCAGGTATGGGCAAACTTTGGCCACAGGCTGTTAGGAATTGTGGGAGTTAGAGTCCAAATCACTCGGAGGGCCAAAGTTTGCCCATGCCTGGTCTAGATCCTCCAGCATAACTGGAGGAAGCTGACCATAGAGACACACTAAAGAACCTAGAGATCCCTAGAAGAAAACATTTTGAATCAAATCTATGAATAACTAAATCTACAAATGTGGAGTGTCAACTACAGTAGAATCTCACTTATCCAACATAAACAGGCCGGCAGAACGTTGGATAAGCGAATATGTTGGATAATAAGGAGAGATTAAGGAGAAGCCTATTAAACATCAAATTAGGTTATGATTTTACAAATTAAGCACCAAAACATCATGTTATACAACAAATTTGACAGAAAAATTAGTTCAATACACAGTAATGCTATGTAGTAATTACTGTATTTACGAATTTAGCACCAAAATATCACGATGTATTGAAAACATTGACTACAAAAATGCGTTGGATCATCCAGAACGTTGGATAAGAGAATGTTGGATAAGTGAGATTCTACTGTATATAACATGTCACCTTCCTAGCCAATAGCCATTTCTAGAGAACCTCATGTACAAATCCCACAAGGCTTGACTTAATGTCTGTTTTCTTCATAAAAGTTTAGAAATGGTTTCCAGTTATTGAAAAAGATTTCACTCATATTATTGACAGTTTATTCATTTCAATACCTTCAATATTGAATTATCAGTAGTAGGTAACTTTTCCCTTTTTTGCATATAAGTCTTGACATTCAAAACACTCCTGACAGCCTTTGCTTTAAAGCCTCCAAAGAAGGAGCCTCTACCACACTCCAAGGCAGAGAGTTCCACTGCTGAACAACTCTCACAGTGAGGAAGTTCTTCCTAATATTCAGGTGGAATCTCCTTTCCTGTAGTTTGAAGCCATTGTCCAGGGCGGCAGAAAACAAGCTTGCTCCTTCCTCCCTCTGACTTCTTCTCACATATTTATACATCATGTCTCCTCTCAGCCTTCTCTTCTGCAGGCTAAACCTGCCCAGCTCTTTCAGCCGCTCTTCATAGGGCTTGTTCTCCAGACCCTTGATCCTTTGCCCTCCTCTGGGCACATTCCAGCCTAGAGTCAACATCTCCCTTCGATTGCGGTACCCAGAATGGTACACAGTGTGATTCCAGGTAAAGTGGTCTGACCAAGGCAGAATAGAATAGAGAGGGAGCATAACTTCCCTGGATTTTGGCACTAGACCCCTATTCCAATTCCATTGGCTTGTTTTATACCCTTTCGTACCATCTTATATTTATGTTGAAATTTGTGTTTGACAGTGTTATGTCTACATACTTCTTTCTTCACTGCCTGTTTGCCTGATATTACCTGCAATTTAATCTTAACTTCTCTCTCCGATGCTTCATCAATGTCTGTCTTAACTTATTTATTTCAAGTCCAAATTTTTCTAGCACAAGCATGGGCCAACTTGGACCCTCCAGGTGTTTTGGACTTCAACTCCCACCATTCCTAACAGCCTCATGCCCCTTACTTTTCCTAGCATAGTCAGTCACCCATCAGCCTTACTAGCATATTTAGTAAGCCTTGCTATGGGGTCTTCAATCGTTATTAATAAATCATCCACGAATGCACTTAATTCAGCTTTTAACTTTCTGCATTGTCGAAGGCTTTCTGTTTTAACTTTTTCTTTTCTTATTGCTCTCAGTAAACTTAACTTAGTTATGGCTCTCAGTAAAACTTGAAATGCTGAAATGAATCGTAGAAGTCCTTCCTTTCAGTCGGTTTTACTACACGAAGTCCTTGGTTTATGGGAGTTGTACTGTACAGGAAAAAACCTTTATCCAGTCTAGGACCTTAATGAACTAGCAGGTTGTTGTTGTTTTTTCAAAAGCAGCTATTTATGATGAATGCAAGCTATCTCTCTTTTTTGTACTACAGTAGAGTCTCACTTATCTAACATAAACGGGCCGGCAGAACGTTGGATAAGCGAAAATGTTGGATAATAAGGAGGGATTAAACATCAAATTATATTATGATTTTACAAATTAAGAACCACAACGTCATGTTTTACAACAAATTGATAGAAAAAGCAGTTCAATACACGGTAACGTTATGTAGTAATTACTGTATTTACGGCTTTAGCACCAACACATTGCAATGTATTGAAAACATTGACTACTAAAAGGCAGACTGCGTTGGATAATACAGAACGCTGAAGGTTGGATAAGTGAGACTCTACTGTAATTAGATTCTCTGCCTCTCTTGGTTCTCTTTAGGAAAACTGTTCCAAAACAGTTTGCCTCTGCTTGACTTGGTTGCTAAGCCTTTGCCGATATTGTTTGGGAAGTCGTTTTTAATACTGCCTTGCTATCTTGATTTGAAACAAAGTGGGGAATACTCTTTTTTCTAATGTATAGCAGACACTCTTTTATTCCTAGCATGGAGCCTGCTCTCCCCGCCGCTGACCAGTCGGTTCAACTTGCACTAAAAACTCCTTGTACATTTTTATCCCTTGTTTTACAGTGAGTGCGCCAGTATCCCATTCAGTTTTGTGGTTTTTTAGCACCTTAACTGTGAGTGTACAATTTAGCATTGGTTAAGCATTTTATTTCGGGCTATGTTGTTGTTTTTTTTAAAAAAGAAGAGCTGACCATTAGGAATTTTTAATAAAACGGCCGAAATGAAAGTTAATCCGTCTTCTCTTTGTGTGTTGGCAACGTGAAGAGTTACAAGAAGAGTAAGCTACAGAAACACAGCTTTTTCAAACTTGCAATACAAGTCTATGACAGGCATGGGTCAGCTTGGGCCCTCCAGGTGTTTTGGACTTCAACTCCCACAATTCCCAACAGCCGGTAGGCTACTCTAAGGCTACTCTATCCAAGCACAAGTTCTTGTTTGTTCCATTGAGAATGGCTTCCTGCAAATTTGAAAGTGCGCATCATTGAAGGTCGGTCTTGAGTCCAAATTATTTACATGTTGACCAAAGGCTATCCAATCCAACTCCATGCTAACAAGCAGGAAGACACAACCAAAACATTCCTGACAGATGACAATCCAGACTGTTTAAAAACCTCCAAAGGACCTTTAGACTAATTGACTTCTAGCTGGATGGTAATCTGTTGGGAGGGCTTGGTCTTCCTATCTTGGAGAAGCAGGTGGGACTGGATTTTATTTTATTTATTACATCATTTCTACCCCGCCCTTCTCACCCCTCAGGGGACTCAGGGCGGCTTACAACATGAACATATACATTAAAACAATTTATATCACATTTAAAAATCCATTTAGATTAAAAATTACATTAAAATTGAAGGCTTACATTTAAAAAACCTACATAGTTATACATATAAATATACATTCAGGCTCCTGGTGGTGGCACAGTGTGTTAAAGCGCTGAGCTGGTGAACTTGCAGACCGAAAGGTCCCAGGTTCAAATCCCGGGAGCGGAATGAGCGCCCGCTGTTAGCCCCAGCTTCTACCAACCTAGCAGTTTGAAAACAGGCCAATGTGAGTAGATCAATAGGTACCGCTCCGGCGGGAAGGTAACGGCACTCCATGCAGTCATGCCAATGGCCACATGACCTTGGAGGTGTCTATGGACAACGCCGGCTCTTTGGCTTAGAAATGGAGATGAGCACCAACCCCAAGAGTCGGTCACGACTGGACTTAACGTCAGGGGAAAACCTTTACCTTTACCCTATACATTCAGGCGCATTTCAAGTCCAAGTGGGGGTAATCAGTGAGTCGTATAATTATCGTATCTCATTTCTACTGCTACTCTTGCTCAAAGGCCTGGTCCCATAACCACATTTTCGTTCTTTTTTGGAGGAGGGAGGGAGCCTGTCTGATTTCATTTGGGAGGGTGTTCCACAAGCTTTTAGGGGTCCTATTTTAACTCTATGATTCCATGACTAAGCCTGAAGCAAAGGCAGGCTACAGAAAAAGTGAATGGCCTGAAGATTTCATTCATTGCCTACCAAGACTTCAGTCCTAAAAAGTCCTAGTGTTGCCCTCTGCTGGATGCAAGAAGAAAGAAGACCCCTGGCTCCAGAAGGTCCTGAATCTTTGCTCCCCCCTCTTTGAAGTCAGTTCTTGTTGGCCACAAAGGACAATAGTTTCCACAATTGGCAGAAGTTTATTTCTATTTTCCTCTGCTTTCTTATTTCCTTTATCATCATGATGACTTACATCAAGACCTTTTCTACTGTGAATTAGCAAGAGGTTTTCAGCCAAGCACAAGCTGTCCTGATGGTACTGTTTTTTGGTGTCTATTGATGACTTCTATTGCATCTTTTCATTGCATCAATGGTTTAGCCACCAATGCACCAAACTTCTGATGAGCACCCATTTTCTCCTTTCTCAAAACACCACACTACTTACAGAGCATAAGCATACCTTGTACATGCAATGGGTAGGCTAACCAGGGGGATCCACTAAACCAGGGGTCCCCAAACTTTTGAAACGGGGCCAGTTCACGATCCTTCGGACTGTTGGAGGGCCGGACTATAGTTGGACACCGAGCAATAAATAATAATAATAATAATAATAATAATAATAATAATAATAATAATAATAAAGAGGGTTGGAAGAGACCCTTTGGGCCATTGAGTCCAATCCCCTTCTGCCCTTATGCACTGAAAGCACAAGTAAAGCACCCCTGACAGATGGCCACCCAGCCTCAATGTTAATAATAATAATAATAATAATAATAATAATAATAATAATAGGGTTGGAAGAGACCCCTTGGGCCATTTAGTCCAACCCCCTTCTGCCTCTGTGCACCAAAAGCACAAACAAAGCATCCCTGACAGATGGCCACCCAGCCTCAATGTTAATAATAATAACAACAACAACACAGGGTTTTGGAACACAATACTCCTGACCTCACAATCGGGTTAAAAACAAAGTATGGATTGTCGATGTTGCAATCCAAGGTGACAGCAGGATTGAGGAGAAACAACTGGAAAAGCTGACACGATATGAGGATTTAAAGATCGAATTACAAAGACTCTGGCACAAGCCAGTCAAGGTGGTCCCAGTGGTGATCGGCACACTGGGTGCAGTGCCTAAAGGCCTTGGCCTGCACTTAAACACAATCGGTGCTGACAAAATTACCACCTGCCAGCTGCAGAAGGCCACCTTACTGGGATCTGCACGCATTATTCGCCGATACACCATAGCCAGGGGTCCCCAAACTTTTTAAGCAGAGGGCCGGTCCACAATCTTTCAGACTGTTGAGGGGCCAAATTATCATTTGAAAAAAAATATACAAATTCCTATGCATACTGCACATGTCTTATTTGTAGTGGAGCAACAACAACAACAAAAGAAACAAAAGAACAATAAATTATTTAAAAATGAAAACAATTTTAACCAACATAAACCTATTAGGATTTCAATGGAAAGTGTGGGTCTGCTACTGGCCAATGAGATAGTCAAGCTAATTAGGATTGTTGTTGTTGTGTGCCTTCAAGTCATGTCAGACTTTGGCCGAGCCTAAGTCTAAAATTATTTATTTACTGCATTTATTTACTACATTTATACCCCACCCTTCTCACCCCGAAGGGGACTCAGAGCAGCTGTATGTACATACATTATATTATATTATTAGCATAAAACAATATCAGCATTATATATTACTATATTGAACTATACCACTATACTATTATATAATATGTAATATATAACATATAATTAATATTATTATATGGTATTACTATTAGTATTATATTGTATAACATAAGATTATTATCAATATTATATGTATATACAATATATTATTAAAACTGATATAAAAATATTATATTATAAAACTGAGGGCGGGGGCCAGGTAAATGACCTTGGAGGGCCGCATCCGGCCCCCGGGCCTTAGTTTGGGGACCCCTGCATCACACAGTCCTAGACACTTGGGGAGTGTCCGGAATATGATCCAGTACAACAGCCAGCAGAGTGTCTGCTGTGGACTCATCTTGTTGTATTTCAAATAATAATAACAATAATAATAATAATAATAATAATAATAATAATAATAATAATAATTACAGCTGGACAACATCAAGCATGAACATGTGAAAACTGTGGTCAGCAAAGAATACACACAAAGGGTCAGAAAAATTCTCAAAAGCAAGCTCAATGGAGGCAACACCATCAAGGCCATAAACACCTGGGCCATACTTGTCATAAGATATACTGCTGGCATCATAAACTGGACACAGATGGAACTGGACAATTTGGACAGAAAAACAAGAAAACTCATGACCATTCATCATTCCCTGCACCCTCGCAGTGATGTTGACCGGCTATATCTGCCTAGAAGATCAGGGGGCAGAGGACTCTTACAAGTAAAACAAGCAGTCAAAGAAGAAGAACATGCCCTGGCAGAATATGTCAAGCAAAGTGAAGAACCTGCTTTGATTGAAGTCAAAAATCAGAAACTCCTCAAAACACAACAGACAAAAAACCAGTACAAGAAAACTGCACTACAAACTAGAGCTGACAGCTGGCACAACAAAACACTGCATGGAAAGTTCCTTGACAAAATTGAAGGAAAAGCTGATAAGGAGAAGACCTGGCTCTGGCTCACGAATGGGACCCTGAAGAAGGAGACAGAAGGCCTGATCCTTGCAGCCCAGGAGCAAGACATCAGGACAAAGGCAATTAAGGCCAAGATTGAAAAATCAGCTGATGACCCAAAATGCAGACTGTGCAAGGAAACCGACGAAACCATTGATCATATCCTCAGCTGCTGTAAGAAAATCGCACAGACAGACTACAAACAGAGGCACAACTATGTGGCCCAAATGATCCATTGGAACTTATGCCTCAAGTACCACCTGCCAGCAGCAAAGAACTGGTGGGATCACAAACCAGCAAAGGTCGTGGAAAATGAACACGCAAAGATACTGTGGGACTTCCGAATCCAGACTGACAAAGTTCTGGAACACAACACACCAGACATGACAGTTGTGGAAAAGAACAAGGTTTGGATCATTGATGTTGCCATCCCAGGTGACAGTCGCATTGACGAAAAACAACAGGAAAAACTCAGCCGCTACCAGGACCTCAAGATTGAACTGCAAAGACTCTGGCAGAAACCAGTGCAGGTGGTCCCGGTGGTGATGGGCACATTGGGTGCCGTGCCAAAAGATCTCAGGTGGCATTTGGAAACAATAGACATTGACAAAATTACGATCTGCCAACTACAAAAGGCCACCCTGCTGGGATCTGCACGCATCATCTGAAAATACATCACACAGTCCTAGACACTTGGGAAGTGTTCGACTTGTGGTTTTGTGAAACGAAATCCAGCATGTCTATCTTGTTTGCTGTGTCATACAACGTCGTTGTGTCAATAATAATAATAATAATAATAATAATAATAATAATAATAAGGGTTGTAAGAGAAGAAGAGACCATTGGGTCATTTAGCACATCCCTCTTCTGCCCTTGTGCCGTGGGGGCCGGATAAATGGCTTTGATGGGCCGCATCCGGCCCCCGGGCCTTAGTTTGGGGACCCCTGCGCTAAACCATTTGGGTTGAAATCTTAGATGCCCCTTGTTATCCACGGGACATACATATCCTGGCAACGTAATTGAGCTTTCACTTGGTCATCAGAAACAGTCTTGTTCATATAAAGTCCAAGGTCTAACAATGGCACAGCTTCTTCTCTTTGCTCCTGTTCCATTGCTTCGTTGGCAGGGCTTGGATGGCTGCTATTGCCAGATAAATTGGTAGAAAGGTAGGTACTGACAGTGTGAATAATCCAAATTTGGTTGCAGTTCTGGAGGGACTCTGATGTTTCCATAGACTTGGCAGCGAGATTCAGGTAACCAGTTAAAATTCATGAGTAAACCCAGTTTTTTTTAACCTGAAAAATTTCAGGGGTGGTTTGTACCCCTAAACAGCCCTCTTGGCTACAGTCTTGCTTGGAGACATCTCAGAGTTGCTCACAGTAACATCATGCATACACCCAAAGAGGCTAAATTGACATCTGTATATACCACTCCTCTTAAAAGTTTAAAAAGTTTATTTATTTTATTTATTTATAACCCGCTTCATCTCTCCATACAGAAACTCAAAGTGGCTCAGTCAAAACATTACAACTTGAAATATACAGATACACAACAATAAAACAGTATAGCATTATATGTTATTATCAGTAGCAATTATATTTAATATATTCGTATTACTATATTGCAATATTATTATTATTATACGTATATTATTATATTGTATTATTATTAGTATTGTATTATATTATACCAGGCATGGGCAAACTTAGGCCCTCCAGAGGTTTTGGACTTCAACTCTCACAATTCCTAACAGCCTACCAGCTGTTATAATAATATTTATTATTGGGGTTGTTGTATGTTTTTTGGGCTGTCTGGCCATGTTCCAGAAGTATTTTCTCCTGACGTTCTGCCCACATCTATGGCAGGCATCCTCAGAGGCTGTGAGGCATGGATAAACTAGGCAAGGAAAGGAAAAATATATATAAAAAATATAATAAAAATATTTATTATTATTTATTTACTTTATTTATATCCCTCCTTTCTCTACCCCGAGGGGGAATCAAGGCGGCTTACAAACTGCACTTGTACAGTGCTTGCGCATAAAATCATAAACTTGAAATAAATTAGATTAAAATTGATACGTACATAAAAGCAAAATTAAAATACATTCCAACGTTAAGACAATATATTATTAGCAAAACACAATAATATAGTACAGTAGAGTCTCACTTATCCAAGCTAAACGGGCCGGCAGAAGCTTGGATAAGTGAATAGCTTGGATAATAAGGAGGGATTAAGGAAAAGCCTATTAAACATCAAATTAGGTTATGATTTTACAAATTAGGCACCCAAACATCATGTTATACAACAAATTTGACAGAAAAAGTAGTTCAATATGAAATAATGCTATGTAGTAATTACTGTATTTACGAACTTAGCACCAAAATATCATGATGTATTGAAAACATTGACTACAAAAATGCGTTGGATAATCCAGAACGTTGGATAAGCGAGACTCTACTGTATATCAGAAGTTGTAGTACTATATAATATATTATATTACAACATTAAAGTCGTATTTTTTAAACGTAGTAATGTATGTATTAATGATGGATTGAGAAAGAGCATGCGGAAATTCACGTTAGAGATGAATAAAATCCTTCCATTCACAAGTTAACGCATTCACACGTGCAGAAGCGTACACGCGTCCCACTACTATGAAAAAGCAGCCTTGGGATTCCAGTAGGAGGCAGAGCAGCCAAGCGCATGCGCAGTCCGCAGCGTTCGAGCGGGCGGAGCCAGTGCTGACTCTGAAGCCTCTGCACCAATCCCGGCGCTCCCTGTGTTGCTTTACGGCAGCATGGCAACACATCGGCCTCACCGCTTCCGCCCTTACGTGTTTACGACAGCGTGGTGAAAATATAGAAGGAGGTTGTTGCTGCTCAGGAGACGAAGAAGGGCTTAAAAGAGTTTTCACCATGAAGCAGAAGAAGAAGGGTCAGTTCATGTCTATATGTTTATGCTCTTACGGATTTAATCTGAATTGTTTTTCATGCTAATGATTGGGTTGCTGTGAGTCCTCCGGGCTTTATGGCCATGTTCCAGAAGCATTCTCTCCTGACGTTTCGCCCATATCTAATGGCAGGCATCCTCAGAGTTTATATATGGGACTTATATATCTGTGGAATAATGTCCAGGGTGGGAGAAAGAACTCTTGTCTGTATAATGTTGCAATTGGCCAGCTTGATTAGCATTCAGTGGCCTTGCAGATTCAAAGCCTGGCTACTTTCAGCCTGGGGGAATCCTTGGTTGGGAGGTGTTAGCTGGCTCTGATTGTTTCCTGTCTGGCATCCCCCTGTTTTCAGAGTTCTTTATTTACTGTCCTGATTTTTAAAAAATACTGGTAGCCAAATTGTGTTCATTTTCATTATTATTATTATTATTATTATTATTATTAACAGCATTTCTCATCCGAGGGAACTCAAGGCGGCTTACAATAATAGGCAAGAATTCAATGCCTGACACAATACATTAAAACAACAGTTCATATAAAACAATAACATAACATATCCTCTCACCTCTGCAGGAGTCTATTGTACACCGTACAGCTGTGGACAAGTCTACTTAGGGACTCAGGGCGGCTTCCAAAATAATATGGCAAACATTCAGCGTTGATACAAACATACAAATTCACAAACAATAAAAGTAAAACAGACTATCAAATGAAACATATAGTATAAAATTATATCATATAAGACAAAATTGCACAGATTTTTTTTCATGTCAGGAGCAACTTGAGAAACTGCAGGTCACTTCTGGTGTGAGAGAATTGGCCATTTGCAAGGTGCTTGACCACGGGTTGGGATTACTGTCTATTTTTTAAGTTAATTTAACTTTTGTAAGATGTGTTATTATATTGTGATTTTATTGTGTTGCTGTTTTTATTGATATAATACTGTTTTGGGCTTGTCCAGTGTAAGCCATCCCGAGTCCTTCGGGAGATGGAGCGGGGTATAAATAAAGTTTTATTATTTTATTATGTCACAGCAAACAAGACATATATGCTGGATTTCGTATCACAAAATCACAAGTCGAACACTTCCCAAGTGTCTAGGACTGTGTGATGTATTTTTGGATGATGCGCACAGATCCCAGCAGGGTGGCCTTTTGCAGTTGGCAGATCGTAATTTTGTCAATGTCTATTGTTTCCAATTGCCGGCTGAGATCTTTTGGCACGGCACCCAGTGTGCCCATCACTACCGGGACCACCTGCACTGGTTTCTGCCAGAGTCTTTGAAGTTCAATCTTGAGGTCCTGATAGCGGCTGAGTTTTTCCTGTTGTTTTTCGTCAATGCGACTGTCACCTGGGATGGCAACATCAATGATCCAAACCTTTTTCTTTTCCACAACTGTGATGTCTGGTGTGTTGTGTTCCAGAACTTTGTCAGTTTGGATCCGGAAGTCCCACAGTCTCTTTGCGTGCTCATTTTCCAATACTTTTGCAGGTTTGTGATCCCACCAGTTCTTTACTGCTGAGAGATGGTACTTGAGGCATAAGTTCCAATGAAACATTTGGGCCACATAGTTGTATTATTATTATTATTATTATTATTATTGTTATTATTACTGTTATTATTATTATTGCAAGGACGTTGCCCAGGAGACACCTGGATGTTTGATGTTTTACCATCCTGTCAGAGCCTTTTCTCATGTCCATACATGGGAAGCTGGAGCTCACAGACATGAGCTCACCCCAGTCCTCGGATTCTAACTGCCAATCTTTCGGTCAGCAGTCCTGCCGGCACAAGGGTTTAACCCATTTCACCACCGGGTGCTCCAGTTGCACAGATTGAAATACATATAAAAATATAAATATGAATCTCCATAATTTAAATTTATTCATTATCAGCATTGTCACAAGGTTAAAGTCAATGGAGTCTACTTTTGTATACACCTAGATAATTTGCACATTTGGAACTTCAGCTGAACCATATTGGCTTCTAAGAAAAGCTAAGTCCTGATTTGCTTTAGGACTTATTTGTCTGTGTTTTTGACAATCCATGGGAGCCACAGAACTCTCTCTCCTTCAGCACCATATTACAAAGGAGTTGATTCTCTGCAAGAAAGATTACTTTTGGCAAAATAACTTCTACATCCTGACCTTCCCATTTGCATCTTAGCAACAGCCCATTTGTACTTACTGTTTTCACCCATCTTTGTTGGGATGATGTGTGTTATGTATGGATTTTATTTTGTTCTATTGTAATGACCTGGGCTTGGCCCCATGTTAGCCGTCCCGAGTCCGTTCGGGGAGATGGAGGCGGGGTACAAAAATAAAGCTGTTATTATTATTATTAATTGAGGAGCACGTCCCAATTTTGTGCAGACTCTGGACCAGCCTTTCCTTGTGTTTCAGGGGACCTCAGTCGGGCCGAGCTGATGATGATGACCATTGCTGATGTCATCAAGCAGTTAATTGAGGCGCACGAACAAGGCAAAGATGTCAACTTAAACAAGTAAGTACAGTAGAGTCTCACTTATCCAACATAAACGGGCCAGCAGAATGTTGGATAAGTGAATATGTTGGATAATAAGGAGGCATTAAGGAAAAGCCTATTAAACATCAAATTAGGTTATGATTTTACAAATGAAGCACCAAAACATCATGTTAGACAACAAATTTGGCAGAAAAAGTAGTTCAATACGCAGTAATGCTATGTAGTAATTACTGTATTTATGAATTTAGCACCAAAATATCATAATATATTGAAAACATTGACTACAAAAATGTGTTGGATAATCCAGAACGTTGGATAAGCGAGTGTTGGATAAGTGAGACTCTACTGTAATACCTTATCCACCTCTTATCTGTTTTCCCAGATTCATCCAAATATGTTCCCCTGCTTTTTGATGGTTTGATTATGACTGTTTTTAACTATAGCCATGCATTCAAGTGACTTAAATTCACCTGGTTTTTAAAAATTGAATTATTATTATTATTATTATTATTATTATTATTATTATTATTTATTAGCGACATTTATATCCTGCCCTTCTCACCCCGAAGTCAACTCTTTGTATTGGAGGAGGTTAAGGGCACAGAACATCTCTGACAGTGAAAAACTAGCAAATAAAGAAATAGCTATTTTTATCAAAGACAACAATTCTCTATTAGTGTTTACATCTAACGGCATGACAAGTTGGTTGACTTCCTCTGAAAGCTGGCCATAGAATCACACTGGAGCACCTAGATGTTCTTAGAGCGAACATTTCAGTCAAGTATGCGAATAATCAAATCTGCAAAAGTCAAACGTGGAAGAACGGCTATAAGAATAATTAAAACGAAAACATTCCAAGCTACATCACAAACCCTCTCCTGAATGTTGTCGAAGGCTTTCATGGCCGGGATCACAGGGTTGTTGTATGTCTTTCGGGCTGTGTGGCCATGTTCCAGAAGTCTTCTCTCCTGATGTTTCGCCCACATCTATGGCAGGCATCCACAGAGGTTATGAGGCATGGATAAACTAGGCAAGGAAGGTAAATATATATCTGTGGAGAGTCCAGGGTGTGACAAGAGTTCTTTGTCAGTTGGAAGCCAGTGCTAATGTTTCAGTTAATCACCCTAATTAGCATTGGAAAGGTTTGTCTCTTGCCGGGGGGGGGGATCCTTTGTTCAGAGTCATTAGCTGTCCTTGGGGCTCCTCTGCTCTCAGACTGTTGCTTCCTTGCCTAGTTTATCCATGCCTCACAATCTCTGAGGATGCCTGCCATAGATGTGGGCGAAACGTCAGGAGAGAATACTTCTGGAACATGGCCACGCAGCCCAAAAGACATACAACAACCCTCTCCTGAATGTTGCCATACTGCAATCCCTGTTATTCCCAGCTGACATAGACAAGAGTGGAAGCAATAGAAGGTGTAGGGTTGTCGGACACCCAGAGACTTCCTTCTTCCCCATCTATGCCATGCAGCTACCAGTTAAATTGCCCTATGTTTCCATTTCAGGATCAAAACCAAGACGGCTTCCAAATACGGGCTTTCTGCCCAGCCTCGCCTGGTGGACATCATTGCCGCTGTGCCTCCGCAGTACCGCCGTGTGCTGGTTCCCAAGCTGAAGGCCAAGCCCATCCGGACAGCAAGCGGGGTAAGTCTTTGTTGGATTCCCCTTCCTTGGAGATATTTGAACAGAGGGCGATTGGCCATTTCTCAGGAGTGCTTTGCTGTTACTTCATGGAAGAAGGGGGTTAAATTAGTTGTTCTCTTGGGTCCCTTCCTATGTTATGAGTCAATAAATAATAATAATGATAATAATAATAATAACCCCCAACCCCCCCCCCCTCCCCCCCCGCACTACAAACTAGAGCTGACAGCTGGCACAACAAAACATTGCATGGAAAATTCCTTGACAAAATTGAAGGAAAAGCTGATAAGGAGAAGACCTGGCTCTGGCTCACAAATGGGACCCTGAAGAAGGAGACAGAAGGCCTGATCCTTGCAGCCCAGGAGCAAGACATCAGGACAAAGGCAATTAAGGCCAAGATCGAAAAATCAGCTGATGACCCAAAATGCAGACTCTGCAAGGAAACCGACGAAACCATGGATTATATCCTCAGCTGCTGTAAGAAAATCACACAGACAGACTACAAACAGAGGCACAACTATGTGGCCCAAAGGATTCATTGGAACTTATGCCTCAAGTACCACCTCCCAGCATCAAAGAACTGGTGGGATCACAAACCTGCAAAAGTATTGGAAAATGAACATGCAAAGATACTGTGGGACTTCCGAATCCAGACTGACAAAGTTCTGGAACACAACACACCAGACATCACAGTTGTGGAAAAGAAAAAGGTTTGGATCATTGATGTTGCCATCCCAGGTGACAGTGGCATTGACGAAAAGCAACAGGAAAAACTCAGCCGCTACCAGGACCTCAAGATTGAACTGCAAAGACTCTGGCAGAAACCAGTGCAGGTGGTCCCAGTGGTTATGGGCACATGCCGTGCCAAAAGATCTCAGCCGGCATTTGGAAACAATAGACATTGACAAAATCACGATCTGCCAACTGCAAAAGGCCACCCTACTGGGATCTGCGCGCATCATCTGAAAATACATCACACAGTCCTAGACACTTGGGAAGTGTTCGACTTGTGATTTTGTGATACGAAATCCAGCATATCGATCTTGTTTGCTGTGTCATAATAAAATAATAATAATAATAATAATAATAATAATAATAATAATAATAATAATAATAATAATGGAGCCTCCGGGGCTGAGTGTGTTAAAGCGCTGAGCTGCTGAACTTGCAGACTGAAAGGTCCCAGGTTCAAATCTGGGGAGCGGAGTGAGCACCCACTGTTTGCTCCAACTTCCGCCAACCTAGCAGTTCGAAAACATGCAAATGTGAGTAGATCAATAGGTACCGCTCCAACGGGAAGGTAACGGCATTCCATGTAGTCATGCTAGCCACATGACCTTGGAGGTCTCTATGGACAATGCCGGCTCTTTGGCTTAGAAATGGAGATGAGCACCAACCCTCAGAGTCGGACACGACTGGACTGTTGTCAAGTGAAGTATGACAAAAGTTCAACAGTATCCAAAGTTTCTTCTACACCTTCCCTGTCCTTGAAATGCCTTGATTGAGTGAATTTGCCTTTTGTGGTGCCGTGTTGTGTAGAATGACATCTCTGTGATGCTTTTTTTTTCAGATTGCTGTTGTGGCTGTCATGTGTAAACCACATAGGTGTCCGCACATCAACTTTACAGGAAACATATGTGTGTAAGTACGAGACAATGTTGAAACCTTTATGTCCTGGGCTGGCAGCTAGACTTGATCTCTTTCCAGGACATTAAAGTGCTTCCCAGAATATAAATTATTATGGACATAAAATATAACTGGTATGAAAATGTACACAACAGGAATTTATATAATAAATTAAAAATATAGCATTACTATTACTAAATTAAAAATATAGCATTACTATTGCAATCATGATATCATAGCATGGTGTAGTGATTTGAGGGTTGGACTATGGCCTTATCTGTCGTATAATACAGTTAAACTGCTTTATAACAGTCTACACCAGGCATGGGCAAACTTGGGCCCTCCAGGTGTTTTGGACTTCAACTCCCACCATTCCTAACAGCCTACCGGCTGTTAGGAATGGTGGGAGTTGAAGTCCAAAACACCTGGAGGGCCCAAGTTTGCCCATGCCTGGTCTACACTGACCATATAATAGATGAAGCCTACAACATTGGAGACCTGGTAGTAAATGGAAACCATGGAAACCTCACTGGGTAACCTTGGGCAAGCCATGTTCTCTCAGCCTCAAAGCAAGCCAAAAATAACTCACCCTTAAATTGTGATGCTCAGAACCATACACAGGATGCAGATGAGGTCTGACCAGAGCAGAATAGAGAAGTACTATTTCTTCCCTTGATCAAGAACCTTTTAAAACAAGACTAGTAAAAGACTAGGAGCATATTAAACATTTGGCACTTAAAATAAAATATTTTAAAGCCAGATAAAGCAATTTAGAACAAGGGAAACCTTGGGTAAATCAGTTAAGACTGGAAGTCTTTAATGAAATGTTTTGACTTTTTAGTAGAATGATACTACTGTGTTTCCCCGAAAATAAGACAGTGTCTTATATTAATTTTTGCTCCCAAAGATGCTCTAGGTCTTATTTTCAGGGGATGTCTTATTTTTCCATGAAGAAGAATTCACATTTATTGTTGAACAAAAAAATGAACATTTATTATATACTGTACAGTAGTTGTCATCACAAACCAGCATAACCATACACACTGTGAATTATATCAAGAATTTCTTGTTACTACCATTATTTTCATGTAGAACAATCTATGGTAAGTACATTTACCAAACTCTGGCATTCTGTTCGGCGGGCATGCTTCCAAACACAAACTTTGCTAGGTCTTACTTTCAAGGGAGGCCTTATACTTAGCAATTCAGAAAAACCTCTACTCGGTCTTATTTTCTGAGGATGTCTTATTTTAGGGGAAACAGGGTAGTGGCCTCTCCACTTTTATGGGGAGTGATGAGGGTCTTTTCCCATGACAGTTGAAAAACCACAAATCTATATAAAACTCACTTAAATCAATATGTTTGCAATGGTTTTCATTCCATAGTCACTTCCATTGCATTTTAACAACTTTTTAACTTTCTGTAGTTTTGCTGATTTTCCCCCTTTTAATCTTGTAAGCCATAATTAAATCTTGGCTTTAGAAAAAAGGTAGAAAGTGGGTTCAGAGAAAGGCAACAAGGGAGATACAGAGATGGGAAGAAAGATTAAGGAGTTGGGCATGTTCAGCCCATTGAAGAGAATACTGAGAGGGGACATGATTGTACACTTTAAATACCTCAAGGATTGTCCCAGAAAAAAGGAGTTGTACTTGCTAACTCATGAGGCCTCTTCCAACTTTATGGAAAAGCATGATATAAATAAAGCAATGCAGTATAACACAGAAGAAGAATATACGAGGTCTGGAAGGGGGTGTCTGCTGCCTCCCCTGTATTTCTGTGCCACCCTGTGATTTGCTTTTCTCTTTTTAAAATGCAGATACTGTCCGGGAGGTCCTGATTCTGACTTCGAGTATTCAACCCAATCGTATACTGGATACGAGGTACTTTTCTGACCGTTCTCTTAGGCATATTTTAGGGAAACTGCTGAGCAGCAAGCTTTTGGAACTACAGGTTGAGGTTCCTTTATCCGAAATGGTTGGGACCAAAAGTGTTGTGGAGTTTTGGGGATTTCAGAATATATTTATATCTATATATATATAAAAGTCAAAGTATGTGTGTTGATTGATTAATTAGTTAATTGGTTCCACAAAGGCTCCTCCATGTCTTGATGGGTCTGGACCAAACGTGGCACCTATATTTATATAGGTAAAGGTAAAGCTTTTCCCCTGACATTAAGTCTAGTCATGTCCGACTCTGGGGGTTGGCGCTTATCTCAATTTCTAAGCTGAAGAGCCAGTGTTGTCCGTAGACACCTCCAAGGTCATGTGGCTGGCATGACTGCATGAAGTGCTGTTACCTTCCCACCGGAGTGGTACTTATTGATCTACTCACATTTGCATGTTTTTGAACTGCTAGGTCGGCAGAAGCTGGGGCTAACAGCAGGAGCTCACCCTGCTTCCCAAATTTGAATCACTGACCTTTTGGTCAGAAAGCTCAGTGGTTTAACCCGCTGCACCACTGGGTGCTCCATATATAGGATATATATAGTAAAGGTAAAGGTTTCCCCTGACGTTAAGTCCAGTCATGTCTGACTCAGGGGGTTGGTGCTCATCTCCATTTCTAAGCTGAAGAGCCGGCGTTGTCCGTAGACACCTCCAAGGACATGTGGCCGGCATGACTGCATGGAACACCGTAATATATATAGTAATATATATAGTAATATATATATATATATTACTATATACCGTGTTTCCCCGAAAATAAGACAGTGTCTTATATTATATTTTACTCCCAAAGATGTGCTAGGTCTTATTTTCAGGGGATATCTTATTTTTCCATGAAGAAGAATTCACATTTATTGTTGAACAAAAAAAATGAACATTTATTCTATACTGTACAGTAGTTGTCATCACAAACCAACATAACTAAACCAGACAAACGGTGACTGCTGTCAAGAAGTTCTTGTTACTACCATTATTTCCATATACAACTGGTATGTACATTTACCAATCCGGCATACTATGGTGTTTTGTTTGGCGGGCGCTGGGCATGCTTCCAAACAAAAGCTTTGCTAGGTCTTACTTTCGGGGGAGGCCTTATATTTAGCAATTCAGCAAAAACTCTACTAGGTCTTATTTTTTGGGGATGTCTTATTTTCGGGGAAACAGGGTATATATAGTAATGTGTGTGTGTGTATATACACACACACAAACACATGCTGCGGAACCTAGAGAAGTGCTGTCTCTAGAAATCTCTTGGTCTTCTGGTGTAATTCTGTGGTCAGCTTCCAGCAGAAATTGACCATAGAGCTATGCTGGAAGTTCTAGAAATTGTGTGTTTGTGCCTTGTGCTTGTAATCCCAGAAACAAAAAGTCAGATTGACCACTAGATGGAGACTTACCTTCGATAAAACTGAAATAGCATTTCTAGAAATCAGTATGGTCTGAGCAGCTTTGTTGGCCATGAACCTAGAGTCAGCCCTCCACATTTGCTGGGGTTTGAAAAACCGTGAATAAAGACATTGCTAATTTTTCTAACGGAGAGAATGTCTTTCTAGGAATCTCTAGATTTCTAGCATTTTCTACTTCTGCTGGAAAACTCCCATAGAATTGCATCAGAGGACCTTGAGATTCTGAGAGCATTTTAATCAAATACGTGAATGATCAGATCTATCAAAGACAAAACCTCAAATAGGGAGGGGAGGCTGTAAGTCCAAAATAGGCATCATGTTGACATGTTTATGAACCAAGCTATCACCATGATGGTATCCCAAGGAATCACACGGTAATAAGGATTTAATATTTGAAATGAGTTGTTCTGACCTTATTCTTTCTGGAGGAACCCTTGGGGGGAAATTAAATGACAAGGAATCTCTACATGAAAATTGTTATATTTACTGCTCAAAAAAGTGTGTGTTTAAAAATGATTTGGATGCCTCACGGGTTGCAAAGCTATGATTTGGAAGCTGTTCTGGATTTCAGTCTGGGAGGAAGGTGACATAAAAATGGAACAATAAAGAAAGGAATGAAACTTGATTTCTGTGAATAGGAGACATTAATGAAATGTGACAAGTATGTGTCATGTTGGAATTAATTCTCCACTTATTTCATAAATTAAATGTATGCCCCACTTTTCTATCCTGTGGGATTCAAAGGAGCTAACACTGCTTTTTTTTAGAGGGGGGGGGGGGGAATTGACCTGAGGTGATGGGAGTTGTAGTTCACCCACATCCGGAGAGCACTGTGAACCCCATCAATAATAGATCCAGACCAAACCTGGCACATAGAACTGTCATGGCCAACTTTATGTACTAGCAGAGCTTGGGAGGCAATGGCAGAGGATGATGGGAGTTGTAGTTCATCCCTATCCAGATACTACTGTGAACAGATCTGGACCAAACTTGGCATATAGAACCACCATGACCAACTTTTCAGAATTGGTGAGGTTTAGCAGGAATTTGCTTAGGATGATGGGAGTTGTAGTTCACCGACATCCTTATGCACTTTCTAACAGGACTATTAACAAAATCCAAAAACAAACAATGACTGTTTCTAATATTTATCTCTGCAAGAGACCTAACCCGAGCAACCTAAGACCTAACCTAAGCTTGGATTGAAATAAAACAATTAAACCTATTTGTAAAGAGAAGTGTTAAAAATCAACCTACCGTATATACTCGAGTATAAGCCAACCCGAATATAAGCCGAGGCACCTAATTTTACCACAAAAAAACTGGGAAAACATTGACTCCAGTATAAGCCGAGAGTGGTAAATTTCAGAAATAAAAACAGATACCAATAAAATTACATTAATTGAAGCATCAGTAGGTTAAATGTTTTTGAATATTTACATAAAGCTCTAATTTAAGATAAGATTGTCCAACTCTGATTAAATCATTATTCTCATCTTCTTCAATGTAGATGTGCTTATGTATCCTTTTAATAATAACAGAGTTATTATTATTAATATTGGAGCCTCCGGTGGCCTAGGGGATAAAAGCCTCGTGACTTGAAGGTTGGGTTGCTGACCTGAAAGCTGCCAGGTTCGAATCCCACCCGGAGAGAGCGCGGATGAGCTCCCTCTATCAGCTCCAGCTCCATGCGGGACATGAGAGAAGCCTCCCACAAGGATGGTAAAACATCAAAACATCCAGGCGTCCCCTGTGCAACGTCCTTGCAGACGGCCAATTCTCTCACTCCAGAAGCAACTCCAGTTGCTCCTGACACGAAAATAATAACAACAACAACAACAGAGTAAAATAATACATGTAATTATTATTATTATTATTACAGGAAAAATAATACATGCAGTAATAAATAGAGTAAAATAATAAATATAATAATAAGATCAGTGAAAAAATGTATTAATAATAATAATAATAGAGTAAAATAAATGCAATAGTAGCAACAATAATAGAGAAAAATAATAAATTTAATAATACCAATAATAATGGAGAAAAATAATAAATGTGCCATATATTCTCGAGTATAAGCTGACCCAAATATAAGCCAACCAGGACCCTCACCTGAGTATAAGCTGAGGGGGGCGTTTTCAGTCTTAAAAAAAGGGCTGAAAAACTAGGTTTATACTGGAGTATATACAGTACTCACATGCAAATGTGAGTAGATCAGTAGGTACCGCTCCGGTGGGAAGGTAATGGTGCTCCATGCAGTCATGACCTTGGAGGTGTCTACGGACAACGCCGGCTCTTCGGCTTAGAAATGGAGATGAGCACCAACCCCCAGAGTCAGACATGAATGGACTTAACGTCAGGGGAAAACCTTTACCTTTACCTTATATACAGTACTTAACAAAAAATATCCAGTATTGAGCAAAAACCCACTATCTGTATTTAGATTACAGGAGGATAAATATATATAGTTTGTGAGGCTGGTTTTTTTTTCATTGGCCTGACTCTTTCTTAGTGTGCTGAGGAATATGTGCCCTCTGAACCTCATGTCCTTCCTTTGATGTCTGTTTTGTATACTTTAATATGTATTTTATAGAAATGCAGTTTTGATATGATCTTTTATAAAAAAAAAATATATTTGTTGAATGTTTGCAATGTTTGTGTTTTTTTATTGTGTTGTAACCCGCCTCAAGCTGCAGGGAGAGGAGGGTAAGAAATAGTATTATTATTATTGTAATTTTCTTTATTGATTGCTTGCCTCCTTCCTGTAGCCAACGTCAATGAGGGCCATTCGAGCCAGATATGACCCCTACCTCCAGACCAGGCACCGCGTTGAACAGGTAATGTTTTGCTGTCACAAGATAATTATAATGATGTTTGTTAAATCTGAAATTGAGGAATGTATTAAAGCTGCAGATGGTTGAATCCGTGGATGCAAAATCAGTGGATATGGAGGGAGAACTGTATATACCTCTCAATGCCAAGTACTTTTGAGCTGCTATGCAAACATGGTTCCATTGAGTCCATTTTGGACTTCCAACAGCCTCAGGCCCCTTCCTTTTTCCGCTCAGCCGCTTAAGCAGCTGAGGCTGTTAGGAATGGTGGGAGTTGAAGTTCAAAACACTTGGAGGACCTAGGTTTGCCCATGCCTGGTCTAGACTATATTCCTGCTGATACAACCTAGAGTCATGTTGGCTTTTTATACTACCGCATCACTCTGTTGCCTCATGTTCAACTTACGGTCTCCTACGACTCCTAGATCCCTTTCTCCTGGACTATTTCCAAGTCAGGTGTCATCCATCCAGGGGCCAGGTTGTGGCACAGCTGGCTAGTAACCAGCTGCTATAAATCACTACTGACCGAGAGGTCATGAGTTCGAAGCCCGGGTCGGGTTAAGCCTCCGACCATAAAAAAAAAAAAATAGCCCCGGCTTGCTGTTGACCTAGCAGCCCCAAAAGACAGTTGCATCTGTCAAGTAGGGAAAATTTAGGTACGCTTTATGCGGGAGGCTAATTTAACTAATCTACAACACCATAAAACTGCTCATGAGGAAAAGAAGAGGAAGAACAGCCACCAATGGACGGTGAAGCAACAGCTCCCCCTGTGGCCGGAATCGTGAAGCTGGAAAGATGTTAAAAATGCCTCTGTGTCTGTCTAAAACTGAATGTTGTTTGTCTGTTGGCATTGAATGTTTGCCATATATGTGTTCATTGTAATCCGCCCTGAGTCCCCTTCGGGGTGAGAAGGGCGGAATATAAATACTATAAATAAATAAATAAATCAGATATCTGCGCATTTTGTTTTGGCCTGGTTCTGTAATCTGTGATGGTCGTTTTGGATCCTGATCCAAAAGGCTTGAGTACTATACTTTCTGATTTTATTTTATTTCCATCCTTGCAGCTGAAGCAGCTGGGCCACAGTGTGGACAAAGTGGAGTTCATTGTGATGGGCGGGACGTTCATGGCCCTTGCGGAAGAGTACAGGGATTACTTTATCCGGAATTTGCACGATGCGCTCTCCGGTCACACTTCGAACAGCGTGGCAGAGGCAGTCCGGTAGGTTGAAGAATTATGTTTTTATACTCTGTGTGTTGGTTAGCTTTTCTCGCACCAGGCTTCTGTGTGAACTGGGCAATGTGTCCATTTAAAACTTTGAATTCGTTGTCGGAGGCTTTCATAGCCGGAATCACTGGGTTGCTGTGAGTTTTCCGGGCTGTATAGCCTTGTCCAGAAGCATTCTTTCCTGACGTTTCTCCTGCATCTTTGGCAGACATCCTCAGAAGTTGTGAGGTCTGTTGGAAAGTTGTCAAGTGGGGTTTATATATTTGTGGAATGTTCAAGGTGGGAGAAAGAACTTTTGTTTGTTTGAGATAGGCATGCATGTTTCAGTCGGCCACCTTGATTCGCATTGAATACCCTTTCAGCTTCAAGGTCTGTCTGCTTACTGCCGGGGGAAATCCTTTGTTGGGAGGAGTTAGCTGGCCCTGATTGATTCATGTCTGGAATTCCTCTGTTTTATGAGTGGTGTTCTTTATTTACTGTCCTGATTTTAGAGTTTTTTTTAATACTGGGAGCCAGATTTTGTTCATTTTCATGAAACACAGCATTGCCCAAACACGAATCAAGGAACATGAAGGGCACTGCAGACGAACTCAACCAGAGAAGTCATAGCAGAGCACCTGATAAACCAACTTGGGCACAGCATGTTATTGGAGAATACAGAAATGCTGGACCACTTTGACACAACCACCATGTCAGGCTACACAGAGAAGCCATTGAAATACACAAGCATGTGGACAATTTCAACAGATGGGAGGAAACCATGAAAATGAACAAAATCTGGTGACCAGTATTAAAAAAACTTGACTAGTTTCCGACATACCTCACAACCTCTGAGCGTGCCTGCCATAGATGTGGTCGAAACATCAGGAAAGAATGCTTCTGGAACATGGCCATACAGCCTGGAAAACTCACAGAAATCCAACTTTGAATTTCTTGATTTTTTTCCTGGCTGTTTCAAGATGCAGAATCGTGTATTATTATGTTTATTCCTTATGTCTTTATTTTTATGTGTATCCTCATTTGATGTTTTCCGAAATAAGCATTCATGAATATTATGGTAACCTGATATAAAAGAGAGCAGAGCTTTTATGCAACTAATGGCAGTAAAAGAGAAGTTTAGGGCAAATGGAAAATAAGTTAGAAAATACAGGTTTATTGCTAAAGGCATTGAAAGCAAGGGAGAAAATGTCAAATGTAAGAAGACTAGAAGACAATCCAAAAATTAATGTGGGATTGTTTTAAAATAAGGATTGACTTGATTTTATTTAATTTCTGTGAGATGAGATGGTTGGGAAATAGCCTAACTATTAGTGTTTGTACTGTGGATTGGCATTTATATATTGGTAGTGATTTGAAGGATAGTCATTTTGTATATTTTTGAAGGTATATACTCTGGATGCATCCTTCACTGGTCACATAAGGATTACAAATATCTATACTTATGTGCACTTTGTTGTTGTTTGCATAACAATGGAATTCTATAAAATTCTGATGCTTGGAATAAACTCTTGACCGGAGCTTTGAGTAGGTTCAATGGAAGGTAGTGATTGGTAGTTAATTTGGCCAAAGTTATTTCTTCTTATCTATTTGCCTTCCTGATCAGTTTCTGAGCTCATCCCATCTTCTCATTCCAGAGCTATTATTTCAGTTCTATCCTACATTAGGGTATTGCAAATGATATTTTAATATTTATTTCTGTTGTTAGAGAAGTGTAAAAGTATACTCATTACTCATCTGAAATTTATCGGGGAGGAAAGACTTTTGGACAAATAATGTCATAACCTTTTGGGAAAATTGACATCTCCATAACCTTTTGGAAAACGGCATTCATAACCATTTGGGAAAACTCTTGAGTCAACCTTCTCCTTCCTGTGGTAAATATTCACTAACATTCATGCAAGGCAATTAGCTTTCTCAGCTGTTAAACTTATATACCTAGATATGTCTTTGAACTGTTAGGGACAAAGATATACCAATGCATAAAAACATACACAGTATATATAGCAGAGTTTGAGAAGTATTCTTTCAGTTGCCTTAAAAAACTACTCTCCCTTAAAACATCTTAGTTTCAATCATGCTCTCAAGAGACCAAAAATAAGTAGACTTCTTTAAAAGTAACATAGTTGGTTTATTCACAAACTTCATGTATTCAGCATACAGGTACTTTGCATATCAGTCCAGTTACAGATAGGATTTGAAGTAGTTTCCCTGTGCAGATAACACAAGATATCTTTCTTATAATCTTAATATTCCCTAGTCTAAAGCATATCTCCGTTCCGAGAGTCTAATAGAGTCTCTGTCTCGTCTGAAAGTCCAATAGAGTCTGAGTCCTGAACAGTCCCAGTTCTAATCACATGGTCTGCAGCCCTCTCAAACATAGAGTTAAGGAAAACTCCATAACAGTATACACACATAATGCAGTAAGTAATCTGAATTATATGCAAACAAATAACTAGTGGAAGCTTGAAGAAGGTTGCTGTTTCCAACAAAGACCAAACCACTGAAGAAAGTAGATGGGGCATATCTGCAAAAGAAATTGTTGGGTCAGGGATGGTGCATTTTGAAGAGTTCTGGAACAACTCGCTTGTGAAATTGCTGATCTTCAGACCAAAAACATACCACTTTCCATACAAATTCCAACAGATTTGGAAGAGGCTCTACAGTAGAGTCTCACTTATCCAACATAAACAGGCCGGCAGAAGCTTGGATAAGCGAATATCTTGGATAATAAGGAGGGATTAAGGAAAAGCCTATTAAACATCAAATTAGGTTATGATTTTACAAATTAAGCACCAAAACATCACATTGTACAACAAATTTAACAGAAAAAGTAGTTCAAAACGCAGTAATACTATGTAGTAATTACTGTATTTACGAATTTAGCACCAAAATATCACGATGTATTGAAAATATTGACTACAAAAATGCGTTGGATAATCCAGAATGTTGGATAAGCGAGTGTTGGATAAGTGAGACTCTACTGTACCACTTTTCAGGAAACATGTCCAGTGCGAAGTGTAGTTTTTGGGAGAAAAGTTAGATACAAATAAAGTGAGCAACAATAGGGAATCAAGAAAACAAACATATCACAATGACTGAATGAATATTTTTTGTTTACATTGCTTCATGGCCAGCCTTAAAACATAAAGTAAAATCTAAATATGTTTAGGCATTAAAACACAGCTTTCAAAAGGCAAGTTAAGAAACAGCGTTAAGTACGAGACTTAAAACAGCATTGAATATTTGTATGTTTAAATAGCAATTATACAAACTGAGATAAAATAATAAAACTTGTTAAGACTGTAACAGCATCCTGCGCCGATGAGCTATTGCTGCTGCACAAAAGCTAGCAACTTTGGCAGCAATTTCAGAAGATTGGTCAGGCAATAAACCTTTCAGGTCTCCCTGGCAAACTTTGTAAAATTGGATTAATAAAATATTGCCGAAGGCCTCGGTAGAAAGAGCAGTGCCGTAAAACATGTGCCTCAGTTTCTACTGCCTCAGCCTCACATGGACATAGGCTCGCACAGCATGGTACCTTGTTATATCATCCCGCCAGTACTGCAGAAGGGAGCATATTGAATTTAGCAAAAAGAATGCCTTCCTTTATTTTGGAATAATCAGATTGCTTAGGTGTATTTATTTATCGTGTCAGAAACAAATTGAGGATACAGTTATAATGTATTTAAAAACACAAAGTTTTAAAATTTGACAATATATTAGATTTCCTTTGACCAGAATCTGGCTGTTTGGAGTGCCTCTGGTGTCACTGTAAGAAGGTCCTCCATTGTGCATGTGGCAGGGCTCAGGCTGCATTAACATCTGTGGTTTGTGGTCTGTGGTTTGCTCTTCTCCGGACCCGAATGTCGTGGACTCGACTTTGTAGCCCCATTTATTAAAGTTGGCTTTGCATCTCGTGGTGCCCAGAGTGCAGTCTGTTCAGCGCTTTCCAAGTCACTCAGTCTTCTGTGTGCCCAGGAGGGAGTCTCTCATCTCATCTCTTATCAGCTACTGATTAAGTTTCTGGGTTTTAGCCTGCCACTTTTGGACTCTTGCTTGCTGAGGTGTTCCTGCAATTATCTTTGTGGATCTTAAGAAGCTGTTTCTTGATTTAAGGCATTGGCTTTCTGTCTGATATCCGAACAGATGATAGGCAGGAGATGTTAATGCCTTTGCGAGGCATTGGCATTGTTTAGGTACTCTGCAGGAAGAAGAATCCTCCCATCATCTTTGAAAACTGGAAGAATGGAAACTGCATTTAAGTAGTTTTGCAACACAGTATCCCAGATAACGTGTTGTCGAAGGCTTTCATGGCCGGGATCACAGGGTTGTTGTATGTCTTTCGGGCTGTGTGACCATGTTCCAGAAGTATTCTCTCCTGACATTTCGCCCACATCTATGGCAGGCATCCTCAGAGGGTGTGAGGTATACCTCTGTGGATGCCTGCCATAGATGTGGGCGAAATGTCAGGAGAGAATACTTCTGGAACATGGTCACACAGCCTGAAAGACATACAACAACCCTGCTATCCCAGATAAGCTGCTGTACATATTCACGGATACAGTAGAGTCTTGCTTATCCAACGTAAACGGGCCGGCAGAACATTGGATAAGCGAATATGTTGGATAATAAGGAGACATTAAGGAAAAGCCTATTAAACATCAAATTAGGTTATGATTGTACAAATGAAGCACCAAAACATCATGTTATACAACAAATTTGACAGAAAAAGTAGTTCAAGACACAGTAATGCTAAGTAGTAATTACTGTATTTACGAATTTAGCACCAAAATATCACAATATATTGAAAACACTGACTACAAAAATGCATTGGATAATCCAGAACGTTGGATAAGCGAGTGTTGGATAAGTGAGACTCTACTGTAATTCCTTCAATAGAGATTTCTAGAGAGAAGTTCTCCAAAGCAGATGGAAGTTTAATCCTTGGGTTTGTGCAACTCTTCTCCTCTGGAGGGCAGCAAACACAAAAAAAAAACATTATGTGAAATTATCCTTTTCCCCCTTCACATTCTCTTTGCTGATGGGTTGCCAGCTTGAGTTTACTGTTTCACATTTTGCTTCTTCCCTGGTGTGGGATGGCATGCGTGAGTCATCGTGATGTTGGAAAGCATGCAGGGAAAGTATTGTTTCTGTGAGTAATGCACTCCTTGGGCGGTGTGTCGTGGTCCTTTTCCAGCCAGTAGGACAGCAGCCCCTACAAGGAAGAGTTTGGAAAAGTTCTCTTCTTAAAAAATGCAATTTCATTAATACTTCATCCAGCATATGGTTAGTAAAGAACAAATACCAAGCTGGGTTGCTGTGAGTTTTCCGTCCTGTATGGCCATGTTCCAGAAGCATTCTCTCCTGACGTTTTGCCTACACGTATGGCAGGCATCCCCAGAGGTTGTGACGTCTGTTGGAATCTAGGCAAGTGGGGTTTATATATCTGTAGAATTATGTCCAGGGTGGGAGAAAGAACTCTTGTCTGTGTGAATTTTGCAATTGGCCGCCGTGATTAGCATTAATGACCTTTCAGCTTCAAAGCCTGGCTGCTTCCTGCCTGTGGGAATCCTTTGTTAATAAACAACACTAAGAAAACAGGAGAATTCCAGGCAGTAAACAATCAGGGCCAGTTAACACCTACCAACAAAGGATTCCCCAGTCTCAAGTCACTCCTGACACCAAAAAACATATACAGTAGAGTCTCGCTTACCCAACATAAACAGGCTGGCAGAATGTTGGATAAGCGAAAATGTTGGATAATAAGGAGGGATTAAGGAAAAGCCTATTAAACATCAAATTATGTTATGATTTTACAAATTAAGCAGCAAAACATCATGTTTTACAACAGATCAACAGAAAAAGCAGTTCAATACACAGTAACATTATGTAGTAATTACTGTATTTACTAATTTAGCAACAAAACATTGCATTGTATTGCAAACATTGGCTACAAAAACATTAAAAGGCAGACAGTGTTGGATAATACAGAACGTTGGATAAGCAAAGTTTGGATAAGCAAGACTCTACTGTATATTTATTTATACCCTGCTTTATCTCCCCAAAGGGGACTCAAAGCTGCTTGACATAAAAGCATTAGTATACAATTTAAAATACACAAATAAACAAACATTAAAATAGAATTAAACACAAACAGCACAAAAAAATCACAGTTAAAATCCATTGGAACAGTTTAAAACCACAGCACCCCCTGACTAGTTCTTAAACACCTTCTTCTTTAAAAGCCTGCCTGAATAAAAAGATTTTAGCCTATAACACTTTAGAAGTAAATGCACCAAAAATCTGCCATCCATTGCTGTAAGAAAATACCCTCTTGAATATTATTTTCTCCATTAACGGAACAAATTCTTCCATTCCCCAGATCTTTCCTCTTCTTTCCACAAAGTGTATCTTTTCCTTTTTACTCCTACCTGTTGAAAAATTGCACCATTTGCTTGATTAAATCATCTTTATTCTTTCCCAGCACTTCAATCGATCCGCTTAACCACCGGATTAAAAGTTTCTACCTTGCTTTCTACAAAAATTCAAAGCCTTAAGTAATTTGAATGAATCCTCTCTTGGCACAGATTTGGGGGCTATAATAGTGGGACTATGGCATGAAAATATGAATAGTATCTGAGGACAGAGATTTTGTGATTTGAAAGAATGCTGAAGCCACCTTTGCTTTTCTGAAAACAGGTTCTGGCATCTGAACCTTCAAGAACCAATGTCCTGAAGTTGTCCATAGCTATTTTGTGGTGATTTAATCCAGTCCTGGGATGGGACACCATTTGTATCCAGACTAAAAAATCATCAACCCTTCAAGAAAATTAGCATTTAGAAACAGCTGGATTCAGTTTGTGTCATACAGCCATGTAACTTCTCTTACGAATATGAAAGGAAAACCAATAAAGCTTTGGGCTTCTCGTATGCTTTTGGCACACTTTAGGGCAATGATGGGCAACCTTTTGCACTTGGTGTGTCAAAATTCACCAGAAAACCTAGCATGACTTGGGTAGTGTGTCACTTCGAGAAAAAAAACCCCCATAATTTCACAATACATCTAGTTTAAATAACAAAAATGTATAATTGTAATATATAACTGTATTTAATAAATCAAAAACTATTTACTACCATTATTTCCATGTACAACAATTTATGGTACCTCTTGCAATTTCAACGTTGATTTCTCTCTATTGTAGTTTCAATGTAGTCATGAATAATGAATAATATAATAATAATATAATAGTAATAACATAATAATATACTACAATAATAATAGAATAATAATAGAATGATTTTATATGTGTGTATGTGTAATGCGCATAATTCCCATGGAGTAAACAACAAAACCACTGGACCAAAGCACACCAAATTTGACCACAAAAGACATTAGTCATCCAATCAATCTGCATGCGGCAGCATGTCAGCAAAAATGGCTAGGCGTGTCAGTGCTGACACGCGTGTCATAGGTTGGCCATCACTGCTTTAGGGTTTAGATCCAGAACCCTCCATGAGTACCAAAATCTTTGGATACTCAAGTCCCATTGCACCATGCTACAAAATTTGAAAATGTTTCTGTTCCTGGTTTGAAAGTGTTATTCAAACCAGGAACCAAGTGGTGGCTTCTCAGCTCCAGGGATTCTTGGATGAAACTGATGATCTTGATCCCTCACAGTTTGGTTTTAGGCCTGGTCACAGAATGGAGACAGTTTTGGTCGCCTTGGTGGATGACCTTCGCAGAGGACTAGACCGTGGGAGTATGTCCCTGCTGTTTCGCTTTTGATACCATTGACCATGGTATCCTTCTGGGTTGGCTTTCTAGAGTGGGTCTTAGGGGCACAATGACTCCACTTCTTCTTGGAGCATCATGCCCAGATGGTGATGCTGGGAGACACCTGCTCAAATCCCTGGTCATTGACCTGTGGGGTCCCACAAGGTTCTATTCTTCTCCCATGCTTTTCAACATCTACATAAAACCGCTGGGAGAGGTTATCCGGAGTTTTGGAGTTGGGTACCATCTCTCCACAGATGACACACAACTCTACTACTCTTTTCCACCTAATTCCAAGGAAGCTCCCTGGATCCTGGACCAGTGTTTGACTGCTGTGGTGGACTGGATGAAGGCCAGCAAGCTGAGGCTTTTTTTTTTAATTTTTATTAAAAGTTGTCATTCTACTTATACAACAAAAGAGTGGGAACAATATTTATAGGAAAGTTAGAAAAATAGAAAAAGAATAGAAAGATAAAAGGAAAAAGGGGAAAAGAAAAAAAAAGTTTGTGAGCTTCCGTTCAACCCTTATTCCTGTTCATATTTCTTTGATCTACTTCTTTTCAGTTCTCTCCCGTTTGTTTAATAAAGGTCTTTGTTTTCATATCTTTCTTCAGGGATTGTACTTCTAAGTTCATATATTCTTCAAAGACTGACCAATCGGTCGTCTTTACTCCCTTGCCAGTGTTTCTTCCCCCCAGTAGGAATGTTAGCTGGTCCATATCTTTTATTTGCCATACTTTGTTTAACCAATCTTCTCTGTCCGGTATCTTCTCCATCTTCCACATCTTTGCGAAGACCATTCTCACCGCCATTGATAAAAATATAACTAATTTTTCTTTCTTAATATCCTGAAAAATGTCTTTGTCCAAAATACCCAAAAGATAAATTTCTGGTTTAATAGGATAATTAATTTTTTAATTTTTCTGACTTTCCCTATGCACCATATTCTGACTTAATCCTGACAAGAGAGAGGTCCTTCTGGTCAGTTGCAAGGGTGATCGGAGTACAAGGTGGCAACCTGTGCTGGAAGGGGTTATACTCCCCCTGAGGACACAAGTCCACAGTGTTGTGGTAATCTCTGAGCAGTTAGACTCAATTTAAGCCTCTCTGGGGGAGATTCCACCAAAATGCAGCAGAGTAGCAAAAGCAAAAGCTTTCAAATGCAACAGTTACTTACACGGGGTGAGCAAAGAGAAGCCTTTGACCATTTAGTGCATCTTTAGGAGCAAAAATTAATATAAGACACTGTCTTATTTTCAGGGAAATGTGGTAGGAATAGTATGATTTTGTCCGATGAGCTTTAATGGATGTTGTTGTTTCTATGCTTATGTTACTGCTTATATGTCTATGTACTCTTGTTTATATGCAGCACTTGAAGTGCTTCTGACGGAGTATTATTATTATTATTATTATTATTATTATTATTATTAATAATAATAATAATAATTCCTGTTTAATTGTGCAGTACTAACTTTGAAAGTAATTGTTCTACTCCAGAAACTTTGTTTTTGTGGCTGAAGGTAGTACTATTATCTCCTTCAGTCTATATGAAAAAAAAAGCCATTCAAAACTTTTCATTGTACCGCTCACAGCAAAGTTTTTGCCATTTAATAAACCTTTTCCTCTGTTTTTTTTATGACAGAACCAATTAGGAAATGGCATTTATAAATCAGGAACAAAAATCCGTGTTATATAGTGTTATGTCTTTTTAGCGGTGTTGTAACCTGCCTCGGGTCACAAGGAGAGGTTGGGTGATAAATAAAATTATTATTATATTGTATGACACAGCAAACGAGATAGACATGCTGGATTTCATATCACAAAATCACAAGTCAAACACTTCCCAAGCGTTTAGGACTGTGTGATGTATTTTCAAATGATGCACGTAGATCCCAGTAGGGTGGCCTTTTGCAGTTGACAGATTGTAATTTTGTCAATGTCTATTGTTTCCAAATGACGGCTGAGATCTTTTGGCACGGCACCCAGTCTGCCCATCACCACCGGGACCACTTGCACTGGTTTCTGCCAGAGTCTTTGAAGTTCAGTCTTGAGGTCCTGATAGCGGCTGAGTTTTTCCTGTTGCTTTTCGTCAGTGCGACTGTCACCTGGGATGACGACATCAATGATCCAAACCTTTTTATTTTCCACAACTGTGATGTCTGGTGTGTTGTGTTCCAGAACTTTGTCAGTCTGGATTCGGAAGTCCTACAGTATCTTTGCATGCTCATTTTCCAATACTTTTGCAGGTTTGTGATCCCACCAGTTCTTTGCTGCTGGGAGGTGGTACTTGAGGCATAAGTTCCAATGAATCATTTGGGCCACATAGTTGTGCCTCTGTTTGTAGTCTGTCTGTGCGATTTTCTTACAGCAGCTGAGGATATGATCCATGGTTTCGTCGGTTTCCTTACACAGTCTGCATTTTGGGTCATCAGCTGATTTTTCAGTCTTGGCCTGAATTGCCTTTGTCTTGCTCCTGGGCTGCAAGGATCAGGCCTTCTGTCTCCTTCTTCAGGGTCCCATTCGTGAGCCAGAGCCAGGTCTTCTCCTTATCAGCTTTTCCTTCAATTTTGTCAAGGAACTTTCCATGCAATGTTTTGTTGTGCCAGCTGTCAGCTCTAGTTTGTAGTGTGGTTTTCTTGTACTGGTTTTTTGTCTGCTGTGCTTTGAGGAGTTTCTGATTTTTGACTTCAATCAAAGCAGGTTCTTCACTTTGCTTGACATATTCTGCCAGGGCATGTTCTTCTTCTTTGACTGCTTGCTTTACTTGTAAGAGTCCTCTGCCCCCTGATCTTCTAGGCAGATATAGCCGGTCAACATCACTGTGAGGGTGCAGGGAATGATGAATGGTCATGTGTTTTATTGTTTTGTTTTTTATTATTATTATTATTATTATTATTATTATTATTATTATTATTATTATTATTATTAGAGTCCCCCTTCAGGAGAGATAAAGTGGGGTTTAAATAAATTTAACAACAACAACAACAACAACAACAACAACAACAACAACAACAACAACACTATAACATCGTATATTTCTTCCTGTTGTAATTCATTTTGTTAAGTCTTGTTTCAGTTCTCTCTTTCATCTGTTAAGGCCAGTTTGGATTCTGACTTTATCCTTAGGGTATTAGTTATCCCTCAAGATATGCTGTAGTTTGTGCTCTGCCCAAGGAGTGAGTAATGACAACTCCATGTGTTCTGATTTGCAGCACACGCAATGCAGGACCTCAGCTGTTGATTGTCCTGTTGACACTTTGTGCGACCGTTGCCTCATTTCCTTCAAAGCCTTATTCTTGCCCGTATTGGGGCTCCATGGAGAAAGTTCCAATCTTTGCATCCAGGCGTGGCCAAGCAGGTCCGTTTCTGAGCCGCAAGGGATTTTCCTTTTGCAAGGCATGTTTGACTAAGGCTGACGAGAAGTTTTAATTTTATCTCCCGAGAACACAAAGCCGCGTAGGGGATTTCAGCCCATTTCCTATCAAACAAGGATGTGGAATTAGAGATAAGGCGGAGGCCGTCCTTTCCGTAGGAGGACAGAGTGGCAGGGAATCGTTATTTCATTGTCTGGTTTGCTTTTGTTCTTGAGAGAAACGCTTTCACCTCCAAGCATCGGGATGCAGGATTCCTTGGGGAAGGTAGAAGAGAGAGGATCTCGGAGTCAGCCCATAGACACACTTGAATTATAGGTGCAATATTTTAATTTTTGGCGGGTGGGGGATCTCTTTATCTTTCTTTCTGACTCATTTAGGGACGGAAGACAAAAGAGGGAGGTGCTAGCCAAAGCCGGTGACTCACGGCCTGAAAATCTGAGCCGAGTCCAAGAAAAGTTTAACTTGCCGTGAAGCCGGTGGTTAACTGTTGGCAGCGAAGGGAGGATGATAAGAGGTTTAATTATGTGCTGTTCGAAAAGACTTAAGAAAATCTAAAGAAATTGGACAAGAAGCGGTCTGGCAGAGGGCAAATCTCCTGGCTTTGCTGAGCTTATCTTTTCAAGGGGGAGAAGATTGGCTTTCCGTTCGACCTGCCAAAAGCTTAGCTCTGACTAAGCTCAACTTCACGTTCGCAGTCCATTCAAGGTTTTTTTTTTTTTAATACAAAAAATTGGGAATCCAAACTTATAAACATCTTGGAGCTTGGCTGCCTTTCAAGGCCCAGCATCGATATTCTTTTGACGCAACCGGTATGCTCTTGGTAGCTTAAAACAATTTTCATTCAGCTAGTTTAACCGTTTTAGTTTTATTGTGGTTTTAAAATGGAAATGAGATGACGCTGCATTGTGACAAGATTCCCTCCGCCTCCGGAAAGAAAGATACTGGGCTTTATCTGTCAGGGGATGATGGGGTGCAGAGTGGATTCCAAAATTCATCATCCTGGTCTCACCTCCTTCTCCAGACTGTATTCCCATGCGGAGAATCAGCACTGGTCAAGAAACACTCCAGCAGGCGAAGAGGTCAGTTGAAAATCAACTGTTGTTAAACTTTATTTACATAACTATTTACAGTTTGCATTTCTTGGCTTCAGAGCATAGCATTCATAGTCCATCTTCAGCGAAAGCTCAAGCCGAACACCACAGATAAGATAAGAAACACATTCCTCTGTTCAGAGGAAGTTCCGACCCCCAAAGGCTGGAAGTCATGCCTGATAGGCCATAGCAATCACAACAGGCTGTCAGTCAAAACTAGCCTGCTGTTAACTATTTCATTACTGAAAAATGCACACTCTTGCTCATCAGCAGTAAACACTTGATTTACATTTCATACAAATACAACCATACTCCAACATTATCTTGTATTTCTGTGTTTCACAAATTATCGATAACTTGGTGCATAGGGGGTAGGATCTGTACTTCTGGCAATAGGGTATAATTTCTTGAGGGAAGTCATAGTTACACTCTGTTCCAATTTGGTCAGACCTCACCTGGGATAATAATCCAGTGTTCAAGAAGTATATGGACAAGTTGTGAAGTGTCCAAAGAAGGGAAACAAAAGTGGTCAAAGGTCTGGAAAGCATGACTCCCTACGAACAGCAGTTTAGAGAGTGTGGTGCAGCAGCTAAAACTCCAAGAAAAGAGATTCAGCCAAAACTTTAGGAAGAACTTAAATGGTGTCAAGAACTGTTCCACAGTGGAATAGATTTCCTTTGGAGGATAGTGAGCTTTTCTTCTATGGGGAGCATTTTAAACAGAGGCTGGATAGTCATCACTTGGGAGGCCAACAATTTTGTAGCAAAAAATGAATGTTCTTTCTCTTTGTTATCTTTCATGCATTTGCAGGGTTATTTCTGATGAATAAAACTCATGTGTTGTCAAAGGGTTGTTGTGTGTGTTCCGGGCTGTCTGGCCATGTTCCAGAATTATTCTCTCCTGACGTTTCATCCACATCTATGGTAGATATCCTCAGAGGTTGTGAGGTATATGGAGAAACTAAGCAAGGAAGGTTTATATATCTGTGGAAGTTCCTGGGTTAGGGAAAGAACTCTTGTCTGTTGGAGGCCAGTGTGAAAAATGAAACTCATTTTTCCTAGAAAGAAAAACTGCAATCTGTGAATATACTAAAAGTATCAGCAGGAAGATGTGGCCAAAATGTTGACATTTGTACCTCTACACTGCCTAGGTTGGCATGGGAGGGCGAGGGTCTCTGAATCAGGACTGTGTCTGAAATAATTTCTTGGTCTATAAAATAGAGGACCAATTGACCTTGTGCAGTTGTTATGGGTGTTGTGACTCAGCCACAGTATAGCCAGAGTGAGGATGAAGAAGGGGATTCTGGGTTTCAGATACATGAGCCAGACGATGGGATGCAGGATGAATTTCAGGATGATGGCATGGGAATACAGGCTGATTCAGAGGCTCGAGAATTGCAGTTTGAGCAGAATGAACTGTTGACCCCAGAAGCCATAGATAACAGCCAGGATGACATTCCCATGGGAATTAATGAGCAAGAGATGTTTCAAGCCCCGGTTCAAGTGCAAGATAACGAGGACCTTGAATTATCTAGGGCGGACCACTTGTTATGGAAGGGAGTTCGACCTCGTAGGAGTGTGAGGCTGGCGGGAAAGAGAGAGGCCTCTTCAAGAAAGAGAAATGCATTTCTGGGGTGCTTTTAAAAGTGTGTGTTTGCAGATAGATCTTCGTCAAAGCAAATTCTCGCTTCATTTGAGTGGATGTTCCTGTCTCATACCTAAGAGAAGTTTTCTGGATCTTTGTAACCTTTGGGTCTTTGTTCTTTGGGATCTATTGTCTACTGTTTTGACTTATGGATTATTGGATTGCTATGGTTTATGGACTAATGGATTTTTATGGCTTATGAACTAATTGGATTCCTATTGACTCTTTTACTACAACTTTGAAAACCTTACAACTGCCTGCTTTGATATATATTTGCTTTTGCTCAATAAAACTACAAAAGACGTTCTCCTGTGTCTGACTGGGTGTCTATAGCAAGGTGAACTATTCTGAGGTGCGATGGATGCGAAGGGGATGGAGTGGGTCCTTCGTCTTTTTTTGCCATTTTTTGAAAGGCAGGCCTCCTTCTAAATATTTGCATCTGGCAAACATTTGTCAGTGCACAGCTGGGAAAACAGAGATAATGAAGATATGAAGTTGCCCAGAGATTAAGCACTGAAATGGAAGGTTGACTTTAAGCTGTTTAACACCTTGATTTATACTAAGAAGAAGAAGGAAGAGGAGGAGGAGGAGGAGAGAAAAGAGAAGAAGGAGGAAGAGGGGAAGGAGAAGAAGGGGAAAGGGGCCATAGTAGCGCAGCAGGTTAAACTACTAACCTGAGGATCGGGAGTTCAAAGCCAATCTCTAGACGCGTATTCATGGGAGTCTTCTTAGAAGGGAATCCCAGGTTGTCCTTTCCCACCTGGGCAGGTGAAAGGGTCAGATCGGGGTACCTGTCGCACCTCAGGCTAAGTTCACCTTGCTATAGATACCCAGTCAGACACACAAGTAGTCTTTTGAGGTTTTTATTAAGCAAAGCAGAATATAAATCAAGCAAGCAATCAAAAGGTAATTCAAAGTTGTAGTGAAAGAGTCAATAGGTCCAATAGATGCACAAAGTATATAAATGTCTAATAATCCAAAAAGGCTAGGTCCATAGGTTCAAACAGCATGGCAAGTACAATAATCCATAAGGCAAAGAATTAGTCCATAGAGACTAAAGAACATGGTCCAAGAATCCAAGATAATCCACAAGGCAAGGTATTAGTCCATAGAGTCCGGAGAACAAGGCCCAAGGATCCAAGAACGCTGGCAAGGTAAAACATCCACACAGATGAAGCGATGAATTGCTCTGACAAAGAATAATCTGTGAAAGCATACTTTAATAACAACTCAGGAATGCATTTCTCTTCCCACAGCTAGACTCTCGTTTGCGTGCTAAATGCTCACTTCTACGGACCTGGGAACCCATCCAAGACAAACGGTCCTCTCTAGATAACTCATTGCTTGTGCTACCGTTATCTTGCACCTGGTCAGGAGCTAAACCGTCACCCTCATTATTTTCCAAGGCTGAAGTTTCTCCCTCATCATTTCTCAAGAGAAGAATGTCAGCCTGACCGTTATCTGTTTCTCCTGGAATCAGCAGTTCATCCTGCTCAAACTTTTTTTTTTTTTTCGTGTCAGGAGCAATTTGAGTCGCTTCTGGAGTGAGAGAATTGGCCGTCTGCAAGGACGTTGCCCAGGGGACGCCCGGATGTTTTTGATGTTTTTACCATCCTTGTGGGAGGCTTGTCTCATGTCCCCGCATGGAGCTGGAGCTGATAGAGGGAGCTCAACCGCACTCTTCCCAGGTGGGATTCGAACCTGGCAGCTTTCAGGTCAGCAACCCAACCTTCAAGTCACTTAGTCCACTACGCCATCTGGGGGCTCCCTGCTCAAACTGAAACTGCATCTCTGAGCTGACTTCAGCCTCAGACTGCTGATCTTGAATCCCAAAACCAGAATCCCCTTCATCTTCATCCTGAATCTGGCCAGCCTGTGGCTGGGATACAACAGTACCCTGGGACTTGGACAAAGACGCAAGGGTTACATGGGAAATCATGCAGGGGAATGGGGAGAGGGGTCCCTGATAGCTAAAAATTTCATAAAAGACATATTAAAAGCAATTCTGAGCTGCGTTGTCGGTGCTCATTCATAAAAGTAAAGACTTCATTCATAAAAAATACCAATCTGAGCCTGTGGAGGTGAATGGGGGCCATTCCAGCAAAATCCAAGATAGCAGTTAGGCATTGAATTAACTCCAGAGTGATTTGAAATTGGTCCGGGGAAAATGAGTGAGTTTGTGGATATTGAGATCTGCGGGTCCCGGTATCCACTGTATTTTCCCGCTTCCGAAGCAACCCGGGATTGCCTCGCTAAAGCCTGCGGAAACCAGCAGCTCTGGGGGGGAAGTTATTAATATTTTTGGTTTAATAGAAACGGCTTGCAAAAGGGCCCATCTTCTGCATCTTCTGTCTTTATTATTTGTTGGTTAATAAGTAGCAGGAGTCAAGTGAGCGTCAATGGAAGAGAAAGCTTAGAGGTTACTTTTCTGCAGCAAAGTGGAAACCATGTATCTCTGTGGGGCAGAGGCAATTTTGGAAGGGAAAAGCCAGGGTTCCTGCAAGCCTGGGGAACTTCTGATGGGAATCAGCTGTAAGTCAGAGTAGTGTGAGTGCAAGGGCCGAGGCGGTCGGCATCATACAGACAACGGACAACTGGGTTCCCTGCTTGAAAATGGAGCAAGAGCACCTCCCCATGGCCAGAGTTGAGCTTCGCCTCCAGACTCCATAGTTGAAAAGGGGAAGCCTTTGCCTTGGTCTGTCTATTGTATGTTGTTGCTGTTATTTATTTGTTCAGTCACTTCAGACTCTTCATGACCTCTGGTGGTGCAGTGGGTTAAACAGCTGAGCTGTTGAACTTGCTGACCGAAAGGTCGGTGCTTCAAATCCGGGGAGCAGGGTGCGCGCCCGCTGTTAGCCCCATCTTCTGCTAACCTATCAGTTCAAAAACATGCCAATGTGAGTAGATAAATAGGCACCGCTCCGGCGGGAAGGTAATGGCGCTCCATGCAGTCATGCCTATGGCCACATGACCTTGGAGGTGTCTACGGACAACGCCGGCTCTTAGGCTGAGAAATGGAGATGAGCAACAACCCCCAGAGTCAAACAAGACTAGACTTAACATCAGGGGGAAACCTTTACCTTTACTTAAATTGACATACTTGGCCATTTGATAGGATATAATAGTCAGTTCCTGGTGATAAAAATGTAACTTTTAGGGGATAGCATCTCTTATAAGAACAGTAAGGAAAGCAAAGTATTGAGCTCTGAACTCTAAATTATGTTGTCATTCTAGAGAAATAAATGACACAAATCTCCCATCTTTCTACAACCACATGGGCACAGTTTATATGTTGGGTATGCCATCATTTCGACCTTTGATTTCAAATGCATTTTTTATCGTGTCAGAAGCGACTTGAGAACATGCTGCAAGTCGCTTCTGATGTGAGATAGAATCATAGAATAGTAGAGTTGGAAGAGACCTCATGGGCCATCCAGTCCAACCCCCTGCCAAGAAGCAGAAATCGCAGGAAATTAGAAGAAGCAGGAAATTAGACAGATAATTGGCTGTCTACAGAGATATTGCCCTGGAGATGCCCAGATATGTTACCATACTGCTGGGAGACTTCTCTCATTTCCCCACAAGCTAGAGCTGGCAGACAGGAGCTTACCCTGTCTTGTGGATTCAAACTGGCAACCTTTAGGTCAGCAACCCAACCTTCAGGTCAGCAGTCCAGCTGGCACAAATGTGTGTGTGTTTTTTTAAACATTTTATTTATAATTTTCATGATACAATAAAAGAGGAGGGAAGCATATATTCAAAAGAAAGGGAAAAGAGAGAAAGAGAAGGTCACACAATATTTAGGAAAGCAAGATGTTAAGAAAGATGTTAAGAAAATTACAGAAAACCAACGAGAACGACTAAATAAGAAAATAAATATAGAAGAAATAGTGAGAGCAATCCAAAGATTACCCAATAATGAAGCCCCTGGGCCAGATGGTCTAACAACTACTTACTATAAAATATTTCAGGACATTCTAAGTAAACCGTTACAAAAGGTAATGAATAAAATTTTGGAAGGGGAAAATGTTCCACAATCCTGGGAGAATGCCAACATAGTCCTAATAACAAAAAATAAATAAATACAGATAACGTTAGAGTTTCAAACTACAGACCAATCTCTCTGTTAAATGTAGATTATAAATTTTTTACTAGCATATTGGCGGAAAGATTGAAGAACATATTGGCCGAAAGAATTTATGAAGACCAATGTGGTTTCCTGCCCAGAAGCTGGCACAAATGTTTAACCCATTGTGCTACCGCCACAATGGGTTAAACCGTTCAAATGCATCTACATTGTAGAATTAATGCAGTTTGATACGGTTTGAGCTGCCATGGCTCAATGCCTTTTCTGGGTCTCCACCTTGTCTCCTTCCAGCAAGCAACTGGATGGAGGAATTGCTAAATTCACATGGAAAGCATGTAGGAAAAATAGGAGAAGCGAAAGTAAGGAGGAGGGAAGAGAATCAGAGGAAAAAAAACAGATTTGTATTTTGTAAGCTTTTTATCAGATCCTCTGACGTCAAGAAGCTTGCAGTTCAATTTGCCTTTATTATGGAGGAGATAAAGAATGAGGAATTTCTCCTATAGAAGCGAGTACAATAAAAGAAGCGGCTGCGCGGCTGCTCAGGTTAATGAGTTAATGACAGCAATGAACAAAGGAGACCAAATTAATACAATGGCCCTGCATTGTCCCTTTGTCTTCTGATGGATATGCAAAGCAAGGAGCGAGAAGGATGCAAAGGAAGAATACGTGTATATATATATCTTTCCGTGCACATACATCAGCCTTGTTGGGGGGAATCAAAACTTTTCTGAAATCATTTAGTGCATTAATATGCTAATTAGGGCTGATAAAAATAATTCCTCGTGTTTTTCTTAACTTAAAATAGTGTTTTCAAAAAATATGACTAAATATCTTTGGAGAATGAAACTTAGCACATCTAGCTTCAGTGAAGCCATCTTTTTCCCATGACAATAACTCCCAAATTTCCCTCCCGAAGAGTAGATTTGTCTTACTTCCTATTGTCTCACCTCCATTTGTAACTGAGTTGTTTGTAAGTAGGATGTTTGCAACTCGGGGACTGCCTGGAGTAAACTCTTCACGTCTAATGCATGCAAGGGGAGAACATTTATTTTGATAGTGTTTGTTTCAATGACAGGCTCACTAATGTCTGACTTATAAAGAAGTATATATATTACAATATAGAATTAATGCAGTTTGGCACCCCTTTAACTGCCACGGCCCAATGCTATGGAACCCTGGGAGTTGTAGTTTTACAAGGCCTAGAGCAGCGTTTCTCAATCGGGGTCGGGACCCCTGGGTGAGGTCACAAGGGGGTGTCAGAGGGGTCCCCAAAGACCATCATAAAACACATACAGTAGAGTCTCACTTATCCAACATAAACGGGCTGCCAGAATGTTGGATAAGCGAATATGTTGGATAATAAGGAGAGATTAAGGAGAAGCCTATTAAACACCAAATTAGGTTATGATTTTACAAATTAAGCACTAAAACATCATGTTATACAACAAATTTGACAGAAAAAGTAGTTCAATAGGCAGTAGTGCTACGTAGTAATTACTGTATTTACGAATTTAGCACCAAAATATAATGATGTATTGAAAACATTGACTACAAACATGTGTTGGATAATCCAGAACGTTGGATAAGCAAGTGTTGGATAAGTGAGACTATTTCTGATGGTCTTAGAAACCCCTTTGGCAGAGAAGGCTGAACATCTCTCTGCCTGTCCTTCTCTTCCTTTTTGGAAACAGAAGCCGAATCGTCCCACCAAAAGCCCTCCTTTTCCTGTGATTGTCAGGCCTCTCAGGCAAGGGGAGGGCTGTTTCTGAGACTCCTAAATGGAGAGGCGAGAGTAGGCATGCTCAGCGCATGACAGTATGGTGAGCATGCGCCGGCAAAGGAAAGCACATGAGTCTGGAGGGAGGGTCACAGAAGCAAGTCCCTTCAAGGCAGGGAGGAAAGCGCCTGCACGATGTGGGACTGAGAGTGGCCCAGCATCAGGAGGAGGAGCAGCAGCAGAAGGAGCTTAGGTACTTTGTAACACTATTTATTAGAAAACAGTCTTTCCTTTTGTTTTTGTTTTTTTAATTAATGCTCCCATTAAGGGTCAAGGTTTTCCCCTGACATTAAGTCCAGTCATGTCCGACTCTGGAGTTGGTGCTCATCTCCATTTCTAAGCCAAAGAGCCGGTGTTGTTTGTAGACACCTCCAAGGTCATGTGGCCGGCATGACTGCATGGAACGCTGTTACCTTCCCACCGGAGTGGTACCTATTGATCTACTCACATTGGCATGTTTTCGAACTTCTAGGCTGGCAGAAGCTGGAGCCAACAGCGGGTGCTCACTCAACTCCCTGGATTCAAACCTGGGACCTTTCAGTCTGCAAGTTCAGCAGTTCAGCGCTTTAACACACTGCACCATTGGGGGGCTCCTAATGCTCCCATTAGAAAATGCATAAGGATGTGGGTGAACTAAAACTCCCAAAATCGTGGATCAGTCCTCCCCAAATCCCACCATTATTCACAGTTGGCCATGTTGGGTCTGTGTGCCAAGTTTGGTTCAGATCCATTATCGTAGGGATCACAGGGTTCTCTGGATGAAGGGAGAAATACAATTACCATCATGCTGGGTCACCCCCCCCCCAAAAAAAAACAAAAAAAAAACTCCACCAATATTCAGAATTGGTTATGTTAAGTATTTGTGTCAAGTTTGGTCCAGATAGTAAGTAACCCCACCTCCATCTCCTCGCAGGGACTCGAGGTGGCTAACATGGGACCAAGCCCAGATAATCACAATAAAACAGAATAAAATACATACATAAAACACAGCAGCAACCAATAATATTAAAATAAAGTAAAACACAGTATACACAATAGCATTTATCAGTTGGGTACACATTGCTCTGTCGATGTAGGTGAACTATAACTCCCAAACTCTGAGGTCAATCCCCTTGAAACCCCATCAGTATTCAAAGTTTGGCATGTTGGGTATGTAAGTTTACTAGTTCAATCACCAATTTGGTACAGAGTACTCTCTGAATGTTGGTGAACTACAACTCCCAGAATTCAAAAACAGCCCCCCCACCCCACCCCAACTCCACCAGCATTCAATATTGGCCATGTAGGTAGTGTTCAAAGTTTGGTGCAGATCCATTATGGGATGAGCTCAGAGTGCTCTTTGATTGTACGTTAACTATAAATCCCAGCAACTAGAACTCCCAAATAACAAAATCAATCCCCCTCAACCCCACTAGTATTCATATTTTGGCATATCGGGTATTTGCCCACAATGCTCTCTGGATATAGGTGAACTACAGCTCCAAAACTCAAGGTCAATGCCCACCAAACCCTTCTGGTATTTTCTGTTGGTCATGGGAGTTCTGTATGCCAATTTTGGTTCAGTTCCATCGTTGGTGGAGTTCAGAATGGTCTTTGATTGTAGGTTAATTACAAGTCCCAGAAACTGTTAATGTGGGATTTTTGTATTGGTAGTGCTTAAATAAAATTTGTGTCTTTCTTGTATTGCATACTGATTGCATCATCCAAAGTGTAACATAGTCTGGAAAGAGTTAATTACTGAGAAGCTGTGATGACCTTGATGTGTGGCTGGAACCAGGGAGTGTCCAGACACAAGTGTGTGTGCATTGCTGATTGCATCAGTTCAGTTCTGAGTCGAGTCCTGTCTGCCTGGAGTGAGAGTCAAGTCCTGTGTTTGTCCATTGTCTACAAGTCTGTCTTGATTATTACTGCTTACAGTAAAACTTGTATATAGTTTTACCATCGTCTCTGATGTCTGTTCGTTCTGCGTTCCACTGATTCCATCCAACTGCTGCTGCGTTGCAAATTACTCTGACAACTATTACAACTATCAAATGACAAAATCAACTCCCCCCACCCCACCAGTATTCAGATTTTGACGTATCGGGTATTTGTGCCAAATTTCATCCAGGAAATGAAAATACATCCTGCATACCAGATATTTACATTAAGATTCATAACAGTACTTACGAAGTAGCAACGAAAATAATTTTATGGTTGGGGGTCACTATAACATGAGTAACTGCATTAAGGGGTTGCGGCATTAGGAAAGTTGAGAACCACTGGCCGAGAGCCTTCTCTCCCAAGTCTTGCTGGTGCTCTTTAATGGGAATCTTCTACTTTTGTTGTCAATCTTACGTTTTAAAGCCATTGTATAAACCAGCCTTTATAACCAAATTGCTGGTTTAATTGTTTTTAATCTCTTTTTAATTATAATGGTGGGTTTTATTTTAGCTGCAATTTCTTGCAATTTGCTTTGGGTCCCATGCTGGCAAGAAGGCGTTTGTTTGTGTCGTGGCTACATCAGCAAGAGCAGGATACCTTCTCCTCCACATTTTGCTTTGTGTTAAATTCCACATGTAGCCAAGCAGAATTTGAGAGACTTGGATTGCAACTCTCATCATCCCCTGGTCAGCATGGTCAGTGCTCATTATGGCTAAGCGATTTGGAGAACTAATGAACTCAGAGAGTACTTTGGGATCAGCTGTGAAAGCAGCATTTAATGGTTTGCAGTGTGTTGCTTGATTGCTGGCTGGACCTTGGAACCTTGTCTTGTGTACCTATTAGAATTTGGATTTCTCCTGGACTACAGCTTTTGACTTCTGGACCGAATCTCATCACTTGGCATTCTAGTCTTTGGCTTTGATTCTGCACTGGATGCTTGGCTTTTCTTTCCTCTTGTTCCTTGGGTTCCATTTCTGCCAAGGACTCATTGGCTTGGCCTTGGACTGTCATACTCTCCGGTCAGTTTCATGGTCAAGGCTCATGACAAGTATAACGTAACGGCGCTCCATGCAGTCATGCCGGCCACATGACCTTGGAGATATCTATGGACAACGCCGGCTCTTCGGCTTAGAAATGGAGATGAGCACCAACTCCCAGAGTTGGTTATGACTGGACTTAACGTCAGGGGAAACCTTTACCTTTACCTATTAAATGTAATATTACTAATAATATTACCATAAAATGATATAGTACAATATAGTAATTTAATGCTTATATTGTGCTATGCTAATAATATATTGTATGTTCATTTGATTTGTAAGCCGCTCTGAGTCCTCTTCGGGGTGAGAAGAGCGGGATATAAATGTAGTAAATAAATAAATAAATAAATAAATATTGTGAAGCAATGGCCAAAAAAGCTAATGCCATTATCTGCTGCATTGATAGCAAAAGAACGCCAAGACCGAGGAAAGTAATTTTGCCATTCAGTTCTGCTTTGGACAGACTTCACCGGGAATAGTACTGTGTTCCCGTTCTGGGAACCAAACTTCAAGTAGGATATTGACAGGCTTAAAAGTGTCCAAAGAAGAATAGTAAAAGGTCTGGAAACCTGTAAATGTTTAGTTTGGAGGAGAGATGAAATGAGAGCCACTGTTCTGCCCCACGCTATCTAACTACTTGGAAGGTGAACTGTTTGCGCAGGAAACAGGTGGAGGATGCTTTGACAAGCAGCCAACAAGGATTTAATAACTGAAAAAAACTTCAACCCCTTTCTCCTCGCAGGTCTAACTGGCACAGTCCTCGGAAGAGAGTTAAAGTTCTTGAGAGAGGGGCTCTGAATGACTTAACTTCTCTGCTGTTTCTTCTCTTGTTGGTGTCTGTCCATCTTTGGAGTAATGCTTGACTTGAACTAACTTTAACTTGAAATGCCTCTGATTTGGCTCCAACATAACTTCATCTGGATGTACTACTTTGTGGACCTTCCTGATCTTCTCCTCTCCTCATTTTACACTTGGTTGGTTCTTCAAAGAACAAGAAGTTTTGCCGGAGGCTCCACCCTTGGTAGGACTCATAAAGTGGCTGGGAAGGGGTGGCTTAAAGGGAAAGAAGCTATCTAGACCAATGGTTCTCAACTTATGGAATTTTATTTCTGCTTCCATTCTGACCATTGCATTGGATAGACCACATCGGCTCTAGATTATTAAATATGTTTTTTTTTGTGGGCAAGTACATGGCGACTATTGGATGATAGATATTCTGTATCAGAAACTTGAGCTGATGTGGTCTATCCAATGCAATTTTCTGAATCAGCACCCCAAATAACCACACCAAATCTAAAGTTGACCAAAAATTATTTGTAACCCTTTTGGTATTAATGTTGGAGAGTGGACCCTGGTCAAAGTGGGCCCTGGTCAAAGTGGGCCCTGGTCAAATAGGTCCCTGGTTAAGTGGGTTCTGGTCAAAAAAAGGCTGGGAACCACTGGTCTAGACTGCTGCCCCCACAAAACTGTACATGAAATTCTAATCTAACTAAAAAAAAACTAAAATAGGGCTGATCAGTGAGAGTCTTTATGGAGATATTATGGAGAGTGTTTGCAGAGATATTTATGGAGATATTGAAAGGTGGACAGCCACCTTTCAATATCTGGACAGATGTCTTATAGAAGATGAAGTGTGCTTGCTATCTAGAACATGAGCCAATGGATCCAAATCTCTTCTGTTGTCTTTTGGAATCCATGATTCCCACCAAATCAAATCTCCAGGAAAAGGGGTGCTGCCTAAAAGTGGGGAAGAACTTCTTTATGGTCAACATTGCTCAAGCAATGGAATGAGCTGCCCATTTTTGGTACACACGTCACCATTTCATAGAAGTCACACAGAGTCCCACAATTCTCTCTAAACCAATGATTCTCAACCTGGGGTCCTCGGATGTTTTTGGCCTACAACTCCCAGAAATCCCAGATAGTTTACCAGCTGTTAGGATTTCTGGGAGTTGAAGGGCAAAAACATCGGAGGACCCACAGGTTGAGAACCACTGCTCTAAACCATCAGTGAACCCATCAGCCTCAGGCTGTACTACAACAGAAGCCAAGATGACAGAACAAAGGCTGTCTTACTTTAGCCGTCCGATAAGAAAAGTTATTAGAAAAGGAAATATTGGAGTGTTGTGGTTTCCAGACTGTATGGCTGTGTTCTAGCATCATTTTCTCTTTTCAGCTGGCATCTTCAGAGGATCCTCTGAAGATGTTAACTACAGATGCCGGCAAAACATCCGGAGAAAATATTGCTCGAACATGACCATACAGCCCAAAAACCACACAATACTCTAGTGATTCCGGCTGTGAAAGCCTTCCATAATACAAAGAAAATAATGCAGGACCGATTACATACGGATAGTTTTTGAGTTTGCAAGACCTGAACAAGGAGGCATTGTAGGTTTCTCATTCATAGGGTTTCCGTAAGTTGAAATAGACTTGATGCCTGTTAAGAAGAACAAATGCCCAAACATGCCTTCGTAATGGATTCAAGTCCCTTTTGCAATTTTCGCCTGTAACCCACAGCAACACCGGGGTGCTTTAGCCAACGCACTTCTGAGGCTTCACTTATTCCATCATTCACATGCTGCACGGCACTGCTTTGAAAAATAGTCACTGCAATGCAGTGCTTGGGCAGCAAGTAAGTGGATCCTTGAATGTAAAAGGAGGAAATATGATTAATGCGTGAATAATAAACATTTCGTATCCCTTTTTTTGAAGCCTAATTGTGTGCTTCCGTCCAAAGTGCTTCTCCTACAACTTCAAAAGTAGGATGATTAGGCAAGATTCAAAGAATATTACCCTTCGCCTCCAGCTGCCTGCTTGCGTTTTGCGATGATGGATTGTACATTAGTCATCGGTGGGGAGCAAGCGGTCCATCACTCATTTTCAGAAAGCAGAAATTCATATGGAACTGCTCTCCACTTTGCGATGTTGGACTTGGGATTGAAAGCTTGAAGAGGAAACTTGCCTGGTTTTTGGGTTCAAGAATGGAACCATAATGAATTGAAGATAGTCCAAATGTCCAGCTTTCAACCTGAAGCAAACATACCATAGAGTTGACCATTTATCGCAAAATCCATCAGGAAGCAACATACAAAAACAATATAGTCAATCAGAGGAAGATACTGGAGAAATACAGATTGAATCTGCCTTATCCAGAAATCCAAAATACTCCAAAATCTTAAATTGCCTGCATGGGCTTCTGATGCTTCAGTGTCTTATCATTATTCTTCTTACTAGCTTAGGTACTCGGTGTTGCCCGGATTATTTGAAAAAGTTAGTTTTTTATTGTACAAAATGCATAAGGTTGTGGGTGAACTACAGCTGACATCATGCCAGGTTAACCCCAAGAAACTCCATCAGTACTTCAAGTTTGTTATGTTGGGCAAGTTTGTTCTAAATGCATCATGGGTGGGATTCAGTGTGCTGTTTGGCTGTAGGATAAACTACAACTCCCACTAGGGTGAGTCAGTCCTCGTAAACCCCTCCAGTAGGTTGAATTAGTCATGGGGGTTTTGTGTGCCAAGTTTGGTCCAGGTCCATCATTGGTGGATGTCACAGTTTCTCTGGTTGTGGGTGAACTACAACTCCCAGAAAGGAAGGTCAGTTTCCCCCAAGCCTCCCTAATAATCAAATTTCGGTATGTGTGCCAAGTTGAGTCCAAATGTATTGTTGTATGGGTTCACAGTGTTGTCTGGATGTAGGTGGACCCAAACAATTACCGTCCAGTCAGCCTCACATCAATACCAGGCAAAATTCTGGAAAAGATCATTAAGGAAGTGGTCTGCGAACACTTAGAAACAAATGCGGTCATTGCTAATAGTCAACACGGATTTACCAAAAACAAGTCATGCCAGACTAATCTGATCTCTTTTTTCGATAGAGTTACGAGTTGGGTCGATACAGGGAATGCTGTGGATGTAGCGTACCTGGATTTCAGTAAGGCCTTCGACAAAGTCCCCCACGACCTTCTGGCAAACAAACTAGTAAAATGTGGGCTAGACAAAACTACGGTTAGGTGGATCTGTAATTGGCTAAGCGAACGAACCCAAAGGGTGATTCTCACCAATGCGTCGTCTTCATCATGGAAAGAAGTGACAAGTGGAGTGCCGCAGGGCTCCGTCCTGGGCCCGGTTCTGTTCAACATCTTTATTAACGACTTAGACGAAGAGTTAGAAGGCACGATCATCAAGTTTGCAGACGACACAAAACTGGGAGGGATAGCTAACACTCCAGAAGACAGGAGCAGAATTCAAAACGATCTTGACAGACTAGAGAGATGGGCCAAAACTAACAAAATGAAGTTCAACAGGGACAAATGCAAGATACTTCACTTCGGCAGAAAAAATGGAAATCAAAGATACAGAATGGGGGACGCCTGGCTTGACAGCAGTGTGTGCGAAAAAGACCTTGGAGTCCTCGAGGACAACAAGTTAAACATGAGCCAACAATGTGATGCGGCTGCTAAAAAAGCCAATGGGATTCTGGCCTGCATCAATAGGGGAATAGCGTCTAGATCCAGGGAAGTTATGCTCCCCCTCTATTCTGCCTTGGTCAGACCACACCTGGAATACTGTGTCCAATTTTGGGCACCGCAGATGAAGGGAGATGTTGACAAGCTGGAAAGCGTCCAGAGGAGGGCGACTAAAATGATGAAGGGTCTGGAGAACAAGCCCTATGAGGAGCGGCTTAAAGAGCTGGGCATGTTTAGCCTGCAGAAGAGAAGGCTGAGAGGAGACATGATCACCATGTACAGATATGTGAGGGGAAGTCATAGGGAGGAGGGAGCAAGCTTGTTTTCTGCTGCCCTGCAGACTAGGACACGGAACAATGGCTTCAAACTACAGGAAAGGAGATTCCACTTGAACATCAGGAAGAACTTCCTCACTGTGAGAGCTGTTCGACAGTGGAACTCTCTCCCCCGGACTGTGGTGGAGGCTCCTTCCTTGGAGGCTTTTAAGCAGAGGCTGGATGGCCATCTGTCGGGGGTGCTTTGAATGCGATTTCCTGCTTCTTAGCAGGGGGTTGGACTAGATGGCCCATGTGGTCTCTTCCAACTCTACTATTCTATGATTCTATGATTCTAGGTGAACTATTTATTTATTTGCTCTATTTCTACCCCGCCTTTCTCTACCCCGAAGGGGACTCAAAGCGGCTTACATGGAGGCAATTAGTCAATGCATTAAAACATATAATACAGATGTTAAAATTAAATTACATTAAAAAATAGACAACTACAGCTCCCCCAAATCAAGGTGAATTTTCCCCAAAGACCTCCAGTATTTTTTGCTGGTCATGGGGGCTCTGTGTGCCAAGTTTGGTCCAATTCCATCTTTCGTGGAGTTCAGCATGCTCATTATTATCATCATTAGGAGCCTCCGGTGGCCTAGGGGATAAAAGCCTCGTGACTTGAAGGTTGGGTTGCTGACCTGAAGGCTGCCAGGTTCAAATCCCATCTGGGGAGAGCGCGGATGAGCTCCCTCTTTCAGCTCCAGCTCCATGCGGAGACATGAGAGAAGCCTCCCACAAGGATGGTAAAACATCAAAACATCTGGGCGTCCCCTGGGCAATGTCCTTGCAGACAGCCAATTCTCTCACTCCAGAAGCAACTTCGGTTGCTCCTGAAACACACACAAAAAAGCATGCTCATTGATTGCAGGTGAAGTATAAATCCCAGTACCTAGAACTCCAAAATGTCCAAGTCAAGTCCCTTCAAAACTCATCAGTATTCAAATTTGGGCACATCGGGTATGCATTCCAAGTTTGGTCCAGATCCATCATTGTTTGGGTTCATAGTGCGCTCTGGATGTCAGTGAACAACAACGCCTTTAAATCCCTCCAGTATGTTTGGTTGGTCATGGGGGTTTTGTGTGCCAAATTAGTTCTAGGTCCATCACTGGTGGTGTTCAGAGTGCTCTTAGCTTGCGGGTAAACTATACATCCCAGTCCCTACAACTTCTATAAATCATGGTAAATTCTCCCCAAACCTCTTTAGTATGTTTAGTTGCTGATCAATTGCTCTGTTTGCTGTGTGCCATAGAAAAGAATAGGAAAGGGTTATGGGAGAGGCAGTGGGCGGGGTCATGCAAATTCCACACTGGGATGTCTGTGGTGGAGGAAAATCAGGAAATCTGGAATGAAACTGAAAGCCTTTACTTGGGTGGTGGGCAGGGTGGTGTTTGTGGAGGACATTTGCAGGGCTCCTGGACATGTTCACGGCACTCGCTATAACCTGCAATGCCATTGGAGGGAGCTATAGCTGTTTGTGGAAATGGGAACTTGTCTGTGTAAGTGGACACCCTAGCCACATACATACGTATTTTCACTTTTATTATGTGTACAGATTATTCAGCAATTTATTACGGTCTATGACCAGAATATATGGAAAAGGGGTTCCCATAAAAGTCAGATAAAAGAACAAGTTAAAAACATGCTATAATAAAAACAAATTAAAAGCAGACTATTAGCAGGGTCAGCTAATAGTAAATAGATTATCAACTTTCTTTCTCTTAAAAATACTCAAAGCAGTAAACAGTGGTAAAAACAAAACAATTTAAAATCTACAGGATGTAAACATTACAATAGAATTAAACTTAGAACTATCTAAAACCAATAATTAAAATCATCAAAACGATTTAAAAGAAATGTACACAAACTTTTATGTGCAAAATTATTATAAAATTATTATCTCCAGGATATTTCATACGTATATGCCAATGTTCCAAAGTCCAAATCAAAAGCACTTCATATTGTGTTTAAGGTACATTATTATAATTGTTCTGCTTTTATCTTTTGGTTGAGACACGAAGCATACAAGAATGTTGTGTCTAAACTTGGGTCCCATGTCCAAGGTAACTCGTTATGTACAAATGTGCAAATACAGTAGAGTCTCACTTATCCAACATTCGCTTAGCCAACATTCTGGATTATCCAACGCAGTCTGCCTTTTAGTAGTCAATGTTTTTGTAGTCAATGTTTTCAATACATTGCGATGTTTTGGTGCTAAATTCGTAAATGCAGTAATTACTATGTAGCATTACTGCATATTGAACTACTTTTTCTGTCAAATTTGTTATTAAACATGATGTTTTGGTGCTTAATTTGTAAAATCATAACCTAATTTGATGTTTAATAGGCTATTCCTTAATTCCTCCTTATTATCTAACATGTTCTCTTATCCAATGTTCTGCTGGCCCGTTTATGTTGGATAAGTGAGACTCTACTGTAGGAGTATTCCAAAATCGGAAAAAAACTGAAATCCCAAACACTTCTGATCATCAAGCATTTAGGGTAAGGCTGATTGAACCTGCGTTAGCCTGTCATCAAGCCATAATGGAAATGCATTGTGAAAAAGCCATTTATGTTGAACCTTTTCTGTACATTTCAGGTTGCTATTGTTATTAGTAGAACGTACCAGTTAGTCAATGGCAGGGGGAAAATGTCCTGGCAGTGTTCAGTTGCATTTACTTGCGATTCCCGAGGGCAATAACATATTATTGTCAGGTTGTTTCTGATTTATGACAACCTGAAGATGAATGTATCACAGGCTTTTCTTGGCAATATTTGTTCAGAAGGGGTTTGTCATTGCTTTTCTGCAAGGTAAAAGGGTGTGATTTGCCCAGTGAGTTTCCAGACCTGAACCGGAATTCAAGACTTGGTTTCCAAGGTCCTATTATTATTATTATGTTTATTTATACTCCGCCTTTTCTTTCCACGAAGGAGACTCAACATGGTTTACATTAAAAGCATTTCAATACAATTGACGTAGCTTTATATAGTTATATATGGTAATAAAAACATTAAAATATAGACCAAGCTGGCTGGTCTATGGCGCAGCTGGCTAGTAACCAGCGGCAATAAATCACTACTGACCAAGAGGTCATGAGTTCGAAGCCTGGGTCGGGTTAAGCCCCCGACCATTAAATAGCCCGGCTTGCTGTTGACCTATGCAGCCCCGAAAGACAGTTGTATCTGTCAAGTAGGGAAATTTAGGTACGCTTTATGCGGGAGGCTAATTTAACTAATTTACAACATCATAAAAACTACCAGCAAAACACAAGGAAAGGAATGAGGAAGTCCAGCTACTAGTGGACAGTGAAGCAACAGCTCCCCCTGTGGCCAGAATCGTGAAGCTGGGAAAAAATGTTAAATGCCTCTGTGTCTGTCTATATATGTTGTTTGTCTGTTGGCATTGAATGTTTGCCATATATGTGTTAATTGTGATCCGCCCTGAGTCCCTTTTGGGGTTAATATAAATACTGTAAATAAATAAGCTGTGTTATTTTACTAGTAAACAGAGCATGTCTCTGAACACCTTGAGATGTGTCTCTTCTTGCTTTTTGGCCTAAATGTGCTCTGAACCCAACTGTTGTAACAAGATTCGTAGCGGATCTATTCTTTAATTCTTTTGCTGAGATCCAACCATGAATTGTCCCAATTAACCATCACTCAAGAATTGGAATCATAATAGAGAATAATAGAGTTGGAAGAGACTATATGGTCCATCTAGCCCAACCCCCTGTATACAGGAAAAGCACAATCAAATTCACCTGTGATTCTCTCTTTTTCCCCTTCTGTCTGCAGCTACTCCGAGCGAAGCCTTACAAAATGCATTGGGATTACAATAGAGACCAGGCCGGATTATTGCTTGAAGCGCCACCTGAGTGACATGCTGTCGTACGGATGCACACGGCTGGAGATTGGGGTGCAGAGCGTCTACGAGGATGTGGCCAGAGATACTAACAGGTGAGGTTTTGCAGAAGGGAGGTAACTGGCTTAGTAGCTTTAAAATGTTTACTAAATTCACAATGCAATTTCAGAATGAATGTCCTTAGTTTAGTCTGGACAGGTTAGAGCTAATCTATCCTCTTGGCAATGCAGGAATTTCAGAACCTGGCAATTTGATTTATTTATATTCTGCCCTTATCACCTCGAAGGGGACTCAGGGCGGATCACAAAACATATACACGGTAAAAATTCAATGCCATTAGACGTACAGGACAGACAACAGATAGAGGTATGTCAGCATTTTTCCAAATTTTGAAGCAGCTTTAAAATCATGGGTCATGAAGGAAGACCCTGAATTTTTCCAAAAGTGTTTTGATACCTGGGTTAAACAATGGCGCAAATGTGTACAAATTGATGGTGACTATGTGGAACGGTGGTTTTGAGTAGAGGATAGTTCAGGCTATGATCTGTAGCAGCTTCTGCTGTTACATGTTCATTCATAAAGTTTTTATGACACAGGAGGCAAAACCTTTTGACCCAACCTCGTACAGTTGTATGTCTCATGTTGATCTTTATTACTTGACTTCATTGGAGTTGTGACATAACCACTTATGGTGAACCTGTGAATTTCACTGGGTTTTCTTTGGCAAGGAATACTCAGAGATGGGTTTGCCAGTTCCTTCCTCTAAAATTCAGCCTATAGCACCTGGGATGCATTGGTGGTCTCCCATCCAAATACTTTGTGAACTCAACCAGCAAGTTCAGCTCCTCTCTCAGGTTTTCTCAATCAACTCAGTAAAACTGATATTGATAAAAGTTATACTTATACTACCATGTTTCCCCCAAAATAAGACAGTGTCTTATATTAATTTTTGCTCCCAAAGATGCACTAAGTCTTATTTTCAGGTGATGTCTTATTTTCCATGAAGAAGAATTCACATTTATTGTTGAACAAAAAAATGAACATTTATTATATACTGTACAGTAGTTGTCATCACAAACCAGCATAACCAGACAAACTGTGAATCTTATCAAGAATTTCTTGTTACTGAAGACTTGGATGTTTTGGCAGGCCCTTGGAGATACAGTCATTAATTAATCCGCCCCAGAAGGTTTTTAATAATCTATCCCGTTTTTATTACGATTTTACCATTTATGTGTTTTAAATGCAATTTTTTTATCCTGTATTTTTGTTTTAATTGATATATTGTATTACTGTTTTATCTTTTTATAGTGTGATTTGTATTATGTTGCCTATGTTTTGTTCTATCTTGTTTGGGCCTCTGCCCCATGTAAGCTGCCCCGAGTCCCCACAGGGAGATGGTGGCGGGGTATAAATAAAGTTTTTTATTATTATTATTATTATTATTATTATTTATCCATGTACAACTATCTATGGTACGTACATTTACCGATCCTGAATGCTCTGGTGTTCTGTTTGGCAGGCGCTGGGCATGCTTCCAAACAAAAACTTTGATAGGTCTTACTTTCAGGGGAGGCCTTATATTTAGCAATTCAGCAAAACCTCTACTAGGTCTTATTTTCTGGGGCTGTCTTATTTTCGGGGAAACAGGGTACTATCTCCTTGGTGCCAAGCTACAACCTTTCTGTTGTCAAAGGCTTTCATGGCCGGGATCACAGGGTTGTTGTATGTTTTCCGGGCTGTATGGCCATGTTCTAGAAGTATTCTCTCCTGACCTTTCGCCCACATAGATGTGGGCAAAACGTCAGGAGAGAATACTTCTAGAACATGGCCATACAGCCCGGAAAACATACAACAACCCTACAACCTTTCTGTTCTCCTTGGAGAGATATGCTCTTAGTTCTTGCGGTTTAGTTTCCCACCGCTCTTCCTGTTGTCCGCCTCGGCTTTTATAATCTGCGTTACATTTTGTAGTGGCGTGCTAGGCATGTGTCTGTCAGACTTCTTATCTGCGCCGGCTTCTAATCCTTTGCAGACTTCATTGTGTCTTTATCTGCAACGGTGCCTAAGGAGGCTTTGTCTGCCAGATACTTAAGGAATCTAATAAATAATCGGAAATAATAAAGCAGCATCGAACGCCGGAAAGGCGTTAGTCATAATGAGCAATGCTAATGCCAGCTTCCCCGGCGGCATCGTCTTCCAAATCCATGGGCCAAAACCCTCGGCGGGGCGATTACGGGCAGGATTAGTTCGGTGGGGCGTGAAGGATAGAATTTGTATTCGTCGGGAGCATCATCGTTCCGACGCGGACTCGGAGATGCGGCGCTGAGGAAAACGGAAGCGATTTGTCCGCCCATCCGAAGTTCCAGAAAAGAGATTGTGTGCCCGATGAAGTGGAAAACGCTTCTTTCTCTCCGATAATCGCCTGCTGACGGGGAGCAAAAAGGATCCTTTGCTGGATAAATCCATTGGGTGTCTGTCAGTGAACCATAGGGAACGTGTTGAATAAGAAGCAGGCAGCCGGTTGCCTGGGCTGAAAATTGGCCCGTGTTGTGCTTTGGTTGGTCAAGTGGCGATGCTGTTTGAGAGAACTGAGTGCAGAGAAAACAGAGGAGAGAGTTCGGACTGGTCAATTTATGGAAGTTTTTGAGATATTCCAAGCGGACTGAGAAGCTGTGGACAACCCTTATACCAGGGGTCCTCAAACTTTTAAAGCAGAGGGCCGGTCCACAATCCTTCAGACTGTTGAGGGGCCGAATTATCATTTGAAAAAAAAAAAAACCCAACAAATTCCTATGCACACTGCACATATCTTATTTGTAGTGCAAAACAACAACAATAACAATGAAAGACCAATGCAGTATTTAAAAATGAAAATAATTTTAACCAACATAAACCTATCAGGATTTCAATAGGAAGTGTGGGCCTGTTTCTGGCCAATGAGATAGTCAGGTTAATTAGGATTGTTGTTGTTGATGTGTGTCTTCAAGTCATTTCAGACTTTGGGTGAGCCTAAGTCCAAAGTTATTTATTTATTCATTTACTACATTTATTTACTACATTTATATCCCACCCTTCTCACCCCGAAGGGAACTCAGAGCAGCTGTATGTACATACAATATATTATATTATTACCATAGCACAATATTAGCATTATACTATATTGAACTATACCACTATATTGTAATATTATATGTAATATATAACATATAATTAATATTATTATATGATATTATTGTTAGTATTGTATTGTATAAAAGGATAATATTATTATCAATATTATATGTATATACAATTTATATTATTTAAACTGATATAAAATTATTATATAAATGAGGGTGGGGGCCAGGTAAATTACCTTGGAGGGCCGCATCCAGCCCCCGGGCCTTAGTTTGGGGACCCCTGCCTTATACAATCAGCTGCCCACATTCACTGGGGTTAGTGGCACAGTACCCCTATGGAAGTGGAAAGATTGCAAATAATGTTATTTTTAACCTGAGAAGACATCTCATAAGATCCTGCATAACAATACAACACAGTTCCGAGTTTTTTAAAATGCTTACAATTTTAGGTTGCTGTGAGTCTTCTGGGCCACAGGACCAACTTAAATACTCTCAGTGTTTGGAGATATTTATTTATTATTTATTTATTTACAGTATTTATATTCCGCCCTTCTTTCTCACCCCGAAGGGGACTCAGGGCGGATCACATTATACACACATAGGGCAAACATTCAATGCCCATAAACACATCAAACGGAGACCGAGACAGACAGACGCAAAGGCAATTTAACCTTCTCCTGAGGGGATGTTCGATTCTGGCCACAAGGGGGAGCAGCTGCTTCATCATCCACTCTGACGGCACTTCCTCATTCCAGGTCATAAATTAGTTAAACTTGCCTCCCCACTTTATAAGCGGTACCTTATTTCCTACTTGATAGATGCAACTATCTTTTGGGTTGCTAGGTTAGCAACAAGCAGGGGCTATTTTTTATTTTTAATTGACAGGTGCCCACCCCGTCACGGGCTGGCCTCGAACTCATGACCTCATGGTCAGAGTGATTTATTGCAGCTGCTCAACAGCCTGTGCCACAGCCCGGCCCCCAAGATATTTGACCTTGGATGTCGGGAGTTATAGTTCACCCACATCCAGCGAACACTGTGAACCCAGACGGTGATGGATCTGGGCGGAACTTGGCATACACACCCAGCATGACCAACTTTGAATACTGGAAGGGTTTGGGGAAAATTGACCCACGCTGTTGGGAGTTGTAGTTCAACCACATCTTTATGCTTTTTCTAATGGGATCATTCATGAAATCCAAAAACAAACAATGACTACTTCCAATATATAACTTTAAAAAAACCATACCTGAGTGTTGCCAGGTATCAAAGCTAATTAATATATAAGAAAGTACCCATGATTCCAAGACAGACCCCATCTTTAGTCTTATTTGTTTACCTGTGACTTTCTTTAATAAAAAGTTAATTTCTCCATATCTTTTATTTCTGAGACTTTTTCCAGCCATTGTTCTTTTGATGGGGTTTCTTTTTGTCTCCATATTTTGGCATAAATCATTCTAGCTGCTGTTGTGAGGTATGTGAATAAGATGTCCTGGTTCTTGTTTAAATTCATGTCTGAATTTGTCATGCCTAATAGGTAAAACTCTGGTTTCTTTTCATATTTTATTTTTAGGATCTTCTGGGATGTTTCATGAATCATATTCCAATATTTTGTTGCTTGTTTGCAGGACCACCACATGTGGTAAAAGCTGCCTTCATGCTTATGGCATTTCCAACATTTGTTATCCGAATTTTTATATATAATACCAATCTTTTTGGGGGTCATGAACCACCTATACATCATTTTCAGCCAGTTTTCTTTTAAGTCAGATGCATAGGTATAATTTAGTTTTATGTTCCAAATTTCTTCCCATTCCTTGAGTTTTATGTTTCTTCCAACGTTCGCAGACCATTTAATCATGCAATTCTTTATGAATTCCGTCTCCGTTGACCATTCTAAGAGTTTATTATATATTCTGGTTATCTCTTTTTTCTCTAATTTTATCAGTTTTTCCCAAAAGTCATTGGGAAAAGTCTTTTTCATTGAATCCATTCTTTTTATCTTTATTATATATTTCTTGTAATTGGTGGTATTGTAGCCATGTAAAACTCTTATACTTATTTGCTAATTCCTCTTGCGATCTCAGTTGTAGCACATCGTCTCTCTTAATTAGACCCAATCTTTAGAAATGCTTATATGGGGGGGGGGGGGAATATAATATCTTAGAATTGAAGACACATGATCTTTGTAGAATGTATACCCCTCTTTTCTCTCAAAGTGAGAACCAAGATGGCAAAGAACAGGAACAAGCAGATATCAACTTCATTATTACTGTTTGGATTTCCTGTTATTGATTATATCAATAGATTCTGTCAATCAACAGTTTTAAATCCCACTTGTTTTTATTCATGACAGCAATTCTGTAGGATCCTAGAGCAAAAGTCTCCATGTACCAGCAATATATAATATATATTCCTTATTGGAATATATTGGGAATATAATTTAATAACATTTTCTCAGTTTGTGTCAAAGCATGTGCCTTGTTTCATTTGGTTATTCTGTGTATTGTTATGAAGCAGTCTTTGCAATATCCTGCAGTAAACCAATAAAAAGTTATATAACATTAAAAAGTGGGTGGGTATTGGAACTAGGATGTGCGTATGGGCCAAAGGAGTTTTTCAATTACCCTAACCCTCTTCTGCCTAGTTGGAAGATATAATCAAAACCATACCGACAGATGGCCATCTGGCCTCTGCTTAAAAAACTCCGTAGAAGGAGACTCCACCCTAAGAATCAGCCCAGGTCAATAGATATAATGCAGTCTGATACCATAGATATAATGCTATGGAATCATGGGAGTAGTCGTTCAGTAGCAAAGAAGTTACAGTTTCCATGTTTAAGTTGTTGTATGATGTTTCTGACAATTAACTGTTTCTGTACATGTGTTGGAAACTGACCTGAGTCCTCTTAAGGAAATGGAGTGGTATATAAATAAAGTTGTTATTATTATTATTATTATTATTATTATTATTATTATTATTATTATTGTATAACACAGCAAACAAGACAGCTATGCTGGATTTCATATCACAAAATCACAAGTTGAACACTTCCCAAGTGTCTAGGACTGTGTGATTTATTATTATTATTATTATTATTATTATTATTATTATTATTATTATTATTATTTTATTATGACACAGCAAACAAGATAGATATAGAATCTGACCAGTGACATCTGACTGGTGGGACACAAAACATTGCACAAAAAGGCACCAAGCAACAATAAGACAGGAATGTGCCTTTCATTACAGTGTACCTCTCCAGAAATCTTTAGGTCATTCATCATGACTTTACTGCCAACTTCCACAAAAGGCCACCCTACTGGGATCTGCATGCATCATCCGAAAATACATCACACAGTCCTAGACACTTGGGAAGTGTTCGACTTGTGATTTTGTGAGACGAAATCCAGCTTCTCTGCCATGTCTACAAACCTTAAACCCATCCTCTCAGTGGATTCTGGGAGTTGGAAATCCAAAAAGTAACCATCTCCAAGCTTTGAGTAGACCATCAATAGATTCCCGAAGGAGGGAGTCCAGGACAGTGACAGTTGCCTCTCCTTTTTGAGCAGCCCCATGAATTTGGGGGTTTATGGGATTTTTTTATTTTTTTTTTACGATTCAGAACTCGTTTCTGTTTATGAGATTGCAGGATAACAGCGTCCGATGGTATTGCAAAAACCCTTGTATGGAAAATATAAACAGGATGGTTGTGAAAAGAAGAATGTTATCTATGGATCCACATTGCAAGGAAGAGAATGGGGGAGTGTCTCAGTTTATGTTGTGCGTGTGTATATGTCTATGCCTTCAATTCCCCTGTCAACCTGTGAATTTTATAGGGTTTTCTTAGGCAAGGAATACTCAGAGGTGATTTTCCTTCCTCTATAATTAAGCTTGTATTCGTTAATATCTCTCATCTAAACACTGACCAGGGTTGGCTCTGCTTAGCGTTCAAATTGTAGGAAAAGAGATTCCACCTAAACATTAGGAAGGACTTAGACAGAATCTGGTTCTTTTAGGGTATATCTGACCTTCTAGAGATGTAATTGTTAGTGTTTTTGTTGTTATGGAGTGAAATGTGTAATCTATTGTTGCTATGGAATTGTGTGCATTCGTTCTGGCAAGCATTCCAGCAGTCCAGAGGTTAATTGCAGCAGCCATTGATTGATTGCTGGAAGGCCAAATGGACAGAGACTTCCATGTGTGCTACCTGACAGGAAGATACATCACAGACTGGAATGCAAAGGGAGGTGCTTCTGTGCTCAGAGAGAACGGACTTTGAGAGAGGGAGAGACGGACATGCAACATGTGTCCGGATAGTTTTGGAGTTTAGCATTGCAAATATTGTAAATATAGCCTTCAGAGCCGCTGAGTTTCAGCAGATATAAATCAACGAAGGTGTCGTGTTTTGTCGGTGCTGCTTTTGCCGTTTGCAAAGTGGTCTGACAGGATGAGCAGAGGTGGGACCTGGCTCATCCATCAAATTGGGGTCGGCGATTCCCTGACAGTAATGCCTTATATTTACCCTCTTTGAAATAAGAGGCCAACCTATAGGGACCAAAGCTTTTAGTATTGAAAACCATTGTACCTCCCTTTTTACACAGAATTGTCTTATCACTGGTACTATTACTGAGTTGCTCAGAGTCTCTCATCTTGGTATCAGTCACTGGTTTTAGCCTGCCACTTTGGACTCTCGCTTGCTGAGGTGTTTCTGCGAGTATCTCTGTAGATCTTAGAAAGCTGTTGCTTGATTTAAGGCATTGGCTTGCTGGCCGATATCCGGACAGAGGATGGGCCGGAGATGTCACTGCCTTTGAAAAGCATATATCCATGAACCTAGCAGAATTTGTGCCATAATAAATGAAGTGCTGAGACTGGCGAAAAAGAAAGAAGAAAGACGAAGACCTGTGTATGGCTCACCAATGGGACCCTGAAGAAGGAGACAAAAGGCCTGATTCTTGCAGCCCAGGAGCAAGCCATCAGAACAAAGGCCATTAAGGCCAAGATTGAAAAATCAGCCGATGACCCAAAATGCAGACTGTGCAAGGAAGTTGATGGAACTTTTTTTTGCTTCCATACCTTAGCAAGAACGAGTCTTGCCGCAGTCCCTATGAGGAATAGTATTTTGTCATGGTTTTTATTAAGCTTTATGTTAGAAATACCCAGCAAGTATGTTTCTGGTAATAAGGGGAAATTTTTTTGTAATATTTTTTGTGTCACTTTATGGATCTTCTTCCAGTAATCTTTAATTCTTTAAAGCAAGTTTAAATCTTTAAAGCAGAAAAAAGTCCCCACTACTGAAGATTGGATCTTAAGATTATTTGACATCATTCAAATGGACAGTCTGACACAAAAACTTAGACATGAAAAGGGAAAAACAGACTGGTCAGGCTTTGGAGACTTTATTAGAAAAAGCGGCTACACCCTTAAAATAGACCTATCCGGTGTATGGGGGGGAAAAGGCATAATATTAGGACGGTTAGATCGGAAGAAAATTGAACATTGGCAACGAACAACAGTCCCCAAAGAAGATCTTGGGAAGTCAAGTTTTCTTTTTTTTCTTCTTTTTCTTCTTTATAATTTTTTTGTTTTTTTAATACACACACACACACACACACACACACTTATTTTCTTTTAACTCTTTTTCTGTTTTCTATGCCTAATTTTCCTTTCTTTTTCAATCTTTCCCTCTTCTTCACTTCACTTCACTTCACTATTTCTGCAACAATGTTTTCCTCGCTTTAATTGTACACTAAAGATAACACAATAAAAATTATATTTTAAAAAAAGGAAGTTGATGGAACTATCCTCAGCTGCTGTAAGAAAAGCACACAGACCAACTACAAACAGAGGCACAACTACGTGGCCCAAATTATTCATTGGAACTTATGTCACAAGTACCACCTCCCAGCAGTAAAGAACTGGTGAGCTCACAAACCTTCAAAGGCAGTGGAAAATGAGCGCACAAAAATACTGTGTCCAGACTGACAAAGTTTTGGAACACAACACACCCCAGACCTCACGGTTGTGGAAAAGAAAAATGATTGGATTATAGATGTCGCCATACCAGGTGACAGTCGAATTGATGAAAAACAACAGGAAAAACTGTTATCAGGACCTCAAGATCAAACGGCAAAGGCTCTGGCATAAACCAGTACAGGTGGTCCCAGTGGTGATTGGCATACTGGGTGCCGTGCCAAAAGATCTCAGCCGGCATTTGGAAACTATAGATATTGACAAAATTACGATATGCCAACTGCAAAAGGCCACCCTACTGGGATCTGCGCGCATCATCCAAAATACATCACACGGTCCTAAATGCTTGGGAAGTGTTTGACTTTATGATACGAAATCCAGCATATAAATCACGTTTGCTATGTCGTTGTGTCAATAATATGCTCCATGAAGAGTAACTCATATTACATAGCTGTCATTCCCTCTACAGTATATTCCCGACTACCCATGTACTCACTTAATTCACTAATTTAAAAAAAAAACATTTATAATTGATTTTCCTTCTTCCATCCCCAACAGACTTCCAAATCGATGAAATAGTTTTCTCACCGTTAAACTTTTTTGCAGTTTCAGTCTCTAACACATCATTCTCATTAAGTTTAATTTTCAAGTATCCTTTCTTTTGCTTCCTTAAAAAAAATAGATTATAAAGGGTTCCCAGCATGTGAACAATTATCTATAGATTTCTCTTTCATCATAATAGGTAACTCATTCGTCTCTGCTATTTCTGTCACCTGTGTCATCCTATCCTATATGTGTATCATCAAATCATACCATTGGAAGGGAACCCCAAAGGCTATCCAATCTAACCTCCTTCAGTAGGAAGACAGTGTAAAGAAGTGTGTGTTTTATTTTGATTTATGGATGACATGTTTGTTTGATTTTTGTTTTAGAAGTCATGTTTGTCTAAGTTTAAAATGGGTAAGTATTGGAGTGACAATACGTGGGGGAAGGTAACCAGCTCAGCATTCTGAGGCAGGTTACCATAGCAATGGGGGCGGAGCCAACCGCCGTTTGGAAAGAAAAAGAGAGAATGTTTTAAACCCAGCTCAGTCTGTGATCTGAGAGTCACAGGGGACAGACTGGTTTCAGGTTTAGGGAAACCAGGGAAGTTTAAAACTCAGTCTGTGATTATTAGTCACAGGAGATAGACTGGTTCCAGGATTAAGGAAACCAGGGAGGCAGACCTCTAGTAGAGCCAGACAAAGCAAGTTGGGTGACTTGTTTAGGGTTATTTATAGAGGCTGTGAAGTAAAGGGAATTAATCCCAGTAGATCCAAGTGATCAGTGTATAAGTTTGGTTCTGAGAGAAGAAAGTATTTTGGAAGTTGGAACACCTCAATATCTATCTATAACAGTTATTTAAGTGCCTTAAAGAAATTATTGAAACCACTAAGCTTTGTACATGAAATAAACTTGTTTTTGTTCTTTAAACCATCTAAGTCTCTGTCACACTCATATTCTAAAATAAGTAACGATACCATCTAAAGTAAATAAGAAGAATTAAAAAGAATAAATTATCCTCTGCCTGACATCTCCATCATTGGTGGCAGCGGTTATAAAATCATCATCCAGACATCTTTACATTTTGGTGGCAACTGTAGGGTGGGATAGTTAAATATATAATAATTAAAAGGATTCCTCCCTACCTCACATCTTCGCAGACAGCATCAAAGCACTCCCAACAGATGGCCCTGCAGCCTCTGTTTCAAATTCTGCAGCGGAGGCTCCACCGGCCTCTGAGGCATATTCCAAACAGTTTGAACCATCAAGCTGATGTTTAGGTGGAATCTGTTTTCCTGCTATTTGAATCCATTTCTGCATTGACTTTTTTAAGCTGCTGCATCTTATTGTTGGCTCATGTTCAGCTTGTGGCCTGCTAAGACTCTTAGATCCCTTTCCATGGACTGTTTTCAAACCAGGTGTCATCGATCCAATATCTGTGCATTTCATTTCTTTTGCTTAAGCGTAGCATCCTGCCTTGCTTCCTGTTGATATTCATTTTGTGAGGCTCAATAATCTGCTAAGGTCATTTTGCAGCAAAGGGGAAATTGAACGTTACCCTACTCCGTCTGCAGTGACAACCTTCAAACCCCGCTGTGTCCTTTTGGTCGCTCCCGTGTTGCTTCTCATTCCAAACCCCAAACTGTAGCAGATGCTGTTTGCATCTTTCCCGAGCTTTTCGGCGAGGCCGTGAAAATGCTTTCGTCGGTTTTGAAACGGAAGCCCTCGGGGAAGTCAGGGCGAGATGGTATGTTTTTTGCTTGCTTTCAGATGGTGGCAAATACCGGAGTCCCAGCTGTTCCGTTTTGGCAAAGGAGGGTTTGGTTTCTCTTCACATTTGTAAACTAAATGGATTCAAGAACAAGTCCCTGCCTTGGGAGACTGGGGAAGGGAAATCAACCCAGAGAGGAAAGCAAGATAAAGGGCAAATAAAAAGTTTAACTATTTAGACTTCAATCTATATATATAAAAGGGTAATGAAATTTCGTCCTAGGACAAAACAACAAAACTACACATCCCAGAAACACTAAACTTGGCAGCACAACCCCTCATCCACGCCTCTACGTTCATACAACAAAAAGAAAAGAAAAATAAAGTCCTAATTAGAGGGAGAGGAATAATTGTTTTTATCCAATTGCTGCCAGTTAGAAGGCTAAGCCCTGCCCACTTGGTCTCCTAGCAACCCACTCAGCACAGGGGACAGCAGAGTTAGGCCTCACTTAGGCCTCTTCCACACTGCCTATAAAATACAGATTATCTGATTTTAACTGGATTATATGGCAGTGTAGACTCAAGGTCCTTTCACACAGCTATATAACCCATTTACAATGGACTTAATGTAAGGTAAAACCTTTACCCTTTACCTTAACTACCACCAATTCCTCAGTACTTTATTTCCCATACCACCATACTTCGCCACAGCAATGCGTGACTGGGCACAGCTAGTTAATTTATAATATACTAGCTGTGTCCGGCGACACATTGCTGTGGCTTATGGGAATCCTTTGTTGGCCAGGTGGAATAGCAGTGAATAGCACTGCAGCCTCAAAGCCTGGCCGTTTTCTTCTTATGGGAATCCTTGTTTGGTGAGCTAGAATACAATGGAATAGGCTTGCTGCTAGGAAGGCTGGGAACTTGCGTTCTAGGGGAATGGTTTTTTGTGCTGCTAGAATTGCAATGAATAGCCTCGCTGCTTCAAAGCCTGACTGCTTGCTACCTCGGGGAATCTTTGGTTGGTCAGCTTCAATAGTACAGAGTAGTATTGCTGCTTCAAAGCCTGGCCGCCTTTTACCAAGGTTAATCCTTTCTTGGTCTGGTTAAATTGCACTGAATAGCCTTGCAGCTTCAGTGCCTGGCTGTGTTATACCTAGGCCAATCTGATTTTTTTGGGGGGGGGGGGGAGGGGGTTGAGTGAAGGACATACCTTGGATGTGTTAGTGCTTTGTGGCCAAATTTGGTGTGATTTGGCCCAGTGGTTTTATTGTTTACTCAGTCCTACAAACGTACAGTACATTTTTATATAGAGAGATTTACCATATTTCTTCAATTCTAGGATGCCGTCAGTAGTAAGACAAACTAATTTCAATACTACCAACAGAACAAAAAGCTTTATCTATTATCCATCCATATATCAGCCTCTCTATCTATCTAGAGTGAAAATGTTTGTATGTATGTGTACGTATATATGTGTTTGTTTGTGGGTGATTTCCAAGATGGCTCTCCCTTCCAGAGATGCCCACCAATGATGAATCATGACCAAACTTGGCACACAGATCATACATGACCAATAGAATATACCAGAAAGATTTGGGTGCCAAACTTGGCACACAAACCCCACAGGACCAACTTAAATGCTCACAGGGTTTGGAGAGATTTGACCTTGGATGTTGGGAGTTATAGTTCACCCACATCCAGAGAGCACTGCGAACCCAGCTGACCATCACAATGCCAGGGCTCTGCCAGTACGCAGGCAGAGCTGAACAAAACAAATACCCAGCTAGTGTCAAACGCTTTAATTAAAGCAGCACTTAGCGTCTGGCTATTTTCATAATCCAAATGTAAAACATAAATATAGCACTCAGCCACAGAATATAAAACAAAGACTGATAGCAAACACCAATGCAGGCTCAAGAAAACACCACAGTCCAAAAAGGTCCAGTCCAGTAGTCAAACGCCAAGAGTTCAAATATTAAAGTCAAAGGATCAAGAGTCTATAACAGGAGTCCCCAAACTAAGGCCCGGGGGCCGGATGCGGCCCTCCAAGGTAATTTACCTGGCCCTCGCCCTCATTTATAATATAATATTTTTATATCCGTTTTAATAATATAATATATTGTATATACATATAATACTGATAATAATATTATCATTTTATACAATACAATACTAACAATATCATATAATAATATTAATTATATGTTATATATTACATATAATATTACAGTATAGTGGTATAGTTCAATATAGTATAATGCCAATATTGTGCTATGCTAATAATATAATATAATGTATGTACATACAGCTGCTCTGAGTTCCTTTCGGGGTGAGAAGGGCGGGATATAAATGTAGTAAATAAATGTAGTAAATGAATAAATAATTAATTTTGGACTTAGGCTCGCCCAAAGTCTGAAATGACTTGAAGACACACAACAACAACAACAATCCTAATTAACCTGACTATCTCATTGGCCAGAAGCAGGCCCACACTTCCTATTGAAATCCTGATAGGTTTATGTTAGTTAAAATTATTTTCATTTTTAAATATTGTATTGTTCTTTCATTGTTATTATTGTTGTTTTGCACTACATATAAGATATGTGCAGTGTGCATAGGAATTGGTTCGGTTTTTCCCCCCAAATGATAATTCGGCCCCTCAACAGTCTGAAGGATTGTGGACCGGCCCTCTGCTTTAAAAGTTTGAGGACCCCTGGTCTATACCATAGTCCAGGGGTCCCCAAACATTTTAAGTGGGGTGCCGGTTCATGGTACCTCAAGATTGTTGAGGGGCCGAATTATCATTTGAAAAAAAAATGAACAAATTCCTATGCACACCGCACATGTCTTATTTGTAGTGCAGAAGAAAAAAAAACCCCCAACAATCATTTATTTATTTATTTGCTACGTTTATACCCCACCCTCTCTCACCCCGAAGGGGACTTAGAGCGGCTTACAAGTTGTATGTACATACAATATATTATATTATTAGCATAGCACAATATTAGCAGCATATATTACTATATTGTACTATACCACTATACCGTAAAATTATTAGTAATATTACATTTAATATATAATATATAATTAATATTATTATATTATACAAAATTATTATATTGTATTATTATTATTATTATTATTATTATTATTATTATTATTATTATTATTATTAGCTGCCCTGAGTTTCCTATTGAGTGAGAAGGGCGGGGTAACAAATAAATAAATAAATATTATATTGTATTACATTATAATATTATCAATATTATATGCATACACAATATATTATATTATTACCATAGCACAATATTAGTAAATAAAAGAACAATATAATACTTAAAAGTAAAAACAATTTTAACCAACATACTATAAACCTGTCAGGATTTCAATTGGAAGTGTGCGCCTGCTTCTGGCCAATGAGATAGTCAAGTTAAGTAGGACTGTTGTTGTTGTGTGCCTTCAAGTCATTTCAGACTTTGGGGGAGCCGAAGTCTAAAACTGAGGGCGGGGGCCAGGTAAATGGCCTTGGAGGGCTGCATCCGGCCCCCGGGCCTTAGTTTGGGGACCCTTGCCATAGTCAATAGCCAGTCCAGAGATTCAAGGTTCCAAGGTTCAAAGAGTTCAAGAGACAGGTCAGGATACTGAGAATCCACAAACTTGGAGTGAAAATCAGTAGCATCCACAGCCAAATAAGACAAATACTTTTGACCCAAAGATCAGTCTCCAGGCTAGCTCCTTATATCCAGTAAAACCCAGCTGCAACCTATCTCTTGCATGCCTCTACCCTTAATTGCTTTCATCTGCTAATTCTTATTTACGGATTACTCTGCCCTTCAGAACTAAGACTTACATTAACCCCTTTCATCATCAACAGATAGGCTTGACACCACCAACCACCATCAACTGTGGAACATGATACATGACACTGACGATGGATCTGGACCTAACGTGGCACACAGACCTTCCCATCCGGGCCACCTTTAAATACAGATTTTTGAGAGATTAGACCCTGGATGTTGGGAGTTATAGTTTACCCACTTCCAAAGGGCACTGTGAACCAAAATAATGATGGATCTGAATGAAATTTGGCACACATACACTGTCATAGACAGAACGCCAGCAAGTAAAACAAAACTCAGTTTATTGAGGTTACAGAACTAAAACGCCCGTAAGGAACAAAGAACAGGGCAAACACTTGACTTCAGTGTGCTAAATAACCAAAAAGCAGCTCAGTTTGAGCTTAAACAGTTCAAAGGGAAAAACCGGGTTGAACAGGAGTATAATCCGGATTAAATCAAAGAGCTTACTTCAGCTTGGCAAACAATGCAAACAAAAGAGAATCAACAGGAGTTGGAATGTAAACAAAAGACTGGCGGCAGATTCCTCTCTGCTACTCAGGAACAGCAGGGGAGTAAACCAGGCTTGTTTACTCCTTCCTGCAGCGAACGAGAGCGTGGTTGTAGTCAAGATTCAGGTTTAGGGTAACGGCAGTCAGCAGGGTCCCAATCCGGTCCAGAAGATCAAAAGCCAAGCGTAGTCGTCAAGGAATCCAAAGGTCACACCGATAGCCAGCAGAAGGGTTAATCCGGAATCGTAGTCAGTCAGTCCAGCGTCAATCCAGTGAAAGTAGATATTGCCCGTCAAAAAGACGACGGAGGTTCAAGCTATCAAGATTAAACACAAGTTGCACAGAGAAAAACCCCACACAGTTCCTCCCGCCGTCAATGCCCCGTCCTTGGTAAACTTACGTATCCAGTAATGAAACACACCCGTCTTCAGGAAATTCCCCAGCAAGAGCCCAAGCGTCCGTCCAGATTACCTTGCCCAACGCAATTAGACATTGGTCCCAAACCCCATTTTATCACAGTTCAAGCTCATCATCGCTGTCAGCTGCCATCCCAATTCCAGACGCCCCAACATCATCATCCTCATCAGAGCTTAAGCACCTTCGACTACGCCCCACAGCATCCCCAGCTGTGGATCCCGCTCCATCCCTCCAACCAGTCCATGGGTCTGATCCTGCAACCCGCCAATCACCTCCCATGCTTTCATTGCCTGTTTCCCCAACACCCAAATCCTCCCTCACACGAGTCCATTCCATATCATCCTCCTCCGAGCTGGCCACCTCTTCCTCCAAACCCTGAGAAAAACCCTCAAATGGGTCCTCATCTGTCGGCTCTGCAAACAAATCCCGGAGCCGTTTCCTTTCACGCTCCTCGAGAGTGTCTGACTCTCGAGGAGTCTTACGACCCCTTCTTTCATTACCGGAGCCCGAAGGCTCAACCATAACATACCCAACATGACCAACTTTGAATACTGGAAAGGTTGGGGGGAATGACTCGGGCTGTTGGGAGTTGTAGTTCACCCACATTTTTGTCCTTTTTCTAGTGGGCTCATTCATGAAATCCAAAAACGAACAATTGCTTCTTCTTATATTTATCATTACAAAAAAACCTTACTTGGATATCGCTGGGTATCAAAGCTAGTTTATATATTATTTATTTATTCATTTACAGCATTTCTACCCCGCCTTTCTCACCCGAGGGGACTCAAGGGGACAAAATCAGGCAAAATTCAATGCCAACAACACAACACAATAAAATAAAACATAGCACATTTAAAACATTTAGGCATTAATCCATAAAAACAGTATACATAAAGTTCTTAAATCCATTTATAAAAAGCACCCATGATTCTAAGATGCACCCCATCTTTAGAGATGCTTACATGAGGAGAAATGATATTTTAGAACTGAAGAAATACAATATTTGTAGAATGTATACCTCTCTTTTTCTCAAAGTGAGAACCAAGATGGCAAAGAACAGGAACAAGCAGATAACAACTTCATTATTACTATATGGATTTCTAGTTATTAACTATATTAAGAGATTCTGTTACTCAATAGTTTTAGATCCCCCTTGTATTAGTTATAAAAGCATCTTCGTAGGATCATAGAGCATAAGTCTCCATGTACCACCTCTCTCTATATAATATATATTCATTCCTTATTGGAATATACTGGGTATATAATTTAATAACATTTTCTCAGTTTGTGTCAAAGCTTGTGCCCCATTTCATTTGCTTATTCTATGTATTGTTATGAAACAGCCTCTTTGCAATATCTTACAGTGAACCATTAAAAAAGTTATATAACATTAAGAGGTTGGTGGGAATTGAAAATAGGATGTAGGGCCAGGCTGTGGCGCAGCTGTTGAGCAGCTGCCTTAAATCACTCTGACCATGAGGTCATGAGTTCGAGGCCAGCCCGTGGCGGGGTGAGCACCCGTCAATTAAAAATAAAAAATAGCCCCTGCTCGTTGCTGACCTAGCAACCCGAAAGATAGTTGCATCTATCAAGTAGGAGATAAGGTACCACTTATAAAGTGGGGAGGCAAGTTTAACTAATTTACGACCTGGAATGAGGAAGTGCCGTCAGTGTGGATGATGAAGCAGCTGCTCCCCCCTGTGGCCAGAATCGAACATCCCCTCAGAAGAACGTTAACTTGCCTCTGCGTGTGTGTCTCTCAGTCTCTGTTTGATGTGTTTATGGGCATTGAATGTTTGCCCTATGTGTGTTATAATGTGATCCGCCCTGAGTCCCCTTCGGGGTGAGAAGGGTGGAATATAAATACTGTAAATAAATAAATAAATAAATAAATAAATAAATGGAACTAAGTGGTTTTTCAGGTAAACTAACCGCATTCTATCAGGCAGGAAGGCACAATGAAAACCCTCCCTGCAGATGGCCATGCAGCCGCTGCTGAAAAACTTCCAGAGAAGGAGACCACCCTCCTGAATCAGCCCAAGCCATTAGATAGACAATAGAGTCTTTATCCAACATAAACCGGCCGGCAGAACGTTGGATAAGCGAAAATTTTGGATAATAAGGAGGGATTAAGGAAAAGCCTATTAAATGTCAAATTATGTTATGATTTTACAAATTAAGCACTTACTATATTTACGAAGTGGCAAAGTACGTTAAAGTGCTTAGCTGCAGAACCTGCAGACCGAAAGGTCCCAGGTTCAAATCCCGGGAGCGGAGTGAGCACCCCCTGTTAGCTCCAGCTTCTGCCAACCTAGCAGTTCAAAAACATGCAAATGTGAGTAGATTAATAGGTACCGCTCCGGTGGCTCTCCATGCAGTCATGCCAGCCACATGACCTTGGAGGTGTCTACGGACAACGCCGGCTCTTTGGCTTAGAAATGGAGATGAGCATCAACCCCCAGAGTCAGACATGACTGGACTGGGGAGAACCTTTACCTTTACCTATATTTACGAATTTAGCACCAAAACATTTGCAATGTATTGAAAACATGTACTACAAAACCATTGTCGACTAAAAGGCAGACTGCGTTGGATAATCCAGAATGTTGGATAAGCAAGACTCTACTGTAATGCAGTTTGACACAATAGATATAATGTTATGGAATCATGAGAGTACAGTAGTGGTATGTTGGGTCACCAGCACTCTAGTAGAAAAGGCTAAAGACTTTATCAAAGTACAGCCTCCAGGATTGCAGAGCATTGAGCTGTGGCAGCTCAAGTGGTATCAAACTGCATTAGTCCTACAGTGTAGAAGCATCCAAAGTTGTAGAGGGAGGGGACCGCATGCACCAACTGGTCCAAAACTTGTCAGTGCAGGATTCTATGTCTAAATCGTTTGCAAAGTAAATCGAAAGTTGTTTTGGAAAATTTGATGACATGGCAGCCAGAAATGATGCAACATTATTTTCCGCACCTCGTGCAAGAGGCACTGATACCAGGCTGAAAATTTCCTCTCTATGCCTCCTTTGAATTGCCCACTTCTGTTCCAACACAAAGATGGGATGTTTGTGCACAGGGTTGTTGTCTACATGTGGATTTGTGAACCATTCTGTCTTTTCCCCCAGGGGCCACACGGTGAAGGCCGTGTGCGAATCCTTCCACTTAGCCAAAGACGCCGGGTTCAAAGTGGTGGCCCACATGATGCCGGATCTGCCCAACATGGGACTGGAAAGGGACATCGACCAGTTTGTGGTAAGAGAAACTCCAAGAATGACTTTCCTTTGTTTCTTTACTGTTGTTGCATCCTCGGTCTCTTACAAGAAGCAATTGCACTGTGTAACACAATTTTTATTTCTGGTTTTTCAGTGTAATTTCCTTATTGGTTCTATCATTAAAACATTGAAAAGGTTTATCGAACTGCAAAAACTTTATTTGCTGGAGGGACATCCTGCAGCACATTTTGCTCTATTTTCCAAAGAATACTGTATCTCATCATAGAGTCTCAATCTATTCAACCTAGTTTGTGGCAGGCACAAAAACGAAGTTTCTGGAGTAGAACATCTACTTCCAAAGTAAGTACCGCACAATTAAACAAGAAATAACACTTTCAAACCAAGAACAGAAAAAAATGAAAATTTTGTTACATAGTGTTGTTATTATTATTATCTGCATTTCATTGATTGTAAGATGCCATAAATTCTAAACTCGCAGCCCAATCTTGAAGCTTCGATTATGGAGGGAATTGTTATTTTCAGTTCTAAGATATAGTCAATTTTGGAGCTCCAAGGAGAAAATAGTTTTTCCTAGACTAGTCTGCCAAATTTTTCAGGGTGAATTTTAAGAATCAAATGGCACGCTGAAATATGTTTAACAAATATTTGTAATAACAATAGATTTTGGTACAGTAGCAACAACAAAAGGGAAACACAGTAAACATAGAGAAAGGGAACAGGTATGGTCCTTAATTCAGTTCTTTGAATTATTATTATTATTATTACGGTATATTATTATTATTATTATTATTATTATTATTATTATTATTATTGACACAAAGACAGAATATGACACAGCAAATGAGATGTATATGCTGGGTTTCGTATCATAGAATCACAAGTCGAACACTTCCCAAGCATTGGTTATTATTATTTTTTATTCATTATTATTATTGTATGACACAGCAAACAAGATAAATATGCTGGATTTCGTTTCACAAAATCACAAGTCGAACACTTCCCAAGTGTCTAGGACTGTGTTGTTGTTGTTGTTGTTGTTGTTGTTGTTGTTGTTGTTGTTATTATTATTATTATTATTATTATTATTATTATTATTATATTTATACCCCACTTTTTCTCTCCACAAGGAAACTAAAATGCAGTAGGCAGGATCTTTCAGCCACTTTATGTTTTGCAGATAACTAGGGCACCTAGACATTGTAGTTTTCCTTTGTTTCCTTTTTCCCTGGTAAATTGGATGTGTGGGTGGATGTTGTTGATGTGGTCCAGGAACTTGCTTAGTTCTTCTTCATGGCTCCAAATGGTGAAAGTATCACTTGGAAATAGGGGATCTCTGGACAGCAAACAATCAAGTGCCAGTTAACACCTCTCAATCTGAGAATGCCTCCAGGCAACAAAGGCCAGGCCACCTCTATGCAGATACCCTCACTGATTGACTTTGCAGCTTCATGGCTACTCAATGCTAATCAAGCTTGCTTATTGCAACATTCACACTGTTGGGAATTGAAGAGCCATTAAGCTCTAATCACCATCTTTATGAGGTAAATTCCCATTAAAATAGCAGAGAAGAATGCAGCAGTGAGACTTGCGCAGTGTGAGTTTTGGAAGGCCTCTGTGTCTTCAGGAAGGCAAAAGAATGCAAAGTTAGCTTTAAAGTTTAAAAGCATTTATTGAGGCAAAAAGAAATCCATTGGTTGATAGAAAGGGTTTGGAGCTAATTAGCTAATCTGATCTGATCTAATACACATAGAGGGATCAAAATAACAAAGCTTTAGATAGCTACATCTTGGATAGTAGGAACGGACAGAGTGCGTCCTCTCTCTGGAACAAAGCAGGAAGAACGAATGGTGACCAAGCCTCGTGGGTCTGTTCTTCTCTAGGGCCATAAACATTCCAAAAGCCAAATTGGAGAAGTTACGTCAAAGCCCTAGGAGAGATCACATTTCTAAAGCATCAAAGAGTGGGGTTGACCTAAACAGGACAAGAGGGAGGAAACAATAGTAAAGCCTAATCAAAGCATGCATGGAACTGGGGAAGGTGTCCCTAACTCTTTTTCTAGGCTTCCTATCTAACCATAGAGACTTAAGCAGTACAGGATGACATTTTTCCAACACACACTTGCTTTAAACAGACAAGAATTCTTTCTCCCACCCTGGAGATTACTCCACGGGTATATATACACTCCACTTGTTTCACTTCCAACAAAACCTCTGAAGATGCCATTAGTCACAGATCCAGGCAAAATGTCAGGAGAGAATGCTACTGGAACATGGCCATACAGCTTGAAAAACTCACAGCAACCCATTGTCCAAGTTGATGTTGATGTTGAATAGCCCTGAAAGGCCCTGGATGGAAGCCTCTTTATGGCTGTCCACCGGTCACTTTGTTGAAATACAAAGAAACTGGGATTACTTTTGGTTCAAGGACTGGGATTGGGAGAGGCCTCTGTACCCGAAAATAGAGGGAGGAGCAATACCGTCATTTTCAATCTCGCAGGGCCCCGTGTGAAGATGGGCCTTCAATTGGGTCCTTCTCTTTGAGCCACTTGGAGAAGCCTCTGCCGCTTCTGGGGTCTTCAGCTGTGGCAGATTGGGCTGATTATCAATCTTCTAATAATAGAACCGATGGCTCGGATGCTCTTTTGTCTTGTTTAAGGCTTCATTTGCTCTATCGTATCTCTCGGAGATAATGAGAATCTAAAGATAGAGCACCTGGGTAATCTCTCTCTATAGAATTGTCAAGCGGATCAATAGCCATATCGGGGACTTTGCTGCTTGATGCGCAGCTTGACGGATGTGCCATCGGGAAAGCGGCAGCTTCGATAATTGCTCCTCGGCGAGGAAAAGTACTTCCGTCCCGTCGCTTTCAAAGTTTATTTTTTAAAAACCTTCTCTCCCTCTGCAGGAGGTGGCCTCAAATGCACACTACAACTCCATAGTGTTGTTGTTCCATTTCAGATGCCATGGCTGCATTTCTGGGGTTGTGGTGAACTCTCCAGCTGAAAGTGTTAGTAGGTCTGCATCTCAAGCAAGGGATCAATTTCAGGACCATTCATATATGTTTTCTTTTTGTATGATCCTGTTTTCCTTTCTTGATATCAATGGTGTCTTGGGCTTCTGGCCAATAGAATCGCCTCTGCTTAAAAACCTCCAGAGAAGGAGACTCCATCAGACTGCCAGGCGACATATTCCATGGTTGAACAGCTGTTGTCATCAGGACGTTCTTCCCAATGTTTAGTTGGAATCTTCTTTCCTGCAATTTGAATCCATTGCTCCATTGTGTTCCAGTCTCTGGAGCAGCAGACATCAAGTTTTCCCCCTTCTACTCAATGGGACATCCTTTCAGATACTTAAACATGGCTATCTTATCCCTTCTTAGCCTTCATTTTCCAAGCTGAACATCCCCAGCCACCCCTTCTGAGTGTTGTAGTTCAGCCTGTGTTACCTATGTTAGTTCCTGATGTCAATGAGCTTTCTGGGCTTATGTCTGATTCTGGGACTGTATCTGATTGCAATGGGAATGATGGTATTGACAGGCTTGCCTTAGAGCCAGAGGCTTCTGCAGAACAGAGACTAAATTCCTGAAAGAGGCCACTTTTCTGAGGAAGATTCTTCAAATACAGATGCAGAGGGCAATAAGCTGGCAGATAGGAGGTGAGACTTTTGTAAACAGAGAGAGAGTTCCCAGCTCCTTCATTGCTCAGTTCGTCTTTGAGAAAAAAGAGCGGATACATTATCTGCTGAGAAAGTGAAACAAAATGTGTTTTTCTCAGAGAAGAAGGTTTATTAAGGCAAAGGGAAAAGCCTGTTACTTCATTGGGGTCAACATTGATGCTTCAAGTCAGTCATGCCTGTTCAAGCTCTAAGTTTCCTATATGGATTTTGATTCATGGTTCTTGTCATGCCAAGTTTTGCTCTTTGAATTCACGCGTGTTCCTTCCTGGTTCCAGTTTACCAAGTTTAAGCCTTATCTTTTGCGATTTGCTCTGCCTTGTGTTTTTGGGTTGTTCAGCCTTGTGATTTATTCCTGTACCTTGGAAGTGGTGGACTATTGTTGATGTTTTGAAGAAACCTTTTGGACTTTACCTTTTAATCCTTTGGCTTTTATATATATTCTTCAATAAACTGCTTGCTGATATATTCAGTTGGTGTGGTATCTTTTGGTCAGAGAGGTGTAGCTCTGGGATACAATCCCAAAGGTTTGAAAGTTGAAGCAAGATTTCTAATCCAAACAGGAAGCATGGGACTTAGACAAGTAAACAAGATACAGTCCCAAGAACAGAACTCCTAACTCGGAGTTCCCAAGATAGGCAGCTTGACACATGAAAATTCAACGCTGTGATCTCCCCACCGAACACTGACTCAATTTCCTTGAGAATCCTTCTTCTTGCCCATGACATTAGACTTTCTCACACCTGGGATCCCTTTGTTTATCTTTCAGCCTCTGGATGGAAACAACAAATTTGTCTCTGTTTCACACTATCCCTTCTGAGCTGTAAACGCTGGGTTATCTGTAACTCTCCTGTCTTCTCCACATTCCTTTCAGAGACAATCCCTGACCGATTCTCATGAGAATTACTGCCTGTTTCCCCAACAACAGATCTACCCAAAACATTCCCATTGTCTCGAAAAACACTTTCGCTTCCCCCCACAGAAACACCAGGCTCAACCAGAAAATCCCTGTCCTCATCCTCAGAGGCTTTACAGGCCAATCGTGGTTGGTGCACTTGGAGGCATTCATTCCAAGAAACCTTGAAAAGCATTGGAAAAGCCTTAATTTGGACACAGGCTGCAGAATGCAATACTTCTTGGAACTTCACGCATTCTATGAAAATACTGCTACTATCCTAGGACCTTGGTGTTGTGACTCAGCTAGAACCTCAGACTCCTCAGATTGACTCTGATGGGGATTATGGGATTCAGGTTCAAAATCAGGTTCAGAATGTCCCTGTTGTAGAAGATGAGGAACAGAGAGTTTTTCCCACAGCCAGGAATGATGTTGATGATACTGAAACTAGCCAGGTGCAAATTGACTCAGAAAAGGAGGACAGTTCTCAGTCTGATAGCAAGCAGGCTGACGCTAACGAGCTGACTGACTTTGATGAAACGGAATCTTTAGATCGAGCTGACCATTTGGAATTCAGGGTTCGAAGGAGTGCAAGGATAGCAAATAAGAAGGAGGTCAGAGGCCAAAGAAATGCTTTCATGCTTGGCAAAGGGTATTAAAGCAGTGTGTTTGGAGACAAACCTTTGTCAAAGCAACTTTCGTTTAACCAAGAAGCAAGCTCTCATTTCCTAGATTATCCTGCAGTCTTTGTGTTCATGTTATTGGGACTTTGTCATGCTTTATTGGGACTTTGTTTTATTCCTTGTGATTTCTTGGATCATTGTTTAAGGCTTTGTTTTGGAACGATCTTTTGGAACTTTACTTTTGCTTTTAAATAACTTTTTATCTTTTATTTTCTAATAAACTACAAAAGACTTCAGCCTAGGTGCAGTCTGGTATATTGAGCAAGGTGAAGCTAGCCTGAGGTGCAACACTTGGGAAGACCCCGATATTCAGAGACGAATTCCAGACACTTGAACCTAATATGCATGTGTTCTGTGTTGTTATGTACAAATAAATACATAACAATAGATAACAACAAATCAATCAATTGAATTAATTCCTAAAATGAAAAGTGAAATAATAAATGAAAATTAGTATCTAGAATCCCCCTGAAGGATCTACAGATTGCGTGAGCATCTCTTGGTCCTCCAATGCAATTCTATGGACAACTATTACATGTTGACCCCAGATATCTTCTGGAGGACTTTCTTTTTTCATGTCAGGAGAAGTGTACTCTGTAGGAACCTCTTCTTGCTCCTCTGTTGCAACATCTGGCAGAAGTAGGCCACCAAGTCACACTGAAGGACCTGTAGAGAGCATACTCTATAAATCCTCAAATATGAAGGACCAACTATAGGGCAAAAGAAGGAGAACCCCATGTTTGCATTTCCTAGGTTTTGCAGTTCGGTTTTGTCCTGACATGGAGTGTGATTCATGGTTCCTCCTCGTTCTTCCCGCAGGTCGCCTCATTCGTCTTGAGCTGTGACAACTGCGCAAGGGGACCTTTGACTGCCTGATGTGGGTCTTGAAGTGCTAGCGGAGTTAAAAACCTCATTAACTCCTCCGAGCAGTTGATTTATGCCGGCTATTAGTCTAATCATTTTATAAACTCCCCAGTTGGAGGTGGAAGGCACTTCAAGACAGGGAGTAGGTCCTCTCTTCCATCTTTGACAAGCCTACGGAAAGGTCTTAGATGTTTTGAAAGGGCAATGAGGATTGCTCCTTATTTAGAAGGGAAATAGGGGAAAATTCAGCAAAATTCTCCCCTGAGGTCTTTCCTTCTGCAGAAAAAATTGATTACCAAATAATTTGCTTTAAAATAATGTTTATACCCTGTTTCCCCTAAAATAAGACATCCCCAGAAAATAAGACCGAGTAGAGGTTTTGCTGAATTGCTAAATATAAGGCCTCCCTCGAAAGTAAGATCTAGCAAAGTTTTTGTTTGGAAGCATGCCTGCCGAACAGAACACTGGAGCATGCAAGATCGGCAAAAGTACGTACCATAGAGTGTTGTACATGGAAATATTGGTAGTAACAAGAAATTCTTGATAGGATTCACAGTTTGTCTGGTTATGCTGGTTTATGATGACAACTATTGTACAGTATATAATAAATGTTCATTTCTTTTTGTTCAACAATAAATGTGAATTCTTCTTCATGGAAAAATAAGACATCCGCTGAAAGTAAGACCTAGCGCATCTTTGGGAGCAAAAATTAATATAAGACACTGTCTTATTTTCGGGGAAACACAGTAGCAAAGGCTTTCAAGAGAGAAAAACAGGGTGATGATGACAGTGACGACTATTAGGATTACCACCTTGCTTTCCTCTCTTTGGAAACCTTTGCTGTAAACTTTTACTCATTACAGAATGTAACAATTCGAAAAATGTCCTGGTTTGAAAGTGTTATTTCCTGTTTAATTGTGCAATACTTACTTTGAAAGTAGTTGTTTTATTCCAGAAACTTCATTTTTTGTGGCTGACGGTAATACTATTATTTCCTTCAGTCAAGGAACATCTTTTGTAATTTTCCTTAATAAAAATATGCAATTTTAACCTTTCAATATGAGGAACTCAACAAAGTTTTTGCAGGGTTGCTGTGAGTTTTCCCAGCTGTCTGGTCATGTTCTAGAAGCATTCTCTCCTGACGTTTCGCCCACATCTATGGCAGGCATCCTCAGAGGTTGTGAAGGCTGCTGAAAATTAGGCAAGCGGGGCTTACCGTATATACTCGAAGATAAGCCGAGTTTTTCAGCCCTTTGTTTGAGCTGAAAAAGCCTCCCTCGGCTTATAATGGGGTCAAGGTCAAACTGGACAGTGGAGTCTGGAGGCCATTGCTTGCAATATATGATATATTTCACTCTTACCCTCCCTTAGCAGTGTGTTTTCAAAAGCTTCCCTTGCTTTTAAACCAAGGGAATGTTTTGAAAAGGGAGAGAAGCCCTTGCAAGTCAGGAAGAAGAAATATATATATCCATTAATCTTATAAAAGCATTTCCCCTGAAATATTTGTTAAACTCTCCTACAGATATATAGGCATTTTATATAGGCATTTGCAATCTCTATGTACTTATATATCTGTATCTATATCTATCTGCATTAATTTTTCCCTCATATGTTTGCAGGTCTTTGCAAATCCTATATACATATAGATCCATGTACCTGTATATCTGTATCCATATATATACATTATTTAACCTACTGATGCTTTGATTAATGTAATTTTATTGGTGTCTATTTTTATTTTGAAATTTACCAGTAGCTGCTTCGTTTCCCACCCTCGGCTTATACTCGGGTCAATAAATTATCCCAGTTTTTTTGTGGTAAAATTAGGTGCCTCGGCTTATATTTGGGTCGGCTTATACTCGAGTATATACGGTATATTCCTGTGGAATAATGTCCAGAGTAGGAGAAAAAACTCTTGTCTGTTAGAGGCAAGTGTGGATGTTGCAATTAGCTACCTTGATTAGCATTGAATAGTCTTGCAGCTTCTATGCCAGGCTGTTGCTGCCTGGGGGATTCCTTTGTCGGGAGGTGTTAGCTGACCCTGATTGTTTCCTGCCTGGAATTCCCCTATCTTCTGAATATTGTTCTTTATTGCTGTCCTGGTTTTAGAGTTTTATTAAATACTAGCTGTGCCCTGCCACGTGTTGCTGTGGCCAATTGGAATTGCAGTGAATAGCCTGGCTGCTTCAAAGCCTGGCTGTTTTCTACATAGGGTATCCTTGCTAGGCCAGGTTGAATGAGATGGAGTAGCCTCGTGGTTTCCTTAGTCTGGCTTTGAAGCTGCAAGGCTGTTCAGTGTTAATCAAGGTGGGCCAGAAAGGGGTTGATATATGTGTGGAATAACGTGCAGTGTGGTAGAAAGAACTGTTGTCTGGTTGAAGCAGGTGTTGCCATGGATCTCCTTGATTAGCATTGAATAGGCATGCAGCTTCAAGGTCTGCCTGGTTAGTACTTGGAAGAATCCTTTACTGGGACGTGTTAGCTGGGTGTGATTATTTAAGTTGTTTAGCATTGAATGGTCTTGTAGCTTCCAAGCCTGGCTGCTTCCTGCGTGAGGGAATCCTTTGTTGGGAGGTGTTAGCTGGGCCTGGTTGTTTCCCAGCTTCTGCTAACCCAGAAGTTCGAAAACATGCAAATGTGACTACATCAATAGGTACTGCTCTAGCGGGAAGGTAACGGCGCTCCATGCAGTCATTCCACATGACCTTGGAGGAGTCTGCGGACAACGCCGGCTCTTCTGCTTAGAAATGGAGATGAGCACCAACCCCCAGTCAGACACGACTGGACTTAATGTCAGGGGAAAACCTTTACCCTTTACCTTAACTACCACCAATTCCTCAATACTTTATTTCCCATACCACCATACTTCACCACAGCAACGCGTGGCCGGGCACAGCTAGTACTTTAATAAAGAGTAAATAAATCCATTGCATTGGGGATGGAGGCTTAAACCTCCCCTTTGTGTGAGCAAGCCTCTCTCCAGGTATTTCAAAATTATAGGGCTAAAATAATATCCCTTTATTTTTGGAGACACCCTGCCATTTCCGACAGGCAGCAGCAGGGTCCTTGATACTGAAAGTGCCTCGCAGGTACATTAGCAAAGACAGGGCAGCAGAAGAAGAAGAGGAAGGCTTCCTGCCTCTTGATTCACTGCTCCCTAAATGCCTGGAATAATCGCTCCAAATTGCAAACAAATTGCAGGCGACGGCACTATGGGCAACTTAATGCATGCTTCTCCCTCCCATCTCCTCCTCCTTTTTATAAATAAGCATCTTGGCAGCACCCCAGGAAATATTTGTATAGTCCTCGTCGCCTACCTTTCGGAGCTCATGCGGTCTTATGTGTGTACATGTGTCTGTGTGCGCGCATAAATGGATGCTGCGTAGGTGTGTGAATCGCTTGGGCTTTTGCTTTCTCCAGGTATTGTCAATATATTGAATCCTAGTGTTGGAAGAGACTCCAGGGCCCACCCAGTTCAACCCGCTTCTGCCAGGCAGGAAGTCCCCATCAAAACCCTCCAGACAGATGACCACCCAGAAATGAGACTCCACTGGAACTCCCAGACAGCAGCAGATTCAGACAGCTCAGATCATTAAGTATCACTAGGCCAATGATGGGCAACCTTTTGCGCTTGGTGTGTCAAAATTCACCACAAAAAAAAAAACCTAGCATGATTTGGGTGGTGTGTCACTTCGAGAAAAAAAAACACCCATAATTTCGCAATATGTATAGTTTAAATAACAAAAAATATAATTGTAATATATAACTGTATTTAATCAATCAAAAACTATTTACTACCATTATTTCAATGTACAACAATCTACGGTACCTCTTGCAGTTTCCACGCTGATTTCTCTCTATTCTAGTTTCAATGTTGTCATGAATAATAAATAATATAATAATAATATACTAGTAATAATATGATAATATACTACAATAATAATAGAATGACACACACACACACACATATATAAATGTAATGTGTATAATTCCCATGGAGTAAACAACAAAACCACTGGACCAAATCACACCAAATTTGGCCACAAAATACATAGTCATCCAATCAATCTGCATGCGGCAGCATGTCAGCAAAAATGGCTAGGCGTGTCAGTGTTGACACGCGTGTCATAGGTTGGCCATCACTGCACTAGGCACTCTGCTGTGGTGGAACTGAAACATAACATGGAATTCATGTGCCAAACTCATGTCAAAAAGATCTTGGAGTCTTAGGCTCCTTCTACACTACCATATAAAATCCATATTATCTGCTTTAAACTGGATTATATGACAGTGTAGAAGGGGCCTTAGTTGAACATGAACCAACAGTGTGATTCAGCAGCTTTAAAAAGCCAGTGGGATTTTGGGCTGCATCAAAAGGAATCTATATAGTGTCTAGATCGAGGGAAGTCATGGTGCCTCTGTATTCTGTTTTGGTTAGACCTCACCTAGAATGCTCTGTCCGATTCTGAGCACTACGATTTAAGAGAGATATTGACAAACTGGAAGGTGTCCAGAGACAGGCAACCAAAATGATCAAACGTCTGGAGACCATGAATCCCTCTGAGGAACGTCTTAAAGAGCTGGGTATGTTTAGCCTCCAGAAGAGAAGGCTGAGAGGAGACACGAGAGCCATATCTACCTATGTAAAAGGATGCCCTAAGGAGGGAGCAGGGTTGTTTTCTCCTGCCCTGGAAACTAGGACTCAATGGAGCAATGGGTTCAAATGATAGGAAAGGAGGTTCCACCTGAACATTAGAACTTTCTAACCAAAAGAAGAGCTGTTCAGCAGTGGAGCTCTGTGGCTCAGACTGTGGTGGAAGCTCCTTCTTTGGAGACTTTAAAACAGAGCCTGGATGGCCATCTGATGGAGGTGTTTTGATTGTGCTTTCCACAATACTATTTCTCCATGAAGTTGCTAATGTCTAAAAGGCTGGAGGACCATCTGTCAGGAGGGCTTTGATTGTGTCTTCCTGCCTGGTAGAAGGGGATTGGACTGGTTAATTTTTCTTACAAAGAGTAAACCTCTCCCTCTTAATGTGTTTTATGAATCATGAACCGATAACACAGGGACAATTTTAAGGAGCCGGGCGATAAACCTTGACGACCTCGCTTTCCATTCTGCTGGCAGATTAATGGTCACCATTACATGGCTGACATTTCAGATGTCTTAAATAATTGCTTGTGGGAAAAGTCAACAGCGTTAATCAAATGGGGCTGTCCCCCAGTCCTATAGTCAATTTGCCACATCCTGAGATGTTGTTGATCCAAGTCAAGGAAGCGCAGGGTGTCTACTTATTTTGAGGGGGGACCTCCATGGACGGCGCAATGGAAACTGTTAGCGTCCAGATGAATGCTTTGGTGAGCCCATGTGCAGCTAAAGAATATGTGTTTCTATACAACAGAATTTCTCAGAGTCCCAAACAAACAGAGGGCCACAGGTTGTGCAGGCCTGCTCTAAAGACATGGACACAATGGAGCAAGAGATTCAATTTGCAGGAAAAGAGATTCCACCTCAACATTAGGAAGAACTTCCTGACAGTAAATGCTGTTTAACAATGAAATAGGCTGCCTCCAAGTATAGTGAAGTCTCTCCTTTTTTGTAGGTTTTTAAGCAGAGGCTGGATGGCCATATTTCAGGAGTGCTTTGTCATGATGAAGAGCCAGAGGGTCAGGGTGCGCCTTGGTGGGTTTCTTCAAAACCATCGATCAGTCATGCTCCGGACCAGCACCCTGATGAATTGGTGAACTTCTGCCCTTACCAATTCCTCCAATGTCAGACTCAAAGACATCTGCAGTCTGAGGTTCAAACATCTGTTTAGTATTTACAGAGATATTTAGAAAGCAGCAAAGTCCATTGCTGGAAGCCGGCATTCTTTGGCTCGGCTCATCTCTCACAGTACAACAACAGATAAGAAAGCACATTCCTTAGTCCGAAGGAAGTTCCGACCTCCAAGGCCGGAAATCATGTCTCATAGGTCACAGCAGGCTGTCAGTCAAACTGGCCTGCTATTAACTGTTTCATAGCTGAAACACACACTTGCAAAACAGCAGAAACACTTGATTTACATTTCATATACACACAACCAAAAATCCAACATGCTTTTGATTGTGTCTCCTTGCCTGGAAGCAGGGGATTGGAGTGGATAGCCTTTGGGGTCTCTTGCAAATCTATGATTTGTATTGTGAAATTAATGTATGTTCTGGATACAAGAGTAACATTGCTTGGCGTCCTGCATCATGCTGACAAAGTGCTAAGCCACAGTGTTGTTATTGCGCTGTGTTAAATATTTCCCTTACAAGCAACCTCCTAGCCCATGGCACCACCAAATACTTTTGTTTTCTATTGTCCTCTTATTTGTGGTTATTGTTGTATGCCTTCAAGTTGTTTCTGATCTATGGTGACGCTACAGCAAACCTATCACAGGGTCAGGATTTTTGTGTAAAGATTTGTTCATTAGAGACTTTCCTCTGAGACTGAGATGTGTGACTTTGATAAGGTGGCCATAAAGTTTTCCATGGCCGCGTGTGGATTTGAATGCTGGTCTCCAAAGTCTTTGAGTGCATCTACACTGTAGAATGAATACATTTTGGCACCACTTTAACTGCCTTGGCTCAATGCTGTGGAAGCCTGGGTGTTGTATTTTGGTGAGGCACCAGCACTCTTTGGCAGCGAAGGCTAAAGATTTTGTAAAACTTCAACTCCCAGTGTCCCAGGATAGCCGAAGGTATCAAATCAGTTTTGGCTAGTGGAACGGGCTCTGTAGTTTTTGGCTCGGCCTGAATCCATACAGAATCTTACCTGGCACAGTACAATCATTCAGGTTGTTCGCAACAGGCGGCAGATTAATTTTGCGCTCCTAATCCACCGACGATGACTTCAGACGCGACAAAACATGGCAGCCCTTATCTCCGAGTGCATTCCTGGCAGGAGAATGAATCTCGGCGCCAAAAGAATGGCACTTCAAAGCCGCAACTGCTTTTGGCTGATTGTCTCCAAGCCCGCGGGGCATCGGATACTCATTCAGCTGCTCACACGCATACAGATGCAATAAATTCTACGAACTTCCCGTGGGGCTCCGTCATTGAAATCTGGAGACAAGACGTTTCCTTTCCTCTGCTTTCCTAATGCAGTCCCACTTGGCATTTTATAAAATCCCTGCAACTTAAAATAGCAGCTCCGTCCCCTTTGTAACCCCAAGGCTGTATGATATTTATACACAGAGAGGGAAACATCTTGAAGATTAGGTGTAAGATGTCTAATGTAAGATGGGGGAATCCAATGAATGCATGCTGTAGCCACCTTCTCAGGATTTATATGAAGTGCAGTTTCTCTTAACTTTTTATTTTAGCCTATAGATTTAAGCGAGAAAAGTCTGTTGACATTGTTGTGTGGCTTCAAGACGTGTGTGACTCAGAATGACACCGTCACAGAGCTTTCTTGGCAAGATTTATTCAAAGGGGATTTGCCTTTCTTTTCCTCTGAGGTTGAGAGAGTGTGACTTGACCAAGGTCAACCTGTGGCTTCAGATACCACTACACCACGCTGACTCCCCATGTTTACAGAATTACAGCTTTCTGAATTCTGAAGAAAGTTCTCATTTGAAGGCATCTGCTGCTTCGGAATGAAGTCCATTGTTACTGGTGGAACTGGAAAGGATTTTGATAGGAAAGCTCTTGTTATCTAATAATAATAATAATAATAATAATAATAATAATAATAATAATAATAACAATAACCTGCTTTGATTGAAGTCAAAAATCAGAAACTTCAAAGCACAGCGGACAAAAAATCAGTACAAGAAAACCGCACTACAAACTAGAGCTGACAGCTGGCACAACAAAACATTGCATGGAAAATTCCTTAACAAAATTGAGAAAAAGCTGATAAGGAGAAGACCTGGCTGTGGCTCACAAATGGGACCCTGAAGAAGGAGACAGAAGGCCTGATCCTTGCAGCCCAGGAGCAAGCCATCAGAACAAAGGCAATTAAGGCCAAGATCGAAAAATCAGCTGATGACCCAAAATGCAGGCTGTGCAAGGAAACCGACGAAACCATTGATCATCTCCTCAGCTGATGTAAGAAAATTGCACAGACAGACTACAAACAGAGGCACAACCATGTGGCCCAAATGATTCATTGGAACTTATGCCTCAAATACCACCTCTCAGCAGTAAAGAACTGGTGGGATCACAAACCTGCAAAAGTATTGGAAAATGAGCATACAAAGATACTGTAGGACCTCCGAATCCAGACTGACAGAGTTCTGGAACACAACACACCAGACATCACAGTTGTGGAGGGGGAAAAGGTTTGGATCATTGATGTTGCCATCCCAGGTGACAGTCGCATTGACGAAAAACAACAGGAAAAACTCAGCCGCTGTCAGGACCTCAAGATTGAACTTCAAAGACTCTGGCAGAAACCAGTGCAGGTGGTCCCGGTGGTGATGGGCACATTGGGTGCCATGCCAAAAGATTTCAGCCGGCATTTGGAAACAATAGACATTGACAAAATTACGATCTGCCAACTTCAAAAGGCCATCCTACTAGGATCTGCGTGCATCATCCGAAAATACATCACACAGTCCTAGACACTTGGGAAGTGTTCGACTTGTGATTTTGTGAAACGATATCCAGCATATCTATCTTGTTTGCTGTGTCATAGAATTTATATACGCTATTCAGTGCAATTTAACCAGACCAACAAAGAATTAACCTTGGTAGAAGGTGGCCAGGCTCTGAAGCAGCGATACTACTCTGTACTATTGAAGCTGGCCAACTAAAAATTCCCCTAGGTAGCAAGCAGCCAGGCTTCCAAGCAGCAAGCCTATTCTGTTGCATTTTAACTCACCAAACAAGGATTCCCACAAGAAGAAAATGGCCAGGCTTTGAGGCTGCAAGCTAGTCACTGCTATTCCAACTGGCCAACAAAGGATTCTCATAAGCCACAGCAACGCATGGCCGGGCACAGCTAGTAATAATACATTTATGCTCCTCTTTATCTCCCCAAAGGGGACTCAAATCAGCTTGAAATAGAAGCATAAGTATACAGTTTAAAATATACAAATATACAAACATGAAAACAGCTAATATATTCAGAGTTTAAATCCATCCAAACATATTCAAAGTTTAAGTGATTAAAGCAAAAACTGAGTTTATCCAATAAAGCTCAGAGAAAACAGAAGGCACATCTAGAGATAATAAAAGATGATGCCGACTGGTGTCCTATACGACGCAACTGGTCCAACATTGTGCTCACTTTCCAAACATTTACGCCTTTCAAAGGTGATATTGTCCTGCTTAAAAGAAATCATGAGCAAGGTGGTCTTATATTGATGATTATGTTTGTATTGTGTAAAAAAAGTAGCTTTGGTTGAGATCTCAAGAGGGAGATTATTGAATTATAACCTTCAGTAACTTCCATTGTTTTTTCTCATGCATGAAGCGACAATATCACAGGCCATTGCTTGTATTTTTAATTGTAATTGTCATTCACATTTTGCTTCTTTTTTTTATCGTGTCAGGAGTGACTTGAGAAACTGCAAGTCGCTTCTGGTGTGAGAGAATTGGCCGTCTACAAGGACGTTGCCCAAGGGACATTGCCTGTGTGTTTTGATGTTTTTACCATCCTTGTGGAAGGCTTCTCTCATGTCCCCGCATGGAGCTGCATTGTAGATATTTGAGTCCAGTATTTCTGGTTCTTTTGTGCAAGACCACCCCATATGGTGAAACATCCCAGCTAAAGGTTTCTGTCCAGATCAGAGCTTTTCCTTACTACTCCACTCTCTTTCTCGGCTGTTCTGCCGATATCTCCAAAGCAGAAACGGGGACAGAGGTGACTAATTCCCCTCGATATTTATCCTGCGACTTCAAGATAATCACCCGCCTGATTGGCGGGGGAAGAGAGGCGGCTGTGTCACTGCCGTTGAGTGACAGGCGCGGATGGAAAATCTCCTGATTCCTGGCACCGAAATGACTAATTTGTCCCAATCATCTCCTGATTATTTATGCCGACGGGTTTACAGGGGCGGGGGTGAATGAGACCCGTTGATGCCATTAACGGTAATCACAGCAGGGAACGTCGCCTTTTTTGTTTCTAAAATAGGCAACGGCTTCTGCTCGTGAGATCAGTCATTTCCCCCTATGAAATACATGCCGCGGCTAGCGACTCATGAGCTGAGAGGGTGTGCAGCTTTCAGGTCTGTGCCTGTGGGATATGGATGTATTTTCAATTGTCCTATCCAAAAGAAAACAGGACTCCCTGGCTCAGAAAACCTGCATTTTCAATAGTGGGTGGCCTGAAGGCTTTGCTTTCTTTGCAGTGAGGTGTCAGGCTCTTGGTATACAGGGTCTTCCATTTCCTTGGCAAGAATAATAGGTACACCTACAAGCAGTATTATTATTATTATTATTATTATTATTATTATTATTATTATTATTATTGTATGACACAGCAAACAAGATAGACATTCTGGATTTCATATCACAAAATCACAAGTTGAACACTTCCCAAGTGTCTAGGACTGTGTGATGTATTTTCAGATGATGTGCGCAGATCCCAGCAGGGTGGCCTTTTGCAGTTGGCAGATCGTAATTTTGTCAATGTCTATTGTTTCCAAATGCCGGCTGAGATCTTTTGGCACGGCACCCAGTGTGCCCATCACCACCGGGACCACCTGCACTGGTTTCTGCCAGAGTCTTTGAAGTTCAGTCTTGAGGTCCTGATAGCGGTTGAGTTTTTCCTGTTGTTTTTCGTCAATGCGACTGTCACCTGGGATGGCAACATCAATGATCCAAACCTTTTTCTTTTCCACAACTGTGATGTCTGGTGTGTTGTGTTCCAGAACTTTGTCAGTCTGGATTCGGAAATCCCACAGTATCTTGGTGTGCTCATTTTCCAATACTTTTGCAGGTTTGTGATCCCACCAGTTCTTTACTGCAGGGAGGTGGTACTTCAGGCATAAGTTCCAATGAATCATTTGGGCCACATAGTTATGCCTCTGTTTGTAGTCTGTCTGTGCAATTTTCTTACAGCAGCTGAGGATATGATCAATGGTTTTGTCGGTTTCCTTGCGCAGTTTGCATTTTGGGTCATCAGTTGATTTTTCATCTTGGCCTTAATTGTCTTTGTTCTGATGTCTTGCTCCTGGGCTGCAAGGATCAGGCCTTCTGTCTCCTTCTTCAGGGTCCCATTCGTGAGCCAGAGCCAGATCTTCTCCTTAATCAGCTTTTCCTTCAATTTTGTCAAGGAACTTTCCATGCCATGTTTTGTTGTGCCAGCTGTCAGCTCTAGTTTGTAGCGTGGTTTTCTTGTACTGGTTTTTTGTCTGCTGTGCTTTGAGCAGTTTCTGATTTTTGACTTCAATCAAAGCAGGTTCTTCACTTTGCTTTACATATTCTGCCAGGGCATGTTCTTCTTCTTTGACTGCTTGTTTTACTTGTAAGAGTCCTCTCCCCCCTGATCTTCTAGGCAGATATAGCCGGTCAACATCACTGCGAGGGTGCAGGGAATGATGAATGGTCATGAGTTTTCTTGTTTTTCTGTCCAAATTGTCCAGTTCCATCTGTGTCCAATTTATAATGCCAGCAGTATATCTTATGACAGGTATGGCCCAGGTGTTTATGGCCTTGATGGTGTTGCCTCCATTGAGCTTGCTTTTGAGAATTTTTCTGACCCTTTGTGTGTATTCTTTGCTGACCACAGTTTTCACATGTTCATGCTTGATGTTGTCCAGCTGTAATATGCCCAGATATTTATAGGCCTCTGGCTGGTGACACTTTATTGTTTGGCCATTGGGCATATTTATGCCCTCACTTTCAATGATTTTTCCCTTCTTCAATGCCACTGTCAAACATTTGTCCAAACCAAACTCCATGTTGATATCAGTGCTAAAAATTATTATTATTATTATTATTATTATTATTATTATTATTATTATTATTATTAAATGTTCGGAATGGTGGGAGTTGAAATCCAAAACACCGGGAGGGCCCAAGTTTGCCCATGCCTGCTATAGACCTTTTAAACCTTCAACTTCCATTATTCTATCTCATTGAGCCATGGCATTTAAAATGGTCAAACAGCTTTCGTTCTATTGTGTAGAGTTTTGCATAGGTTTGCTACCAAATAGTATTGAATCAAGTAAACAATAAATATTGAGTTTGGCAAAATACGGAGGCTTTTTGGAGATATAATGGTTGACTCCTACATGTCAATATTGTCTGATCCCCTTTTAAAGTTAAATGGCCACACATGACACTTTCTAATAATACCCGCCACCTCCCAGATCCATAAGTTGCTGATGGTGTGAAGAAATGGTTCGATTGAGTGTGGGAAGAAAAGCACGGCACAGAATTGGGCTGCAATAATTGAGATGTGTGGGGGACCGGAATGAGCCAAGGCCCTTTGTGCTAATCTCTCCGTTGTGCTTTTCATCCTGCAGGAATTTTTCGAGAACCCTGCCTTCCGCCCGGACGGCATGAAGCTCTACCCGACTCTCGTCATCCGCGGCACGGGGCTTTACGAACTCTGGAAAACGGGGCGGTACAAGAGCTATCCGCCAAGCACGCTGGTGGATCTGGTGGCAAGGATCCTGGCCCTCGTGCCGCCGTGGACACGCGTGTACCGGGTGCAAAGGTAACCTTGGCCGGCATCCTGCATCACGCTTGCAAGGTGCAAAGTTGCACAGGAGTCATGTGTCGATTGTTCTATGCCAAATATCAGTATCACATAATAGATAGTTTTGCTCTCAGCGTGATCTTGAGAAGAAGCAAGCCATACAAACATGTCTGATAGCAAGGCATATGTTTTGTAGACATGCTTATTAGAACCCCTACACACTGGTTTTTTAAAATCGTAAGCCCATCATCATCATCATCATTATTTATTAATTTCTATCCCGCTTTTATCCCGTGGGTGGGATTCAAAGCAGCGTACAACATATTAAATTGATACAATACATCTGACCACAATACATAATCAGTTAAAACATCATGTCCCGATATAAAAACCCAATTAACATATCAAATAAAACAATTTTAAAAACTTACAGCAAGCACCATTTAAAGATACCCATAACCTCCGGCCACTGAAGTTATTTGTCAAGTACAGTAGAGTCTCACTTATCCAACACTCACTTATCCAACGTTCTGGATTATCCAACAAATTTTTGTAGTCAATGTTTTCAATATATCGTGATATTTTGGTGCTAAATTCATAAATACAGTAATTACTACATAGCATTACTGCGTATTGAACTACTTTTTCTGTCAAATTTGTTGTTTAACATGATGTTTTGGTGCTTCATTTGTAAAATCATAACCTAATTTGATGTTTTCCTTAATGCCTCCTTATTATCCAACATATTCGCTTATCCAACATTCTGCCGGCCCGTTTATGTTGGATAAGTGAGACTCTACTGTATTATCAAAATATTAATCAGACTGGCAGTGCCTGTTATCATTCATCTGGGAAGGCCTGGCTCCTCAGAAAGGTTTTAATTTGCGAACGAAAGGCCAGTAAGGATGGGGCGGATCGTACCTCATTAGGGAGGGAGTTCCAGAGCTGCGGGGCCACCACCGAAAAGGCTCTCTCTCTCTCTCTCTCTCTCTCTCTCTCTCTCTCTCTCGTTCCCACCAAACGCGCCTGCAATGGTGGTGGGACCGAGAGAAGGGCCTCTCCTGAGGATCTCAGTGGGTTGGTAAAAGAAGATACAGCTCCTTGAAGGAGGCCATAAAAATATTTCCAGGCTGAAACAAATTGGGCTATTTTCAAGAATCAAGGGGTCTCTCTTTTTTAACAGGAGTGGTTGGATTGCATGGCAAAAGGGATGCCTGGGAGGTCTCTTCCAACTTTATGATCCTACTAGCTTGAGTCCCCAGCATTGCCCAGGTTATTTGGAGAAGTCGATTTTCAATTGTACAAAATGCATAAGTGTCACGCCCAGGCAGCGGAGCACTAAGAGCCAACACACGGAGGCCAAATACAATCTAATCTCTTTATTAAGGAAATATTATAGTAGAATAAAAACAAATAGAAAATGTAGTCCAGCAATAGACCTTTCAGGGAAGGTCAAATATAGTCCAGAAATATATTGTCCAGTATTTAATATTAGAGTTCAAAGTGGTAATCCCAAAACTGAAACACACTCTACTTCCAAGCAGTAGAGTGGGGAAAGCGTCCAAAGTATTTCTAAAGTTCAAAGTAAGTCCAAGGCAGGAACTGGAAACAAGGCTAAATACTTGGCATAAGATGTAAAGCTGGAAACACGACGAGATAGTTCATGAAAACTTGGCAAGGCAAGGCAAGGAAACTGGAGTTGCAGACTTAAAACACAGTCCACACTAGGCTGAAACCGAAGTTAGTCCTGAAGCTGATCTGTTGACTCTGCACGGATTCCTCGGTGCGGGGAACTTTTAAGGAACCTCAATCTTCCTGCAGAGCAGGTGTCCAGAGCTTCCTTTCCCAAGGGAAAGAGAAGCGAAACACAACATCATCCAGATGCGTTCCTCCCTTCAAATTCCCAGGGGAAACTTAGCTAATTATCGTCCTGTCTGAGTGCTAATCTGGTGCTTCTCCTTGTTTGTTCTTTTTGACCCCGACTCGCCGCATAGAACTCTTTTCTCGCGAAGGGGGGGAGAGGCGCTGGGAAAAGCTTGTTCAAGGTCCGTTTTAATGGGCTCTTGGCAAGAATTGTCAACAACAGGCATGTGGAATGACTTCGTCTCCTGCTGAGACGGCAAAAAACCCATGTTGTCGTCATCATGAGCCATAATGGCGCTGGGGTCAGAACTCCGAGGCCCATGGGACATCAAAATAAGGTTGTGGGTGAACTACAACTCACATCATGCCAGGTTAACTCCAAGAAACTCCATCAGTACATAAAGTTTGTTATGTTGGACAAGTTTGCTCTAGATGCATCATTGGTAGGGTTCAGTGTGTTCTCTGGCTGTAGGGTAAACTACAACTCCCACTATGATGAATTAATCACCTCAAACCCCTCCAGTAGGTTGAGTCAGTCATGGGGGTTCTATGTGTCAAGTTTGGACCAGATCCATCATTGGTGGAGGTTACAGTTTCTCTGGTTGTGGGTGAACTACAACTCTCAGAAAGGAAGTCAGTTCATCTCAAACTCCACCAGTATTCAAATGTGGACATATCAGGTATGTGTGCCAAGTTGGGTCCAGATCAATCTGTGTTTGAGTTCACAGTGCTCTCTGGATGTAGGTGAATTACAACTCCCACAAATCAAGGTGAATTTTCCCCAAAATCCTCCAGTATTTTTTTTTCTGATCATGGGGGATCTGTGTGCCAGGTTTGGTCCAATTCCTTCTTTGGTGGAGTTCACAGAGCTCTTAGATTGTAGGGCAACTATACATCCCAGTACCTACAACTCCAAAATGTCCAGGTCAAGTCCCTTCAAAACCCACCAGTATTCAAATGTGGGCATATCGGGTATGCATGCCAAGTTTGGTCCAGATCCATCATTGTTTGGGTTCATAGTGTTCTCTGGATGTAGGTGAACTACAACTCCTATAAATCCTTCCAAAGACCTCCAGTATTTTTTCTTGGTAATGGTTCTGTGTGCCAAGTTATCCAGGTCTATTGTTGGTGGAGTTCAGAGTGCTCTTAGATTGCAGGTGAACTACAAATCCTATAAGTCATGGTAAATTCTCCCCTAACCTATCTAGTATATTAATTGCTGATCAATTCCTCTGTTTCCTGTGTGCCACAGAAAAGAATAGGAAAGGGTTATGGGAGTGGAAGTGGGTGGGGTCATGCAAATTCCACACCAATGAAGACAGAAAGGAATACTGGGATGCCTGTGGTAGAGGAAAAACAGCAAATCTAGGATGAAATGGTCGCTGTATGTAAGCCTTCACTTGGATGGTGGGCAGGATCGTGTTTGTGAAAGACATTGGCAGGGCTCTGGGACATGTTCACGGTGCTCTCTATAACCTGCAATGTCATTGGAAGTAGGGCCCTTGGTGTCTCCTGAATAGTGGGAGCTAGAGCTGTTTGTGGAGAAAGGGGCTTGTCTGTGTAAGTGGACACCCCGGCCACATATACACATACATATTTTCACTTTTATTGCATGTATAAAAGGTAAAGATTTCCCCTGACATTAAGTCCAGTTGTGTCCGACTCTGGGGGTTGATGCTCATCTTCATTTCTAAGCCGAAGAGCCGACATTGTCTGTAGACACCTCCTAGGTCATGTGGCCGGCATGACTGCATGGAACGCTGTTACCTTCCTGCCAAAGCAGTACCTATTGATCTACTCACATTTGCATGTTTTTGAACTGCTAGGTTGGCAGAAGCTGGAGCTAACAGCGGGCGCTCACTCTGCTCCCCGGGTTTGAACCTGGGACCTTTCGGTCTGCAAGTTCAGCAGCTCAGCGCTTTAACACACTGAGCCACCGAAGGCTCCATTGCATATATAGATGAATAAAAATCACAGAAGCCTGTGGCCACATCTACACTACCATATACAGTAGAGTCTCACTTATCCAACATAAACAGGCCGGCAGAATGTTGGATAAGCAAATATGTTGGACAATAAGGAGGGATTAAGGAAAACATCAAGTTAGATTATAATTTTACAAATGAAGCACCAAAACATCATTTTAGACAACAAATTTGACAGAAAAAGTAGTTCAATACACAGTAATGCTATGTAGTAATTACTGTATTTACAAATTTATCACCAAAATATCACAATGTATTGAAAACATTGACTACAAAAATGTGTTGGATAATCCAGAACGTTGGATAAGTGAGACTCTACTGTATGCAGTTTCAAAATGCTGTTTAATTGTATTGAAATGGATTATATGAGCCTGCACTACCAATGAAGTTAAATTGCATTCTGAAACTGCATTTTATGATGGAGACTGAGATCTGGGACCACTTTCTCCAACCATATGGCTGGGCTACTGATCCCCAAATCCTTTGCCTGGGAGAGTTAGGGAGCTTCAGTCTAAAACATCTGGAAGGTTTGAGGTTGGATTTGGAGAACGAGAGAAGGGAATTTGGGGTGTGTGGCTGGCTTTTGAGGGGGGATGTGAGAGTAAATATCCAAACTGCTTACTGGAATTCCCTGCCTCGGGTCCCCAGAGTGCCGAGCTCATTTCCCCGCCTGCTGCTCTCTCCTGCGTCAGTGCTCTCACCCACAAACTCCTCAGAATAATTAGCTCCCCATTAATGTATGCAGTCGGTTAGATGCCAGGCAACATCATCAAGATGTCAGACGAGTTCTTCCGTGATCCGGCCAAGGACTCCCTGGAAGAGAACATAGTTCCTGACACTCGGAAAACCTCACTGCTGAAGAACAACAGTTAGTAGGGATGGCTTGCAATTTGCAATGGGGATGCCCATCAAATAACTCTGGCACCCTGGTTTGCAACCTGAGTTCAATAAAATCTCCTGTATAGTAAGTCAGGTGTCTCTGTAAACCATGGCATGGCACATCTGAGCTGCCCAAAAGCACTTGGGAATAACTGTCCGCTGCAAAATGTATTTTTTAGTTCCCCCCCCCCTTTTTTTTGTATTCCTAATAGTTAGGTCAGTAGTTCCCAACCTGTGCTCCATGGACCACCAGTGGTCCTCAAGAACTAAAATATGGTCTGCAGCCTCACTGTTACTACTACGGATAATAACGCAGCCCAACTAAAAAGAAAATTTTGATATCTTCTTTTTTGGGCCTGTTCCTAGGGTTATTTGTGGTGCTGATTTAAAAAAAACATGCATTGGATAGACCACATCAGCTCTAGATGATTAAATATGGTTTCCTGTGGGTGATGGATGGATGGTATCCTTGAAGTGACTGGCTTGAACTTGAAGGAACTGGGGGAGCTCTGGCGTGGACTGGTCCATGAGGTCACCAAGAGTCAGAAACGACTGAACGAATGAAGAAGAAGAAGTGGGTGAGCAGGTGACGACTACTGGAGGGCATATGTTCTGTATCAGAAACTAGAGCTGATGTGGTCTATCCAGTGCAATTTTCTGGTCCTATTTAACATCTTTATTAATGACTTAGATGAAGGGTTAGAAGGCATGATCATCAAGTTTGCAAACGACACCAAACTGGGAGGGATAGTTAATACTCCAGAAGACAGGAGAAGAATCTGAAACGATCTTGACAGACTAGAGAGATGGGCCAAAACTAACAAAATGAAGTTCAACAGGGACAAATGCAAGATACTTCACTTTGGCAGAAAAAATGAAATACAAAGATACAGAATGGGGGACAATGCCTGGCTAGACAGCAGTACGTGTGAAAAAGATCTTGGAGTCCTTGTGGAGAGGAAGGTGAACATGAGCCAACAATGTGATGCAGCTGCTAAAAAGGCCAATGGGATTCTGGCCTGCATCAATAGGGGTATAGCATCTAGATCCAGGGAAGTCCTGCTCCCCCTCTATTCTGCCTTGGTCAGACCACACCTGGAATACTGTGTCCAATTCTGGGCACCGCAGTTGAAGGGAGATGTTGACAAGCTGGAAAGCGTCCAGAGGAGGGTGACTAAAATGATTAAGGGTCTGGAGAACAAGCCCTATGAGGAGCGGCTTAAAGAGCTGGGCATGTTTAGCCTGCAGAAGAGAAGGCTGAGAGGAGACATGATAGCCATGTACAAATACATGAAGGGAAGTCATAGGGAAGAGGGAGCAAGCTTGTTTTCTGCTGCCCTGCAGACTAGGACACGGAACAATGGCTTCAAACTACAGGAAAGGAGATTCCACCTGAACATCAGGAAGAACTTCCTCACTGTGAGAAGGGCTGTTCGGCAGTGGAACTCTCTCCCCGGGGCCGTGGTGGAGGCTCCTTCCTTGGAGGCTTTTAAGCAGAGGCTGGATGGCCATCTGTCGGGGGTGCTTTGAATGCGATTTCCTGCTTCTTGGTGGGGGTTGGACTGGATAGCCCATGACGTCTCTTTCAACTCTATGATTCTATGAATCTAAAATTCACCAAAAACTGATCCGTAACCCTTTTGGTACTAATTTTGGAAAGTGGTCCCTGGTCAAAGTGGTCCCTGATCAAAAAAGGTTGGGAACCACTGATTTAGGTGGATTCTCTTTTCCTGCAATTTGAATCCATGGTTCCCATTGTGTCCTAATCTCTTGAGCGATAATAAACAAGCCTGCTCCCTCCTCGATGTGGCATCCTTTCAAATATTTAAAGAGGACTCTCATATTCCCTTTTCTCAGCCTTCTTTTTTCCAAGCTAAACATTCCCAGCATCATAAGCTTCTCCTTGTAGGCTTCCTGGAAGATCACCTTCCCCTGAAGACTTCACAGTTTTGCAGTTCATATCCTTCTCAAGTTATGGTGCTTACAACTGGACGCAGTCTAATTCAGATATGGGCAAACTTTTTCCCTCCAGGTGTTTTGGACTTCAACTCCCACAATTCCTAACAGCCGGTAGGCTGTTAGGAATTGTGGGAGTTAAAGTCCAAAACACCTGGAGGGCCAAAGGCATGCTTCAAGCCAACATTATTTGGAAGGCTCAAAGTTATGCTCTCCATGTGTCACTGGGCTGCCGCAAATTCTATCAACCAAAAAAAGCATATGTTGTTCTATCTGAGCCATGACCTTCGTGGTCAACCCAGAAAACTACACAATATTAAATCCCACCTTTATCACCTGCTGCTTTACCAAACAAAGGAAGAATTTCTCATTTATAATTGTCACTGTGGAACCTTTCTAATAACAGCTGGAACTGTTATTAGGGTGTGCGTTGATAAAAGGTGTGTGTTGAAACCAAGCAATTACTGAGTAATTCATCTTACCCTGCTACACGACTTGAACCGAAGTGAACCGTTGTTATGGCCATGTTGGTCAATCTTGAAAATCTCCGATTATTGCAAGAGCAATTGCGGCAAGGGGAAGTTGGAACAGGCTGCCTTTACTACTTAGAGCAAAGCTTTACTGTCAGCTCACCACAGCCGCTCCTGAATGAACACACGAGACTCTCTGTGATATCACCAGAAACTTTTACTGTAGGAAACATGAACATCAAAAAAGCCAAGAATGGGAGGCTCCGGCCAACCATCCTTTATATACCCTCCCCCTCATTTGAAAAGTCTCTTCCCGCTCAGCAAAACCCCGCGCAAATTCCCCGCCAAGTCCAGCAGCCGTTTCTTCTCCGAGTCCTGAGCCGCAGGTGTCTTATCAATGTCAGTGACCCTGAAACTCAGAGCCACATCCAGGCTCTAGTAGCAGGGTTCTGACATGGCGTCCTCCTCCTCTTCGTCCTGGAAGGAAAAGATTAAACACAACTATTGTTCTCCGCTGTCCAGAGTTCCTTTATACTTTTTTAACAGGCTGCAATGGAATACCGGGTGTACCTTTCCTAGGTCCTTGGGTAGCCTCAGCTCATAGGTCACTTCGTTTATTCTTTTTGCTACCCTGAACGGCCCTATATAGCGTGGAGCCAATTTTTTTGATGGGAACCCCAATTTCAGGTTTTTTGTGCTCAGCCAAACCAGATCCCCTTCGCCCAATTTGTCCCCCTCTCGGCGCCTACGATCTGCAAAGAGCTTGTACTTCTTTTGTGTTTCCCGCAATGCCTCCACCACGGTCTGCCACCCTTGCTTAATTTTGGCCGGCCATTCCTTGTCGGTCTGGCCCTCTCCTTCCTTCCACTCGGGTAGCCTGGGGAAAGGTGCCACCTCCTGTCCGTATACTATTTCGAATGGGGCACGACCTGTGGCCGAATGTACGGCCCCGTTAAAAGCCATCTCAGCAAACGGTAGAAGGTCCGCCCAATCATCCTGTCTATAATTGGTGTACATCCTCAAGAATTGGCACAGTGTTTGTTGGGTGCGTTCGACTCCCCCGTTGGTTGCGGGATGAAAAGCCGAGCTCAGGTTCCTTTCTGCTCCTAACAGCTGTAAGAATTTTCCCCAAAATTTTGCAGTAAATTGGACTCCCCGGTCGCTAATTATTTTGTCGGGACACCCATGTAGGCGATATACATGCTTCACATACAAATCAGCAAGTTTTTCAGCTGAGGGGAGTTTTGGCAGGGCCACAAAGTGTGCCTGTTTTGAGAATAGGTCCAATATTGTCCAAATGTATCTGTGGCCTCTGCTGGGGGGTAGTTCGCCTACAAAATCCATGGCCACGCATTCCCATGGCCTCATGGGCTCCACCACCTTCTGCAATAGCCCCTGGGGCTTCCCCGGTGGTGTTTTTCCCTCTGCACATAATTCACACTGCGTGACGTACCCCCTGGCGTCTTTCCTCATTCCGGGCCACCAGCATTGTTTGGCCAACAGTTTAATAGTCCTGGTGGGGCCTAGATGACCCGCACCCTTGTTATCGTGGCACTTCCTTAACATTTCTCGTCTTAAACATTCAGGAATATACAATTTCTTATTTACAAACACCAAATCCCCACACAATTCTCCCTTTTCTTTGTTAGTTTGTAACCATTTGTCCATTCCATACGCTTGCTTCAACTCTTCCTCCCATATTTCTCCTCCCCCCGTGGAAATGGCAGTACGTTTGTTTTCTTTGGCCGCTTGTGCTCGAGTTAGTACTGCCAGGCCCCACTGCTTATCTAGGAACAGGCTCCCTTCAGATTCCTGAATTCCTCCCCCGTGCTGAGGCATCCGAGAGAGAGCGTCAGCGAGTATGTTATGTTTCCCCTGGAAGAATCTGAGTCTGAAATCAAAACGGCTGAAATATTGGGCCCATCTAATTTGCTTCGCTGATAGTTTACGAGGGGATCTCAGATACTGCAAATTTCTATGATCAGTCCACACCTCAAACGGTGTTCCACTTCCTTCCAGAAAGTGTCTCCAGCACTCTAGTGCTTTTAGAATCGCTAAGGCTTCTCTCTCCCAAATCGGCCAGTTTTTTTCTGTATCGCTAAACTTTTTTGACAGATAGCCACATGGCTTCAGGTTTCCCCCCTCGTCTTTCTGCAGCAGAACTGCCCCATATGCCCGGTCTGACGCATCGCAATGTAGTACAAAGGCCTTAGACATATCAGGGTGCTGTAGGACAGGTTCCTCAGTAAAACGCTTTTTAAGGGCTTCGAAAGCTTCCTGGCATTCTATTGTCCATGTCAGTTTGGCCCCTGGGGCCTTCACTTTGGCTGTTTCTCCCCTGCCTTTAGTTTTTAACAAATCCGTTAATGGCAAAGTGAGGCGCGCAAAGTCCTTGATAAATGTTCTATAGAAGTTTGCGAACCCTAGGAAGGATTGCAGCTGCTTCCGTGTTTTGGGGGCTTCCCACCCCCTCACGTCTTCCACCTTCGCAGGGTCCATCGCCACTCCCTGGGAGGAAATCCTATACCCCAGAAAGTCTATCTGGTCTTTATTGAACTCGCACTTGGCAAGCTTCGCATACAGTTTCGCTTCCCTCAACTTTTGTAGGACTTCCCTGACTAGTTCTACGTGTTGCTCCTTAGTTCGAGACATTATCAATATGTCATCTAAAAAAATAAAGACTCCCTTGTACAACAATGGATGCAATACTTCGTTGATTAATTGCATGAACGCGGCCCCTCCCCCGCACAAACCGAAGGGGAGCACACGATAATTGAATAATCCGAATGCGCAGGAGAAGGCCGTCTTCCACCTGTCCTCTGGTTTGATCTGCAATTTATGGTAGGCCTCAATTAAGTCCAATTTAGTGAATATCTGTCCTTCCGATAACTGGGCGATCAAGTCCTTCACTAAGGGTAGGGGGTATTTATTTACAGTACTGATTGCATTTAGGCCCCTGTAGTCAATGCAGAGCCTCAGCGTTTGGTCCTTTTTCCGCCTGAACAACACAGGCGCCCCTAGAGGGGAATTTGAAGGCTCTATGAAACCCCTCGCTAGGTTTTTATCAATGTATTTTCTCAGTTCCTCCTTTTCCCTAGCTGACATCGGGTATATTTTTGCCTTGGGAAGCTCTGCTCCTGGGACTAGCTCTATTTTCACTTCAACTCTCCGCTTCGGTGGGAAATTGTCTGCTTCCTTCTCATCAAACACGTCCACAAAATCCCGATACTCTGAGGGTAATTTATCTGCCAGTTCTGCTATTCTGATAGAGTCTTCCTCCCCCCTTTTCCCTGGCTCCCTCTCAACTTCCTGGCTCCCTTCTTCCAAATTCATCCTGAAGATCATGCTCTTATCCTCCCAGTTGATTTGCGGGTTGGCCTGCCCCAGCCACGGCATGCCTAGTATAACATTATAGCTGGCTATTTGTGATATCACAAATGACACCTTTCCTTCCCAACTCCCTATCTTACACTTTACATCTTCGGCACTGTACTTAGCTAACGATCCCGATGCTGTGGATCCGTCCAACTGCGAAAAAGCTATTGGGGATTCTAGGTTCGTTCTTTCGCATCCCAATCCCTCGGCTAATTCAGGGGAGATGATGTTCCTGGAACATCCACAATCCACAAATGCTTTGCAGGTTGCTTGTTTGCTGCCATTTTCCAGCTGAATGGGGACCACTATCATAGCTTTGTCCTGACTTACCAACCCCCCCGAGTGGTGCCTCATCGGTGGTTCTTCCTCGGCGCGTTTTCCTGCCACGGCTCTTGGTTTGGGCTGGCCTCCGCCTTCCCCTTTTCTCTGCCAGCACTCGGCAGCCCTGTGGCCCAACCGGCCGCACACGAAGCAGCCACTCCTGCTGGCGCTCACGTTCCCTGTCGGCTCCGTTCTCCTCCCGGCTGGGGTTGATCCCTCCTTCCGGCTCCCCTCTTTCATCTGCGGCCGCTGCTGTAGCCCTCCTCGGTGCCTCCTCGCCTGGGCCAGCGATGTCTCGACGCGCCCCGCCAGCTGAATCCATCCGTGCAGTGTGTCAGGCTCATCACGATGCACCGCCCAGGAGAGGATCTCCCGCCTGAGACCCTCTTTGAAGAGTTCTATCTTTGTTACTGCAGACCATTCCGGCACCTTTTCGGCGAGGCATTGGAACTCCTCCGCATACTCAGATACCGACCTCTGCCCCTGGGAGACGGTCTTCAACTTCTCCCTCGCCCGGATCTGCTCCAGTGGATCTCGGAAACGGGTCTCCAGGGCCCCCATAAAGCGTCGGAGTGACCCCAGACATGGGTCGCGCCGCGCGTGCAGCTGAACGTACCAGCTGGCCGCTCCCCTCTTCAACACTGCACCAATGGCCCGTATCCGGCTGGATTCCGTTCTAAAAGTGTGAGCATTGTCCTCCATATAGCCCCTCACCGTGGTCAGGAAAAAATCCAGTTCAGAGGACTCTCCCCCAAACTCGATCCTTAGTTCCTCTCGTCTCGGTAGGGGTCCCTGTGGTGGCAATCCCCAATTCTCCGCCCGTCGCAAGCCCCCTTGCGGACCAGTGGGCCCCGCTGCTGCTTCTCTTGGCCCTGTGCCACGCCCGGCATTCGCCAGGGGCACCAAGGTCTCAGCTGGGAGCGTAGCTGGGATTCTCGGAGGTTTTTCCCCTTCGTCGTCACTCTCCTCCACCCGCGTCAGGCTTGTTTGGGTCTTGGGCCGGGCGCCGGGCTCCTTTCGCATTTCCCTTCCCTTCGGTGCTGGGAGGTCTGCAAAGCCCTGGCTGCTTCCCACGCTCACGTCCCACATTGAGCCAGCCCGAATTTCCCTTCCTCTCTCTGGCTCCGCCAAAAACGCCAGGCGCTCCATCGCCCTCGACATCACTGCCAGGGTGGTCTCCATCGCCGACATCCTCTCCTCCAGGAACACCATCCTTTGTGGGCCTGGGGAAGGTGAACCTTCCTCTCCTCCGGTGCTGTCTCCCCGCACCACTCCACGCCTCTGGGTTACCCCATTTGGCTGGGCATAAGCGGTGGATGACGCCAGGGCCGCCAGCTGGTGGAACTCAGCGTCCGGCTCGGGAGTGGCCCTTTCCGACCTTCCTCCTCCTGCGCCCAAGAGCTCTTCATCCTCCACTTGCATGTTACACCTCACCGCTACAGCGGGATGGTGTCCGTTTTCTTGGCTTAGTGTCAGCTCACCACAGCCGCTCCTGAATGAACACACGAGACTCTCTGTGATATCACCAGAAACTTTTACTGTAGGAAACATGAACATCAAAAAAGCCAAGAATGGGAGGCTCCGGCCAACCATCCTTTATATACCCTCCCCCTCATTTGAAAAGTCTCTTCCCGCTCAGCAAAACCCCGTGCAAATTCCCCGCCAAGTCCAGCAGCCGTTTCTTCTCCGAGTCCTGAGCCGCAGGTGTCTTATCAATGTCAGTGACCCTGAAACTCAGAGCCACATCCAGGCTCTAGTAGCAGGGTTCTGACACTTTACTCTCCCCATACATTTCACAACCTAACGCCCTTCTATACTGTCAGATTACCAAAGCAGATAATACACAGTTTCTGCTTTGAACTGGATTATATGTGTCTACACTGCCATATAATCTAGTTGAAAGCAGATAATCTGGATTTTATATGTCAGTTTAGAAGGGGTCTAAGTGTTTTGCTTGAGTTAAAATCCTGTTCATCCCTTAAAGGAGTTTATATAAACCCAGAGTTGGAAGGGACCCTGTTGTAATCCTTACTTTGTTCTAATGTTGTGAAAACCTAACTTGTTCTGTCACTGTTTAATGTTTGATGATGTCTTTTTTATTATTCCGATGTAGATGCTGGGTATGTTTTTTGGGTTTTATGTGGTTTGGGTTAGTTTGCTCTTTGTTTAGAATTGTATGGCACTGAATGTGTTAAGAGTCAGATGCCAGCCAATATAAACAACTCAGTTAATTGCAAAAGCAACTCAAAGGAGCCTAAGAAACAATCAAAAGAGGCTCAAAAACACTTTCTCTTCAGTGTGAGATGATAATGTCCAAAAAGAACTCGAAAACTCCAAACTCAGGATATAATCTGGATTATCCTGGGAGATAATCCAGATTAAAACAAACTTAGTTGAAAAAGCTGGAAACTCGCTCCACCTGCTGGAGGAAAGCTACCAGCAGTTACCCACAGTGACCAATAGCCACACAATGCCCCAAAACGTAGTTAAAGCTAAACCGCGTTGTAAAGAAGAAGTCGCAGCCGCCACATCCGGTCCGTGTCATTAGGGAGAGTCACAGGCATCGGGTTCCAGTCCAAGTTGTCAGGGAGAAGCCAGAGTCACCGAATTCCAGTCCAAATCGTCAGGGAGAAGTTAGAGTCACCGAATTCCAGTCCAAATCGTCAGGGAGAAGTTAAGAGTCACCGAATTCCAGTCCAAATCGTCAGGGAGAAGTTAGAGTCACTGAATTCCAGTCCAAATCGTCAGGGAGAAGTTAGAGTCACCGAATTCCAGTCCAAATCGTCAGGGAGAAGTCAGCATCACCGAATTCCAGTCCAAGGTAAACACAAAGAGCCAAAGCGATGGAGGAAAGCCGGCAGGTCCCAAAGCAGTCTTCCAAACATGTCTTCTGAAACAGAGATCCTGAAAAGCGCCCAACAAAACACCTTGCCGATTGCAAAGTTACATTAGCAACAAACCTACTTTTATCGACAAGTCCTCCTCCGAACTTGAGCCAGCCAACACCCCATCCACAGCTGGTTGCTGCAAATCCTCATCAGAGCTGGAGTCGCCCAACGCCCCACCTCCAGCTGCTGCCCTTCTACAATCTCTCCAGCCAGACCACCTTCTGTCCAAACCCATAACTCCCCAGGACCCATCTGTATCTTCTCTGTGCCATCCCTCAAATGTACCACTGCTTGTGGGCTCCTCAATAATCTCCCGGATCTCCTGAACCTTAGTCCACTCCATGTCCTCACTCCCAGAGTCTGACATCCCATCCTTCTAACTCCCAGCCCCACAATCCCCTTCAAAACCCTCAAAGGTGTCATCATCAGTGGGTTCCATAAGTATTTCCCGGATTTTCTTCCTTTGTTGCTCCTCATCGGAGTCTTGCTCACGAGTAGTTTTCCTGCCTCTTCTAACACAACTAGTAGTATCTCTACTCGAAGACTCCATCACAACAGAATGTTTGCCGTTGCTTGTTGGAAACAGTCCTGAGTCCCCATGGGGAGATAATAGAGCAAGATATAAATGAAGGTTTTTCATAAAAGGCATGGCCTTTTAGAGACCATAACCTTTTGGAAAACCAGAATCTCCATAACCTTTTGGAGAAAATGGCATTCACAACCATTTGAAAATCATAATCGTTTGTAAAAGTATGATCTTCAAGGGAAGAACCAAAAACTCGTTTGAGTAAAATCTTTACTCCACATGTAGTTATGCAAAGCAATTTGGCTTTCATTTGTTAGACTGATAACCTGGTTGTGTCTGATATGTTAGGAACAGAGATTATACCAATGCACAAAAACAGCCGAGTTTCAGAAGTGTTATTTTTAGTACCCAAAACAGCTACTCCCTCATAAAACATCTTGTTTCAATGTCATGCTCTCAAGAGACAAAAATAAAGTAGACTTTGTTAAAAGTAACATATCTGGTTTACTCACAGCCTTAATGATTTCAGCATACAGGTACATAACTTGTCAATCCAGTTATAGATAGGTTTGAAGTAGTTTCTCTGCGCAGAGCATCTTTCTTATAATCTTAACAGTCCAAATTCAAAAGCAGTGGTTCTCAACCTGGGGTCGCCAGATGTTTTTGGCCTTCAACTCCCAGAAATCCTAACAGCTGGTAAACTGGCTGGTATTTCTGGGAGTTGTAGGCCAAAACATCTGGGGGCCCACAAGTTAAGAACCATTGGTCTAAAGCATATTTGGAGTCTGTTTTCCAATGGAGCCTGAAGTCTAAAATGGAGTCTGAGCTCAGAGTAGTCCCAGATCTGATCATGTGGTCTGCAGCCCCTCCCACAATCTCAAGAAACATAGAATAAAAGGGAAAGCTGCATATCAAAACATACATGTACATTATAGTAAGCAGACAGAATAATATACAAAACAAATTATTAGTGGAGACTTGAAGAAGGATGCTATTTCCATCCTCCTCCTCCTCCTCCTCCTTATGCTAGGCAGGAAGTCATGATCCAAACCCTCCCTACAGATGTCCATCCAGCTTCTTTCAAAACTTGACAACAAGCTTTCTCCCTCCTCAACATGACCTCCTTCCAAATATGTAAACGTGGCTCTCATGGCCTCTTCTCTCAGCCTTCTTTTCTCCAAAGACTGAACAGCTCCCGAAGCCATTCTTCATAGAGCTCTGTCTCCAAACCTTTGATCCTTTTCATTCTAGGCATGGGCAAACTTGGGCCCTCCAGGTGTTTTGGACTTCAACTCCCACAATTCCTAACAGCCGGTAGGCTGTTAGGAATTGTTGGAGTTGAAGTCCAAAACACCTGGAGGGCCCACATTTGTCCATGCCTGCTCTATATGGCAATATGATCTTCCTGGCTCCTTCCCTATGTACGCATATTAAGACAAATTGAAACACTTTAAGACAGGTTAGAAACTCGCTCAAATTGCTTAATATGGTTTTGCTTCTGATTAAATTACTTTTTATTGGTTTAAATTGGATTCGTGAATGCTATTAAGGGACCCATAACACAGCATGCCAGGTTGAAAGCAATCAAGTGGCCAGATTAGGTGGGGTTTTTTTTTCATTTCTTCCCTGAAATCTTGAGAGTGGGATATAAATATGTAAAGAGACAGCATGGTGCAAAGTGATGGAATCAATCTTAAATTGATAATAGAATTGTCCTGGAGGACCTAGGGATTACTAGAGAGCTATGAATTTCTAGGTCCTCCAGCATGGGTCTGTAGTCATCTTCCAGAGCAGTGGTCCCCAGATGTTTTTCTTTCAACTCCCAGAAATCCTAACAGCTGGTAAACTGGCCGGGATTTCTGGGAGTTGTAAGCCGAAACACCCGGGGACCCATAGGTTGAGAACCACTGGACTAGAACATTTTAGTCAAATCCATGAATAATCAAATCCGCAAAACTCAAAGCTGCAAATGCCAGGAGCCAACTAACCTTGTTGTTTGGGTTGCTCATCAAAATGCACTTTCCACTATTATCACCATCATCCCACGTTTTATTTTTTCTCCTCCTCCTCATTCTTCCTCATCTTCTTCCTCTTCTTATCTCACTCTTCTTCTTGAGCTTCTTATATTTTTCTTCTCCTCCTGCTTCTCCTTCTTCTTCATCTTACCTTTCTTCTGCAGCTTTTTTCGTCATCTTCTTATCTTGATCTTTCTTCTTCTTGATCTTCTTGTCTTTCTTCTCCTACTTCTGCTTACTTCTTCTTCTTCTTCTTCTTCTTCTTCTTCTTCTTCTTCTTCTTTGTCTTCTCTTTCTTCTTCTTACCTTTCTTATTCCTAATCTTCTTCTTTCTTCTTCTGAACATGAGGAAGAACTTCCTAAGTGTGAGGGCTGTTCGACAGTGGAACTCTCTGCCCCGGACTGTGGTGGAGGCTCCTTCTTTGGAGGCTTTTAAGCAGAGGCTGGATGGCCATCTGTCAGGGGTGCTTTGAATGGGATTTTTCTCCTTGACAGAAAGGTCTGGATGGCCAAAGAGGTCTCTTCCAATTCTAGGATACTATGATTCTTCTCCTTCTGCTTTTTCTTCTTCATCATCTTCTTATAGTTCTTCTTCATCATCATCTTGTTGTATTTCTCCTCCTGCTTTTTCTTCTTCTTTATCTCCTCCTCCTCTTCCTTCTTTCCACCCTCCTCCGCCTCCTTATTACCATGCATCATCATCATCATCATCATCATCATCATTATTATTATTATTATTTCTACCTTTCTTTAACATATTATGTTTTATATTTGTGTGTTTGATTGTTGCTGATTTTGCATTGTATTTTATTTTGACTGCTTTGTGACATCTTGGAAGCTGCTTTGGGTCCCTTCGCGGGAGAAAAGTGGGATATAAACAAAGAATTATTATTTTTATTATCCGCAAAACTCAAACCTGCAAATGCCAGGAGCCAACTAACCTTGTCGCTTGGGTCGCTCATCAGAATGCACTTGCCATTATTATCACCATCATCCCACTTTTTATTTCTGTAAAAAGAGACCCAAAGTGGCTAATGATAAAACCAGTACAATATATAATTTAAAGCCTAACAAAAACCCATACAAACATTAAAATAGAATTCAACATAAAAAATATTCTAAGTACTACATAGTTAAAAGCATGAAACAAATCTATCAAAATACACAAAATAAAATGGCCAGCCTCTTCCTGAGACACAAGAGGCTACCAGCCGCGGTGACTCACCGAATGGCAAGAGGTTCTAGCTTAGTCCCACACTGTCAGACTATCAAGTGCGCACTGCAATTAGCATGTGGTTCGCCCCGAGCGGGAGCTCGCCCCGAATCAGACGGAACGTCTTGGCCTTTTGAGCGAGAATCAGAAGAGAGATGGTGACACAGCGCAGGAAGCAGAGCAGAATAGACATGGTCCCGGTGAAGAAAGGGTTGTTGGAAAACAGCAACATGGGAGAGAAGCCGGGTGGAATACATGCCTAAGCAAGAGCACTGTGTTGTGTGTAAATCAACCCAGTTGCCACTTTTAGAACGACTGGGCCTCCAGCAAATAAAGGTCAGAATCCAGTTGGCATCATAAGTTTTCTAACAGTTGGAAAGAGCCGTCTAGTCCAATCCATGCCAGTCACGAATGCATCACACTATGTAACAAATCTGCGAACCTCATCTCCTCCAAGGTAAACTCAACCACCTAAACTGGGCTCTACAGGCCAATGGAGACTCCACCATGGACATCAGAAGAGCTGCAAGGCCAAGAGCAAGCCATGAGAGTAAAGACAAAGATCCACCCAGAAGAAAAGTGTTCTTACCATATACATCAAGGGCACCACTGAGAAACACAACCTACAAACTATCTACAGACCTACTAAGAAAATGTAATAAATGCTACGTTCAGCGAAGGACAAGAGAGATCCTCTCTCCTCTGCAGGAGTCTACCGGATACCATGCAGCTGTGGGCATAGGGACAACCAAACACAGCCTTGCCCAAACACGAGTCAAAGAACATGAAAGGCACTGCAGATTAATTCAACCAGAGAAGTCAGCCATAGCAGAGCACTTGATGAACCAGCCTGGATACAGTATATTATTTGAGAACACAAAAATGCTGGACCACTCCAACAACTATCATGTCAGACTACACAGAGAAGCCATTGAAATCCACAAGCATGTGGACAATTTCAACAGAAAGGAGGAAACCATGAAAATGAACAAAATCTGGCTCCCATTATTAAAAAAACTCCAAAATCAGAACAGTACATACGGAGAAGCACTCTGAAAACAGAAGAATTCCAGATAGGAATCAATCAGGAGCAGCTAACAACTCTGAACAAAGGATTCCCCCAGGTCAGGATGTCAACCTGGAAAGGCCATTTAATTCTAACAAAGGTGATTAATTGCAACATTCACACTGGCCTCCAACAGACAAGAGTTCTTCCCCCCACCCAGGATCGTCCACAGATATATAAAGCTTCCATGCTTAGTTTTTCCAATATACCTCACAACCTCCGAGGATGCCTGCCATAGATGTGGCTGAAACGTCAGGAGAGAATACTTCTAGAACATGGCCATACAGCCCGGAAAACATACAACATCTCTTGCAATAAAGATCAGGCAAGTGTTAGCAAGTCTGTGATCTGCGCAGTCCCAAAGTCTGATAGAGTCTATGCTCGTCTCAGAGCAGATTTGTGGTCTGCAGCCCCTCCCACAACTTCTCAGGAAAAACATAGAGCAAAGAAAGAAAGCTGCATACCAAAACATACAGAGGAGGCTTGAAAAAGGTTGTAATTTCCAATATGCAGGAACAAAGTTTTTGCAGTTTAATGAAAATTCCCCATGGTTTTTTAATGATAGATTAATTAGCAAATGACATTTATAACCCAGGAACAAAAACATTGCATAGTGTAATTAAAACACTCCCAATAAATAGCCATCCAACCCTTGCGTAAAGTGTCCACTACTCTCTGAGGCTATACATTTCACTGTTGTATAACTTGTATAGTTACGTTTAATGTGTTATCGAAGGCTTTCATGGCCGGAATGACTGGCTTGCTGTGAGTTTTCCGGGCTGTCTGGCCATGTTCCAGAAGCATTCTCTCCTGACATTTTGCCCACATCTAGGGCAGCCATCCCCAGAGGTTGTGCGGTCTGTTGGAAACTAGGCAAGTGGGGTTTATATACCTGTGGAATAATGTCCAGGGTCGGAGAAAGAACTCTTGTCTGTTGGAGGCAAGTGTGAATGTTGCAATTAATCACCTTGATTAGCATTGAATAACTGTCAGATCCCTGGCTGCTGGGCACCAATAACCATACACAGAGGCCAATCTCTATCTAATATCTTTATTAAGGAAATATATAAAAGCAATAAAAACAAGTGGAGAATATAGTTCAGAAGCAGACCTTTCAAATGAGGTCAAATATAGTCCAAAAATGTATTGTCCAAAAGATGATATTAGAGATCAAAGTTTTAATCCACTTGACCGAAACACACACTTTTGCCAAGCAATAGTGTGGGGAAATGTCAGAGTCTTAGAGTCCAATGAAGCTTGACAACAAGGCTAGAAATAAACTTGATTCTTGGCTAGGTCCGTGACTGGAAACAAGGCAAACGTGAAGCATGAAGCAGGGTCCGTGGTTAAAACGCAAGGCAAGGCAAGGCTTGAAGCTTGATCCGGGAAGCAAGGAACTGGGGTTACGAAGTCCACACACGATCTCTCTCCTGAAGGTGATCAATTGACTCCGCAAAGAATCTCCCGCGCCAAACACCTATATTGGGTCTCGTTTTCCCGCCAACAAGTCTCTTTCCCTAGAGAACAAGAAGCGAAACCCAACTCTGTCCAGATGCAAGACTCCTTAGAATTTCCCAAGGGAAGCAGACCTAATCAGTCTGTTGTTTGGCAGCGATCCGTAAACTCCTCCGTTGGGCCTCTCTAACTCCCCTGTCTCTAGAATAAGATTCTTTCCTGGGAAACGGAGGGGAGTTCTGCCCAAGGCCTGTTTTACTGAATTCTTGAGGGCAAACATCAACATCCGGCAGGTGAAGAGACTCCGGCTCTT